>NC_092816.1:108385699-109069032 GCF_023375885.2 Dermacentor andersoni | reverse complement strand
GATGTGCCACATATAAAGGTTCTGCTGAAACAACAGTTTTATACTTTCAGGCCTGTACGTGGCGATGGTGCAGCTCAACTTCTAACTGTGCAGTTTTACTACCTAAAACAGCCTGTCTTTTGGATACAGACACTGAAAGGTTACTGTTCTCACAAATGTTTTTCATGCACAGTGTCACTCATGCAGGGAACTTGGTACAGTGGGTCTAGTAGACAGCTGCTGTAAAGTTACCCTTTTACTTTTCTCTAAAACTTCAAGATCATTTCAAATTTGATTGCATTAAAAATTGTAAAATGTAACATCCCAAAACTGCATAGTGTGTTATCAGGCTTTGCCGTAATGGAGGGCTCTGGAAGGAAAGTAAGAAAAGTGGATTGCGTGTTGCCAACTACGTCGCTGCCGACTTTTTACACCTACAGCCAAGTGGAACATGGTTGGTCACTGTAATAACAGCTATGTCCTCTCAGGTTAAACTCTGTGGGACAAGATGGCGCTACCATGACGAATGCGTGTGCATGATGCTGACATCTTTGCTTGGAGTGAAATGTGAACAGCATTACATCTTCAGTGTCACTTTTTGAGTTATTGATCCAGCCAGAGTTATGTTTCTTGAAACATCAGATTGACAAAATGAGTCATGCTATTTATTTGCACTTGCAGCACTTGGAATCAACATTCCATTGTGTGCACTCTGTGAAATAAATGGACAGCATAGTACTGGCACCCGAGTAAGCCTTTTACATAAGATTACTTACCCATATGTGCTGTTTGAATGAGCAATGGTAGCTGCCCTGTGCACATGTGACTTTAGCAGCATGTACATTGAAAAATACTCTGTACTTCATTAAAAAGAAAAGCACTTTGCCTATTGGACAGTAGTACGTGGCTTGGACTATACCCTTGGCTTACATGGTGCAGGTGTTAGCCGAGAAATGTAGATGTGTTACACAAAAAACGCATAACCTCCACATTTGTGGAAACTAAGATGTTGATTTAACAACTCTGTAGAACAGGAACCACAATTTTCGAAAAGAGATGGTTGAAGGTATGCTATGAAAAAGATGACACTATGAATGTGATTGGTGTCCTTGTGACTTACTTCCAGTAGTCCTGTAGGCAGGCATTATGCCCCTTTCGGTGTCACGTGCCAGACTGCGCTTTGCTTTTCCTTTCCTCTCTTCCAAGTGTGTATGTCTTTAAACCAAAAAATAATAATTAGGAGTGGGAACCAGACTCATAATTGCAAAATGTGCACTGCTGTAGGAACCTTTCATGTGAGGGCAGCATTAATTTAGTAAGTTAACCAAAATCGTTTTCAGTTGCATATGTGCCAAGAACATTTTAGTGCTCCCAGCATTTTTAGCCTACTTCACCGACATAGGCATGCTGCGGCCGTCTGCTATCTAGCCCCTGAACCATCGCTATCGCTTGTGAAAAAAGAGAATTTTACATGTCCGTCTGATAAAAATGGGAATGCGTGCTCTTCTAGGTGCTACTGAAAATTGCCCTTCCGCCTGAGAAAGACTCCTATGCAATTGCACCGTAGTTCATTCAAAGTCGGATATGCTGGACCCCAATTCTACGATGCCAGGAGGACGAAACTGGCCGCTGTTGGGAGGCCACATTTAGGGAAGTTTTCTTTGCGACTGCTGAAGGTGTAGACACTGTCGTTTGAGGTGGTGCTGTGGTTCGGGGGTGTACTACTATATTAGCATTCTTAGCCTATTTCCTCCACTACAGATTGCATATAAAGGTGTCTTCGGCAATAGGGTTTGTCACTACATTGCTTGAATCATAATCCCATATAACACTGACAGACATCGTGAGATCGGTCCCTATATAGTTGCGATTACAAAATAGGAAGAACAGCAGCCAGGCGTGATTGCAGCTGTGCAATTAGATGGACACTACAGGAGGCAAAGAGATGCTCTGAACTCGTACTGTGCATTCAAGGTTAGTCTGGCCTTTTCTGTTCTTGTGTGCTGTGGGTTGATACAAAAGCGAGAGTAATGTGATCACAGGTGCACCTTTATCTCGGAACTGAAATTGGGCATGATAAGTTCCCATATGATGGCTGTAGACACTTGTGAATTATGTGTTGCATAGAACAAGAGAATTTCTGTGGCTTCTGTCCCAGGTGTCGTATTCTGATCCTTGTGTATTGGTGCAATGATGTAATAATCATCTGTGCCTGGGCACTGAAGAGTTGATACTCGTCACAATTTTTACAGAGCAAATATTCCATGAATATCTTTACCATTATGATTGTACTGTTGGCTAATATTGGGTAATTTTTTGGCATTATAGCAAAGCCAGCATTTGTGAGGATGATTATGCTGAGTCACGTGCTGTACATGATGTGCCTTGTTTTAACTGTGTGTTTGTTTTGTTTTATCTTATGTGATGTGCTGGCAGCTGAAACTGGCAATTTACAAGCATTATTGTAAAAAAAAAAACATGGTATTCAGGGAAATTGAGAGGTTTCCACATGTATAACTTGTCCTTTAGAAGTATTCTTTTTTTACAGCAATTCTGTGCATTGGGCTTTACCACTTTTTGTTTGCTAGACATTGCCATCACTTTTGTTAACACAGACAAGATTTGCATGTCATGACCATATTGCGCACAAGTTCATGATTTGTAAGTCTCGGGGTTACAGACACTTTAACATGAAAAGTTGGATAGAACCCGCTACAGTAGCTTAGTGGCTACGGTGTTGCACTGCTGAGCTCGAGGGTGCGGGTTTTATCCTTGCCGTGGTGGCCACATTTTGAATGCAATAGCACTTGTGTACTGTGCATAAGGTGCACGTTAAGAACGCCAGGTGATCAAAATTAATTTGGAGTCCCCCATTATGGTGTGCTTCGTAATCATGTTATTGTTTTGGCAAGTAGAGCCCAAGAATATAATTTTCTTTTTGTTTAAAGTTGGATCATATGACACAGTCTCGCGCTTATACACAAAAAGAGACGAATGTGTTTAGTGGATTTCCACAACTGTTTTTGAGCGGCAATGGTGAAGTGCACTGGCATGCTTTCAATAAAATTTTAATCAAAGAGCCACCATTGCAGCCTGCATCAGAGCCCCGAACTTGCTTTGAATATAACTGTTGAGAGTTATAGATGTTACCTTACATATACCTCACTTCAGTAGACAACTTATTTGTGTTTACTATGGCCAGTCATCTGCAATTTTTGTTTCTCAGTTTGCATTAATCTGCACACTTTGGAGGCCAGCTAGGAGGGGCCTAAATCTTCAAATATATTTTGCGGGTGTCGCGTCAACGCCTTTTTACCGGTTTAGGTTGCATGCATCTGCAGAAAAACATCAGACTTCCACAGCAAGGGGCACTACTCGTGATAAATTGATGGATAAATTTCAACAAATTTTTATCGTGCTCAGCTTTCTGGTAAAGGCTATTTGTGTGCTCCAAACTTTCATGTCAAACTTGGGCTGTCCAGAGAGCCCACGATGCGGCGGTTAGGCTCAGCCTACCAGTCGCCTTTGTGGGAGCTGCCCGCAGCTCTGCCCTAGGGCAAAGCTTCGCAGGACCTTGTAATTAAAGTTCTTTGTCTGTCTGTCTGGACTGCAGGTACCAACAGCTCGAAGCATTGCAACTACTGGACACCATTAATCTAGTGCTCGCAGGCCTTCAGAAGCCCAGTGCTAGAGAGCCTATACGGAAGAACTGCGGCTTGTCAACAACAACAGCGAGTGTTTCAGGATAATGCCAGAAGCGCCTCTATGTTCCAATAAAATGCGAGAGGGCCAAGATCACATATTTCAGATTTCCGGCAGTTCGTATTTCGAAACTGCTTTCTAATGGGTATACTGGTCATCTGCAAACCAAAATTGCCTACCACCTTAAGACTAGGGTATGAACATTTCGTTTCTTGCATGCGTGCCCAGATTAGCAGCAAGTTTCCGATTTACATTCACAAGGGGACCTTACCCGTTTTGCCCAGCCCATGCTCGGGCTGGGCAGTATCGAAGATACATATGTATCTTAGATACTATCTTAAGATACTCTTTGGGTATCGTGTATCTGTATACAACATTCTGTGTCTGTATACATTCGTTGAGCCGGGTATAATTACAATAGACGCCTGTACGACTCCGGTAAATTCGATTTTTCGGTTAATTCGTTCTCGACCGAGGATTCCGGCAGGCGCCCGTACATTTCTATGGGCCCAAGCTTCCGTTACTTCGATATAAAAATTAGCCTTCGCCGGATAATTCGAACTTGACTGGTCAGCTTCGCCCCAATACAGTCTTTTCATATGGGGAAGCACACTAACATTGGATATGGGCAACAGTCACGGTACGTTAGTACGCGTTCCTTAATTATATACGCGTGCACGCGCCATCTCCGGTCACATTACGACCACCTTGGTGCTAAATAAGCATACTGGCAGCCATTCAGAGCTGTTTGTAACGTTCATGTGGCGATTTCAGCCTTCGCTTCGCCCACCATGCTGTAGGGGTTGAAGGACGGACTTCGGGATGCAAACAAAACTTGGGAGGGTTTATTTTACATTATATACAGAGAGGTGAGAGTCAAGTAACAGTTGTACAGTCATTACGGGCCGGCAGCAACTCGGACGCTGCGGCCCGCGGCAAGAAGTTCGAGAGAGGTGAATCAGGGAATGCTCTGGTCTCTCTGGAATGCTTCTTTTAAACCCTTCGAGGACTGGAAGTCGCGTCATGTTCGGCCAATGGGAGAGTCCGCTCAGATGACGCCATTTTTGGCCAATGGTTGGCGCCCGTGCCGCGGTGCCACACCAGGCGGCTCCCTGCGGTCTTGCCTTCTGACTTGCAATGCGCTCTTCAAAGGCGGAGAAGGGGGACGCTAGGCTCCATTGTCCGAGGGCTCACCTAGTCCCGGCGGTACGGCTCCGCTGTGGTAGCAAATGCCTTCTTCAAAGGCGAAGAAGGGGGACGCTGCCAGGCCTTCCCGGTACATCACAGCCGTCCGGTTGTCGCGGCGCATTACCGCCGTCAGGCCGTCCCGGCACAATACCGCCGTCTTGGTTTGGCACCCACTTTACTTTCAACAGTGCCGGGCTATCCCCTCGCTTTCTGGAAGAGTCAAGCAGAGAATAGCTACCGGCGGCGTACGAACTTGTTTGCACGTGAACTTGTGACCTTCAACTTGTTTGCTCGAGCGCTCCTCTGGAATGTGGCATCCGTGTTTCTTCACTCCTCACTTAGCAGTGGCGCGATTCGATGTGGTCTGGGGAACTCGAAGTAGGCGCAGGAAACAGCTTCATATCTAACAATGCTGTGAAACCGTTAACGAGGCCTAGTAAGCGTTCCTTAATTGCAGGTGGGGACACACGCCGTGCACCGAGAAGCGGAGACAAACCATCTGCGTTTTGGCAACGCTAGCGAAACGGAATGCGGTAAGATTAAAAATTCCAAAAGTCTAGGGGACGTTTAGAGTCGCCAAAAGAGCGGGGGCCTATCTAAAATTCGGGAAGTCCGGCAGGTAAACTTAGTGGGCAGTGGGCGTCTGTGTTCGTACTGTGACCGGAGATAGCGCATTTGAGTATGTAAATTGCAGAACAAGTCGTATGTCCGGTAACTGGCGCCTTTCTCAGCTTGGTATGCTTCACCGCAGCGTCTCTCATCAACACGCGGCGAGAACACAACGCGCGAAGCTATGAGCACTCTGTCGGCATCGCAGATCGCTTTCAAGGTGGCGCTCGCGCGGCGGTGGCATACGAAGCCCCCGCCTGAGTACGTCTGGTCATAGTAGTTCGAAGCGGATGGATACAAAGCTAAAGAGCGATACCGGCTTATAACGATCGGAAAGTCATCAGGGCACCCGGCGCCGCCACCTGCAGTAGTTTGCTTGCGTCATCAATTCACCTTGCGCAGCCGTCTCAAGTTTCATGCCATTGACAATGACACCGGGCTGCGTGGATCAACAAGTGGAACGATGTTTGCGCTACTTAGACCTAACTCCCAAAAAAGTTTCTGCGCGAAATTTTTTGTCTTTGACCGCCGGATAATTCGACCAGTCTCATCGGTTCCGTGACGGTCGAACTAACGGAAGTCGACCGTATACGCTTTTCTTTTTGTACCGTGTATCTGAAAGATACACCTGTCGCTGAATCCACGAGGACTCCCAGAGTCGCTGAAGGCTAGCAAATAACAGCTATTTAACCTTTTTCGAAGAGATGGCACTTTTATGTTGGCTCATATCTTGAATAACTACACACAGCGAGAAATACGAACAAGGCACAATGCAGTGTCGCCTAGAAAATGCGCACTTTCGAACTTCAGTGAATGGGGAGCGCCAGCCCGCCATTTCTGAGAAAAAAAAAAAAAGAAGAACGCGTGCAAAGCGGTGATGAGATGTCAAAAACTAGAAATGGGGTGTACCACAACTGAAAGCGATCGTCATTCATTAGAGGAGTATATACGATCAATCGGCTTAAGTGTAAGAACTACACAGGGCAAGCTTATACTAATCTAGAAGGGTATCGAGCAGCGCTACAAACGGGAGGGAGTGATGACGATGAAGACGATAGCGCCTTGTCTGTCATCGTCACTTCGTCCTCTCTACAGCATTGTTCGATTATTTTCAAAACATGCACCAACCAGCCTAGTTCAGCACATATGCGCTTATACCACTTTGCATGTCGCGCGTTTCCTTAACGATGGTCTCGGGTTTTAAAGTAAGAGATCCGAGAGAAAATTATCATTTTTGCTTACCAACCATTGCAGCAGCGGTAGACTCCATATTTGTGGAATACTTGCCAATATAATAATAAATAATGAAGTTCACTAACTTGAATTATTTGTCTTGTAGGGAATATTGTTATTGCAAAATGCAGCACGTCCTTTGTGCTAGAAATAAATTTTTACATTGGACTACTTTCCCGAAACGAGGTCTGAAATCGTAAAATGCGTTGCTATTCAATTTAATAGCCTTCCGTTCTGACTTTCTAGAGTGCTGGAATAGCAACGCATGCCGCTGCGGATTTGGATGCTGAACACTTCACGAACATAGCGACAGTCATTGCTGTGTGCTGTATACCGGCGCAGGGGCATGTAATGAAATTCAAGGCAACAAAAGAGGGCGCTAAGCGCGACAAATCCTTTGTAGCATTTTTTCTTTCACTTTTTTTTTACTTTTTCGTCCACAGGCACCTGATTCTAGGCTTCCTTGAAGTCTAGCTTCGTGAACTTGACTCCACCTTGCAAGGATGCGAAAATGTCTTCAACCTTTAGAAGTGGGTACTGTGTTGTAATCACTACGGCATTCACGCCCAACTTGTAGTCTCCGCTAATCCTGACGCCTTTTCCATCTGCTTTCAGCACTGGTATTATGGGATATGCCCATACTAAGTGATCAACCACCTAGGTCCCCCCCTCCCCCCTCCAAGGGGATGATTTCTTCGTCTTCCAATCTTTTAAGTTCATGCTCCACTTTCTCTCGCAGTGCATAATGTACAGAGGGGGCTCCGTAGTACAGCGGTTGAGGGTCGGGTCAAAGCTTTACATTGACTGGAGGTTCCTTGAGTATAGACCACAACATGGCTTAAACAAGTCTTCAAACACTCGCAACATCTTTTGCACCACGAGCTCCGGTGCATTTTCTACCAGCTGTGCCGTGTTCGCCGGCCTTGGTAGAAGCTTGAATGTTGCCAACCAGATCCTACTACGCAACTTTGTGTCATTGCAGCCGACAACCAAGAGTGTCCGTTGGCTCGCAGTCCCGCCTAGGCATACGCCCAGGGAACCAAGCACAGGGATGGCCCCACGTATGCACTTTAACTTGACGTCTGTTGCCATCAGCCGGAGTAGCGAACGCTGGTTGAGTTTTTATTTGTCTTCCGAGATGACGGAAACCGGTGACCCAGAGTCTAAACCGACGAATCTCTAGTGATTCTCCATTCACCTTGAAGGTTACTGTGATGAGTTTTGCTGCTGAATTTGTTTGAAATGAATGCAGAAGTTACTCGATTTGATTGCTACCTGGTTCAAGACTGTTAGCTTGACCTGAATGGTTTCTTGCCTTTTAGTGCTGGACAGACAGCAGCTCGCCAGATGTCTCACCTTGCCACACTTGTAGCACGAAGTGCTTGCAATCTGGTGGTTAGCGGTGATGTCCTCGACGGCGAGTGCACGGTCTCATTCTTCCTTGAGATCCGAATTTCATATACCGGATTTGTCTTTCCCTTTTGGGCTTTATTACTTGATCTTTCTGTCCACTAGGTGCCGGAAGGCACTTTTTACGTGTGAGCGTATATGCCTCCACTTTGAAGATTCGCGATGCGGGTGTAAAGCTCGGCAATAAGGGTCGGCGCAATACCAAGAATGAGGTCAGCGGCGCAGCTGTCACGGCGAATGATGGATGATCTAGATAAGAATAGACGAGCGGTGCTGCAAGATGACGTCATCGGCACGGCGCCAACTGGCACAGGTAGCGCAGTGCACATGGCTTCAGCGCCAGACATAACTCGGTATTCGGACAGGCACGTAATCAGTTCTGAATCGGCGCTAGCGAAGAATAGTCGGTGCTTCATCGCTGTGAAGCAGTATGGACGGAGCAGGTCCTTTTCGGGATTTTGTAGCTGAAGAACGAGGTAGAAGGACCGAGGCGCAACGGAAGCGCCATCTAGAACAACTTGAGTACACATATCCCCGAAGTCGTCGCTAAACGTCAAGCTTGGATTTGATGTTCCGGTAGAGATGTGCAGCAAAGCAGGCCCTTTGCTTATACAACTACTTCAGTGACCACAAAATGCCGGTGGCCGTACTCGGTCTGCCTTGGAGACTGACTGCGGAACAGATCAAAGATGGGTTCTACCCGTCGGACGACGAAAAAAAAAAAGACGAATAGAAAGGAGGTGGGCAATGAGTAGACGGCTGAAGGAAGAGTAGGGTGGCGGTTGGGGGACATAGAAGTGGCGGAGGTGTGCGAGTAGCCAGGTTGGATGAATGGTTGGCCGGAAAAAGAAGAGGTGTAGATAGGCGGAGAAGAGCCCAGGTCGAAAGAAAAGTAGCTAGGTGTGTGGCCAGCGGATCCTAGTGACTATCATGTCAAATAAAATGGTTAATAATGTAAGTAATCGTGCTGTCTTGAAGTGAGATAAAAATGATACGAGACGAAACCGGATCGGAAGAAGTGAAAGAATAACAGGACTAGGTGTGTGGGTCGGAAGATGAAGAAACAGCAGCGAATCCTAGTGAATGAAATGCGAAATAAAATAGCCAGTTAATAATGTACGAGCCAACGCTGGCTTCAAGCTGTCTTGAAGTGGGCTAAAAATAAGAGAAATATTTAGAGAAATAATGAGATGAACAATAAGAGAATAATTAGACAAACCATGACGACAAAAATGAGATAAAGTACGCTCACGCGAAATACGTGTTAACTTCGTGAAACGAGGGCCGTTCTTTTCTTTTTCGCGGTACTTGACACAAGTGGCGGTGCTTTCTTGAGTTTGAGAAGTGGATGATGAGTTGAGAAGTGGCTGCCTTTTGCAAGGTAAGATTCTTCTCCACCAAAAGTCTCTGCTGCGCGATCTTGTCCCGTATTCCACAAACGAAGCGGTCCCTCAGCATGCGGTTGAGGGTTGTACTGAAGTTTCCGTTTTTCGCCGTCTGCCGAAGTTCAGCAACGAACACCACGACGCTTTCGATTCAACACCCGAATTCAGCTTGAAAACGAAATCCGGCTATTTCACACGGCGGCGGGCTGAAGTTGCTCTTCAAGGTCGCTATTAGCTCTCTGTACTTATTTTGATTTGAATCTCAAGGGTCCCCAGCTGTGACTATACATGAGGGGGGACTTTACATGAAGGGTAACTGCTTTTGGCTTCGCCGGTGACAACAGGTTGCGTAGGGTGGCGCCTGTACTGGATCCGACACTCGACAAGAATATCCACTTCTTTACGCGCAAGCGTACATGCCCTGTCGGTGAAAACGGAGACTACGTCGGAGGCCGCCAAGCTGGCATTTATTACGTAATGAACACGTGAATTCTGAAAATGAAGTAACACTAATAAATTGCGAAAACACAAAATGAAACAAAAGGAAGAAACAATAAAAGAACGCATCGGTGTGCAACGCCACCAAGTAGTTGTAGAAAGCATTGTGCTTTCAATTGCCTTCCCCCGGTGTGGCTTTAAGATGGTGGAGCAACATTGCCACGATGGTGTTAAACGTCACCCGGGAGAAACCACCCTGTGACAGGCGCAGGTGGACCACCCGCCTTGCAGATCTCCTGGACAGCGTAGCTCAGCTGCTGCTTCTTCCCCAGCCGCACTATTTTTGAAATTTGTCGTTCCATCTTGCTCTTCATAGGCGACTCTCCCTGGCTGGACCGCATGGACTCGACATCCGGGAATGGAGCAGCAACATCCTCCTACTAACCGCGCAGTTCGTGCTACTTAGGCACTGTCAACCGCTTTGAGCACCTCCTGAACTTCTTGTCAGCCAGGGGCAGTGGCCGGGTCTTTGGGTCCATGGGAAACGAGAGCGGCTTCCCCTCGGGCCTTCGACGAGGTGACGGGTACATCTGGCGCGGTGGTGGCCGTGGCCGTGGCTGCGGTGGCGGCGGAATGACCTGGGAGTCTGCCTCGTTCGTGCCGGTGGGCTTCTGCTCTTTCTTGGCGGTGCACTTCTTTAGCTCCGCCACACTTATCGTCGGTGCCGGTGTGGGCACCTGGAGTGGCTGGTCATTCTTGACACGGAGCTCCTGCACCTCGCTGGCATGGCTCAGCTGGAAGCTTTCCAGCCACACTCTGAGCTCCGCAATCTCTGCGTCGCGCTTCCGCAGCGTCGACTCCAACTCGGCGAACAGGGCAGGGTCCCATTCCTTGGTCCCGGCCTCGACATCGCACGTTTCCTGCACCGCCTGCTGAGCTTGTGACAGACAAGGAGGTGAAGGCGCTTGGCTCCAGCCGTCTTTCATCCTGCACTTTCTTTGCTCTTCATCGTCTCCATCGACGGCGGACTCGTAAGCACTGCTGCTCGACGAGTTGACACGCGCACGCCGAGGTCCGTTGTCAATTTCCTCCGCGTGCTGGCGTCCGCTGTAGTTGTAACGAGCAGACCCAGACGTGGCGGTAGCTCTGTCCTGAACAAGGGATGTGCAGCCCCATGCATCTTCGTCATCGGCGTCCTGGTAATGCACAAACGAATACAGGTCCTCGTACAGCACTCGAAATCTTGGGCGTCGGTCCAGAAAGGTAGTCACGCTGCCGTATACTTCAAGCATTAGCTGAGCCTGCGAAGGGCTAAACGCTTCCAACAAGTCGTCTTCCTGGGACGGGCCCTTTTCCTGCAGCACTTCTTGCGGCTGTCTCATAATATCCATTGCATCTGACTCGGACTCTTCATTCACGAAGACTTCATGCTCTCCAATAAAGCTGCTTTCTACCTCGACAACTTTGAACGCAATTGCCGTGCATTCAGTCCCGTTCAAAGGCTCGGTGCTGTGCAATGATGATCCAGCTTTGCACTCGTCGCTTGGCGTTGTCACTTGAGTCGCCAGAATGACATTTTCCGAACAATGCTTGGAAGCTGCTGCTACAGTCGCGCTTACGTGAAGGTCAAATTTCTGTTGCATCTTGAGAAGGGCGAAGAATTCCTGAAAGTTTGCCTTCATGTTGGACGGCAGGATGCTGGTACCGTCGCTTGTCGAGTCGAACCACAGCTTGGGCTTCAGCTTCGTTCTCCTGTAGAGCTTTTGAGCAGCGACGGTTGACACGTCTTCAAGATGGCCACGCTTTGATAGAACAGGCGAAGCTTCGAGAACGCTTATTCTGGAAGCCAGGTTCAGATGGCAGACGTGGAACGAATTTATCGCGAGCGAAACGCGCAGCTCGCGCCCTGGCAGCGCATGCAAAGGTCCCCGCAGGTGTCAATTCACGTGATGTCAAGCACGTGATCCACGCAAAGTCAGGTGATGTCAACCAAATTCCGCAAGAAGATCGCGTCTTTTTTGATGCTAGATGACCCGTTTTCGTGTGTAGTCTCTGGCGCGTTTATTGGGTGGTTCCGGGCCCATAGACCCTGCGGGGAACTGAATTCGTGGTCTTAGCAAAAGTACGACCACGACTTTTCGTACGACGAAGCGGAGTGCGGAATTACTCTGCAAAGATGACAGAGGAGAACGAGGGTACATAATGGCTTGCTATGCAAAATTTAAGAAACGAATAAAAAGACTGCAACTACGAAGAGAAGGATTTACTACCGAATTCTGTAGACCTTCCGACTGCCTAAAACGCAAGTCGCCCTTTAGCGCATTTTTCGCAAAAAGTTAGAGCGTCGTAATTCCGTTTCGAAGGACCCCGTTTGCATCACGTCAACTGGCGTAAAGGTAACAAACTTGTACTGCAGACAGGCGACGCTCTTTTTTTGGCCGCCTTTCAGAGGAATAGACACGGAAGTGAAGGAAGAAAAGTTGGCAGTTGCTTAGCTCGGCTCTGCCAGGATATACGTAACGAAAGCTAAGGCATAGCATGGTTAGCCTTGGTTAATCTTGATTGCAAGTCCAGGTTAGTCTGGGTGTCTAGCCATGTTGCGGCGTTTAGCCAGTCGTTCGGCGCGCTGTTCGTCTGTTTCCTCTTCATCTCGTTCCGATGTCGATTCCAGGCCTCCTCCTGCTTAGCAGAATTGTCGCCGTCCATATTGCCGCCTCAACTGTGGTTGCGGCACACGCGAGCTCTCCTTTTCAATCCTCCGACATGTTATCAGGCATGCGACGCAGCTGGCGAAGCGAGCGGAGGCGAGCGCAACGACGAGGAACGCGATGTGACGTCATACCAAACGGCGGCGGCACGGAAGTAACGGTTCCGCAACGTCCGATCTCGGACGTTGCGGAACTGATCGGACAGAAGGTGGCTGCAGAAGAGCACGGAACAGAGACGGCGGAATCGTCGATGAGAGAAGCGTTGCCGAGCGACATGCCTTTCGGAATAATTTGCGCACTTAAACCAAAATTTAAAACAGGATGAAATACGTGTTTATCGGCGATGGTCACAATGGTATGAGCAACGGCAACTGTGCATAGCAGCATTGACATTATGAGTCAGCACATGGTCACCATCAGGAACAGATGGCAAGCACGTCAAAGGCATACAGGGAGACTTGAGGCGGAAACAGTACGAAGTCTACCGAACATAAACGAGGCTCAGCTGATTTTGGAGCACAGCAGTGAAGAGAGAGCTCGAGTTGAAGGAGGCCACCAGCGCGGTCAATCAGTGCTGAATGGCCCGATAAAAAGTCGAGGCCGAATATCAAGTCATGGTAACACAGTTTCAGAACAGCAAATAAAACGGAAGTGTTGAAACTAGCAACAGTTATTGGGGCAGTGCACAGGCCAAGGATAATGGGCGTCGCCCCATAACCGACCCGGATAGCACGAGATGCGGCAGGGGCAAGGAGTTTCTTCGAGCGACAACGAGGAAGGTTGCTGATCACCGAGATGTAGGGTGCAGTATCAACAAGCGCCATGGCACAAATACATCGTCAACCTCTACATAGAATATATTGCGTCTGGTCGGCAGGGTGAGAGGCTTTGGCGGAGACGACGAAAATGCAGCGTCACGTCCTGGAGCTACATCTTTTAGTTTTCCGAAAGTATGCGCCCAGGTCCGGAATTATGGCGACGGGCGATGGGACTGGGGTAACCTGGATCACGAGCGACGACTTTGCGTTGAACGAGACTTGTGACTGCTCGGCGACGGCGATCGACGGCGCCATGCGGTCGCACCATCATTGGCGTGCAGGTTCGGCTCGGCTTGCGGCTGGATATGGCGAAAACCGCCGTCTGGATGAGGGCTGTTCGAGAACGGCCTAGAGGACCAGCGGTTGCGACAGTATCGGGCGACGTGACCAACGCGGCGACAACTGAATCAAATAGGTCGGTCATCCGGTGTTCGCCACTCCACCATGTTGCGAGAACCTCAAGGGATTCATTGATTTTGAGTATGCACGAGCGAAGCACTTTCGGTTGGCCGGGAACTGGCCACGGCGCAACTGAGTGCAAGCCAATATTGGCGAGTTCTTGGCGCACAATAGCCTGAACAAGGGGACCCACAGGAGTGCATGTTTTGCTTACAGGTGGGTACAGAGCCACGGGGCACATGGCTACCAGCTCAGGGCGCACGATATTCATCAGCTGCTCTGAAGGCTTCTGCTGCCGCGGAGAAGAGTACTGTCGGTGTTCACAGGACGATGTTGCAGCCATATTGGGAAGTCGTGCAAATGACTGATAAATACGATGGCGTCTAACCTGCTCGAAACGCTTGCACTCCGTGATCATGTCATTAACCGAAGTACAGTTCTTACACATGAGTAAGTTGAAGACGTCATCGGCGATATATTTAGGACATGCCCGACTTTTTCGGACTCCTGCATTTCAGCGTAGGCCTTGCGGCAGAGTGCCAGCTCGTCTTGTGTATAGGCAACGTAGCCTTCGGCGGACGTCTCAACTCGTGATGCCAACTCTTTCTTGGCGACGACCTTCCGACCCAGTGGTTTTCCGAAGAGATTCCGCAGCTTCTACTTTCAGGTATCCCAGTCACGGAGTTCTTCTCCGTGGTTTATAAACCACATTCGCGCAGTTCCCGCCAAGTAAACAATTATGTTCGTTAGCATCACTGTGGGATCCCATTTGTCGTGGCTGCTCACGCGCTCATGCATCTCCAGCCAGTCGTCGACGTCGTCGTTATCGGTGCCGCAGAAGGTCCCTGGATGACGCGGATACGTGAGTACAACAGTCGACGCAGTCGACGCAGGCGTTGCCGAACTAGGCACCGTCTCCTGCGACATCGGTGAATAACCGAAGCGGCGGCCACTGCGAAGCTCCGTTCTGAGTCATTACCCCGCACCTCCATCAAATGTTATGTAGAGGAAGCCCGATGTACAAATGTATTTACAACTATTTACATGGGGAAAAGTTAGTGGTAATCGCGCGGGCCACTGAGGACACAGCTCCAACGGACAGTATACCACTTCCTCTTCGTCTCCCTCTTGCGCGCACAGTCCTGTCCAAATGCACTGTAACAATGTTAAGTCATTCCTAAGTGCTGTAAGAGCAATGAAACAGCATGATTCCCTTGGTTTATCAACCTGGTTTTTCAAGAAACCCAACTCTGACTGGATCAATAGGTCAATAACTCCAACATTGAATATGTAACGCTGTTCACATTTCCCTCCAAGCAGAGATGTCAGATTATGCGCACCTCCAGATCCTTCACCACAATGTTTTCTCACAGACTCACGCCCTGAGGCTCAGCGTAAGGTATATTTTCCTTCAAGTGCGAAGCATCTTTTTTAACCAGAAAAGAAAGAAAGAAAAACCCAATGAGATTCTTTCGTAGCTTTCTTCTATTTTTGGTAAAATCACTGGAATGACACGTATCGCCGCTCACACCGTCCATCTCAGTGTACTCCAATGTATGCACTTTGTGATAAATTTTATTCCCGACAACAGCGGTCACATTCCGACGGGGGTGAAAAGACTTAACGAATACGCTGAGGTTTGCCGTACTACCTGCTGTGGGCTTGCCCGGGTACAAGACACATACAGGAGTCCTTGCTCAAATGGTCTGGCCTCCGCAGCCGCCGACAAGCTGACATCAACAAGTAGAATCAAGACGGCTGTAATTATAGGGGCTTCCTGGACTTCCTGCAAGATGCAGAATTGCCTTCAGGTTCATGTTTTCTCTGAAGTTTATTTTTCTATATAATTATAAAACAGCGCCAGGGACACATGCACCGGAAAGAAACAACAGTACGGAGCGCTGATGAAGCAACACGAGCTCTACCTACGGATACAGCTATTAGTGAAGCTAGAAAGGCTGGGTTTAAATGTTAACACATTAAAAATCACCCTGTAAACTAGAAATGCATTGCAAAAGTAGGAACTTGGCCGAATTAGAGTGGTAACATAAGTATACATAGGCCTACTTATAAAAAGTAGGCCACCTGCGATGTATTCTCGGGACAAGACCCCACGGTGTATTCGACATGCTCGACTAATGGTGTAGGTAGACTCACTCAGCTGCCATTCTTTTTTGACCACCATGATCATTATGATCGTCATGGTTGCCGTAGTACTTGTAGAGTATCATTGGACGTCTATTAAAGAAAGAAGCCTAAGCTATATAAGACGGGAGGGGGTTACGGGCAGTGGACCCATATGCCTATCAGACATGGACGAGACATGGATCAGACATGGATATCAGGCATAGGCTGAAAGTCGGGCTGGTTGACCGTGATACATCTTCAATTAGCTTTTCCAGCGCCACAAACGACACGGACGACGAGGAAGTGCACATGGACAGCGCTCTCGCTCTTTCCCAATCTACTAAGTCCAGTCTACTATAGGACTTAGTAGATGATGATGATGACCTTAATGTTATTGGCACATACCCACTCACGGGGATTGGCGAAGGTTCGAACAGATTTTACATATATGATTAAGTGAAAAAATGAATAAATTTAGAAATACATTATTTCGATAAATTATTATTGTAAGTAAAATCCAAGACGATTCAGTAAACAGTCACTATAATAGAACACGGAAGAATAAAGAAAATCTATGAATATATATTTATGACAGTGGCTCACCCGCTATGTTTTGACCCTTATGTTTCCTTTCTCTGTAGGCTTGCGGGACCTCCCTATGAGAAATTAACAACAACAATAACACCAACAGCTTTTGGTATTTCCTTCTCGATTTTCCTTTTTTTATGGTTGATACGAGGTTATGGGACAACCTACTCTGGCGTAGCCTACCTTCCCATGCTCCTACTTACAGATTAAAAAAAAAAGACTACGTTGACAACCAAAAAGTCAGCAATATCAGGTGTTTCCCGCACCTACGTTCCAAGAATTCTGCATAGTGGCATTCCTTATTACGAGCAGTGCTACAACACTGCCAAGGAAGCAGAGGCAGAAATCTTCACACAAGTTGATTTTTATTGTATCTCGAACTGTTAACCATATCGAGCGCGTGTGCCCAGCACCTACTGCGAGCGCACTTGCCTTTGACAGCGTGCGATTACGGCGTGGCTGGTGTGTCAGCTTTAGGCGATATCACGCATGATCTCCCGCGTAACATCGAACAACAGAGGCATGACGGAAGGGGACACCCTCCAACTGGTCAGAAGCCTGGTGGTGAGCAGACTCATATACAGCCTGCCCTACTACCATCTCACACAGTCCGAGACGAAGCAGGCAGACATCTCTTGAGGATGGCTTTCAAGACCGTAATGCAAAGAAGGGGTAAGGGGTGCAGACACGGACACATGAGGAGCGCACATTCGGCAAAACAATAAAATTCAGTTATTCGGTTACCCGCTGTCATTGCACATAGGAAAAAAAAACTCCGAATAATATCCGTCAATGAGCGGTGACACCAGAATTTAAAAGAACTAGACAGGTTATTAACTAGAAGGGCATTATGAATGGTGGTCTGTATTACAGCGTATTGGCTATTCTTTATTTTCTTGCCTGCATTGCTCTTACGCCTATTTTACAATTTTCTGTACTATTTAAACTCCTCCCCCTAATTAGGCTCTCTGGGGGATCTAAGGGCACGATAAGCTATGAAGGTGGCGTGACTACGTTATTCATCGAAAACATCACTCTTAATTGGTCGAGACATCCAGCGATTGACATTTATGGTTAATTACAAAAATCTAAATTCGTGCAGTTCACAATTACGTGTGAGTTAGTAGCTCAGTACACAAAAAGAGCCGAATCCAAGCAACAGAAAGCAGTCGCCTGCAGCACATGCAGATGTTAGGTCTCCATTCTATTAAAAGGTCCGCGAAGTAACCTGTAATTGGTGGCCGCACAGTTCCTCTCCACTTTAAGTTCCTGAAACAGCCAAACTTCAAGGCACTTCTGCATCCTTAACATTATGCGCAGCAGTGTCGAATCATCGGTACCGCAACTAAAGGCAAAGCCCGTGGTGGCCACATTGCCCGCACCAGGCATGAGATTCTCAGTGTAACATGCGCACTGGGCTGTCGTGAGGCAGACGAATACGTGGACAAGACTCGTCCGTTTGGGCGACAGAGTCGGTAGTGCGGCTTCGTTAATTCGTTTCCAACGTAGACCAGTTGCTGGGTGCCTGAACAGCGCCCAAGGCGGGAAGAATAGGAAACTCGCTGGGCGTCCGGGAAGTACAGTCAGTATAGTGGTGGCCACGTGGTCGGTCCATAAGTCACCCATTGCCTCCCGATTTGGACAATACCGGATTGTTTAAAAAGTCAGACACTCGGAAGCGGATACGTCGAAGTCAAGAGGAGAAAGAGGACGGTGTTAAACCGATCAAAAAAGATAGGTTAGCGTAAATCATGAATTTAGGAGAGGGTAGGGAGAACAGCACTAATGTAGGTTGGCATTGTCGCTCTTATCTCGCGCCTCGGTCCCTTTGTTGTCTTCGGACGCATCCGCCGAACTGCGAGTGCTGTCCTTGGGCTCTGGAGGGACGACTCTGCTTCTAGAGCTAGACGGGGAGATAGCCAGATCGTACAGTGGCGCGTGAAGATTCTCAGCGCCACAGCGTTCGGCTGGCGTCTGGTGCAGACCGGGCGTCGTCTCCCTGGCGCTGTTGAGGGGCGCGTTACTCGCGTAGCCCGAGTACATCGACAGGTAGTCGGAATAGCCCGGCGCGTACGTGGTCCACCGCTCCTGCTGGGGAACGGACTCCAGCGGAACGTAGGGCGCCTGGTAGGACATGGACAACCAGCTCTGCGCCGGACAGTAAGGCCCGCACGGCTGGGTGGACGCGTAACTGGTCTGACCGGACGCCGCTGGCGTGGAGGGCATCGGCGAGTAGCGCGGGCTCTCGTAATTCGACGGAGTGCCGCCCCGAGCGGGACTGAACTGCGTCGAGGTAGGGGCGGAGGACTCGTCGAAGGCCGGGAAATAGTCCGCGGCGTTCCTCGCGGGCCGACGCGACGGCGAACCGTTGTCGTACGGTTCGGAGGAAACGCGAAGCTGCGACGTCATGAAGGCGGAGGCTGCGGGCGTGGAGCGCCTGGGAGATTCTTCGATGGTGTAGAGCTTGGGAGGAGGCCACGCAATGTCGCGAGGCTCCGACTTGGCTGGCCGACTTTTGACTGCCCGTTGGGTGCGGCCATTGTCCTTATTTCGGAGTGATGCGGCTTCGTCGTTGTACCGAAGGGTTTCCGAAGCTAGCGTCATTGGCCTTGTGCCGATAAGTGCCAAAGGTTGTGGCACATGTTTAACGGACGATGTGGGCTTGGACTGTTGGTTGCTGGGCGGTTTGCCAGCCGCCGTGCACCCGTCCCTTGGCATGTTCCCGGGGATGACAGTGGGTGCTTCGGGCGTAGTCGCTGTCCTGAGGGCCTCCTGCAAAATTCACAGATGCTTAGTGGTGTTCCTATGTACTTAAAGCGCCCCATATTAACGCGATAGCGTTGAGCCCGGGTCGCAGATAATACAGCGTCCCGCGTTGGACATCGCCTCGGCAAACAATTTCGAACCAAATTACGAACTACGCAACCCGAGCACTTTTCTACCACCAAAGGTGCTGGTACCTTGTATCTCATTCTTTACAAAGTTACTCCTCGGAATTTTGAGAACGGTAGCCCACAAACAAATGTAATAAAAAAAAACAGCGACAGTGCATGTCGTTTATGTTAGCTCTTCTCAGACCGAAATATTAAAAGTGCGAGACAACAACAGGAGATTGACCCGCGCAAGAGGCCGCGTTTCTACCAGAAAGCTCGCCTTCGTGGCTAGTGTTCGCAGCCAGCGTTCCCCGGTAAACGTTACGGTTACATAAGCTGCAGTTGCCGGGAAGCATGAAAAGCAGTAAGGGGTCTTTGAACGCTATGGCGTTCCACTCTTAAAGGCGAAGCTTAAGCGTCCCCTAAATTTTTGCTTTAGCGATCCATATCTTTGGGTTCACAGTATAACGTTCCGTTTTCTGGTATAGGTCAACGAACGCATATAAATTGACAATATGGTTTAGACGTACTGTGACATTCGTGTAACAGAAAGCGCTTGAAGCTAAAAAAAGTTTAGAAAAGTTCGCTAAAACTAAAAAAAGTTTCGCGTATAAATGAACATATACTTTGCGACTTATTTTTCTTGCGTTAACTATACAGCACGCTAGCGGCACACCAGGCGCGCCTTATGCACGCGTCATGCGCCAGACACGGCACCGAAGCGAGCGAGGCCGGCTGCGCATGTGAAGTTCGCCTGTTCGGCGACCCGTCTCCTTTGGACGTGGCCTGTTTGTTGGGCTCCCGGCATCTTGCATTCCCGCTTCGATACAGCACCACTGCACTATTGGACTACGGCAAGGTGAGACATTTTGTTTGGGCTTTTTAGTTAGCAATTTAGGCTTTTACTGCACGGAACCGAGACGTGTGACGCCGTTAGCGAAAAACAGCTCGGCCTCCCGGCGTAGTTAATTTTAATTGATGACTCATACCGGGAAATGTTTGCGACGCTTTTTTTGAGCCCGAACATTAACTTTTTTACGTAGTTCTTGGGCCGACTCGCCGCCCCCGGTTTTGTGACGCAGTTAGTTTAGCGTGTACTCTGGGACACGCGAACTCTTACTGGGACAAATTTTGGGAGCTTTCTCTGACCCCCAACATTATTGTGACCAATTTCGTTATTTATTGGGGTATTTTTGAGGCACAGTGGCCGCGCTCGGTGTTGTTATGCAGTTAGCGAAAAGTAATCTCGGCTGTGTGACGCAGTTAGTTTCGCGTGCACTGAATCTTGCTGGGACAAGTTCGTGACGCATTCTCTGACCCACAACATTATAGTAATTTCGTTGCTTACTTTTTGGGTTATGTTTAAGGTACGCTCATCGCGCCTGGCGTTGTGACGCAGTTAGCGAAAAGCAACTTGGTCGTGGTGAGAAAGTAAGTTTGGTGTGTACTGAATCTCAGAGGGACAAGATTGTGACACTTTTTGTAGCCCCGCAACAACATGTAACAAACCTTCTTTCGGTACTCACGCTTGCGAAAACGCGACGAGCGAGTGCCCGGAGTGATAACACTGTAGTGTGTTGCTTGCGCTGGCAGAACGCGCAAAAGATAACGCCGAGGAACTAAAAAAACCAAGAACTTGAAAATTATGTCTTCTGAACGACTGAAAACAGGCTTTGCACCGACGCACTTGTCTTGAGGGCGAGTAGATGGAATTGTGCCAGCGTATAGCATGGTCTGGCTGAGAGCCTGTGTTGTGGCCACTTATATTTAGCTTACCATCGCGTCGGCTGAGGCCAAGTTGTTTTGGAAACGCGCAGTCGCCCGCGTAATTGTGCTCTTAAAGTGCAGGAAATAATGACCGGGAATGCTTGCAAATTAGATGTATTCCTATTTTATGGTATTGTTTGGAATGAGTCGAGTATTTTTTACGCCATGTGTACGTAGAAGCGAATTGCTTTGGTTCGTAATGGCGCCCATTCACGACTTTCACGCGCTTCGCCTCTACACGCAGTATTCCTGTAAGGTCTAAACACCAAAATGACACACGCTTGTAATTTTTTCAGCTAATGCCGTCCGGTGGAGCTTCGTAGAAGAACTACTGCTGCTTACCTGGTGCCACAACGTTGGATGAACGCAGAATAAGTCCGGAACGAGCATTAATATGGAGCAAAATAAACATTTCCTCATTTACAAGGCGTCTTGCCTCTACTTTATGAAATTGCACGTGGCCCAGATTCAGTGGAGGCTTGCAAAGGTCTTTCGCAATCATTTGCCCTAAATGAAAAGCTTTCATATTAAGAACACGCGTGGTTAAGCAGAAGGATAAATAAATAAATAAGTAAATAAATAAATAAATAAATAAATAAATAAATAAATAAATAAATGCCGCGCTGATTAGCGCAGCCGGCGCAACGTGTGCTAGCTATAGCGTTCAAAACGCGCGCGCCGAAAACCGAAACCACAAGATGTTAATCCCATCCGCTTGGTGCGCTACAGTCGATTCTGCCGCTGGGCTCTATGGGAAGGTCCGCTCTTGTTGAATGTCTATCTCCATGGTCGAACTACCATTGGCGACAGCTGGTTGCGTCAAGCACGTGTTTATTCAAAGCGCGGTATTGTATATGGCTTGGTTCGTGCACCATGGTAACTGTGGTTCTTCCCAAGAAAACACTTATCGCTGACTTACACAAAAGGAAAGCCTGAAACCTGGAGCTCTGGCGTATGACTGCGGCTGTGTAGGTGGGGTCCTGCGTTCAACCACGCAGTCTGCTTGGCTGCTGGGAGTCTTGCCTTGACGCGCGAATTCCTCGTCAGTCTCCCGGTCAATGACCAGAAGGTCCACCTTACCGGGATCCATCTTTATACGGTTGACTACCTCCCGGTAGATGGCCCCCTGTACCGATTCACCATTTACCTGCGTGAACAGCACGCCGACATGCTGAAGGATTATGCCGCAGACGTCGATGCACGATCGGGAAAATCCAGTGACATGTCTTCAATATGCAGGGTGTCCCCCGTAACTTGAACCAAAATTTAAAAAAAATATGTAAATGCCACGTAGTTGGACCGAAGCAAGGTGATTTTGTTGGCCGTCGCTTGTAGATACATTATTTTTTGCGTTCCGTCTAATTATATAATTAGTCATAATTAGTTATTCAACTTCTCAATTATTATAATTAGATGAAAAGTGTTAATGCGAAAATTGTAGAGCAAGATGAAAACCTCCCGATACAGCTTTCGGTTGCTCGATACGTGCTACATAAAAGTGTTTTTCCGAGCGTGAAAGAAACCCGGAAATACACGCAAAATGACCGCGCGACTGGCCGCTCTTTCATGCTCGGAAAGGACTTTTAGGTAGCACGTATTGAGCAACAAAAAGCTGTATCGGGAGTTTTTCATGTTGCTTTGCAATCTTCTCATTGACACTTCTCATCCAATCATAATATTTCAGAAGTTGATTAACCAATTCAGACTATATCATTAGGCGGAATGCACAAAAGAATCGGAGTATCTCCAAGCATCGGCAAACAACATTAGCTTGGTTCGGTGCAGCTACATGACACTTGCATATTTTTGAAGTTTGGCTCAAGTTACGTGGGACTGTATATTGAATGAAATGACGTTCAAATGATGGGACGGATTATTGTTCTAAAACAATCAGTGGCGATTTAGCAGTTATTGCTAGAGAAATCCGTTATCAAGTCGCAGCACTTTGAGGTCCCGGATCCATGATTTAAACCGCGTTCACTACGCTGCGAAGTGTTGGTCAGGAGGTCACTCGACGCTCGTCCTGCCTCTTCGAGGAGCGAAGAGCAACTGAATGCGTTCCGGAGCAGGTACACATACAGAGGGAATTTATTGTGCACTTTTCCATCATTCGTATACTGCACAGGTGCACAGGCACCATCCGAGACCTTAAGAGTGCGCATATTCTGTCAACGCGTCGCGTGCTGGTTGATCTTGGCATATTCGCGGCCACTGTCACCAGGTCGTTTTATCGAGTACTCTAACGTCAAGGCCTTTCCGGTAGAGTTATTGTACAGTTCTTTATATTGTAAATCTCGATGCACGTGCGATAGGTACACTGTGCATAGAAGATGGAACAGCGAAAATTTTAGGAGCACGAAAGCCAGGAAAAAGGGTTTCCTCAGATCTTCGCTATTTACCTGGATTAGGATGTACGCTGTTGACACAGCTTACTACACCGAGACACCTCTGATTGTTGTCCCCCATCTGAGTGATACCTTAATAGAGTTCAAGCCTAGACATTCAATAATAACACGTTTCCCGTATCTTACGCATCGACAATGTTCAGATTCGACTTGCCTACTATTTCGATCGCCGCCAGAGCTGTGGCAGCTGTGGCAGCTGTGGCAGAACGCGCCATCGCTTTCGATATTGCGGCTATATAGAAGATCAAAGCTTAGTAATGGCACGCTAAGAAGTTTCCCAATCGCAAAAAAAAGGAAAAAAACTTGTGGACACCTCTCGCGAAAACGCGAGAACTTGCCACTCGTCAGTAGCATGTTCGCTGTACAACCTCCAGCGCGATCCCCACATACCAGTATGGCGACGGACGATAGAAGGCGCTGTAATCGCCAAATGGCGGCGCCCTCAATAAGATGGTCTATAGAAATTCAGAACCAGTTCCATCAGACATGCATGCATGCCGCGGGGGCTTTTTCCCTCGCCTGCGCCTTCGCACTGCGGGAAAGCATAGTCCGTTACGCAGGCGTGGGGAGCCATCGCGAGCCGCGTGTTCCACGTCACAGTCCCGGTTTGTACAATGGCCAGGCGTTTGCCGAGCAGGCATTGAGTGGAGTTATGTTTTTCAAGTCACGTTTGGGACCACTGCTGTCGCGGCGCGCGGGCACAAAATCACGTGACAATCATAGTATTTCGCACGGAGTAAAGCGCGGTAAAAATAATTACGAAGGACGTAACGTGCTCAAATGTGCCCGAATGGAATGCATTAGGATGCGATGACAGCTTTTCCAATCGCTAGTCGCACCCTTAATTTAAAAATTAAATTAATAAGGGCAGAAACCACTATTATCTGTACGTCATGCGAGGCACTAATGAAAGGTATAGAGGACACAAATGTGTGGACTGGAGTGACGAAGGCGACGTGACGACCACTGCATTACGGAGGCGTGACGACGACTGCACGACGACCAAGATATAACGTCGCTGGAGTGACGGCGTTGGTAAGAGGACGACTGTACGTATGACGGCGACGGCACGTCGGTGATGGCGTGACTACAAAGGGACGCCGATGCTGGATCGATGCCGATGGTGTGATTAGGATGGCGTGAGGATGATGGTGTCACGGCGAGAATGACGGTGCTGGAATTACGATGACGGCACGACGACAGTGGAACGACATTGTTAAAATGATTACAAAACTGTGTCGACAAAGGCGTGTTGAGGATGGCACGACGACAGAAGGATGACCGAAATGGACCACGACTACGCCGGGACCAAAAGGTACGGGGATAATGGCTTGGCGACAGTGCAGTCGCTACGACGAAATGACGACGGTGAGATGACCACGACGGCATGACAGCAACTCTGTGATGGCGGCGCGATGTCGACGATTACATGACGACGATCGATCGATGACGACAGCATGGCGCCGATGGCTCGAAGACGGCGTGATGACAACGCAGTTTGAGCAACCGAGTAATCGTGGCTGAAAAATGTCGATGAAAAGGCAACGAAGGAATGACATCACACTGTCATGAAGGCAATGAAATGACGGCGATAGAATGATGAAGGCAGCATGACAACGCCGGCATGTTGGTGTTGAAGCTCACGTCTGCGCTCAAGTGCATTACCTGCCGCCGCGGATCGCATTCGATCGGATTCGTACTACATTTGGTATTCATTTCCACTATGTCCAATACTGGTCAATCGGGTCACCTTAATTTACACTGTATTCACATTTTTATACTGCAAGACCTCTGGGATTGACCAAATTTCACGGAGACAAATGTCATCAAAATGCCATCGACTGCATGCGCGTGACCTTGCGCTGACCTTGGCTCTTACTAGCCAAAGAAATGTTTCGCATTTAAAGTATATTTAATATCTCATTTGTCGGGTAGTTTGTACACAGAAGTTATTCTGGTGGCACGAGAGAGAGAGAGAGAGAGAGAGAGAGAGGGCTCTTTATTAGAAAAACAGAGAATTTTGCCGGCGCGTATATAACCGCTGGCATGCTACTCTGTATAGGGATGGGGAATGGGATTAAAAGATTCCAGAAGAGAGTTGGAGAAAAAGAGGATAAAAATAAATATGAAATGTCCGAGTGGACCTGACATTAATATTTGAAAGAAACTGTCTGAACACCGTAGGCCTCGATATCGTATATTGCATAAGCTTTTTTAACAGTCTAGATTAAGCTGGGACACCCTGTATGTACCATACATGAAAAAAGTCGAAAACAACATTGGGGCAGACGTGAGTTTGTGAGTGCGGGCACGAGTTTTCGACATAGAACAAGCGAAAACAAAGTTGCCCAGAAGGTAACTTACAACACCAAGCGCTTCACTAGCGCTCGGTATTTTTGTAGCACTTAGTGCATTGCGACGGCATCGAGAAAGCTCCGACAGGGGCCAAGTAGTTTGCGACCATATTATTTTTTCATAACGTGGTAACACGCCAAGGTGTATAAATAGGCGGCACAGCTACGCGATGAGATACACCTGCGGCTGTATAGCGTTGCCTTTTACTCTACGCATCCGTGCTTTCACATGGTGTAGCACTAACAATATTCACGGGTTCACGTGCCATTCCAGAGCCACTGCTGATTATCGACACCAGTGAACTAAAAACTGAATTCGACTGGATAAAAAAAAAAAAGAAACCCATGATGCGCTTCCCCTGTGCTACTGCAGGATCAGAAGGAAAGGTACCTCGACTATCCGGTCTCTTTTTCGCAAGCCGCCGAGATGGGCTGGACTGCCGAAGTCAACGTGCGCGACGAACTGTCCTTCTCGGTTCCTGTCTGCGTTCAGTGCGAATCCGTAGCCGTCGAAGTTTGGCCACTTGCACAAGTGGCAGAGACGCAGCCCTTCCGTAGGCTCCTGCAAGGCCGCGATCGCGAAGGCAAAGAACCCAAAGAAAGACCTGTTTCAGACTCAGTGGTCGTGTCGCGCCAAATACACCAATGATCGTCATGTCACCGAAATTAAGCAGCACTGCGCTTGGTTAGTGCACATAAGAGAGACCGCCGCTAGAAGAGGTGAGTGCTGGTGAATTCGCTTCAGCCTCGGATCAGTTTCATTTAGAGCCCGGATTCCCTAAACACCTGTCGATTGGCCGTTGCCGCGGCGATAGTCACCTTACCGAAAGAACTTTATTATGAGTGACGGGCATCTGATCTCTGGTCAGTGAAGAAACCCTCTTACGTGACATGATTTCAGTTCGAGAGGCGGCGCTGCTGTTTCAGTCAGTGTAAGTCAGTGTAGTGAGGAAGACGTTTCAGTCGAGGTTCGTTTGAGAATACGCGAGTAGCAGCACTGTGCAAGCGCACACCAAGCACCCAACCCTTTTCACGCGTATTACATTGGGTCAGTCAAGTCATATGATGTCAAGTCTGGTATTCAAGATAAAATTTATTCTTATAATATTTTGGTGCCTCTTGGAAGCCAGAAAAAGGTGCTGGGTGCTTCAGAGGATAGGATAGTACGAATACATTTTTGTATTATAAGATCACGCCGGACGATCCATTTAAGCGGCACGAGGAAACATTTTACTGCCCCAAGTTTAGCAAGCACTATTTCAGGGTGAGCGTATACTCCTATGTAGATAATAAGGTAACGATTGATAATAAAGCTAAACACTAGACTCTCGCAGAATGAGTGGTCAGCATTCCACTCGTCCTTATTGTGTGCGGAACCGAATAGTCTGAAATAGTCGCGATAGAAACATAATACTGACGACGGGCGACATGGCTTCCGATGACCCGATGCTAACGGACACAAGGTCGATGCTATCGGTGCCACTTCTTGAGGTGGATAAGGGACTGCCGCAGTTCGCCAACACGGGCCGGGTGGCGGGAAGCTGCTGTTTGTACTCGATGAAGTTGCCGTCCTCGGTCACGACCTGGTGCCTTTCATTGACTGCTGGTCCGTCACGTTCAGCGACGTTCGCAGTTGAAGTGGCGATGTGCTTTGGGCTTGCTTTGTTTACCTGGGAAATCACAAATATCCCACTGTTGGAGGCATCCACGGCTGATGAATGGTAGCAGAAGTATGCAGAAGGTGAACGGACTCAGTAAAGAATTACGAACGCCTGTCTGGTCGTGTGGTAGTGCAGGGGTTGCACTAGAGTTCGATTATCGAAACTCCGCTTCACACTCCGGGCATGTTGGCGCATCTTTTTTGAGAAGTTAATTGAACCACCTCAGTATAGCCCAGTCGCTATGGCCCTCCGCTGCTGAACTCGAGGTCACGGGTTCGATCCTGGCATTCCGATAGGGGCGTAGTGCAAAAACACTCGTTTTTGTGAGTGTTTTTGTCCAAGGGGGTCAAAAATAATTCGGAGTGCCCCACTATGGCTTGGTTCTGGCCCGTAAAAGCCCAGAATTTCATTTCTTTAAATATTTTCTGCAATAGCAATTATATGGACCCTGCAGGCGCATTTCTGCCGTCGCCGTGGCGTGAGGTTCCGTATAAAGTCCGAGGGCGCCAAAATCGTCGCCGCGCGCCATATGCTGATGTGCGAGTGAAAGCGCGCGAGGGTGAGCCGGCGATCGCGGCTTAATCTCGCGCACGCGAAGAAGGAAAGCGGGGAGGAAGCACGCCGTCTTGAGTCGCGACTCGCGAGCAAGGCTGTGGGTGGAGGGGGGCGCGTTCTATTCCGGGCGGCACGGGCGGTCGCGCGCGCCCGCTCCGGCCCCTGCATCTTCAAAGCCATCTGCGACAGGGACAGAGTTTGCCGCGTGCTGTGTTTGCGCGGCTTAGTTCGCGTTGATGTGAGACGCAGCACGAAGGTCAATTCGCTCGCTGCTGCTGCCGCGCTTCCTCGCTCCAGCGTTTCGACAGCGAGTTTCCGCGGTCATCGAGCGAGATGTGTTCATGCTTGCTTGTGCGCGCGTGACACCATGCTTGTTAATTTATTTGGTATGCCTACGTTTACAAGCTTATGTGGCTAATAAAACTACTATCCTTACTTCGTATAGCTGTACACTAATTTGCTATCGCGATCGACGCTTCGCCTTTGGGCGAAACTGCGTCTTTTTTTGAGATGTTAATTGACAGACGTTATACTGCAGTGGTGAGCGACAAGATAAAAATCGTCGTTGCCCGTCATGCTTTAAATAGTTAATCTAACTGAAAGAACGTGTTCGTTAGGAGAGCGTCTTTTTGACTTTCCTGAATGAGCGTGCCGAGATCTTATTTTGCTTATGTATCCGATCAGCATTAGAAATTTTTAATATTCGCGCAAGCACGCTGGGGTTGAATAGGAGACATCCGATACAAACCTATGTTACTTTTGGCCTTGAAGCCAAGCAGGTTCTATACAGTGCATTTTTCTACTTCTAACACCGTGAACAAAAAATCGCACCAATTTAACGGAATTAAGCCACTACAGATTAATTATCTGCCCGGGCGGACATGATTTGCAAAAGAAACCACAGCAATCCACCTACTAATTAATATAAGTGCAATAGTTAGCTTGCAAATTGCCCAATTTACGGCACATGTTTATAGTCCTAAGCTGAAAGAAATTATCATAAATGTTGTGAGAACGACCTGGCCCCCACAGTCCACGCCGGCAGGGCCCAGTCCTGGCCAGCCAAGCCCAAGAGTGCCCAGCCGCGCCTCGAGCCACTGCACGCGGGTTCGTAGACTTCCACCGCTGGCTCCGATGCAGCTCATCATGCCAGCGCTCCCGCAATGTCTAATTCCGTGTTTCTAAATTTCAATATGACCACACTGACCAAAATAACTGACGTGAAAACTTGAATACGCACGTGGCGCAGCGAAACGCGGCTCTTGCAAAACGTGGCGTGAAAACAGGAGCCGTCGTATTTCCCTCTTATTAAAACGCGAGAGCATTATACGCCCAGCCACGCGACAATCCGGCGTCGTCGTCGGCGAGACCAAGCGATGGTACCAAAAGTGGTGGACGGTGCAAAGAGTAAAAACGCGTCAAATATGCTCCGATTGACATCAAACTTGTCAGGGAGGTTCCAGTAAACATAGTAAATTAATGGCTTTGAACAGAAAATTTGGTACACATCGGTCAGGGTGGCAATCGAGCCCGGGTCTCCGGGATGCGAGACTAGCACGCTTCCCCGACGCCACGGCAACTCCACGGTTCTGGTTGACTAAAGGTGTGCCTAATGCGTGGGTCATTGGACATGTGACGGCGCAGCAGAGAGATTCCGGGGTACAGAGACCAGGAAAGTGACTATAATGCTTTCGTATTCCGGCACGTAAGCGGTCTTAACTGTCTCTGCCGAATTTTCTCGCTTTACATGGCCGTTTTAAAATGTACGAGCACGGAAGTAGACTTTTATGACAATTACTTTTATGACGATTATACTCAACTTACAGTGTAAACATGTGCTGTAATGGTTGAAGCTAGCGAATAATGGAATTATGTAATGAATTAACTGCGTTTCATTTTTCTTGTACATGATATCTGACTGGGCAGATAATAAAATTGTAAGGACGTTATAGGTGTATATTTCGTGTGCTTCTTGAAAAAAATAAAGAAGTGTTCGAAGCAAAAAAAGAAGTGCACAGTATTTTCGTCGGTACATTCTGCAGACGAGCTTTTCAATCGCAATAGGCACGAGTGGCTGCTTATGCCAGGTTACCACGGCCACAGCTGTTATACCGGTTTCTTGCTTTTCCTTGAGGTCAGCCGTGGTGGTCGGCCGGGTGTCCAGCGCCGAAGCACGCCGTCTGTTTCGCCGCTGGGTTTCTGACTGCAGCTCGCAAACGCCTCGTCTGTCTCGCGGTCGATGACCAGCAAGTCGACTTGGTCCGGCTCCTTTCCTATGCGGTCCATTATCTCCTGGTAGCTCTTGTTCTCTACCGACACCGCGTTCACCTGCGGTGTTCCACGATGATCGCGCAAACAGGAACTTCGCGACAAATTCCGCGCTGTTTTATATGAAACTAACGTGGGTGCGTTTATTGTGTAAGAAGCCTCACGCCTGTGCCTGTCTGTTGGCGAAGTCCCTTGTTTTGACTCGCTTACGTTCTACTTGGTGGAATCACGTAGAGCGCATAATTCTGCGATGAACGCGGTTCGTTATCTACGCCAAATTCTCTACGTTACACTGTCTACTGTAAGATTAGTAGTCTGTATGTCTTCATCGGACAAAAACTTCAATATTCACGTGTCTCGTATTTGAGCCACTCTAATCTAATATCACTTAAACCCTTGCTCCATTTAGAACCATGCCGCTATAGTCACCCTCTAGGACAATAAACGCGCAACTCTAGCGTCTCCTCGCTAAAATGTAAAAAAACTGCTGCCTCTCGTTACCGATTTTCTCGACTCTGTCTCTATCACAAGTTTGAAAGCAAATAGCTTTCGTTGTATATGTCACCCGTTTTCATGGCAGTAGGTGGTGGTCTTGGTATACCGCCGATACAAGCAGATACAAAAGCGCTGATGCATAAATCACGTGCTATCGCGCTTCCGAGTTACCGGGCGCCTCATCCGTCGTTTGTTAAAGACTCTGTTCTCTAAGAAATCGCGCAATAAAATAACAAACGCTACCAAAATATCATCACTGCTACGAGCATACGCCCTGAAGCGTATGATTTCTTTAATAAGTCAATATATTTCTAGAAGCGTTCGGCTATCCGCTTACATTAACAATCATCGTCGGTCATTTCTGCACCGTTATTTCGCTATAAGCACGCAGAACTGCAGCTCCTGCAATAATTTTTCTCCGAACCACCGATACTGCTAGAACGATTTTTCGAGACAAACTGCGCTGATCAGTATTACAGCGCGTTTTACATCTCATCTTTTTATGACGGCGTCATCGATACTGCCATTCACGTGACCACTGAGCATGTCCTTTTGGGATTCTTGATGTATTAAAAACATGGTTTAAAAGGTATTAACAGGTAAACAGGTATTAAAACGTGGCATGGTTGATGCACAGGCATCAACCATGACACGCGAACGACTGCTGATACCTCGCGGAACCGGCGACAGTATTTCGACGAAACTTGAAAGTCACTACAGGTCAACCATGCTAGAACGCTTTGTAATATCTCGCTTGTTTTGACCGAGTTGTCCTGTAGCAAGAACTTGCTGGGCTGTGCTTACTTCGACGAGCCTGTCATCCTCGCGGAGTCCACCCAGCTCTGCCGGGCTGTTGGGCATAACGCCTGTGATGAAGTAGCCCTGGCGCTCTTTGTCTTCTCGGACACTGAACCCGTATCCTTCATAGTTTGGCCACTTGCGCAGGTGGCACAACCGGAGACCGCCGGCAAGCTCCTGCGAAAAAGAAAAGCAAAACAAAGGAGGAGATGTTAGCACAGAAATAAGGATATCAACGTACAGCGGCGTTTTTCTAAGCTAAAGAACTATCGATAACATTCTAACAAGAAACGAGTTGGTTGATTCCCCTTTCCGAGTGATTGGTCAAAACACGAAAGTGAAACGTGTATCCTGAGAATAAGTGGCCGCTTCACCGCACATTGAGAACTACACGTCCATAAATGTGCAGCCCTTTATTAATTACAGTTTCGCTCGAAGGGCGAAGCAATGACAGCGTTAACAAGCACGCGAGGCCAGTGCTGCTACTCAGTGTGAACAGCGCCCGCGGAGGCTACCGGGTGCCATGGGTACGTCCGACGCAATGGCGATCCCGTATGTGGCGAAACTTTTAGCGAACAAAATCGCGACGCGCCCCGACGCCCGCGCCGCTACCCACGTGACGGCACCCGCAGAAGGAAATGGAAACGCAGCGCGAGCCGTGCCTGATAGCGCACATCCAACAAGGCACGGCTCTGCTTGAGCTCCGTGATGAGGGCCTGGCTTCGCGGTGCACGCGTGTCTAAAGCGCAGAGCTCACGCGCGCCCGTCGAAGTGTTCCACCGAGATTGCGCGCAGAGTTGTGCCTCGCTTGTCTTTTCGCCGATCGCGCCGCTAACCGTCCAACGCCTTCACGTGGACTATAATGATGTCCAATGCTCCAACGCACTGCAAAGAAGCCAACTTTGTGGACACCGACTTTTCGTTACGTTCAATGCTATCAACATCGCAACCAGCTGGTTCCGTCACACGTGTGCCCCAAGGAACAGTTATAGGTCCTCTTCTTTTCTTAATTTACATTAACGATTTAACCAATGACGTTATTATTTCTAATATTTACCTTTTCGCAGATGACTGTGTTATCCTCCGTGAAATCTCGGATAAATCTGATAACAAATTCTTACAAGACGATATAAACGCTATTTCTAACTGGTGTAACGTATGGTTAATGCAACTTGACGTAACTAAATGTAAATATATGCGTGTAACTCGCAGCAATGTTCCTCTGCCGAACTATTACCTTAATGATACTCCCCTAGAGGTCGTAACCTCCTATAAATACCTAGGCGTCCACATAACCTTGTCACTTTCCTGGTCGTTGCACATCAATAAGGTAATCAATAATACTAACCGCATGCTAGGTTATCTTCGCCGAAATTTTCATGCTGCTCATACATCTTTAAAAGTGATCATATACAAAACGCTTATTATGAGTAAAATGGAGTACGCCTCATCCATCTGGGACCCACACCTCGAAACCCTTATTCAATCACTTGAACTAATCCAAAACAATGCCGCGCGTTTCATTCATAGCAATTACAACCGCACATCAAGCGTAACTGCCATGAAAAGCTCTTTGCTTCTTGCTCCTCTCTCAGCCCGGCGTAAGTGCTTTCGCCTTGCTTTATTTCATAAACTATATTTCCACAATTCCTACCTGCGCGATAATCTTATATCATCTCCTACCTGCATTTGCTTTCGCATTGATCATAGCCATAAGGTTGGAATCATTCAATGTTGCACCAGAACCTATAACAAATCATTAATTCCTAGGACCTATCAGGAATGGAACCACCTTCCCAGCGCAGTTGTCGCAATCAAGGACAACTCAAAGTTTCGTTCGGCCTTATCAGACATCATCACTCCCAGATACAATTAACTAATCAATTTTGCTGAAATAACTAACCATCTTTTGCAGCTCTGTTATTTACTTGTTATGTTTTTTACCCACTCCCTTCTGTAATACTTCGGTCTTGAGGGTACAATAAATAACATAAATAAATGGCATAATCGCATGTAATGTCGACATAAATGACATGACGACTGTCAAGCATGAAGGACATGAGATGAAGATGAAATGTACTGACATCACAAGGCACGCGTTACACGAAAAGAGTGACATTCCATGCATGAGATGAAATGCAGATATGACATTTATGACAGGCATGCCCACATGACATGACATACATAACATGAATGACATATATGACGTGTCGTTCGTGTCGTCACGTAACTACATGTTATGCCATGCATGCGTGACATGACTGGCATGTCATGACATGCAAAAGTAGTGCCATGTCTGCATGACAAATGACATTTCATGGCTTGGCATGCAAGACAAACTATATCCACGCATGGCTTCACATACATGACACAAATGGCATGTAGGACGTGTCATAACATTACATGCAATACACGCATGGCTTCACACGCAAGACATGTATGACAGACATGTAATGACATGAAAAACCACGATCACATAACTAGTCGCCCAAGTTAGCTATGCATGAGATGATATTGTTACGTTTGTCTATAATACACCTCAGCACGAGACAACACGAATGACACCTTTCCGTCTTTTCCACGGCCGCGAAGTCACATCAATGATAGGCACAATGATGAATGCGACGACACTCAGACGGATGCCGAAGATCAGCGCGCTGAAGAAGCCCGACAGCTTGCACGAGTACGTATCCATCTACAGCAGGAGTATGGTTCAAGGTACTACAATCTACTTCACCGATACCCGCCGTGGTTGCTTAGTGGCTATGGTCTTTGGCTGCTAAACACGAGGTCGCGGGATCGAATCCCGGAAACGGCGGCCGCATTTCGATGGGGGCGAAATGCGAAAACACCCGTTTACTTTGATTGAGGTGAAGGTTAAAGGTCCCCAGGTGGTCCAAATTTTCAGAGTCCTCCACTACGGCGTGCCTCATAATCAGAAAGTGGTCTTGGCACGTAAAGCCCTATAATTTAATTTAATCTACTTCACCGATCTGTATCCTACGAGCCAGGTGAACGTTTTTGGGTTTACACCTGTATCCGCCATCGCAGCCTCTCTGAGAAACTGTTGAGGTGGTACTTCGGTACGTAGAACTTTCCCTGACGCTTAAGTGACGCCAACTATGAAATTGCTCTCGACTGTCCGCATTGCTCGTGGTGTAAACCACATGTACCAGAAGTGGTGCATGCGGTCTCTTCGAGCTCTTCTTTAAATACCTTCATCATCATCATCATCATCATCATCATCAGCCTGGTTATGCCCACTGCAGGGCAAAGGCCTCTCCCATACTTCTCCAACTACCCCGGTCATGTACTAATTGTGGCCATGTTGTCCCTGCAAACTTCTTAATCTCATCCGCCCACCTAACTTTCTGCCGCCCTCTGCTACGCTTTCCTTCCCTTGGAATCCATTCCGTAACTCTTAATGACCATCGGTTATCTTCCCTCCTCATTACGTGTCCTGCCCATGCCCATTTCTTTTTCTTGATTTCAACTAAGATATCATTAACTCGCGTTTGTTCCCTCACCCAATCTGCTCTTTTCTTATCCCTTAACGTTACACCTATCATTCTTCTTTCCATAGCTCGTTGTGTCGTCCTCAATTTAAGTAGAACCCTTTTCGTAAGCCTCCAGGTTTCTGCCCCGTACGTGAGTACAGGTAAGACACAGCTGTTATAAACTTTTCTCTTGAGGGATAATGGCAACCTGCTGTTCATGATCTGAGAATGCCTGCCAAACGCACCCCAGCCCATTCTTATTCTTCTGATTATTTCAGTCTCATGATTCGGATCCGCAGTCACTACCTGTCCTAAGTAGATGTATTCCCTTACCACTTCCAGTGCCTCACTACCTATTGTAAACTGCTGTTCCCTTCCGAGACTGTTAAACATTACTTTAGTTTTCTGTAGATTAATTTTTAGACCCACCCTTCGGCTTTGCCTCTCCAGATCAGTGAGCATGCATTGCAGTTGGTCCCCTGAGTTACTAAGCAAGGCAATATCATCAGCGAACCGCAAGTTACTAAGGTATTCTCCATGAACTCTTATCCCCAATTCTTCCCAATCCAGGTATCTGAATACCTCCTGTAAACACGCTGTGAATAGCATTGGAGAGATCGTATCTCCCTGTCTGGCGCCTTTCTTTATTGGGATTTTGTTGCTTTCTTTATGGAGGACTACGGTGGCTGTGGAGCCACTATAGATATCTTTCAGTATTTTTACGGCTCGTCTACACCCTGATTCCGCAATGCCTCCATGACTGCTGAGGTTTCGACTGAATCAAACGCTTTCTCGTAATCAATGCAAGCTATATATAAAGGTTGGTTATATTCCGCACATTTTTCTATCACCTGATTGATAGTGTGAATATGGTCTATTGTGGAGTAGTCTTTAAAGAATCCTGTCTGGTCCTTTGGTTGACGGAACTCTAAGGTGTTCCTGATTCGATTTGCAATTACCTTAGTAAATACTTTGTAGGCAACGGACAGTAAACTGATCGGTCTATAATTTTTCAAGTAATTGGCGTCCCCTTTCTTATGGATTAGGATTATGTTAGCGTTCTTCCAAGATTCCGGTACGTTCGAGGTCATGAGGCATTGTGTATATAGGGCGGCCAATCTTTCTAGGACAGTGTTCCCACCATCCTTCAACAAATCTGCTGTTACCTGATCCTCCCCAGCTGCCTTCCCCCTTTGCATAGCTCCCAAGGCGTTCTTTACCTCTTCCGGTGTTACTTGTGGGATTTCAAGTTCCTCTAGACTCTATAAAACTCTTCAGCCACTTGAACTATCTCATCCATATTAGTAACAATATTGCCGGCTTTGTCTCTTAACGCGCACATCTGATTCTTGCCTATTCCTAGTTTCTTCTTCACTGCTTTTAGGCTTCCTCCGTTCCTGAGAGCCTGTTCAATTGTATCCATATTATACTTCCTTATGTCAGCTGTCTTACGCTTGTTGATTAACTTCGAAAGTTCGGCCAGTTCTATTCTAGCTGTAGGGTTAGAGGCTTTCATGCATTGGCGTTTCTTGATCAGATCTTTCGTCTCCTGCGATAGCTTACTGGTATCCTGTCTTACGGAGTTACCACCGACTTCTATTACACACTCCTTAATGATGCCCACAAGATTGTCGTTCATTGCTTCAACACTAAGGTCCTCTTCCTGAGTCAAAGCCGAATACCTGTTCTGTAGCTTGATCTGGAATTCCTCTATTTTCCCTCTTACCGCTAACTCATTGATCGACTTCTTATGTACCAGTTGCTTCCGTTCCCTCCTCAGGTATAGGCTAATTCGAGTTCTTACCATCCTATGGTCGCTGCAGCGCACCTTGCTGAGCACGTCCACATCTTGTATGATACCACGGTTAGCGCAGAGTATGGTGTCTATTTGATTTCTAGTCTGGCCGTTCGGGCTCCTCCACGTCCACTTTCGGCTATCTCGCTTGCGGAAGAAGGTATTCATTATCCGCATATTATTCTGTTCCGCAAACTCTATTAATAACTCTCCCCTGCTATTCCTAGTGCCTATGCCATATTGCCCCACTGCCTTGTCTCCAGCCTGCTTCTTGCCTACCTTGGCATTGAAGTCGCCCATCAGTATACTGTATTTTGTTTTGACTTTACCCATCGCCGATTCCACGTCTTCATAGAAGCTTTCGACTTCCTGGTCATCATGACCGGATGTAGGGGCGTAGACCTGTATAACCTTCATTTTGTACCGCTTATTAAGTTTCACAACAAGACCTGCCACCCTCTCGTTAATGCTATAGAATTCCTGTATGTTACCAGTTATGTTCTTATTAATCAGGAATACGACTCCTAGTTCTCGTCTCTCCGCTAAGCCCCGGTAGCACAGGACGTGCCCGCTTTTTAGCACTGTATATGCTTCTTTTGGCCTCCTAACTTCACTGAGCCCTATTATATCCCATTCACTGCCCCCTAATTCCTCCAATAGCACTGCTAGACTCGCCTCAGTAGATAACGTTCTAACGTTAAACGTTGCCAGGTTCATATTCCAATGGCGGCCTGTTCTGAGCCAGGGATTCTTAGCACCCTCTGCAGCGTCGCAGGTCTGACCGCCGCCGTGGTCAGTTGCTTCGCAGCTGCTGGGGACTGAGGGCCGGGGTTTGATTGTTGTGTTCATATAGGAGGTTGTGGCCAAGTACTGCACCAGGGTGGCCAATCCTGCTCTGGTGACTTCACAGCACCACCAACGTGTGCAGATGCTGATGACGTGATTAGAGCATCGGTACGATGCTCTCTTTGAAGAGAGGCTAATGCCACATCTTAAAGATACAGAAAATGAAGGTGAGGCGAGCAACATGGACAGCAACCAACGACCACCAGCCAGGGGGGGAAGAAGAAGTTGGCGCGTCGGCTCACTAAATATGGTATTAGTCTTTGTCGCACCGTTATCCTGACTCAGTTCTTTTTATGTTGCGACATTATCAATGACGTGACGTAAATGACATGGTAAAAATGCTTGTCATGTTATTTATGTCGTTCCGGATGTTAAACACCATCACTCCAAGCCCGTTGCGTTAGCTGGGTTCTTAATTTTATCATAAATGGGAGAGTTCAGATGTCTTTCGTCGTGAACGATATTTGATTGTAAGGGCTCGTTTAAAGAAATCAGTTACCAAAGTAGTAACAGCCATTAAAGATATAGCACACAGTGTAAACATAATTGAAACTGTGGAATGCAGGTGTAATTTCTATACTTCTCTAATAACCGTCGGTGAAGTCTCCTTACGGTTGTTACGTCTTTTTCTTTATAATTACAAAGAAATAAGACTTTGCACACCTTGAAGAAGTGCGTATAGTAGATGCATATTTTATTGGTACGTCTGCCTCCAATTAAAATTGTTTCGTCATTGTCTTTCCATTTCAGCTTTGATGTTGCCGTTTGTGTATACGAAGGCGACAGCTTACATATCGACTCTAGGTGGCAGCTTTTCCTCATCGCTCGATTTCACAATTCGAAGCTTGCGCTGATGACGGGAAGAACAATAGCTTGATCGCTTTGAATGGAGAACACCTACAGCGACGTACACTTTGCAGGTAATGCCGCAGCATCCATTTCTTAATAGGCGCTGCATCATTGCCACGTGCTGGTCATTGCGATGTGCATTGATCTACAGCGCCGATATATAAATGGCCTGCGCACCTACGTTCGGAGAGCGGACTGGTGACAATGGCTGGAGATGGCGGCCAGCTGTTATGTTCGTGAGCGACGGCTTTGCGTTCATTATTTGCTTCATTATGTAAGTTTTTATAATCAACTCCTTTTCGTGTTCATGTAACCTCGACTTCCGTCTGGCGTGAATGGAGAGCGAGTAAAAGTAAGGGTGAATCCGCAACAATCTTCATATCTATGCAAGCCGAATATGCAAAGTTGTGGATTCAGTTTGACAGCTTGCTTTCCTCTAAAACGAATATGACTTGTGTATGACCTCATCTGCGAATAATTTTAAGCAACCATTTTGTTCATTAGGAAGCAGTGCAGTATCAGCCTGCTCGGAATCTTCGTATTTCGGGACTACAGATATGCGGCCCCTGCTTTAGACTTCGTGTGAGCGACGGTCACGAACCCACTGCGTCGTTCCTTAAAGACTAAAGCGCTTTGACGGAGCCGATAGTCCGTGGAACTCGGTCGCTCAATGTCTGGCACGACCAAGTCCTTCGCAGATGTCTGCCGCTCTGAGCAAGCGAAGTTGCATATACAGGCGACTTTTCATGCCCATCGGAAGTACTCGGGGCCTATTAGCTGGCTGTGCTTAGTGACAATTCATCACCGACACCTTGGTTATTCAGCCGCTTCGGGGTTTCTACGGGAGCTAAGTTGCTGCTGGATGGTGCCATCAGTTTTCCTCGCCTCGGCTGTTTTGCCCACCTCAGCTGAGCTCCAACGTGGAGCTGTTAAAAACATCGTGAGACGCAAGAATTACGGAATTCTGTCTACAAACAAACAAACAAACAAACAAACAAACAAACAAACAAACAAACAAACAAACAAACAAACAAACAAACAAACAAACAAACAAACAAACAAACAAACAAACAAACAAACGAGCAAACGAGCAAACAAACAAACAAACAAACAAGCAAACGAGCAGACAAACAAACAAACAAAAAACAAACGAGCAAGCTAACAAACAAACGAGCAAACAAACAAACAAACAAACAAACAAACAAACAAACAAACAAACAAACTACTGCACAGAGGAGTTATGCACTCAAGGGACGAATACACAATGTACCTTTAACTTTATAAACGTTGATAATTACGTTTCAAAGGGCGCACTGGTAGGCTAGTTAGGTAGTCACGGTGGAATATGGCAGCGCACTTCGAAACAAAGACGTTCCACAGAATGAACAGCGCGCGTGTAATTTCATTCTGTGTAACGTCATTATCTCGAAACGCGCTGCCACATTCCACTACCTTTAAAAGCTAAACATGGCGATTCAGAGTCAGATTACGCTGCTGGCTGTCCTTTGATTGGCATTTGGTGCCGAGAACGTTGCCACGCGTCGCCACCACCACACACGAAGACGGTCGTGCGGAGGCAAGTTCGCTATAAAAAACGTGGTGCGTGCCACACTCACGCTCGGCGTCGTGCTGCCCGATGAGAGACTGCTGAGCGAGGACTTCCTGTCCTGCTTCGTGCGCGTCTTACTCTCTGGTGCTTTGGAGTTCACGTGGACGATCTTCAGTAGGTTGCTGCGGATGGCGATGTCTTGTCTTTCGTACCAGGCCGCGGTTTCGTCGTCCACGACCAAGAGGCGAGCCTCGTTGGGCATCGACTTGATGAGCTGCACGACTTCCTGATTTTTGAGGCCTTCTAAGCTTGCATCGTTCACCTGCGTGGCAGACGTTCGTGCACGTTATACTTGTCGCGTAAGAGCCGTACGTTAGCTGTACGACCAGGCGTACCACCAAACGCATCCCCCCCCCCCCCCACCCCGAACACGTTTCATGTTCCACCAGGTTCCACGTACCAAGTTCTCATTAGGAGTAGCCGTCTTTATGATGCGTCCTCCGATGGTACCGGTAGCTTTCACGAATATGGTACTTTTCTATATTGTATGTCCGTGGATGCTACTGACACGCACGGCACAACACTAGATTACAAAATTAGCGTAATTGGTGTTATGCAGTAATGTCGACAACCCTTAAGTGAAACCGCAAAACCGAGGAAACACGACTATGATAGGCACGAGGATGATACACAAAGGCAGATGCCACGAAATCTGGATTAAGAACCTTGAAGAACTACCTCTGCATTAACTTCGACAAACCACTGTCGAGACAATGACTTCGCCGATCAGTTTCAGTTTCACTTTACTTGTCCTTCTTATTTACATGAGCAGGAGCAGAAGCTAAAGGCTCTGCTTTTAACGCAGTTAGACACGCAGGGGACAACAAGACGCATGCAATAATCGCATGATGATCAAAATCAGCAAGCGCGTACAAAAAATAACGCAGTTTAATGTATGACACTCTAGAAACCATACACAGTATTATAGACACATATACATAAACTATACATACACAAACTGTGTACACACAAATAAAACAGCAATAACTACAACAATGACAAGAAAAAGAAATCTAATTACACAGACTCAGTATTATGTTCTATCAAATCTGATTTGAAAGCATCATTTGCACAAACAGCACTGGTATTGCTGAGTTTGTTTGCACGATTTATCGATGCGGTATCTGGTACTCTACACTCTCTTTACCGAAGTTAGTCCTTAGTTTTGGCTTTTTTTCTGTTTTTCTGACGTTTTGAGTAAGCGTATGCTCTGATGTGGTTCGGAAACACTCCGGCGAATTTCGTTTAATCCATTGCATAAGTTTGAAGTAGTTTGAACAAGGTTATCCTTCAGCACAGCATATTTTTGAAGATCGGTCCTCTATTTAAATATCTAACGAGCCCATGATATTGTCCAAATGCTCTTAACATTATTCGACTACTACTTTTCTGTAATTATTTTGCGTGGTTGTGCCCCACACCAGGACACAGTATGTCAGCATGGAGTAGAAGAGCGCGTAATGTAATTCAGTTTTCAGCCATTTAGTAAGAAGGGAGCTCATTATGTAGATACACCCTACAGCGTTACTCAGTTCTGTTACGAGCTTTTCTATGTGCTTATTCCACGTTAAGCCCTCGCTGAGCCAAACCCCTAAATATCTTTGGCTCTTTACTTATTCCAGTATTTCGCCCTCAAAGAGAACAGTTGGGGCTGGGTGGATTATTTATGGGAGAAAATATCACAGATTAAGTTTTATTAACATTCATTTGCAACTTAATACACCTTAACCAGTGTGACAGTTTAATTAAGTAGTTATTTATGTCATGCTCAACCTCTTGAAGAGATGATCCGCTGAGGAAAACATTTGTATCGTCAGCATGCATGATTAGCTTAGGGGAGACTGTGATATCACACAGATCATTAACATAAATTAGAAATAAGAGCGGCCCGAGGATTGACCCCCCGGGACACGTTATGAAATTTTTTTTTTCAGCATAAGTGGGTTCGCTATCATCTATGCTAACATACTGATAGCGATTGGTTAGTCCTTTAATAACTTGAACACCACGTCACGCACACCGTATTTGTTGAGCTTGTTCATTAGCATGTTATTACATATGAATCAAAAGCCTTTCTTAAATCTATGTATAAACGCAATGCGTATAGAATCTATATATTGTGACGCTCTTAGGTGCATAGTGGGTTCACGAATGTGACGCGCTTAGGTGCATAGTGGGTTCACGCCTCAACAAACAGTATGCGGGGGCACCGAAGGGCAGTGAACGAGGACGACGACGTGTGGCTGGCTGGCTGAATCTCGACAGGCGCTCAGTTGACCAAGGCCATCGCTTCTAACTCTACCCGGCTTCAAAGTAACGCCTTTTGTGGGCGTAACAGAGTGGTGGAGGTGCTGGGTACGACAGAACGTACCACGGAGTCGCAACATCTAGAACTTCGCCGGAGCCGTCGTCTTGCCGGTCTCTTGCCAACGACCTTCCCTATGGCTCAGGACGGAGGTGGACAAATGCCAGCTATAGTTTCACCTTCTCAAAGGTCAGCGCCAGTTGGACCTTTGCGGCACTACATGGAACCACGCTCGTTCGCGGGAAAAGTGGGCGAAGACGTCGACGAGTGGCTGATGCACTACGCAAGGGTGAGCCGCTACAACCGTTGGGATTCTGTCACTCAGCTTGAATATGTTGCACTCTTTCTGAGTGAGACAGCGCTGATGTGGTATGAAAACCACGAAGACTCCCTAACAACGTGGGAGCACTTTGTCGAGGAAATTAAGAAGTGTTTTGGCGACACCCACGCCAAACAGAAACGCGCCGAGAGAACACTTGCTCAAAGAGCTCAAGCTCCTGGAGAAACATGTACTATATACATAGAGGAAATCCTCAAGCTGTGCAAAATCGTAAATCCGCAGATGCCCGAGGAAGACCGAGTCGGACATCTCCTCAAAGGAATTGCAGAAGATGTATACAATTTCCTCATAAGTCGGGAACACGTTGATTCCGTCTCAGATGTCGTGCGTCATTGCCGTACGTTTGAGACGTTGAAAACACGTCGCATTGTGCCAAAGTTTGGACGCCTGGCGAATGTGACAACCATTGCCAGCGTCGATGAGAGCCCGTCTGCCGATCTTTCGTCTACTATACGGCAGATCGTGCGTGAAGAACTGCTGCGGCACCAGGAACTTGCGCGCGACGTCATACGACAACCTGACGCTTATTACCCGCAACACATGGCGCCTGCCGCACCCTGCGCTTCCTGGCAACCGGCGGTATGTGTCACAGACGTCAACCACAGGGGTGCTCCATGGCCACGTGAGGACACATTTACGCCCGAACACCGACCAGCAGAACACTCTCGCCCCAGCAGGTTTGCACGCAGACCGACCATTCCTCCTGTGCAGCAGGCTCAGCCGCTCCGCTCTGCTACACGACCCCCCACGGCTGAGCGCTTCGAAGGGCAGTTCATCGATCGTCGTTTACCTGTGTGCTATAGCTGTGGCGACTTGGGTCACATTGCCAGGTACTGCAATCGCCGCCAACCACCGAGGTTCGACCGATCGACGATGTCTAGGCGGTACCGCGCTCCTCTGGGCGAAACATATTCGCCCTCGCACACATATTTAGGAAGCTTGCCTCACCAGCACCCGGAGCCGCTACGGAACCGTTCTCCAGTATCCGATCGCAGCTTGACACCACCACCCGCTCCTCGTGTAAGCCGGTCGCCCTCTCCGCGGCGTCGATACCCGTCGCCACCTCCGGAAAACTAGCCAGCGCGGCCGTTGGAGGTGAGGTCGCTGGACAATCTTCGATATCGACAGAGATACCTCCAACCATTTGTATGTTTAAGAATAAGGTGTTTGTATTAATTGACGGGGTTTCATCCATGGCCTTAGTGGACACGGGAGCAACCGTTTCAGTGATGAGTCTTGCGTTTAAAAGCCTCCTAGGACGAAAGGTGATGTTTCGCTGGGACCGTGCCGATACGTTTCGCGGAGTGAGTGGGGAGTTGTTGTATCCTGTGGGCGTGTGTAATGTAGACGTTACCTTGGGTGGTCAAATATTTAACGCGGAGTTCGCTGTTCTACCTCGTTCTACGCATGACGTAATCCTGGGTCTTGATTTTTTGAAACTGTGTGGTGCCACCGTCGACTGCAAAACGGGTGAAATCAGTGTAGGTACGAGCTTGGCTGCGGCGTTTATGGAAGCCCCACCGTATTGTGAAAGTGTGCTTTGTGTATCCCGGGATACAGTTGTGCCTCCGTTATCCGCAACGTGTGTTTCAGTCGCCTGTTTCCCCACCACCGACGGAACGTTTGACGCTACCGTGGAGCCCGTTCACCTGAGTTGTATCAAGAGGAATGTACTGATACCGTATTGCACGCTGTCAGTTGTTCAGGGACGCACCAACTTGTGGGCCGTAAACTGTTCGAGTGAACCTGCAATACTACCACAGGGTCTGAAACTTGCCGCCTACCATGAAGATCACGTGCTATCGCTCGCCATTCTTACAGAGGCCCTTGATTCTGCGGATGAGCGCCATTTCGCTAATGTCTGCCCTGCGGCGCACTCCTCATTTCTGACTATGGTAAACAAGTCGCTCAGCACTAAGCAGCGTCACGAAGTGGCGAATATTCTGCGAAAACATGCCCGACTGTTTGACTTCTTCCAGCAAGAGGGACCACCATTGTTTCCTCCTTCTCGTATACACCATCGCATCGATACGGGATCTGCCCAACCGCTGCGACAGAAACCATACAGAGTCTCACCGTCGGAACGCAAGGTGATCAATGACCAAGTCCACGAAATGCTAAATAAGAATGTAATCCAAGAATCCTGTAGTCCGTGGGCAGCGCCAGTGATCCTGGTTAGAAAGAAAGATGGTACATGGCGATTTTGTGTTGACTACCGCCGCCTCAACACCATCACTAAAAAGGACGTATATCCTCTTCCACGTATTGATGATGCTATCGACTGCCTCTCATCAGCGTCTTACTTTTCGTCTGTTGACTTGAGGTCGGGGTACTGGCAGATTCCTATGCACGAGGCAGACAAGGAGAAAACGGCATTTGTAACACCAGATGGACTTTTTGAATTTAATGTGATGCCGTTCGGGCTCTGTAATGCGCCTGCAACTTTCGAGCGCTTCATGGACAACATCCTGCGTGGTTTGAAGTGGGAAGTATGCATGTGCTATCTAGATGATGTAGTGATTTTCGGGCGCACGTTCAGTGAGCACAACGCACGTCTCGATCTTGTGCTAGACTGCTTGGACAAAGCGGGTTTGGTGCTCAACTCGAAGAAGTGTCATTTTGGAGAGTGCCAAACACTCGTTCTGGGACACCTAGTGGATAAGGACGGTATACGGCCTGATCCAGCGAAGACTGCTACGGTGGAAGCCTTCAAGCAACCTCGCCATGTAAAAGAGCTACGCAGTTTCCTAGGGCTTTGCTCGTACTTCCGCCGGTTTATTCGTGGATTTGCCAACATCGCGTATCCGCTGACATGCCTCCTCCAGAAGGGCGTTCCCTTTGAATGGACTCCTGAATGTGAAGCTAGTTTTCGTGAGCTGAAGTCTCGTCTGATGTCTCATCCCATTCTCCGACACTTCGACCATGCGGCTCCCACAGAAGTTCATACGGACGCTAGCGGTATTGGCATCGGCGCCGTCCTTATTCAGCGCGTCGACACCAGAGAACACGTCGTCGCCTATGCGAGTCGTTCTTTAAGTAAGTCCGAGCGTAACTACGCCGTTACAGAGCAAGAATGTCTTGCAGTTATTTTCGCAGTACAGCGCTTCCGGTCGTACCTGTACGGGCGCCCCTTCACTGTGGTGACAGACCATCATTCTCTCTGCTGGCTGGTTAATCTCCGTGATCCGTCGGGCCGGCTTGCGCGTTGGACACTCCGTTTACAGGAATATAACTTTACCGTTTCTTATAAAAGCGGCCGCCGACACGCCGACGCTGACTGCCTCTCGCGCATGCCGCTTCCAACGACGGACTGCGACGCGGACAACTTCGACTGCTATATCGCATCACTGGAGCCGGGATTTCCTGATATAAATACCTTCAAGGTCGAGCAACAAAAAGACAGAACTTTAGAACCACTGCTCATTACTGCAAGGCAATCAGCACCATCCACTCGTTTCTGTGTTCGTGATGGGGTTCTTTACAAATAGAACTATTCTACTACAGGCCCACGATATCTTCTGGTGGTCCCGGAGAGTCTCCGTGTCTCCGTCTTGCGCGCTATGCATGACGATCCAACATCTGGACATTTGGGTTCTGCGCGAACTCTCTACAGCCTCCAAGAAAGGTTCTACTGGCCTAAAATGCGCCAGATGACCGCCCAGTATGTGTCCAGCTGCAGCGAGTGTCAACGTTATAAGCGTCCGACGAGTGCTCCTCCTGGTCAACTCCATCCAGTGCCACCCCCCAGCTCTCCCTTTGAGCAAGTTGGCATCGACCTCCTCGGTCCTTTCCCGCGTTCATCCGATGGGAATCGCTGGGTTATCGTGTGTGCCGATCACTTGACACGCTACTGTGAGACAGCTGCAATACCATCGGCTACTGCAACCGAAGTGTGTATTTTTCTGCTGCGTTTTGTCATTCTCCGACATGGACCTCCCAGAGTCATCATCAGCGATCGTGGGCGGCAGTTCACTGCAGACGTGGTCGAAGAGATGCTTCGTCTATGTGCTTCAAGGTTTCGACATTCCACCCCGTATCATCCCCAAACAAATGGCCTTACGGAACGCACGAACAGAACTCTTACTAACATGCTGTCCATGTATGTCGAGTCAGATCATAAGAACTGGGACAGCGTGCTACCTTTCATTACGTACGCATTTAACACCTCAAAGCATGAAGTTACGGGCTACAGTCCCTTCTTTCTTCTCTACGCTCGTCCGCCTCGTTATACACTAGACACTATCTTCCCGTTTTCCAGCCACGATAATCTTTCTATATCAGAGACAGTCTGTCTTGCTGAAGAAGCCCGACGACTTGCTTCGTTACGCACTCTTGTTTCACAAGACCGCTCGAAGGCGCGCTGCGACCGCCGACGCCGACACGTGATATATGACCCTGGTGATTTAGTGTTGCTCTGGAAACCAACCAGGAAACGTGGACTATGTGAAAAACTGTTGGCCCACTATGTTGGACCCTATGTTATTACGGAGCGCATCAGCGAATTAACCTACCGCATAGCACGTCTCACATCAAATGGCCGACGGTCAGCAAAGACTGAACTTTCGCATGTCGCCCGTTTAAAGCCCTTTATTTCTCGACAGCCTGTTTGACTTGCCCGGCGGGCTTCGTCTGCGCGGAGGGAAATGTGACGCTCTTAGGTGCATAGTGGGTTCACGAATGTGACGCGCTTAGGTGCATAGTGGGTTCACGCCTCAACAAACAGTATGCGGGGGCACCGAAGGGCAGTGAACGAGGACGACGACGTGTGGCTGGCTGGCTGAATCTCGACAGGCGCTCAGTTGACCAAGGCCATCGCTTCTAACTCTACCCGGCTTCAAAGTAACGCCTTTTGTGAGCGTAACAATATATATTTTCAATGTTCTAAATTTTTTAATGCTTAATATTAGGAAGCGCCATTCCACACGATTTATTTTTTCGAGACCCTAATTGCATATAATAAATTATATTGTACTTTGAGAAGAATCGATGCAACCCGATAATTAACGCGCTCTGAAATACTTTGGAACGGAGATGGGTCTGCAATTGGTCAACTATAGCATATCACCTTCTTTGCCAACAGGGCATACTCTCGCAATTTTTGAACAATATGGAAAGACACCAGTTTCGAGCATTCTGTTTATAATATACGCCAAGATTGGAGCTATTATGTCACCTTCGTATTTTATTGCTGTCGGTTTAATATCGTCAAAACCTTCAGATATATTTTCTCCCCGTGCAAAACCACATCTGGCTCGCTTAGTTTATACTCAGTTACTTTCTACACTACTGTGCGATTGCATCACCTTCCGTGACGAAAGCGTCCACAAAAAAGCACTTCCTGTAAGTTGTGAATGCGAAAGCATTAACGTCCAATGGAACGCCGCAGAGCGGTCCTTCGAGTTTTGCGCTGCGAGTAATGTGCCATAGCGGTACGTGCTGCCCGAGCCAGCAAGCAGCAGCAGCCTGTGGCGCTGGCTTGGGCGCCGCGCGCCGTCTTTCGAGAGAGAGGGTGACGTGGCACCGCTGCGATGCCCTCTCCCCTCACGCGACACCTAGCGCGTTAGCGCCGCAGGAGGTGTGACCCTCTCGCCCGCTCTGCTCCGTCGAGCCGTCGCTCGTGACGTGGCGTCGCAGCCAATGGGACTTTAGGAGCCATTTCGCCGCCACAGACTACAGACGCCAGCGTTTTCGCTCAATGGGCCATTCAAGGATTTCGCACCAAAAAGAAACAAAAAAGAAGGCGGCGTCTCACCTCGATGACAGTGTCATTGACTCGTAGGCCAGCAGCTTCCGCTGGACTTCCGGATTCCACGGCGGTCACTCGCGGAAGATAGAGCTGCTCGACGGTAAGCAGTTTGAAACCGTAGCCGTCGTAGTCGGGCGAACGAACCAAGTGACACAGTCGGGCAGCAGGGGCTCTCAAGTGTAGCGTGGCCACTTCGGAAGCGGAAATTGACGGGTCGCTTGAACGCTGGGAAGCATTCAGTGACTCCGCAGCACACACTTGTGGACAGCCGCACTAGAAACGAAGATAAAAAAGACTAATATGTTCGCGTTCCTAGGGCTAACTGAAGCGAATGAACTCGAAACCCAGGCAATTAAGCGGAGAGGCGGCGTGGAAGGCAATCCTCTCCTCAGTAGCACGCCAGCACGCACGCACAGCCGCACGCACGCATGCACGCACGCACGAGTGTGGCATTTCTAACGTCGGCAAAAATAGACGCGAACAACAACCACCCATAGCGGCCTCTAGCTAAAACAAGCGCTGTTTTTTAATAGGAAAATACCGATCTCGTCGTAGGTATGTAATCACGCAGGCAGGAAATTACTCGCAGACAATATTTTGTAGGCTTAGCTGGCCTGAACGCATGCTTTGTGCTGTTGCTGAACGCCAGATTCGAGGAAAGATTACGCTCGAAACACGTGCGACAGTTGATACCGGCAAATTTTGCTGGCATCTTTGCAACTGGAAGAACTACTCATGAAAGAGTGGATAAGTTGACATGTACTTGGAGCATCATACTTTACAAACTCTGCGTTCATTGTTTTTTTTTGTCAAAGAGCACGTCCCCGAAGTGTAGTAAAAAAAAAAAAACGAGCGAAATCGTCAATTCAGAAGATAGTCGCGGAGACAAAACTGGCACCTTCACAGCAATAACTGCGTCCGTTATAGCCTAGGCCAGTATAATACATGCAAACCACTTCATTCCGTGGCTTCAGTGGCTGATTGATTCTGGCTGCCGCAGATATTTTGCGCTTGGGCCAATGTAGGTTGGCAGGGTCGATTTCGGCTTGAACGTGTCAATTTTTTCGCCAATGTTCTGGTTAGATTACCGATTGGTCGCACTCACTGGACAAAATTATCTTTATTTTTCGCCCCAGAAATATCGAGATTGTAAGCTGTAGCCTAGGAGAAGTGCAAGTTCTTGCCACACCGCGTTGTGGCCAATAAAGCAACCAGACTTGCTAGGTATTGAACGAGTCCTATCAGAACTCTTGCGCCCGTGTCATTTTAGGCAACTGTCGTGTCAGCAATATATAATTTGCAAATATGAGCGGAGACCACCTTACAACAAGCCTGATGTACCGTACCGAATAAGCCCCATGTGCAGCCTAACCACGGTTGACAACAGTTTGGTGATCATGTGGAATACTCACCGAAAACGTGTAGCTCAAAAAAAAAAAAAAAAAAAAAAAGGAATTAAGGCAAATTAGGTTTGCGCAAGCTCGCAACGAGGAGGAAGGCCCATGAAAAAGAAAATTGTAGTTGCTATTTGCAAGCCAACCTGCTAGCCGAAACGGCAAAGCGATCGCTCGGGAAAAGCGTTGGTCCCGGGTTCGATTCCCAGACCTGGAGGAATTTTTAAAGCGCCATTTTTTTAGCAAGCCCTCATAGAGTTTCCTGACAATGGCTGCAGTGGTGTCGCTAAATAGGCGCGTGCCCTACTTCGCGCGTCACGCTCCCGCCGGTTTCCATTAGACCATGGACGCAAGAATGGAAGTGGAACAACGAAATTCGACCGTACCCCTGTATTCCCCGTCGTACTTCTCACAGCTCCTCATTCTTCCCGCGAAAAAGCGTCACCCATGTCCTCATGACGTCAATGCGTCGACGTAACGCAGTGTGCGTTCGCATGAACTGTTGTTTGCATTTCGGCTTCTATTGTGAACGTTGTAACGCGTAAACCGAAACATTGGACGGTATCACGTGTTGCATAGATGACGATAAAAAGTGTACGCATTAGATTCAGTTATATTGCATTAAAGTAGTCGACTCCCTCATGGATTTCCAACATATGCGTTGGATCCGCATAATTTGTTTCAGCCGCGGCGCTTTCTAAGCAGCTCGCTTGTGTTTCCTTTGTAGCCTTGTGTTACTATCAAGTGAACGACAATTTTAAAGCGACAGTCTTATGGAGTGTACGAGAGTCTGTATGCCCCATGAAGCGGAAAATCCGGCTAGCGTCCGGCGTTAACATAGGATGGCAAGGAAAGCCACGTGACCAAGTGATTACGTCATGTTCCCGGCCCTGGACCTGCTGCGGCTCGCACTGCGAAAGCCCACGGTGAACAGCCACGGCCCCCGTCCTACACCGTGGCCCAAGAATAAGGTTGGCACAACTGAGAGCAAGTTGCATTAAGGTGAATTAAGGTGGACTTTTAATTTAAGGTGCTTAGACACGTCCTAGTACTTTCGCATTTAAATACCGTAAGGATAATTAAGTGACTGAATATTTCTTTCTTTCTAAGAATTGAAATAATGTTCATAGAAACTCTAATGGTGTGCGGGTTTTTTCACGCGCACTCGCAAGAGGACCGTCTACAGTCCCCACAATAGAAGTCATTTCGTCAGCTGCGCTCGAAAATATGCGAAGTCCTAGATGGTATCAAGATGCAATTTAATTGGCGCACCAATCTGCCTTCTTTCGATGGGGCAGTGACACACGAGCATAACCGTAAACACTCTCGTGGCGTGAATGGAGTGCAAAGCATCCAATTGCGAGAAGATGGGTGTACGTTGTTGGCGGAAAGATCACAATATTTCCGCTAAGCACACACCTACCTTACTGAACTTCTACGCTTTCCTTGCGCCCTATTGACCTCACGAATACAGACCAACTCGCCCAAATCGATACCCTAGTTACGCCTCCCTTGTTACTAGGACTTCTCAAGAAAACTGCTTACCTGACTGTCTGGCGGGGATGCGCCGCTCATTGTCCCGGTGCCGCAGTAGGACGCAACAGATGTTGTTCTCAAGCGAAGTGGCGCTACCTTCTCCCTTAGGTCATAGGCCAAGAACCCAGAACGAGAGCGCGCACCTACGCTTCTTTTTCCTCTTCGGGCACCCTCGCTGTGCCATGAGCAGTAGTGATGATAGTGGTTGTGCCCTTTGCAGCGGTTCTCAAAATTTCAATTTATAACGTCCTAGGGTAAACAAAACAAACCCTATGGCAGTAACAATAAAAATAATAGCAACAATAACAATACTACTACTACTACTACTGCTACTACTACTACTACTAATAATCATCATCATCATCATCATCATCATCATCAATAATTTATTTAATGCGCTCAGGAACAACACACAAAGACAACAACAAAAAAAGGGTAGCTATGTGAAACAAATACAACGAAATGTTATGAGATAAAAGCGAATAGAAGAGAAAAAAAATATCCGTGGACATCTAAGTGCTTCCCATGAGTTATGAATGGGAAAACATTATTGTACAATTGATGGCCAGTGAGTGGTACTTGGAATTATGAACACTTCGCGGGCAAGCGAGTGCGTTGAGACGCTCCGCGCACTTTGATTTGGCCTTATCGAGGCGCAGTTGGAACGCAGGCGAGTGCATGCGCGTAAAAGGAACGCGCGGATATCACAGGCTTGCGAGAGCGAGGGTGACGTGGCGTCGCGTCCTCTTCCCTCACGCAAAAACGCAGCAGTGGGTGTCCCCTTTTGCTCTCTCTCTCTGCTCCGTCGAGACCCAGGCCAGCAAGCGCGAGCCAGCGTGTTTCGCGAGCTCGTGACGGGGCGTCGTAGCCAATGGGAAGTTACGCGCCTTTTCGCTGGCATACATGCCTCCGGCTATTTCGCGTAATGGGCCATTCGACGCTTTGGCATCAAAAAAGAAGCAGATAAACAGCTACACAATGAGCAACAGTACAGTAATGACGCGCAATTGAGAGGCAGTGTACACAACGGAAGGAGACCATAAACTATGAGAAGGCAGGACAGGAGCGCAGAAAGAAAAAGAAGGCTCAAGAGAAAGGGCTAAAATCAGAACAGAAAGAAGACGACACGTTTGAAAAGATATCAAAATGGAGAAAATTAAAGGTGTAAAGAATGCATTCTGCGGAGATGCGAGTGTCTGCTGAAAGAGGAAGGAACGTGGAAGGGCCCATGTTGCCTGGTAGTCTTCTGCGGAACCTGCAGTGAAAGTGAAGCTAGTACATTCGTACATGTAATAGTTTCATGGAAGACCTTGCATAAAAAGAAGACCTCGGCACGTCTATGCTTGGTGCTAAGTGATGGAAATGTAGGAAAATTATTCAAGCTTGTTTGAAAAGTTGTTGGCGCGCAAGGTCCGAAACAATGTAAATTTATACTGATGAACTTTTCTTGCGATAGCAATTATATGAACACTCCAAGCACATATCTTCCGTCGCCGTGAGGTTCCGTACAAAGTCCAACGGCGATAAAATCGTCGCCGTGTGGCGTTTGCTGTATGTGCGAGTGAAAGCGTGCGAGCGTGAGCCGGTGATCGCACCTCAATCTCGCGAACGCAAGGGAGGAAAGCGAGGAGGAAGCGCGCCGTCTTCCGTCGCGCTCAAGCCTCCGGGGCGAATGTAAGGAGGAAGGGCGCGTTATACTCCGGGCTGCCGGGGCGGCCGCGCGCGCCTGCCCGGGCCGCTGTATCTTGAAATCGCCCTTGGACTTTATACAGAACGTCATGGCTACACCGACGGCGACGGCAGAAACGCGCCTGGAGTATCCATATAATTGCTATCGCATTAAAGGTAAGTGGAGCAACAATGCATTTTTACGGCGAGTTTGATGGCGCATAGCTCCAAACTGGTGCTATTCTGGAAATTTACCCCAAGCGGATACGCCTTGCACACTCAGCGGCTACAATTCGTAAATTGCAATATGTGCCATAAAGTAATTACTCATGAAGTTATTTTGTGATTTTCTTATTTAGTTTTTATATGCTTTTGATTTCTCGTGCAAGTAATGTCCATTAAGTCTTCTTTCTGGGCGAGTTGGTGCGTACTTGATTTGAAAATTGTAACAGCGCAAACACATGCAATCACAAAAGGACAAGGATGAAACACAAGCGCTGCTGTAAACTAAATTTTATTGACGGAAAAACACCTTATATAAGGCGAAAGGCAGACGTGAAGTGGAAGGGAGCCATAGAATCGCGAAATATGACGTTGCGCATCGATGAACGTACGTGCCGGCAATCAAAAGAAACAGAAACAGAAGATAAAAAATGAGAAAAAGACAAAAGATACTAACAGACAATCAATTCAATAAGCTGTCGCTTCTAAAAAAGTCAAGCTCTACAGCAAATAGCGACACTGATGGGGTGTTTACGCACTTGCTGCCGTGTTTCTTTATGTGGAATGCTTCCAAACTGGCGCGTCTCCCAGACGTTTGTGTCTCGTCCTTGTTCCTTTGTGGTTGCATGTGGTTGCGCTGTTATAATTTTCAAATCAAGTAATGTCCCCCTGTCTGAATAATCCAGCTTGAGGACTAGAAATATAGTAAGTGCCACAAGGCGGTCTTTCAAAATTCCGAGAGAAATAAAATGATCACCCCGTATATGCATAATGCACATCAGATAAAGGCATTAGGCAAACTCCTGAAATGGAGAAGAAAAAAGAAGCACCGACGATTGCAATACTACGTAACGCGAAATTCGAGTGCAGCTTAATAAGTGTTTTCATTTCGCGATATATTGGCTGGCGTGCACAATCTGCCTGATGCGGCACGTTGCAGACGCAGCGAAGTGCGGCGCGACTGCCTCGCTTGTCTGGAGATCGCGAGAGGCAGCGCGTGGTGACGCGCGGGCGCGATTGACAGCAGCCGCTGCAGACAGACCTCCGCTCATGCAGCGCTTTGTTTTCATGTATGGTATTGGTGGACGCGCTCGCCGCATGCCTCATTGATGGCTTCATCGAACAGACGATGCGCTCTACCCTGGCACTATATCGTAGCGATCGTCACCGCAGAACACGTCTTGCGCGGCACTACGCATTTCTTCTCACCCTTTCGCTATACCCTCCTCCCTCGCTTTCCGCCTTTCACTCGCTTTGCTATTGCTGTCTTTCATCCCCCGCTGCGCTCCGCGTTCGCTCTTTCATCCTTCACTGTGAATGTTCGCTAGGTTAGGCCGAGGGACGCCGACGCCGATGCTCAACGCAGGAACGGGTGCCTAAGAGCTGCGTTCTAAAACGTAAATAAACAAGACTCATACAGACTATAGATTAGATACAAAATATTAAAGTGTAGTTTCAGGTATAACTTAAGGGTTTACGAAAGGGTAAGAATGCAAAAGGGCTCGGCAATGGTGATACCACGGAGCTTAGAAAAAAACCAAAGGAACCGCTAAAAATGACAATAAGTCTGGAATATGGGTTATAAATTGTTGAGGGTCGGAATGATGCACAGTTGCTTTTGCAGAAAAAGGGTGAGCATAAACGGTATGGTGCGTCCGCATAAATTTTCGGTGTGTTCTTATGTGGACATCGGCTAGGAGATAAGTACGAAAAATCCCACTGTGTAGCAGTTTAAACTGAATCCGCCTTGAGCGCAGGATTGTAAGGGAAACTGAAATCACAGGGTCAAATGCAGACAATTCGGTCGCAGTGGAAAAGCGAGACCCGAATATCAACGAAGACTTTCGGTGTATCATCTCAAGGGTTTGGTTATTTGTTTTGCGAGCCTATGTTAGCAATGGACGGCAAACAGTTGTGTAGACGTTTCAAAAGGAGACAGGCCACTTCAAATTAATAGACAGACAACAAAGCGTTGCTAGACATCTTAGGCCTCGTTGGGAAACGGTGCTAACGTGGGGTGTAATGCAGAGTGCAGAATCAAAAATGAAGCGAAGGTCAACGACTTTAGTTACTCTAGGAAAAACGGTGTGTGCGAAACAGTAGGGAAATAGACGGTGCTGTGGTGGTAGGGCAAAGGACAGCACTTTTTTTGTTTATTAGCAGGTGGTTGTTTTGACAACAGTTGCTCAAAGCGACAAGGTCTGCTTGCAAGAAGTAAAACGGGTACAGGTGATTGCCCTGATTAAGTTGATGTCATTCAAAGGTCTAGCACTGTTAAAGAATAAACTGCGCGAGAAAAGCTAAGTCGCATGTTACAAAGGCGACAATATGAGGAATTTGGGAGCATGCGTTAAGATTTGCAGGAACGCAAGAAAACAACTAGAACAAATTAATCTAATTCAACAATCCGCTGGAATCCGAGCAGCACGTGAGACGTGAGAGCGCACAAAAATATTGAACATTGATAATGAAGGTGATCGATCATGGCACTGGCGTCCATTCTGTGCCATTCGCTAGTTTCTGTGCGTAAAGCTTGGCACATTGTGCACTGACACCAGACGGAGTGACAGTATCACTGTATCTAGAACCATGAGGATAATTATTTGCCAAGATGACCTGGCAATACATTAGGAAAAGTACGCTTGGTGTTAAAAAAAATGGGAAATAGGTAGTAAAACACACTGGCGTCCGCTAATAAGCTATGTAGGGAAGAAAGAGCTGGACAAAGGGTGCTCAAGATGCAGTCGTGTTTCTTTTTCATTCTGCAGGAAAAACCTTTTCGAGGTACCGCTTCGACAACTCGTATTGAATTTTTCCATTCAGGACATATTTTATCCGTCAACCTCACTCGGACGCTGTCATATAATGGATGCTTGCTCCGCCGCTGATGGATGTCTAATTGTTTCATGGCGATTTCGCAGCAAGATAGTTTAGCGCATGATCATATTTTCTATTTCTATTAGTATTTTCCAAATGTTTTCTTCGTTTTCTAGGCAGAAGTAAACGCCTTTCTTTAGTTGCACACAAATCTTGGTCAATCCGCCACAATGAGCATGCGCCATGAGCAGCAGGAAAACAAACAAACAAACAAACAAACAAACCAACAGACGGACGGACGGACGGACGGACAGACAGACAGACAGACAGACAGACAGACAGACAGACAGACAGACAGACAGACAGACAGACAGACAGACAGACAGACAGACAGACAGACAGACAGACAGACAGACAGACAGACAGACAGACTACGGTATCCTCTTGATGGAGCTTACCATGGTGAACAGAAATTTATTATACCATCTCCCCAGATAATTGCTTGCAGTTAGCAGTCACCAGTTCGTGTATAATAAATAAATAAATAAATAAATAAATAAATAAATAAATAAATAAATAAATAAATAAATAAATATGTTTTGCTTAGTGGCGCAAGGGCCAAGTATGGCCAAAGAGCGCCATGCCAATGTTGGTGAGTTCGCAGTGGAGCGATGGATTCTGATAAGTAGATGGGATGTGGCTGTAAAGGGGCCTCTATAAGAAGTCGTTCTAAAATACGTAAAGTCTGCATGTAATGAGATTATGGCATTGACTAATGGCTTGTGCTCTGAACATAGAAAATGCATTGCGAAAGAATGATACAGACAGACAGACAGACAAAGAACTTTAATGACAAGGTCCTGAGAAGCTTTGCCCTAGGGCAGAGCTGCGGGCCGCTCCCACGTGGGGACTGGTAGGCCGAGCCTAACCGCCGCATCGTGGGCTCTCTGGACAGCCCAAGTTTGACGTGCATATTCTGAGCTCCGGATGGCAGAGCTCCATTCTTGTTCTGTGATGCGATTGGGTCCCTGTAACGAGGGGCATGGCCAGAGCATGTGTGCGAGATTGCTAACAGCCCCACAGTCGGGGCAAGTAGAGCTGAAAGCCTCTGGAGTAATCGTGTGGAAAAGGGCCAGGTTTGGATAGCACATCGTCTGAAGCATGCGTAAAGTGGACGCCAGAGGTCTAGCCAGTTTGACGTGAGGGGGAGGATAAATCCTCCTACCGAGGTGATAGTGCGTAGTAATTTCGCTGAAAGTAGTGAGAATGTCCCGAAACTCGAGAACCCCGGAGTCTGAACTCGATCCTGCTCCCGCGCGGTGGGTTAGTGCGTGCGCTTGGGAGTGGGCGATGTCATTCAGATTGGGAAACGAGTCAAGCTGGGGGTCGAGGTGAGCCGGAAACCACGTGATGGTGTGCGGAGAGATTGTCTTGTTCTTGAGAATTTTGTGAGCCCCCTCAGCGATGGATCCTGAAGCGAAAGCCCTGACCGCCGATCTCGAATCAGTGAAGATTTGTGATCTGCTGTTGTCTAGGAGTGCTATAGCAACTGCGGCCTGCTCCGCTCTGGTTGCTGTTGAGCACTTCAGGGAAGCCGCATTCACTATCTGTCCGTTGTGATCAACGAGGGCAATGGCGAAGTTAGACGACTGTCCATATTGGGCTGCGTCGACAAAACATGCCGAGTAGGGATCGTCCTTGGTACGCTTGAGGAGGGCGAGGGCTCTTGACCTGCGTCTGCCTACGTTGTGTTGAGGATGAACATTACGGGGAAACGGTGCAACGCTTACGTTGTTCCTTTGATTTTCTGAAATTTCATGTTTCCGCTCTTCCATGAGGATAGGGTTGATCCCAAGAACTGCCAGTATCTTCTTTCCAGCCGGGGTACAGGATAGACGGGCCAGTTGGGCTGACTCCTGGGCCTCGATTATCTCGTCCAATGTGTTGTGCACTCCTAGTTGCATAAGGAGGTCCGTGCTCGCCCGTAACGGAATGCCTAGTACTTTTTTAATACTTTTTCTGATGAGCGTGTTTAATCGCTTCTTCTCGTAGTTATACCAGTTGTGCATGGCTGCCACAAACTATATGACTCATGAGGCAGGCGTGGAACAACCTGAGGAGGTTGTCTTCCTTTAAGCCTCCACGCCTATTCGAGACTCTGTTGATGAGTCTCATCACGTTCTCAGTCTTGGCTGTGAGCTTGTTGAGCGTCGTATTGTTACTGCCATTGGATTCGATGAACATGCCAAGGATCCGAATGGTGTCTACTCTGGGGATGGTACAGCCGCTTTTAGTGTGGAGTTTGATGTTTATTTCAGATAACGGTTTCCAGCCTCTAGGTTTGGGACCTCTCCTGACTGGCCTGTAGAGGAGGAGCTCAGACTTGCTCGGGGAGCATCTAAGCCCCGTATTTTCCAGGTACATCTCTGTTTCATCTACAGCCTCCTGTAAGCCTAATTCAACAGCTCCTTCGCTTCCTCCGGTGCACCAGATTGTGATGTCATCAGCGTAGAGCGTATGATTGATCTCTACTATGTTGGAGAGCCTTTGCGATAATTTCTTCATGGCGATGTCAAAAAGCAGTGGAGAGACTACCGCTCCTTGTGGCATGCCTCTGGGGCCCAAATTGAAACTGTCGGACCTGAGGTCACCGATTGTGAGCGTGGCCTTGCGATCTCGTAGGAACGAGCTTATGTACCTGTGGAAGGCGTCTTCCAAATTGAACTCTGAGATGGAGTTCAGAATGTGAGCATGGGATACATTGTCAAAGGCTTTCTCCAGGTCTAAGCCTAGGATGCCTCTGATACGGTATAGAAAATATGTCAGATGCAAAAATTGGCAAGAAGCATTACTGCCTAAACGAAGTCCTTGAAACACAAAGGCCTGGAGGCATGAGCTATACAAAACTGCTTTCACATCGCCATTCTCTGGAGAGGACTCGCTACGAATTAATTGGGGCAATAACATCTAGGACAACATCGTTCAAAAAGTCCAGGACTGCTTTAAAGTTAAAAAGCGGTTCTTCGCCAAAAAACAGAATGTAATTGAGAGACACATGATAGCGGTATGCTAGAGAAAAATGTTTCTTTCTCTCGGTTTCTGCTTCCCGACACTCCAGGAGTACGTGTAGGATGGTAAGCCTTTCGCCACATCTACCACAGCTTGGTGGTTGATCACCAGTCAGCAAAAAACTGTGGGTGCCATATGTGTGTCCTATTCCGAAACAACAGGATAGGACATCAGTTCGTGGTGCTTTCTTTGCGGAAGGCCACAAATCTAACTGTGGCTCATATGAAGCTTATTGTAAGTGCAGCTTATTTGTTTCAGCGTCCCACAAGCGTTGCCAGTGACTTTGCAGCTTCTTTCTTACAAAATTCTTAAAGATGCTTAAAGCTAGGCCATGTCAGCGCTGTCTGCACAGGCCAGACGGCATGCCTCCGCTGTGCCGGCAGCCATGACGTATTTTCATGCACAGTAACACAAACGAAGTGCTCGAATTGCGATGGACCCAACAAGGCCAATTCCAAGGATTGTCCTAAACAGAAAAAGGAGAAAAAAATACTGAACCAAATGAGCAAGACAAGTATGTCCCACAAGGAGGCGGCAGCGTCAGTGCAACGCCGGAGGAGACGAACGCGTCGTCGGCGTGGACAAGCTGTAGGTCCAGACGAGAGCTTCCTGGCTCCAATTCCGCAGGTCCAGCAGAAGGTAATTGAATCAGCATCGATAGATCTCTCCAAACCATTGCTTCAAGCGAGCCGCGCAAGCCCGGAACCAAATGTATGGCCACGCTTACCGCCGCGCACACGGGCCTCAGACTGTCAGCGCGAGCAATGACAGTGCACTTAGATATCACGATCGGACTCTGTCATCAAAGCCATGCTGCGACAAATAATTGCCGCCCTGCAGCTGCTACTGTCCGGTTTAAATACGCCAGTGGCGCTAACAGCGGCAAAAATTATGAACGCTAAGACAGTCTCTTCACTACGCTGCAGTAACTTGCACCTCTGCCGGCGAAGATGACTGTGCTGTGCTGTGAAGTGTACACGTACGCATTACACAGAATCATTATGCTGTGCAGCCCTCATCATATTCACCATACCACCACCTTCCTTCCTCTTCACATCCTGTCTTTGTTATTCCCCAAACCCCTTCACCAGCGTGGAGTAGCAGGCTAGAGGCATTTCACTCAGGCCGACCTCTCCCCCTTTCTGCCATTAAATATTATCTCTCTCTCCTTCTTAAAAAATGGTTTCAGATTTGTAGCAGGGATAGCTGCGGCAGGATTAATAGCTTGCGATCTAATTGATGTAGCCAATTGGTCTGCTAGCACATTACCTTCAATGCATCTATGGCCAGACGCCCAGCATGTAATCACATGCTGGTTAGAGATATATACTGACACGTGTACTTGTTCGTCTTTATCGGGTGACACGTTTCACCGCCTAACAAATGTTATCACACAGCGCAGGACGCGCCCGCATTTATGAGAAGTTTGTGGAATGTTATCGATGCTTCCATCCGCTGTCTGTGACCGAACCTTGTGTAATCTGATTGCATGTGTGCGCGACGCGAATAATGTAGAACTTTGTGGAAGGCACGCGGGTCCCAGCGATTAGTCTGGAACATTCGACGATTGACGTATAAAAGCCGACGCGCTTGACCCGTTGATCAGATTTTCGACGATCGCCGACCGCGTTCGCCGCTATCGTTGTGCTATAAGTGTAGCCTGTTCTTGTGGGCCCAGGTTCGCCCAATAAAAGTTAGTTTTGTCTTTCACAGTATTGCTACTGTGTTCAACGTCACCACCACGTGACAATACGCTCTACACAGAATGGAATAGAGCTCAGTAAGTACAGGATTTTTGTGCTTACAGAGTGACATCAACAATTTTACGATGCTTAGGAAGTCTGTAAATATAATTGCCCTTTAATGTTTTGATTTCCTTAAGTGCTTCACAGCGGACAATAGTGCATGAGCCCCAGCCGTAAAGATACTTGCTTCTGGGTGCAGTACACCCATTTCCTAGAATGATGGAACGACGGTTGCATAAGACACCGCGGCATGTGACTTAGAAGCGTTCATGTAAAGCTTTGTGCACAAGCACTTTTACTGGAGTTCTAGGAAATGCGTTTTAGTATGTCTCTGGCACGTGTTTAGTGACCTTTACAAACAATGTGTCCCACTCTGAGTTGCCACTGCCACGGCGGTGACTGTTTCGCTGGAGTCATAGGACAAGTGCAAGCACTGGAACGCCTATTTCCTCACTAAGGTTCCTCAGTAGTGAAGAGAACGGCTTTCTCGCTGCAGGTCGGTTATGGAAGAGTGCGGCAGCACTCTTCCACACCTTTCTGCCCATGCCCTCGCCGGTGCGGGTTCTTAGGTCTATCCCTCGATGCGCTGGTGCCTGACCGGCTTTTGGAGCCGATCGTGCACCAGCCGGCATCTCCATAAAATTCTTCAAGGGAGACCTTCTCTCCTCCATGCTTGGCGAAAACTTGGTCCGTAGGGCTTGGGTAGTGTTCGGCCTGGCAGGCAGGAGCACTCCTATAGGCTTGTCTCCAGGAGCGCGCTTCGTCTTAACACGGCGTCGGCGTGGCTCGGGCGAAAATTCTTCGTAAAGCAGCGAAAAATCGTTTCCCACTATGAAAAGCAGGCTCCGGGTAGCTTGCTGCATCCGATGGTTCAGAAAGCGCCAGGGTGAAATTCCAAAGACCCTGCGAAATCTCCTCAAGAAAACAGAGCCAACGTCCGCTCCCTTCGGCGACCGAAGTGATCGAAATGTGACACCAAGGCGAATCTGGTGCACCATGCCAGTTTGGCTTCGTTTGAGCTCGTGAGGCATACGGAATTCGATTTCTGGCACGCTTTCTGGGTTTCATCAATGCACTTGCCTGTGTCGTCATTCTCGATGGGCCCAGTGCTTCAACGTGTTAGGCAACGAATTAGGGCCTTATTCTCCGTGATAACGCAATGCGTACTTAAGAAGCATTATTTAAAGCAGTTCTACCCGCCGTGGTTGCTGAGTGGCTATGGTGTTCGGCTGCTGAGCACGAGGTCGCAGGATCGAATCCCGGCCACGGCGGCGGCATTTCGATGGGGACGAAATGCGAAAACACCCGTGTACTTAGATTTAGGTGCACGTTAACGAACCCCAGGTAGTCAAAATTTCCGGAGTCCTTCACTACAGCGTGCCTCATAATCAATAAGTGGTTTTGGCACGTAAAACCCCATAATTTGTTTAAGCAGTTCTCCCTTCAGCGTCTGCCTATTGATTCTCTATCATGCCACAGTGTGCACGTATCCATTGAAGGGTGATATTTTGTGCATTTCTATTTGTATGGTCGAGATTCTCTGTAATTTCTAGGGCTATTGGATAATGCAGGCCCCGTATGAGAGCGTAGTCAGTGGTTTGAAGGGCTGGCTTGGAAACGCGGAACATCGTCCATGTGCGAGGAGGCTTCTCGGAGAGACATCGAAGTGCCTCCTGGATTGCAGCAAGTTCTGCGGCAGTTGGTGTTGACATATGGCCTAGTTTAAGCCGCTGAGAGCTAAATTGAGAGAGAATAAACATAGTTATTATATAATTGAAGCTTTGGAGAGGCGTCCTCATTCCAGGATGCCTTGAGCTCGCGCCGCCTCCTGGGCCGCCGCAACCAGCCGTTGCTGATCCTCGAGGTCGGAGCTGGCCAAGGCTCTCTCCCAAAACTCGTTGGTTTGATAAAGGTTCGGATTATGCAATGGTGCCTGCCCACAACTTGCTATTATGTGCCTGAGTGTCCCGGGTTCTGTGCAGAAGCAGCATTGCAGAGAGAATTGTGCAGGGGCTATGAGGCGATTTCTGGTTCGGCGAGGGAATGTATTAACTTGTAGAGCTCGGAAGAATCGCTCCTGCTCCGTAGGTAGTGACTTGTGTGGGGATGCGCATGTTCTGCTGATCAGATTGTAAACCGCCGAGCGATGATCATATGCGCGATGACGAATGTTGCGGTGCAGGCATGTGGTGTGGCATATCTATCTGCAAGTACGTGAGCACTCTCTCCGTACTGTGCATTAATGTGAAACAGGGTATGTTACTTGAGGCCAAATAATGGAATGGATGATTTTGTTTTCGTAATTCTAGGGATTTGCAGCGTAACGAAAGCTCCATACAGGACGCACGGAGGAGTTCTCGGAATACAGGCGGGAGAAAATTTTGGCTGTATAATATTCTGATGGCGCGATATAGTTCCTGAAAGAAATCGCAGTTTCGCCCGAAAGGCGAAGCATAGATTGCGATAGCAAATTATGGGACAGCCATACGACAGTGCTTTTCTCGGCCGTATAGACTTGTAAACATAAGCATATTATACTGGCGGACAACTTTCTATGAAGGGAAAGCTACGGACGTGGGGCTGCTGCACATGTGTTACCGCACGAAGTAGTCCGGCAGATGATAATGATGATGAAAATGTTTTATTGAAAGGAAAAGGGGAGGAGAGTTAGGAGAAGGGTGGTCGGATTCTTATTCCGGAATTCCGTTGGCTAAGACCGCCGCCCTAGCTCTTTCCACGAGGGCTCGCTGGTCCTCCAGGGTTGAGCTGGACAGGGCTGCCTCCCATCCGTCCCACGTTGGCTGTCGTATAGTTTCCAAGGCACTATTAGCCCGGCAGGCCCATACCATATGGTACAAATCTGCTTTCTGCCCGCAGAATTTACACTCTGCCGAAAAGGATTGTGGCTCAATAGCGTGTAGCTTGACTAGGTTATTAAATGACATCGTTTGTAATCTTCGTAAAATACATTCTTCTGATTTATCTAATCGCTTGGTCGGGCCCCCGTATTTTCGTCGCGATAAGCGCAAGTGCTGTAATACATCTGCATAAGTTATTAATGGCACTGGGAAGTCCGAGTCTTCGGGGAGGGAGGAGGAGGGACCCCGGGGGAGAAAAGCTCGGGCGGCAGCGTGTGCACACTCATTTCCCTCTACACCCTCGTGACCTGGCACCCAAACCAGCTCTTTGTGCGATGCGAAGGCCCCAGATTATTTGAGGATCCTGCAAGCTAGCGGTGCAATTTGGCCCAGCGTGTAATTTCTGTATGCAGTTTGCGAGTCTGTAATGATGTATTCGGAACTAGGATGCGAAGCCGCCATGGCGATCGCCACCTCTTCCAATTCTGCGATTTCCCCATGCCGAACAGAAAGTCCATTGACCGTCTGCCCTTGATGCACCACCGATACCGATATTGTGGAGACTCCTCCCACCGGACCCGCAGCATCCACGAAGAAGGCTCCCTCTAATTTAGAGTAGATCTGGTCCATCTTCTTGGCTCTTGCCCTCCTCCTTGCTTGATGATATTCTTGATGCATGTTTTTAGGAAGGGGCAGTGTCGCGAATTTGTCCCTCCACTCTTTCGGAATATCTTGTCTTGTTGCCGTATAGTAAGGACAGCCGATATTCAAGTGATCCAGTACCTTGCGTCCCGTTTTCGTTCATGCCGATCTGATATATTGACTTAATAGGTGAGCCTCAATTATCTCATCTATTGTATTGTGCACCCCCAACTGCAACAAGCGCTCTGTAGATGTTTTGACCGACAATCCTAGTGCCTTCTTATATGCTGTTCTCAGCATGACATCGAAATGCTTTAAATCGCACACCTCCTCATCCGAAGGTACGGAGCCACGTACACAATTCTTCTGAGTATAAAGGCTTGGACCAACTGAAGAGTGTCGTTCTCCATCATCCCACTCGTCTTATTGGTGATACGTGTGATCATTCGCATTACTTGTTCGCATGATGTACGGAGTTGAGTAATCATTGCTGCGTTGACACCCTTGTTGTTAACCAGTAGTCCCAGGATACGCACTGTCTTCACTTCAGAGATCTCAACGTCATGCACCCTAATTTTGACCGGTGCTTCATCTTCTAGTCTGTGCATGATTAGAAGTGCCGATTTTTCCGGAGAGTAGCGCAGTCCGCACTCCTCGGCATATTCTTAAACTGTCGAAGCAGCTTCTTGGAGCGCCTCTTTCATCTGCGCCAGACTGCCCTTCGTCACCCAGACCATGATGTCATCTGCATAGAGGGCGTGCCGAATTCCTTCTATGCGATCGAGTTATTCAGGCAAATTTATAAGGGCAATATTGAAGAGCAGAGGGGAGAGGACTGCTCCTTGTGGTGCTCCCCTAGTGCCCATAGGGATTGGCTGGGACCTAACATCTCCAATCTTTGCTTGAGCCTGTCTGTCTAGTAGGAAGTCTCTGATGTATTCAAAAGTCCTTCTTCCACACTGTGTCTTCCGCAGGTTCTCTAGGATCTTTGAGTGTTTCGCATTATCGAAAGCGCCCTTGAGATCCAGGGCTAGAATGGCTCTGCTACTGCGTTTGTTGGTTATGTCAATAACTTCCATCTTGAGCTGCAATAGTACGGCAGCATTTGACAGTGCTTTTGGTTGCTCGGAACAGACGCTGAATCAACGCAGCTTCCACGTGCGATGATTTCGCGTTTCCCCGGACGCGGAGGGGAAAAGCCGTAACAATACGCAAACTTTTACACTCAGTGGTGAGTTCTGTTTTATTTAACGGTTGCTAATAAGGTGTTTCCGTTTTGTGTTCCACAGCCTGAACTAACGTGGATTAAAACGCGGGACTCTTTTCAGGAGCGCTCTCAATTGTGCGCGCTTTGCCTCCGTAGCTTTCCCTTCATAGCCACAGAAATTTGTCCGCGTGTATAACTAAATTAAGAAGCGTAGTGTCACGCGTGCGCAAGGCAACATGAACACATCTCAGTGGATGACCTCGGAAACTCCTCTGGTGCTAGGCTGCAACGCACAAAGTCGCGGGATTGAATACCGGTCACTGCGGCCGTATTTCGATGGGGCCAAAATGCGAAAACGCCCGTGTACGCAGATTTAGCTGCACGTTAAAGAAGCCCAGGTAGTCAAAATTTCCGGAGTTCCCCACTACGGCGTGCTTCATAATCAGATCGTGCTTTTGGCGCTAAAACAGCATAATTTAACTTTTAACAGCGGAAAGTCGCTGTCAAAACGCTAGAGTGAGGAAACGCGGCAGCAGTAGTAAGCTAGTTGACCTAGATGCAGTCGCTCACGTCGACGCGAACTACACCTTGAAAACAAAGCGCGGCGCGGACTTTCTACCCGTCGCAGATGGCTTTCAAGATACAGCGGCCCGGCCGCCTGGGGCGCTGGGAGTAAAACGCGTCCCCCTCCCTCTCCTCCCCTCGAAGCCTTGCACGCGACGGAAGACGGCGCGCTTCCTCCCCGCTTTCCTCCCTGGCGTGGGCGAGATTGAGCCACGATGGCCGACTCACTCTCGCACGCTTTCGCTGGAACATACAACATACGGTGTGGGGCAATGATCTTATCGCCCGTGGACTTTATGCGTAACCTCATGCGGACGCCGACGGCAGGAATGCGCCTGGAGTGTCCGTATAATTGCTCTCGCAATAAAAAAGCTGTAACCTGGATGGGTGGCAGGCGGCGACCCTGGAAATGGATGTAGAGACATCCCGCCTTTTCATTTTCTCCAGTGTCCAGATGCGGCGAGTCAAACATCAGGCGTTGCAAAACATAACGGCTTGGCTCACGTTTGAGGTTCAGTGACAGCAAATCTTGCGTGTGGGGGAATGGAGGTATGGTTTGGTGCCTATGTGCGGGCATTCATCGGCACTGTCGCCATACGTCTCCCTTTCTCCAGTCGCGACGTCGCGACAGTTATAGGGTTGCCAGATCACTCCAACTACAGGTAGCCAAATTGGCCTCCGTAGTAGCACCAAATGCAGCCAAAAGCGAAACTTTTGGGCAGCCCAGAAGTAGCCCAAAAGGTTTGTCTTTTTGGGAAGTCATTTCTTACGCATATTGAATTAATTTTCGGCAAGAATGCCTACATGTTAATTTTTGCCCGCATGACCACGCATGACCTCCGCGCGCGTCGTGACGGAGGCCATGCGGCACGGAAAACTGATGCTGCACAAGGGCAAGAAGTGCAGGAACGCAGGCATGCAGGCAAATTCATGATAAGGCAAATGCGGTCTTCATTGCAAGTGCACTGTTTTATTTTTCCCAGAGCACCAAAAGATCACGAAAAGAACAACACACAAATAGCACTGCGCAATAAACGCGCCAAGCAACGGCATTCATTCAGGCGTTCAGTATTATTACTAGCTTACAGCTCATGATAATTTCGCTTAACACCACACAAAGCACTAAACGAAAAACTACAAAAAATTGCAAGACCAAGTCTAATACAATAGATGGCTGTTGGTACAAAATCTAGTACGATATATAGACATAAAAAGGTATGCTATCATTAAGCATCACGAGCTTATTGCGAATTGGAACTGCTTGGTCCATACAAAATGTCAAAGCTGAAACGGGACAAAAATTCTTGGCTCGGTTTAAAATTCTTGCAGCAGCCTCCGTTCCGGGCCAGGCCAAACATCACCTGGAAGAGCGCTACCAATGTCTCGTTCCGCATTCTATTTGGAAGGTCGGTTCTAATGAGCGAGACCTGGCTGAACACTCGTTTGACGGCGGCATTTGGTACGGATAGTGATAGCAAAGACAGCAGGAGGGTTTGGAGTTGTGTAGAGAATGGATGGCTGTGGTGGCTGTAGGGCAACGGAAGAGGATATGTTATACGTTGGCGTTGGAGCAGGGGCAATTCGGGCAGAAAGGGTCCGAGCGAATTCCCACATAGGCGCCATGCGGCAGGCAAAAAATTCGGAAAATTTCGGTTATTATCAGTTCTCTCTCCGTTCTGGCGCCGAGGTCACCCGCGGCGCACTGTCAACGGGAGCTAAGAGCATCTCATGCTTAAAACGTAGGACGACGAAAGCTCACATGTGGAGACAGCAACGCCTATGTTCCCTGGCGCGCGGGTAGCGTTAGTTCGCGCATGGAGACGTGTTTCCTGAGGCCAGCTTTCTCATTTAAAATTATCAAAAGGCCGCGAAGCTTGACCTTTTGACATGCATATGTGTTCTCTAACATAGAACTTGCAAAATTTCATTTTGTAGCAGACGCGCTCAATTTCATTATCCTGCTATCGTCTGCATTTTGATTCCAGCGTGCTTTTCATTTGTGCTTAACTATTTTTGCTTTTTTTTCTACCCAGGAAAGAAGATGTAGTCCAAAAATAGCCACATAGCCAAAAGGAAAATTCTGACGCCAACTCGGAAAAGAAGTAGTGCAATTTGGCTATTAATAGCCCAATCTGGCAACGCTGGACAGTTGTCAGAGGTGGTGCTGCACTCACGGTGGTTTGCGGTGGGGGCGCTAGCGTTGCTGGCGGCGGTTCGCGCCGCTGTGAGAGGAGAGCGAGTGTGACGGAGATATCTTCGCGACTGCACCGAGTCTGTACGCGCTTTCCTCTCGTCCGCCGGCCCCTTTGTGCCTCAGATATGAACTCACCTACGGTGTCCTTGTACGTCCGGCGTGTGCGCACGTTGTGTGCCTTCGGCTCAGCGGCCTTTCCGGACGGTAAGCCGAAGAGCCGTGCCCAATGCTCGCGCGTGGTCGTGCTGCAACGAGCCGCACATATTGCAGGTCCAAGCAGACGGAGATTGCCCTAGCCCTCGCGAGTGGGCCCATCGGTTATCACACAGCGCAACTCCGAGGACCCTTCTCAAGGGGTGTGTGAATAGTGATTTTTGGGGCTGGATCAAATACACATCGAATAGTGCCCGAACCAAATCGAATCGTATCGAATATTTATATACTTTATCTATTCAATAATAAAGGTTAATTCGCAATTGATGACTTGCTTCAGTAAGGCAATTCTATTCACGTATGGGCTTTTGGAAATAAGAAAATTTAAACCGGGCAGTGCGAGCCGAATATGGCGTTAGCGTGTTTTGTTGATGGTGTTTGGTGGGCCTGATGACGCAGACAGTGGTTTGAAGAGATGTCTTGGAAACGCAGAACATCGTCCATATGCGAAGAAGCTCCTCGGAGAGAGATGGAAGTAGCTCCCGGATTACAGCAAGTTCTATGGCACTTGATGTTGACATATGGTGTAATTTGAACCGCCGAGCGATGGTCGTATGTGCGATGACGAAGGCTGCAGTGGAGGCATGCGGTATGACAGATCCATATGTATACACGTGCACAGTGTCTCCGTACTCTGCATAAATGTGAAACAGGGAGAAACATAGTATATTGAATATTTTTTCAAATAGTTTTCGAATAGTGAGCAGCCGTTATCACAAATTAATATAAAACGGTGTTCACATCCCCGTATTCTCAAGGTTAGGAAGCTTCTGCCATTACGTAGTACGTTATGAAGCGTCGTAAATTAGGACCAATAATAGAACATTACAAGTAAATAAGTAATTTTTTCGCATGCGCAGGGTTCTTCAAAGAATGCGAGTGATCACTGTACAGCCTGTAAAGTACGGCGACCTAAGCAACGTAGCCTGCTCACACTCCTCAAGTTCACATGTTTTGTGTCTATACTATCCCCGCGGGGTGACAATTAACCATACTCTCACTCCAATTTGACGTTTATTTGGGTGCAGTTGACGTTCTGAAATATTCGAAACGCAATCTGTAAATATTCACGTTTACAAATCGTGACTATTCGACTCGAAGACCGAGTCGAATACGATACCGCTTGATTCGTTATACTAAATTTCGGAACATTCGCACACCCCTACACTTTTCTCTAGCGGCGTATCGCGGGGAACCATTCGCTCGCAGCAACGTGCTAGGCTCGCCCTTCAGTGGTTTTTCGTCCTTCGAGCGAGAGCCCTTGTGTTCCCGCGCCGGTCCGGCACAGGGCGTTTGTGCAGTGTTGAGTGTCACAAGAGACAATAGGAGGTTCGCGTTACCTTAGACAAATACTGTGTCCTCTTGCGTGCGTAGCGCTCGGCGCCCACGTGGTGCGTTATAGAGTACGAGAGGCGACGTCTGACGCAGCCCTGTGGCTCACTAAGCTCGAAGGTGGTCGGAACTCCTGTGAGATACCAGACTCCAAAACGTCTTACACACGCAATTAGAGCCTCTGAAAAGGAGCAATGCACGATCACTGCTGAAATGAGGTTTTCAAGATAAGCATAAATATTGTCGTTCACACAACTTGCTCCGGACACACTGATTTCAATTTCGCACGAAATAAGGCGCCCTTCTGTATCTGTATGCAAATACAGCACATACCATTGTAACTGTTTCCTATCAAATAACATACAATCAGCGGAACCGCCTATTACATGGTTTAAGAAAGCATGATATAGTCAGATAGGAAAGGAGATAGAGGTGATTCTTTATCTACTTTGGATTCAATCTTTGTTTGTTCCTAAACATTCATGAATTATTTTCACCCAACAATAAAATTCGCATTGGAATCTTCAACTGAGTCATAAGCTTTCTGCACACAACGATATATATTGACAATGGGACACTCAAGACAGCGCTGTATATGAAACCTTTTGACAAAGAATAATACCTAGAATATACAAGCCACCATACCAGATATTGCAAACAAGGCATCTTTAAAGCTCAAGACACACGACTACGTCGCATTTGCGTTGAGAACCAAGACTACATAGATAGGCTCAGTGACCTTAAAGAAAGCATATCAAACTGGAACTGCCCAAGCAGTGCCCTACAAACAGCTTACACCGATGCAATCAAACTTGATCGAGCCGAGGTCCTCAATCTCCGCCCTAAGATCAGAACAACGCCTCTTCTTAGTACTAAATTATCAACTGGACTCCCAAACGTGAACAACATCCTCAGTAAATACTACCCAATTGTCGCCAGCAACCAGAAATTTAAGATCATTCCCGACCCGGCCAAAGTAGCCTACAGACGCAACACTGATTTCAAGGACATTCTTGTACAGGCCAAACTAAGGACAAAGACGAAGTCAGCATCCGGTGCTTGTGGCCGGCCCAGGTGCTCTACGTGTAAATATATTCTATCTCCTACTACAGTAAATATTACAGCATTGGATTACCTTTATAACGTAACTTCGAGGTTCACCTGCAAGTCAAGCAATTGACGTACTCTACTGTCTTGAATGTGCCACTTGTAACAAACAAGACGATGAGCAACACGAGAACAAGATGAAAGCAAGAGCCAACGTTTCGACAAGTGGACTTGCCTTCTTCATGGCGACATATACATTCCTCGCCATATATATATATATGTGGGGTTCTTCTAAAAGGGGAGAGGGCGTAAGGCGGGTGGGTACGACAACGAGCGAAGGTGTGTTAGCGTGTCGAATTGAGAATAAAGGAGTGCTGTGCACAAGGCCTGGTCGTCTGTCAATCACGTGTCAACGCCCGTGTGTCAGCCGACGTGTCAACGGCGTGCACAGCAGCCCTCTATTACCAGGTTCACTGGTGGTCGTAGGCTATCGAGTCTCTGAAAGAGATAATAGAAGGAGCGGCAGAAACCGGTGCTCGTGAAAAAAAAAGGAAAAACGGAAAATACCAAATGGCATAAATACATAAATAAAGGGGGACAACGGAAAGAAGAAGAACAAAAACAAAGAAGGGGAAAAGAGACGCTAGGAAACCAAACTAAGTGTTGTTGCCTATAGCTTGAAATTTAGCATAGCGAATATATTCTAAAGCTCCCTTTGAAACATTTATGCCTATTGGTTGCAATGTCTTGACCTTATGGATAAGCATCTTCAAGGGGAGTATGGTAGCGCGATTCAAAGACGGGACAAGAGAAGACACAAAGGGACACACACACCACACCACCAACCAGGTCATAATCTTGATGAACTTAAACTCTACATCTTACAGTCCAATTTCCGTTCTGAACGAGAAAGAAAATACCGAGAATCATACCTTATCCATAAGGTCAAGACATTGCAACCAATAGGCATAAATGTTTCAAAGGGAGCTTTAGAATCTATTCGCTATGCTAAATTTCAAGCTATAGGCAACAACACTTAGTTCGGTTTCTTAGCGCTTCTTTTCCTTTTCTTTTTTTTTTTCGTTCTTCTTTTCTCCCCCACTCCCCTTTATTTATGTACTTATACCATTTCAGTATTTCCTTTTTTTTATGAGCCCCTGTTTCTGCCGCTCCTTCTATGATTTCTTTCAGAGACACGATAGCCTACGATCACCAGTGAAACAAGTAATAGACGGCTGCTGTGCACGCCGTTGACACGCCGGCTTACACATGGGCGTTGACACGTGATTGACAGACGGCCGGGTCCCTTGGCCTTGTGCACAGCACTCCTTTATTCTCAATTCGACACGCTAACACACCTTCGCACGTTGGCGTACCCACCCGCCTTACGCCCTCTCCCCTTTAGGAGAACCCCACCTATACATACTGTGCCGAGGAAAGCATATGTCGCCTTGAAGAAGGCAAGTCCACTTGTCGAAACGTTGGCTCCTGCTTTCAGCTTGTTCTCGTTTTGCTCATCGTCTTGAATTTCCATCTCCCGCCTTCCCCGTGTTTTCCCTTGTAACAAACAATACATACATGAGACAAGACGACAAATTCATACACGACTCAACGGCCATCGCGTAGATAGAAAACACAATTTACCTGAAGCACTTCAATGAACATGGCCATACATTCGACAAAGCAAGGCTCTAAATACTACAACCAAGTTTCCGTTCACCTCGCGAGAGGACGTATACGGAATCATACCTTAACACAAGTTTAAATGCTTACACACGACGAAAATAAATTTGGCACGTGGTAACCTGGAATCACCAAAAGCTGCAACTTGAACCTGAAACTCTCATATTATTAACGAAGACACAAAACATGTCCTGGCACCAACTAACCTCGATTCTTAACCTCACCTATTTCTCCATTTCAAGTTTTTTCCTGCCTCTCTCCTATCCCTGAATTTAATATTCTCATCCACGCATTTATGCCTGTATCAATCATACATCCTTTTTCTCTAGCACACGTGACCCCTCCCGCTTCTTCACCTTTTTTTTTGCCACTCTGCTCTTTTCTTTCCCTCCTATTCTATTTCTTCTAAAGACCTTCCCCCGACATACTCCAAAGCCACAGACGCCAGGATGCCTTTTTTGGCACCTCGACCACACAGGGTCGCGCCACTTCTGTATACGGCCATGACGACGCCTACGTCGAACTACTCAGGATAACCTTCCTTCAAAGACCAAGCAGCTACCTTCGAACTACCCCCTCCATTGCCCCCAAACTCCGGGTCATCATCCTAACACCTTCACTTTTACCCGATGCATTGCTGCCACGCTACTCAAGTAATTCTTTCAACTCATGTGTTTTTGTTACTCGCGTACTGACTGGCTGACCGGCTCGTCTAAAACCACGAACAGACGCCGCCTACAACACACCCGAAGGCTCCCTAACCGCGCCCTCGCTCTTACTTATTGAAATGCCTCAAACCATGATCCAAAAGAGGGATCGTCCTTGAATCGGGAGGTGAAAAAACTGCTATAAATTTTATTTTGAGGGAAGTAAGGTGAAATGAAGTAAGTACCTTGTAAATGCGAATCAAAGTGTCTGCTGATACAGGCATGAATCATCAAATATCTAGGTATTACAGAAAAAATATGCGATCAGGAAGTATCAAGAAGAATTTTAGCATGTAATTCTTCTTTTCTTGCGCAGAAAGATGTAGAGGGCTTCACAAAAGTTCATGTGGCTGTAACTAAATCTGGTAGCCCTAAAGGAAAGAATTACTGGAATTCAGTTTCAAATTCAAGCCAAGGTTTTGAAAGGGCTCTTTTAAAAATAATTTTCTTCGAATAATGGAACCGGCTGCATGTCATAAGAAGCGTTGCAGATATTCACTTTCATTCCATAAAAGACACAAAGCTAACATAGCTAGACAAGACCTGTGGAGGCAAAACCTCTCGCTCCCCCATCACCCTCTTATGTCCTTCTTTTTATTTGCTGTTTGTTTCTTATTTCTTTCCACTTTTTTTTGCCACCTTCCGCCTCTCCCGCGCTCGTCCCTTTGTCTTATGGAAACAACGCCTAAAGACGTCAGGTGACAGCGCCTATTTTCTTTTCAGTCTCTTCCTTTACAACTAGTCGCTACAGACAACGAGCGCGTTTGACGTCACTCACCTAGCCCATTAAAAACTAACCTGCCGAGGATGACAAAGCCGCCTCTGACGGAGATTGCTCCACCTATCTAAACGTTGGCCAGCCCTTCTGAGGCACCTTATCCCTGTTTATAACCTTCCCTCTAATTTCTATCTGTGTTGATTCTATCGCACCTATTCGGCCGTTTTGTTTCAATTTTTCTACATTTCTTGCTTCTTATATTATTCTGAACTACGAGGTTCTTGGCATGTACCTTAGAGTGGGTATGTGCCACGAACTCCTCGATTATACATCCACACATCCACAGCTGCGGTCATCCCTAACATCATCGCCGGGGCAGTGCGCATGGAGAAGAAGAAGAGCTCACTGCTTCGCTGCCTTGAACGCCCAGTCATGGCTCAAGCATTCCCTGCGAAATATCGATCCAACGTCGAATACAATGGAGGCGATTACGGGACTGCTACACCGTCCGAAGACGAGGACAACGTGGTCATGGGCTACTACGACCCCCGGTACCACCAATTCTTCTACAGGGGCCTGCTGCCACCGCCCACCGGTGATCCCGAGCTAGAAAGCGTCTACACGGCGTCCTTTATCGAGGTCTATTCCGAAGAGCCGCCCCTGGACCGATCCATCCTCGTCACCCCGGAGAGGCGCGACAGCCGTCGCAAGTCGTGGAGGCGCCACGTGTGGTGGAGCCCGTACATGCCGCGTCGCCACTCGGGGAGCCCCTTTCGCAGCCTCGCGTGCCTGGCGTGCGTGGCTGTCGTGCTTCTTGTCGTGGTCCTTCTGTTCCTGTACTGGCTGGGGAGCTCCGTCGGCGAAGAAGCGGAGACCGATTCGGAATACGAGGACGTGGAAGCGGACGTGGCATCTGACGGAGGCATAGTGGTCAGGCCGTACTACACCCGCACGACGACTCCCAAAGAGACCCTCGCGACACGGTCCCTCGCCAACGGCACACTTTCATCCCGTGCCTCACCAGGGCGGCAGCACCGGAGCGCAGCCGACGGCAAGGATAACGTTGGCTTGTTCCGCAAGGAGTCGAACATCTGCGACGTTTATCGGCCCGAAGCCGCGCACCGTTACCTCAGCGGCAACGGACCCCACGCACGAACGCCGTTGTCTTGCTGCAGTCACGTAGCAATATTTTGTTACTATTCCATCCAAGGAAAACTGGCTTCGCGAGCCGCTGAGAATGCAAATTCTGTTTGCCGCTTGCAAGATTTTCGTCCGCTCCGAGCTGTCTGCCATGATGACCGACGGCCACAGATACTGCTGGGGGTCAACATCGGCGGCACTGTTTCCAAAACACTCGAGAATGGCGCCATCGAAGACGACGCAAGCCATTTCGGAGACGCGGAACTTGTAGCGAAGCGTAGCGGAATCGGCGGCGTCGCACTGTGGTGGCGCAATGACGCGAAACCAGACGTGGAAGGAATCGCGAACGCAGCCCGGGCCGTCACCACCAAACTCGCGCAGACAAATTTAGCGCTCAATATTTTTATTCCTTATCTGGCTAGACATCGCCGACCCGACTCGAAGACGCTGGCAGGACTGAACGATCAGCTAAACGCGTCATCGTATAACGTCATTTTCTATCCACATGCCTTGATGTTCGGCAGGAAGACAGCCTGGCCCTTGCCGAAGCACGTAGCTGTTGATACAGCGGATGAACTTGGCGCAGGGTACACCTCTGTTTGCTACCTGTTCACAACAGCTTCCTTCCTTGTGCGTCTCAAGAAGCGGTGTGACCCCGGGACAGTCCAGGATACAGTTGCTCCACCACAGCCGACCTCGCCAGATGCTGACGAAACCTGCCGCAGCCTATGGGGTGACTCTGCCAAGGTGGCTCATCACCGCTACTACACGTACAGGTGCCAGGGTAGGTCTGGCGTCCTCTACCAGTCCGCGTTGCAGGCGGCGATGTTTCGCCATGACCTGCTCTCCCTGGCCAGCACATCGTGCCATGGGACAATTGGCGGTTGGGAGCCGGAACAGTCCTCCGTGTGTATCAACATGTCTAGGTCGTCTGTATAAGCCGAAATGAGTGACACTTTCCTGAACTGAATTCGCCCACCACATAATGTAGTGGTTATTTCATTTTTCGCGTCAATATGCTTTAGAGGAATCACCTTTAATATTTTTTAGACGAACGCAAGGACTGTTCCCTTTCATTCTGTCATTGGTGATGTTGATGTATCTTTCTTGGCTTAAAGATAATTCGTTACATAGAGTGATGCTTTTGGCATCAAAACTGTTCATCAGAAACGCACTTTCTCTGCTAAAATTCCGTGCCATATCCTTGCTGTAAAGTGTAGCGTACTTACATTGTTACCTCCCCGTAAAAACTGATAACCATATTTTCTATACAGGCCTGTAGGTAGAGCGTGGGGTGCATTACATACAAATAATGACTTTTGATTGCACTAGTGAGGAGAGCTTCATGAAGTTTAATACCTGATTCTTCTGAAATGCCCTAGACACGGGAAAGAAATGAAAAAAAAGATATTGGTGTTGCTTTCATGCCAAATTTCCGAGACCTATTATGAAGTGCATTAAACAGATTTATTTGTTACTATTGGTTGCAGAAATGAGAGGAGCTTCTGAGAGTTTTGAACCTGGTTCTTGCGAAATGCTGTAGACATGCGAACGAAATGTTAAAAAAAAAGGTATTGCCTGAAGAATAAGAAGAAAGAAATTTATTTGTGGTGATGATTTGTCAGCATCTCCAAAACTTTGAGGCCAGATATTAAAAAAAATAAGACGCAACAAGCCGAAAAACGATTTCATTTCAGGTTTCCACATAAGACCACACTTAAGTCGAAAATTTGTGCGTTATATTTCCGGTCCCGTTAAAGGTTACCCAGATGAAATGCCAAAGGCCTCTCCGAGGAAGCCGTGGAATACGACGGGAGTAAGTAGCCATTGGTGTCAACACACAGCTGCCCGACACAGTGCAACGAAAAGTAATGAGAATAATGGTTATGCGACGGATGTAGACCGAGTCATGAAGCTAGATGCAAACAGTGCGCGAACGAATTTCAGATCTTTCCTTAAGCTTTGGGAAGAAGCAAATTACCACCTCTTAAGGTTTGGAAATTGACTCATGTGAGAAGCGAATCTCGGAGTGGGCAATGAATGAAATGTTGTTTTTGTTTAAACACGAAAGCAGTTACGATTAATTAATTAATTAATTAATTAATTAATTAATTAATTAATTTACAGTACCTTCTAAGGCCCTCAATTTAGGGTATTACATAAGGTGGGGCCGTACAAACATAAAAGTAATTACAACGTAATGGTCGCGATATGCAATAGGACAAAGTCAAGAACAAAAGTATGTTAACACAGTTTTGGCTATTAAAAAACAAACTGTGAAAAATAACAAACTACAAGAGAAGTTATGCGCAAAGCACAATAAAAATCGTCGGCCCTACCCCTCCGTGAAGAAGAATGATAAACGAACCTTGTCAATCGGTTTACCTAACCATGCCATTTGCCATCAACTTTATATTTACTTGAATCTGCCCATGTGCGGATACTGGCAACATCAATGAAGACAAGTTGTCAGTGAAACCTACGCTTATTGAACATCGGAAACTTCACCAGTCGTTTTTTTTTTTTTTGCATGTGAGCAGAGTAGCCTTGTGTTCGCTGTGTATACTGCTAGGGGTTCGGTCACCTCGATGTCACACATGTCGTTTGCAAATGTCAAATCTACACACGTACGTCTCATAGTAGTGGGTACGTTCACCTGAGTGCAACACCGAAGTGAGAAGCCTTGAAGGTCTTGTAGCCTCTGCTTTACGGGCGCACGAGCCGTTGCGTTTCTTGCTTGCTCACTGGGGCACGAGGCATTGGACTTTTTGCGAACAGACATGGACGTTCAGGCTAGACAGACAAGTTTCGCTTGTAAAAACGGCGAAAGTATGCGCGCTCAGATACGCTACGGTAATAACAGCGGTATTCAATAGTAACTCCCAACAAACCAACAAAACAACCAACAAAGACAAAATAATAAAGAAATCCTCCAACGATTACGATACTCCCAAATGCGAAATTTGAGCGCAGCTCTATACGTGCAAGAAATGTGCGTGTCAATAATTTGTCTTCTGATCATATACGTGCACGGTTTATATTAGGAAGAGTACGCTGCGAGTAGCGTGGTTGGCGCGGGTAATATGTATCGTGCGGCACATTGCAAAGGAGCGAAGCTTGGCGTCACTGCCTCTCTAATCAGGGAGACCGCGAGAGGCAAGGCGTGGCTGACGCGTGGGCGCGATTCACAGCAGCTGCCGCAGACGTCGCCATGGAGTGCTTTGTTTCTATACCGGGTGTTCAAAATTAAGCTTTACGGTTTCCTTAAAATAAGGCACTGGGAGGCACGCGAAGACCACCGGTGCAAATAAGTTATGTGGCCAAGTGGACACAAAGTGAGATGATAATTAGCGCTGTCAGCAGCCCAATGAAATAAAATGGAATAATTAACTTTTTGTTGACTGCAGTAAGTGGGTATTTTTATTTATTCGGTATACCTACATCGCCTGTACGGCATTATCGTAGGGGGGTTAAAATACAGGTGGTCACAATGGAAACATATTCAGCAACATCAAAAGAATACATTAGTAAATATAACATAGTTTAAGCACTGAAATTCGCAAAAGCGGAATAGAAACTAACAAAGTACAAAACAAAGTGAGTGACAAAGTAACTAACTAACAAAACAGAAAAAAAGTAGCGTATGTGCAGAGATGAATAACAGAACAATCAAAGAATATGACTCTCAATAGCATTTTCAAAACTAGAAGCTGCCATCACTTCATTAGGGAGCTCATTACAATCGCTAATCGTGTTAGGAAAAAATGAATACTTAAACACATTGGTACGGCACTGATAAGCTCTAATTTTGTTAGCGTGGTCTCTCCTAGATGAAACGTAATGCGGCTCCTTGATGAACAGTGTTTTGTCGATACCAGTTTTACTTTTATATATATTGTAAAGGAATTTCAATCTTAGGTTTTTCCTGCGTGAAGAAAGAGTTTTCCAACCCAACCCTTCCCTTATTCTGGATCCTCTGGTAGTAAAATTATAATTTCCTGTTACGAAGCGTGCTGCTTGCTTTTGGACGCGTTCTATTTTTTCTGTGAGGTTTATAGTGTATGGATCCCAGATAACGCATGCATATTCTAGAATAGGCCTGATGTTTGTTAAATACAAGGTTGCCTTCAGTGATGAAGGAGAATGCTTAAAATTTCGTCGGAAAAAGTGAAGAAGACGGTAAGCTTTCGCGCTAATTGAGTTAACATGATTAGTCCAGTCAAGCGTTTCAGAAAACGTAACTCCGAGGTACTGAACATCCTTAGCGGTACTGAGTGCAATATTATTTAGGCAATAGGAACTGGGGTATTTTTTCTTTTTCTTTGTAAACTGCACATGGTAGCATTTACCAGTATTCAGAGTCATCTGCCACCGCTTGCACCAAATAGAAACTTTTTCAAGGTCGTCCTGTAAGACAGACATATCGGCATAACATTTCACTGCACGATACATGACGCAGTCGTCGGCATACAGTCTAACTGTTGAATTAAGGCCTACTACTAAATCATTAATATAAACTAGGAACAAAAGAGGCCCAAGCACAGAGCCTTGAGGTACTCCCGATAGCACGTGCATTGGAGCCGAGTTTACCCCATTAAGAACAACTTGCTGTTTGCGCAGGTGTAAATAATCCTTTATCCAGCCAAAAATATGTTCAGGAAGGCCTAGGAATGATAATTTTAAGCAAAGTAGATTGTGCGGGACGACATCAAATGCTTTCCGCAGATCAAGAAAGAGTGCATCTATCTGTTCACCATGGTCCAGGCCGAGTGCAATGTCATGAGTGAATTCGGCTAGTTGTGTTACGCACGAATAACCAGAGCGGAACCCATGCTGAGCCGAAGTGAAAAAGTTATTTGTTTGAAAATGTTTCATCAGATTGTATTGAAAAGTTATGTTTGTATTGAAAAGTTAGAGGCAGTCGTGTTTCAGTTGGAAGAATTCTTCTAGGGGCTCTGTGCTCCGAGATATCCGACTCCAAATTTTATTGTCTTTCGCATGATTACGCATGCAAGAGAGTTAAGATCGGAGCAAAGCTCCTCCCTGATGTGACGCGGCTGTTGCGTGTGGCGTTTAGTCTGACAACAGGGCGGAGGCGCAGGCAAAGATGGTAGCCGTTCCCCTTCCCCTCTCGGCTGGCGAAATCAAGATATGGCAGCACGGTGTGCCGTGCATTTGTTGCTCTTGATTTCATTAAAAACTGCAATAATTGGAAACCAGGGGCGCTATAACGTAAAACTATTCCAAACTTTTCTATTACGAATTCTGCAATCATCCCTCCGCGTTTGGTGAAAAAACTTTTTTCGACCACCCCCACTTCACCTGACTGTCACGCGACGTCACGAAAACCGCGATAGCTCCCCATCTGATATGACGTGTACACACTGATTGTGTATGATTTGACCAAAAAAAAATAGTTATTTGTGATTCGACGCCTTTTCACCATTAGCCCTCGGCTATTGGTCAAAAGTTTTCGGGCTGCAGCGACTTCACCTGCCTGTCACGCGACGTCACAAAACCGCAAGAACTCACCGCGTCTAAGTGACGTGTACGCGTTGAAGATGTATTAATATGCCGAACAAAACTGGATTTTTTTTCTGAATAGCCGCAGGCTGCCCCGTTCCGAAAGGAATAAAAGATGGCTGCCGCCGATCGCTCAGGCACTGGATACTCGCACCTGCCGGAGAGCATGGGTGTATTTGCGTGTAATAAAACTTTTTTTCGTGGCCGTGTAACGTTTTCGAGCACTTTCGGCACGTTTACGACCTTGTTCTGCCAACTACTTTTTGCTGAGGATCCGTTTTAGCGTCATTCTTAAGCTTCCGTTGCATGCCCACGCGATTGTCGACGAGTCACCGTAAGCTAAGTAAGGGGAAGCGGACCAATATCACAGACGCCGGCACCACCCTCTTCATCCGGTTATCGATTTTCAGTGCAGTGGATCGGCCCCATCCAATCCCTCTCCACTTGAGCGTGCTCCTCGCCTCTTGTGAGCCAATTAGATAAGACAAGCCGCTCAGTGTAGGCAATGTTATTCGTTTTTCAAGCAAACAAAAGTGACCTCCTATGAACGAGAAGAGCGTTTGATTGATCTGTTCAGAAAACCTTGCGGGTGACCGCCTGATGCTTGCGTCGGCGGTTACGCAAATTTGACGTCAAGAGATTGGAATAAAAACATATTGGAATAATTTTACGTTATAGGGCCCCAGCAGTCAATTTATTTGTGTAGCCCAGGCAAGGGCCATGCCCGCTCGTCTAGTCACCATTACGCACGCGCACTGACCTCCGGCTTCTCCGCTCGCGCCATTATCTCGGAATGACAGCTGCCGCCATCGCTACAGGCTGCACGGTCGCGTGTTACGACAGCGGTTCCGGGTTCTTAGATTTTTCATTTCGCCACCCGAGAGCGGAAGGGGGACAGTTATCTTTGCTAACGCCTCCGTCCCATTGTCAAACTAAACGCCGCGCGCAACAGCCGCATCCCATCAGGTAGGTGCTTTGCGCCGATCCTAACCCTCTGCATCGGTAATCATGCGAACGACAATGAAAATTTGGAGTCGCATATCTCGCAGCACATACACGCTAGAAGAATTCTTCCTACTGGCACTGTAGAAACACGACTGCCTCTAACATTGCCATACAAACATACCCACTTACTGCAGTCAACAAAAAGTTAATTATTCAATTTTAGTTAATTATACTGCTTACAGTGATAATTATAATCTCACTTTGTATCTCCTTGGCCACATAACTTATCTGCTCAGGTGGTTTTCGCATGCCTCCCAGTGCCTAATTTTAAGAAAAACCATAAAGCTTAAGTTTGAACACCCTGTATATGGGCATCGGCAGACGCACTCGCCGCATGCCCTATCGATGGCGTCATCTGTGAACAGATGACGGCGCGCTACTATGGCGCCATCTCGTTGAGGTCGTCGTCGCAGAGCCCGTCTTGCGCTCTACGACGGTTTTCTATCTCACGCTGTCCCCCATACTCTCCTCCTCCGTTTTCTCCCTCGCGCTCTCTTCGCTATCACCGTCTTTCATCCCCCGCTGCGCTGCGCGTTCACTCTTTCACGTTTCGCTGTATTCGTTCGATCGGTTACGCCGAAAGATGCCAACGAAGTCGCTAAGGTACGCCAAGGGACGCCGATGCTAAACGCAGAAACGGGCGCCAATGAACTGCGCTCTAGAATGCAGCTAATTAACAGTGCGTAGCATGTCGTGAAATACGACAGGGTCTGGCTCGGTGTCAGTGTCAGAGGGCAAGCTGTTCCATTCAGTGATGGTGTAGGGTATAAAAGAACGTGCATATTATGGCGCGTGACATGGTGCGCGCTTGATTTTGAGATGGCAATCCCGACATGGAAAGAGGACAGGCGGTGGCTGAAAAAAATTGTCGTTAAGAGAACTATGCTGATAAAGTGTGTGAAGAAGGCAAAGACGCGTTGATTTGAAGCGAAAAAATGGTGCTTGTAACTCGGTGCGTGCTTTTAACGATGAAACGCGCTTAGTCAAGGTTTTTCTAAGTCACAATTCTTATATTCGCCAGTTCAGGGATTTATGTCACTTCGTGGTATACTGTCGACTCCGCCTCAAACATGTGCACGCCTGATATGTTTGACATTATATGCCCATTATTTTCTATACTTTCGAACACGCACTTTTGTCAATTACTACGAATGCAAGAGTATAAAAAATGGTCAGCTATGAGATAATGGCGCCGAATAACATAACAGCCACGAGTCCTTACTCTGATTCAAAGTAACCTTCAGAAGAATCAGTTTAATGCTAAGATAGATAAGATTACTTTCTCTCCTTAGCGGAACTTGGAGCGTACGTGGCATTACAGACGAGCAAAAGAAGGTTCGAAAAAGCTGCTTTAGAGTTAGTGTACGAGAAAATGAGTCATTATACGTTCGCAGCTGCTACATTCAAGAGAGCAGTATCGAATGCTAAAGATGAGTATGATGAAAGTCGATGTAAGCAAGAGTTTCTCTGCTGTTTGCTTTGACTGACGATAATTTGCGGTGATGTTGACGGTGAATGTTTAATTTATTAAGCGTTTAATCTAACGCGGGAGTGGTGAGTTGATGTTAAACGTTACTTTGCATGCACCACTGCGGTCTGTCTGCGTAGTAACACACCGGGAGACGTGTTTGCTCGAGCCGTTGTTTTGCGCCGTACTTATAACCTATGAGAGGGTTCAGCGTATTCATTGCCTCACATGGCACATCGCATCGTGGCAGACGTGTTAAACTTTAATTGAAATATGGAGCTGTGCGTGCGAAAACCACCATCGGATTATGAGGCACGCCGTAGTGGCGGACTCCGGTTTATTTTTGTCATCGTGGTTAACTTTTGACATCGTATTTAAATAACTTTAACTGCATGATTGATCACATATTTAAAAATGTGTTGCTGAGCGCAAGTCAAATACACTTCCGGCCAGACCTCTCCATTTGGAGCGCGCATGTAGACCACCGAAAGCCGCACCCAACTTGCTCGGCATAGGAAATAATTTAGTGCAATATTGACTTTTGACATAGCGAAAGCTTATGATAACGTCGACTACCAACTATTGCTGGACAGATTAGAGTCCTACGGTTTTCCTAGACATATAATGGCACGGATTTTGAATCTTTAGGAAGCAAACTTGAATGGCTTTCAAAACGGCCTTTCGGTGGCTAATTTTAAGCAGGAAAGAACGGTGCCCCAGGGGGCTGTTCTGTCTCTTGCACCATTTACCCTGTTCGGTTCGCTGCGCAACGTTTCCTATTGCCATATTTGAAACGCAGCTTTGTACTCTCTTGGTATGGCTTTATGATGTTCATCTGTCTCTAAATGTAAAAAAAAGTGCCGACTTGTCTTTCCGCTTTCCGGGCCGATACAGTTATGCGTATTATATGATCAGAGAACCATTCCCTATACTATACCCAGGTAGGTATATCCGCTAAAGCACCTTAGTAAAGTGAGTTATTTGCATGCGGCACTTGAGAAATTAATGAATGCGCGATTCAGCGAGATATGTCGCATATCGATCATTGTAACCCAACGCACCGAAGATATGCCTAGAGCTGAAGTTTCTTCACTTGTAAACATAATAAGAGACCAGCAAGAGACGCTGAATGACCGCGAAGACAGGTGTAGACGTCGAGGCCTCGCTATTGTTGGCTTGCATGAGGAAAGGAACGAAAATGCTAATTGCCTGAGAGAAATAGTCCTCGGCAATAGTTCTCAGAATAAGTTGAGAGTGGCGGCTAGGATTGTTGAACAGTTGCACATGATACGTAGAAGGCGTGTTGACGAACCAAGACCCGCAATATTAAACTTCTACTAATACAATCAGAAAATCACTGTGCTACAGAATGGTTTCATATTAGAAGGTTCCACAATTTTAATTAGTCACTACTACATAAAGGCCACTTCAAATAAGCGGTCAAATTTATGGCGTCAAGGGAAACAATACAAAGCAGAAGGCCGCGAAGTAACCCTGGGCTACGATCGTATACGCGCAGACAACGACATTTACGTGTGGGACGAAACTAACTCCAGTGCAGTGCAGCAAAGCCAAGCAGGTTCCGCGTCGCCCTCTCGTTGACACGAGTAGCCCGCTATCCTACACGCAAATAGTATCTGAGCACTCACAGTGCATAGCAAAGTTAAAATGAAAACAGATTTTTTTTGAAAAGGGACTTCATCTTTCCGTGTATAAACTGAAACTCATTCGTTATATTATCCTTAGGAGTGTGCGAATATTCGAATGTTTTGAATAACAAATCGAATGACCTCCTAGTGGATCCGGTCTTTGAATGGAATAGTCACTATAGTCGTAGATTCGTATATTTTTTCGAATACTTTTCGAATATTTCTAAACGTCAACTGCGCCCAGATAAACAGAAAGATGCAGCTAAATTAAGGTAAAATTTTCACCTCTACGTGCATAGTATATGGACATAAATTTGAGAACTTGCGCAATGGAGCAGGCTACTTCGCTTAGATAACGCTACTTTACAGGCTATACAGTGATCATTCGCACTCTCTGAGGAGTCCTTTGCATGAGAACAAACTACTCGTTTGCTCCTAAATGCTTCATTTGTGCTTTGAGTAAACAATGATTCATAACGTACTATTCGAAGACACAGAAACTTGCTAATTTCAGGCGTCTAGAACGTGAACATCGTTTGACATTGTGCATAAAATCATCAGCGTACCACTTCACCATTACACAATCATCAATAGCGACAGCAATGACAATTATGCAAATCAAAAAGGTCCCAGCATGGAGCCTTGTTGAACACCTGATAAAGTGGGTACCTAAATGGGCACCTGATAACGTGAACAATTATTCGAAAACTATGTGAAATATATTCGATATTCCATTCGATTTCGTTCGCTTCTGGCACTATTCAATTCGCATTCGATTCGGTGTAAAAAATCACTATTCGCACACCCCTAATATCTTCGCATGGCGTTGAAAGCGCCTTACTTCCTTTGGATGCTGTGTGCTTTCATGATTTTAAACAAGTGGCGATGGTCCCAACAAGTGTTACTGATACAAAACAGTCTGTTCATGACTTGGATTTTGCGTACAGTGTTCCGTAGGTACAATCGACGGAATTCGTTATCGCAAGCTGGTTTACGTAGTTTCACAAAATCATTTTTTTATCTTTACAACCGCTGATGTTCAGTCGATTTTGTACAGTCTCTATTTATTTCTAGGCAAACTTGAATGCAGGGGGGAGGCGGGATAATATTTCAGCACAATGGCATCGTTTGACGTCCTCGATTGCGGCATGTACTGAAAAGTTCATCTCTGTTCACAAGAGAAAGCCTGGGTGTGTCAACCCTTGGGTAATACGTGAGATGATTCTCTTAAAGCCTTGTCTTACACGTTTGCCGAAGGCGCAAATGGAAGGTTGCACCACTGTGAGCTTAACGGGCAGCTATTAATCGAGATGCAGGATGCACGAACTAGGTTCTAGAGCATCAGTCTTTGAAACTTTCTAAAAGAATCACCTCACAAGTTCTGGCATTTCTCGTTTTATACTAAACTTAGCGTAAACCAAGTGGAAATAGAGTTCAGTGAAAGACATAACAGTACTGATATTGTTCATAGGTTTAGCGGTATGTTTGAGGTGGCTTTCACAAAACCACATAGCTTGCTTGCGCAAAGTTCCTGTTACAGTTTGTGTTCTGACGGTACTGTGGTGCCGGATGTCATCATAAGTCGTGAAGGCATATTTAGCTTACTTCTAAACACCGACGCGAAAAAATCATGCGGCACAGATGACTTACCCATCACCTTTCTCCGAAGATACGCTGAGGTGCTTTCTCATTACCTTTCACACTCTTTACCTTTAGTATGACTAACACAAATCTGGTGACACAGTAAATAATGCAAATTATGGACCCATTTCTTTAATATGTACAGTTGAGGGCAAAAGTTTAAGGACCAGAGTTGCCGCTAAATTTCATTTTCCTTCTTAACCTAGGTATAAAGGCTGAAACCAAGTTTACTGCCCACGAGCGCCGTCTTGACCAGCGCCACGCTTTTATGCAATTTCACGTCGCACGCCTGTGCTAGTGGAAATAATTTGTTTTTTTTTTTTGCATATGCCGTGGTCTATAAACTTTTGCAACCGACTGTACATGCTGTAATGTGCTCGAGCATACAATAGCCAGCCATATACTTAACTAGCTCAAGTCCGTGAACATTTCTTTTCCTTATGGGCACAAGGTACCGCAAAAATGTTTCCACAATAATACAGTTAATAGCTGTCATTCATAACTTTGCCTCCGCAATCGGTAATCAGCTTCAGATAGGCGCTATTTTTTATTTGTCTATAGAATTCTAAATTGTTCCACATAATTTGTTGATTGCCAGACATAGTGAAGTGGGACTTCTCGACAAACTAATTTATTGGGTTCAAACAAACCTGAATGATCGTATTCACAGTGCTAAAATAGAAGGAATATGATCTAATGTATTACGGGTTTTATCAGGTGTTCAACAAGGCTCCGTTTGGGGACCATTACTCTTTTTGGTTTACATAAATGTCATTGCTATCGCTATTGATGATTGTGTAATGGTGAAGTGGTCCGCTGGTGATTTTATTATCTGTACTGTTTATAGCACAATGCGTCCCAAGTGCTAATAATTAATGACATTTGTACACTCGCACATTGGTGCGAACCTCAGGAAATGCGGACTAGTTTTACTAAGAACGTGTGCCTGGCCATAACTACTGAAAAGACTCTTCGTCCTTACATTTATACTATTAGTAACCAGCAAATCAAGCCAGTTTCATATGCAACCTACTTGGTACCCCTTAAAGAATTGCCAAGAAGCTTAACTGGGATATGCATACAAATAAAACGTGCTCTGTGCTCTTTGAGACAGAAGCTAAAAAATTCACCTTCAAATGTTAAGCTCGAAGAATACTGTACTCTTGTGGACACAATCCTTGAGTCGCAGCTATTAGTAGCGGCTTCTTAAGTTCGTTGCTAATGTGTTATTACATGAAATGCGCCAACCTTCTCTACACACAAGATTCTACATGCTTACGATTCGAGCCTACTTATGAACTTGTGAATCACCTCTAAGACATACACAATATGCATATATTTTTCAACCAAATCCATTTTATGCTGATAAAAATTACATGGACATTCGTCATTTTCTGACATCGTCGTCGGTGTCGTGCTGATAGCTTCGTGTGCGCTTTGTTTTCGCCGCTTAGCTGGCTATGAAGCGAGAGGCAGCACGAAGGTCAATTCACTCGCTGGCTGCTGCCGCGATTCCTCTCGTTAGCCTTTTGACAGCGAGTTTCCGCGGTCATCGAGTGAGACGGGTTCATGTTTGCTTATGCGCGCTTGACGCCATGCTTGTAAATTTTGTGAATAAGCGAATGTTTACAAGTTTATACGGCCGATAAATCTACTATATTCGTATAAGTGTCTAGTAATTTGCGGTGGCGTATCCCGCAGGTTGCATTTGTGGAGGCTCAATTAGCATGAGCGTTCATATTGGGGAAATTTGATGGTTCCAAGTCGTCCCTTAAAGCTGAACACCAATAACGCTAATTTGGTGCCTCCAACATATTTGAATACTTATTTGTAATTCTGGTTCATTTCCCAATAAACGTGATAGCGACTGATGTTTCCACATGCAATGAGAAGGCAGTTGTGTCACTCTACTCACCATCCCTCGACTGGTATTTTCCGCTTTGCCTTCCAGATTATACATACATTTTTCAGGTCGAACTCTTGGCACTTCTTCTAACTTAGCGGAAGTTGCGCCTTTGTGCTACAAGAGTAGTTATCACAGATTCTCTTTCTGTATGCAGTGCACTTAAGGCGCCTACAAATTCGGCAGCTTCGAACACATTTCATGCGTTAGTCCTGCCTTAATTAGGTTTAGTTTATTTAGTATGGGCACCAGGCCACCGACACACCCATCTTAATGAAAAATCCGATTTTCTACCACGAGTCTCTTTAAATGGTCCGTTGACATCTGCGGTGCCGGCAACTTCACGTATCACCGCGGCTAGATATAGGCAGTTTACTTTGACCGAAGACAGAAAAAGGCACTCATTATTAAAACCTACGGACTTTACACATCTAAATTATTCTTGGAACTGGCAATGGTGTCCTACCCGATAATTCGCATTGACATATACAAGACTGCGTTGCCGTATTCCCCCGCTCAATGTTTATTTGGGCTGATGTGGTCTATGTAACCTTTGCAATGAGCCTGAATTCTTTGATCAATTCTTTCCATCGTGCCGGGGTTTTCAAGTTCAACGAAAGCGATGTTAACAAATCGCTCTTCGTAATCTAGGGCTGCCTCTATGCACTACTGCCGACTCTCTCTTGGAGGATCGGTATTACGATTACAACTACAGGAACCTTTGCCGAGCTATATATAATTACGTCAGCGACATAAAAGGATTGCCCTAATAATGCTTCCTACATTAGATGATTGATTTATTTCTCCTTGAGTAAGATATACATTTATAAAAATGAAATAGCGAAATATAGAAATTTACAATAAAATCATTATTATTATGAATATTTAAGATGTATGTTTCTTATTCATTACGTCGATCATTTACTTTAGGTATCATTAATATTGACACGTGGGCTTGTTTATCTTTCTCCAGTGACCGCTGTTCACCGGCTAACATATGCTAAACCTTAACGCTCAGCGCAAGACGCGCCTGCATGATTTGGAACTTACGCGAATGTTATCGTTCATTATATCTGTGGCGTATGTCCTCGCCGAACCTTGTGTTATCAGATTGCATGCTCGACACGAATGTTGTAGTAGTTTCTGGAAAACACGCGGGCAACAACGATTACTCTGGAACTTTCGATGACTCCAGCCTAAAAGCCGGCGCGCTTGACCCGAAGATCAGATTTTCGACGACCGCCGACTGTGCTCGCCGCTGTCTTTGTGCTTTGAGTGTAAGCTGCCTTTGTGGGCGCAAGTTTCCCCAATAAAAAGTTGGTTTCGTCATTCGCAGTTTTACTATGTTCTTGACCCTCGTTATTACGTGACAATATTAAGTTCATGTTGATCTACCTCTTTATGCAAGACTGACTATACCTTAGTACGCACTATTTTATTTCATTTATTATTGGTTTCTTTCTCACGTTCGATTACCTTTTCTCACGTTTTTTTATCATATTATCACCCGGTTCATAGGTTATCCCCCTGAGTTGGTTTTTGCCGCTAAAGAAGAAATCACAATCATCATCATCAGCATCATCATCATCATCACAGCCACCACAACCACCACCACCACCACCGCCACCCCCATTTGCGCCTACTTATATGCTTCATGACAACATAAAATACGTTTTGCTGCATGGCATGCCCTGATTTGTTAACTGCAAAAATAAATTGCTTTGATAGGGCAACTGAGGACAGTATTCTTGTGCAGAGAAAGCTGACTTGGGGTGCCGTAAAGAGCCTGAAAGATTTGCTTGGTAAATTATCTACATGAATTTGCAAAAAGGCCAGTTTCCCCTACTTAACTCATTTTAGAAAAATATTTCCCTGACCATACCTGGATTTTTCCAGGTTTTCCAGTTCGCTGGACACCCTGCAGAAACGCCTGCACTGACTGACACATAACTATTGTGTCTCGATGTCCGGAAATTTGCCCAGACAGCGACAACTAAAGCGCGCAAAATGAAAGACGACAATGCTCTGAAGCACGCGACGATAAGAAGAAGACCCCCATGTCAAGCGAAGCGTTATTGCACTTGTCCACAAGAGAAGCGGCTTTTTTCTTCACTCCCACAGAAAGTGCACGACTGATAACAGCAAGTACATCTGCGCTTAAAGGACGCACTAGGCGCCGCCATCTGTAACGTGCTATGCGGGGGTACATAAGGGCTTTTTTGTATCTTCTGCGGCCCGTCGCTGCCAGGAAGCTTCGATACAACGCGATAACATAGGAAGCTTTGTTTGCAAGTTGCCACCTCTTTATAGCAAACGTACAACGTGACGTCTCTGATTAAATGGATGTTCCCCACCTGCCGTCATGGCCTGGCTGAAGCGGTGGTGGCAAACACTGGCCACAGCGCTGGCTACCGCTGTCGGGACTACACCTGTAGTACACCTACTCAGATACCCAGGAAAGCGGAGGGCGGGAGAGGATGCCGGTGTAGCCCAGTCTGTACAGAACATCGCATGCGTAATGCAGAAATGTGGGTTAAGCGCCACCGGTGGCGAGTTCTGTTTATTGCACTTTGATTTCCCTTCATGCTTTATTAGTCCAATAATTCAATTGAAAACGATAATTAGGGGATCCTATGCTTTCCTTGGCTTCAAATGGTTTTAACTTGAAGAAAATCTTCCTGCGTTACCTTCACTGTCCTTGTATGTGGTCGCATTCTTGTGGCATACCGAGGTTGGTGTGAAACATGGTTAACAAGTGTTGGGCTTATTGAAACGCCTGTTCTTTTTGTTTCCCGTTCTGTGTACAGCCGCCCGTGCCTTCATCTAGAATCTCTGACAGGCCGTGTCTGTGCGTGGCCGAGATGGCGAACGCAACAGGCGGCCCGCGTAAGTATAAGCATAACTAGTGCGAATTTGTACGAACTTCATTGGAAGTTGAGTTGGGTGTTTTGTAAATGTCCATCTAGCGGACATGGCCCTTTCGTCTGCTGCTGAACTTCTGTTTGACTGGGCTGGGTTACGCATCAGGAGGAGACAGGTGTCTTCAGCCCTTCAGCAGCAGACGAAATGGACACGCTCACTAGGTCGTCGCTTACGGAGTGAAAATACAGGATTCCGAATGACGCATATTCTACGCAGCACTAAAGTTTCTTTTCTAGCACTAAAGTTGCTCATACTTTGTCTTGCGTTCTTTACAAAGTTATCCCTCGGAATTTTGAGAATCGCCGTCCACAAACAAATGTCATGAAAGAAAACACCTACAGGGCATGCCTTTTATGTTAAATCTTTTGAGACTGAAATATCCAGAGTGCGAAACAATAAAAAAAAATCTACACGCGCAAGAGGCCGCATTCCAACCAGAAAGCTCGCTTTCGTGCATAGATTTCGCCGGGAGCGTTTCTCGGTAAGCATTACATACGCTGCAGTTACCCGGAAGCGCGAGTAGCAGTCAGGGTTCGTTGAATGCTATCGCGTTTCGCTCTTAAAGGCGAAGCTTAAGCGTCCTCCAAATTTTCTGACGATTGGTGCAAGTATGGTGGCTAAATAGTTGCCGTGTACAATAGATGCCACCGCGGAGAATTTTGAGAGTCTGAGCCCCTGTGCCCAATTTTGTCTCCTTAACGTGGATTTAAAATCAAGCATACAAGTACCGCGGCACGTGCTCGGACTTTACACAATAGGTTTACTTCCAATAAAAGTATCGTAATAGACTGTTCTTTCTGGAAATTTTTACCCTGACGCACGCACGTACGCACGCACGCTTATTGGAGCCTGTTTGCGACCGCAAATGGTAGCTTACACCGTCAGCCGGACAGTTCGCAGCTAACGAACGCCACATTCTTTTCCTTTAAACTCTCATTTCCGAATGCGGCTACGCACCAGTGAATTGGCGAAATCTTCGAATTATCTCGGTATTCCCTTTGCGCTACGTAAACGCACTATACGTAGGTGTCCACTCGCTCGTGATCGAGCGCGTGGCCATCCCAACATGCGCGACTGTGTTATTCTGTATCGCACAGCGTTGGCGCGCGGCACTTGCAACACAACGGACCAGTGCGCGGTCATCGACCCGATCATGGCATGCTCCGACCACCTGTGCGTCTGCCCGTCGTCTCCCGGCCAACCGATGGTGACCGACGGCGGGCTTTGCAACTCTACAGGTAAGAAATGAACGACACACACGAGGGGCACGGCCCTCCACACGGTCCTGCCACCGACACACAGGTCACGCGCCACTGCCAAGAGTACCCACTGCGAATGTATTGGCAAATATCTCCTGTCTTCTGGAGGATGTCTATAGGATATCGCATCTACTGACTGAGGTGTGACGTAGTCAGTGCCATGGGGTGCAGTCTCGTTGCAAATAGAGTGTGGATCGTTTTTTGTTTTTTTGTCTGAAGTATCGGGAAGGCCTAGTGGCTGGCTGTGATCGTTGCATCTTGAGACCACAACCCCCGCGCGTCCCGAATTCTGTGTGCATCCTTCGCTTGTCACGTGACAGCCGCTGTCTGGTTCCCGTCTTCTCTGGGAGCCGCGTGCGCTGGAGACGCCAACTGCTCGTTCACGGCCGTGTGCCTGGCCGGCCAGTGCAGCTGTCCGCCGGGATTCCGACCGTGGGACGAGCACAACTGCACCGCCATCCACGTCACAGGTGCGGACTGACGGGAGTGGCGTTGACTACCCGCACGCGTTATCACTTGCTAGCGCCTTATCCATCCGCGTCGAACCATTGTGAACAGTAATCAACCGCACTCCAGCGGCGGCTGCGCCTGGTGCGGCCGCGAGTGCCGTATCTTGAAAGCGATCTGCGATGGCGACAGTGAGCGCCGGCTGCTGACAGCTTCGTGCGCTCTGTGTTCTCGCCGCGTAGCTCGCGTTCAAGCGAAAGGCAGCACGAAAGGCAGCTTGAAAGCGTTCGTCTTATAGGACGGATGGACAGTTTTACCCTTGGGGCAAACGTAGAAATGCTTACGCACTTAGAAACACCACCCGACTACGCCCTTACGCCCAGTGACATTAGTGGTCTAAAACACTCCGCCAATGATGGATCGACGCGGCACGTAGACCAAAGGTACCACTAGGCCACAATCAAGAATGATAGGCGATGTGGCCACACCCGTTATCTCCGATACATTGCCATCCATCGCAAAAAATCTCCTCGCACTTTGCACTGCCTGCCAATAGTGATAAACAGTGGCAGAGCTTCGAGAATCGCCATGCGTTGGTTATCTCATATCCCACCGCTTCAACCGACAAGATATCTCGAAAAAAGTGGAAGCCAAGACCATTGTATTCAATCCATCTCACTGTTCATCTGGCCTGTTCATGACTTCAATCTGCGTGCAGCAATGATCATTCATTCGTGGAATGTTTGAGGGCGCTAATGTCGCTGCGCGCAAGCGCGTATTAACGTGGTACTTGTCTTTCATATCTCGCGCGCTTTTCTTACAGCCCGGATGAACTTGAACCATAGCAGGTACCTTAAAAAAGTTATTTGCGTATCTTTTAATACACTCTACAACATTTGAATTGGAGATTTCGCGTTTAAGTTATTACGTTAGAAGTTGCTTGATTAATTGTTGCTAATTAATTACCTAAGCTCGGTAAAAATTACCTCGACTTGCTCGGAAGGACAGGAGACAGTGCTAAGTCGGTTGCATTTTCCTAACTCATCAATGTTTTGCCGGGCTTAGGTGAAACATCCTGCATATAGTCACCAACAAAGGAAGCGCGATAGATAACGCAGGAGCATGCGTGTGTAATACCAGGCGTATTCTGCATCGCTTGACAGTGCGCAGTGAAGTTTTCCTCTTGGCGATAGTTCACGATGAGAAGTTCAAGGACTCTGGATGCTTTTTTACTGATCGTGTCGGAAGGGCGCCTTTCATCGAGTCCCAACTTTATATGTGTGTAAATATGCGTGTAATAGCTTCCCACATTCACCGCTCTTCTCAGCCGCGCCTGCTACTTCCTGGACGACCCTTCTCGTGCTGCTTTCTGGCGCTGGCCTTATCATCCTGTTCGTGTTCTGCATCTGGATCCTCGTTCACAGGTGGGCAGTTGTTCGTTTCCATACACTAGCGGATGTTGACGCTGTTGACCCTTCGAGCTTCATGTAATAATGCTGAAAAAACTCGTCAGCGCTTCCACTTTGTGAAGAAGGACGAGCAGAGAAGCAGTGGTTTGGTTTACTTCAATCGACGCATCTATGTATATAGGGGAATAATAATAATAATAATAATAATAATAATAATAATAATAATAATAATAATAATAATAATAATAATAATAATAATAATAATAATTATAATTATTATTATTATTGAAGGACACCGGCAACAGATACATATTTTGTCTGTGGGACGATTTATTCTTCCATGAAATAGTGACGTGTGCAAGTATACCGCCACATGCCAGACGGGAATTGCACAATATATATAACTTCACTGTGAGTTACGTAATTACGAAAAGTAGATGAAACTCGACGTAATGCTAGAGTCGTCTTAGCGACTAACTGTCATATAATTCGCTTCGGGATAGGTTCGATAAAAGAACAGTTACAGCCTTATTCCGTAACCATACTCCCTCCGTAGGCGGCCATGTATTGACAACAGACGGGAATTCCGTAACGTTTACGACTTCACTTTGAACTAATTATGACAAGTTAATGAAACTTGGCGCAATGACAGAGTCGTTTTAGCGGCCCATTTCAGTGTAATTAGTTGGAGAGCGACGACAGAGCATTCGCGAGAAACTGGAAACGAACATTTCTTTTTTTCATTTCTTATGTGTCGACGCGACGCGTAGACGGACGGACATCGACCAACGCCGTAGGCTTTCTATATGCACCTTCGCTGTAAAAGGAGCAACGCTTTACAAATGGAGCTCTTTGCACGTTCGTTCAGACAATGTGCGTAGCCTTTTGAAGGGTCAGACTCCTGATAATACGTTTGTAACTCGAAGTTACGCACTCAGTAATTCCAAGGAATCTGCTCGTTGCTTGAAGACCGTGCATTGCAGACAAATACGCATTACCGAATATATAGGCTTTTTATAAATGGCGACTGCGACTTTTTAAAGTAGGTGGATTTCAACTAAACCTGTGTCGTGTACTTTCGGAGCGTAATAGTCATGCACAGTAGATGACTGAGCGATATGTAGATTTTCCAGGGGTTGGCTTTAAAGATTAGCTCCCGTACTTGCAATCCGTGCCATCGAACGGATGACACATGCTGCTTTTCCTGGCAAACGAGTGCTCGAGACTCCTCGTGATGTCATTACAGTAGCAGCGGCATTGGTGCTGACATATTGCGAAACGCGGTCATTAAAAAAGAAACTGCGCAGAAACTGTCGACGATGGTTGTTAACGTAAGCGAGCGAGCGAGCGAGCGAACGAACGAACGAACGAACGAACGAACGAACGAACGAACGAACGAACGAACGAACGAACGAACGAACGAACGAACGAACGAACGAACGAACGAACGAACGAACGAACGAACGAACGAACGAACGAACGAACGAACGAACGAACGAACGAACGAACGAACGAACGAACGAACGAACGAACGAACGAACGAACGAACGAACGAACGAACGAACGAACGAACGAACGAACGAACGAACGAACGAACGAACGAACGAACGAACGAACGAACGAACGAACGAACGAACGAACGAACGAACGAACGAACGAACGAACGAACGAACGAACGAACGAACGAACGAACGAACGAACGAACGAACGAACGAACGAACGAACGAACGAACGAACGAACGAACGAACGAACGAACGAACGAACGAACGAACGAACGAACGAACGAACGAACGAACGAACGAACGAACGAACGAACGAACGAACGAACGAACGAACGAACGAACGAACGAACGAACGAACGAACGAACGAACGAACGAACGAACGAACGAACGAACGAACGAACGAACGAACGAACGAACGAACGAACGAACGAACGAACGAACGAACGAACGAACGAACGAACGAACGAACGAACGAACGAACGAACGAACGAACGAACGAACGAACGAACGAACGAACGAACGAACGAACGAACGAACGAACGAACGAACGAACGAACGAACGAACGAACGAACGAACGAACGAACGAACGAACGAACGAACGAACGAACGAACGAACGAACGAACGAACGAACGAACGAACGAACGAACGAACGAACGAACGAACGAACGAACGAACGAACGAACGAACGAACGAACGAACGAACGAACGAACGAACGAACGAACGAACGAACGAACGAACGAACGAACGAACGAACGAACGAACGAACGAACGAACGAACGAACGAACGAACGAACGAACGAACGAACGAACGAACGAACGAACGAACGAACGAACGAACGAACGAACGAACGAACGAACGAACGAACGAACGAACGAACGAACGAACGAACGAACGAACGAACGAACGAACGAACGAACGAACGAACGAACGAACGAACGAACGAACGAACGAACGAACGAACGAACGAACGAACGAACGAACGAACGAACGAACGAACGAACGAACGAACGAACGAACGAACGAACGAACGAACGAACGAACGAACGAACGAACGAACGAACGAACGAACGAACGAACGAACGAACGAACGAACGAACGAACGAACGAACGAACGAACGAACGAACGAACGAACGAACGAACGAACGAACGAACGAACGAACGAACGAACGAACGAACGAACGAACGAACGAACGAACGAACGAACGAACGAACGAACGAACGAACGAACGAACGAACGAACGAACGAACGAACGAACGAACGAACGAACGAACGAACGAACGAACGAACGAACGAACGAACGAACGAACGAACGAACGAACGAACGAACGAACGAACGAACGAACGAACGAACGAACGAACGAACGAACGAACGAACGAACGAACGAACGAACGAACGAACGAACGAACGAACGAACGAACGAACGAACGAACGAACGAACGAACGAACGAACGAACGAACGAACGAACGAACGAACGAACGAACGAACGAACGAACGAACGAACGAACGAACGAACGAACGAACGAACGAACGAACGAACGAACGAACGAACGAACGAACGAACGAACGAACGAACGAACGAACGAACGAACGAACGAACGAACGAACGAACGAACGAACGAACGAACGAACGAACGAACGAACGAACGAACGAACGAACGAACGAACGAACGAACGAACGAACGAACGAACGAACGAACGAACGAACGAACGAACGAACGAACGAACGAACGAACGAACGAACGAACGAACGAACGAACGAACGAACGAACGAACGAACGAACGAACGAACGAACGAACGAACGAACGAACGAACGAACGAACGAACGAACGAACGAACGAACGAACGAACGAACGAACGAACGAACGAACGAACGAACGAACGAACGAACGAACGAACGAACGAACGAACGAACGAACGAACGAACGAACGAACGAACGAACGAACGAACGAACGAACGAACGAACGAACGAACGAACGAACGAACGAACGAACGAACGAACGAACGAACGAACGAACGAACGAACGAACGAACGAACGAACGAACGAACGAACGAACGAACGAACGAACGAACGAACGAACGAACGAACGAACGAACGAACGAACGAACGAACGAACGAACGAACGAACGAACGAACGAACGAACGAACGAACGAACGAACGAACGAACGAACGAACGAACGAACGAACGAACGGACGGACGGACGGACGGACGGACGGACGGACGGACGAACGGACGGACGGACGGACGGACGGACGGACGGACGGACGGACGGACGAACGGACGGACGGACGGACGGACGGACTGGGATAACCTCTTCGACCGTCGCTGACTTCGTGAGCCTGCACGTCACAAATTTCTCTGCTTGTTCAGCGGCTCTAGCTACCGGCTACCGTGCTAACTTCTGGCTTATCTTGAACCCAGTACCTGATGTTCTCAGGTAACCGGTTATAATATTGCTCAACTGCAAAGCACTGAACAACCTTCGCGTGATCACCATAGGATTTTTGTTCCTTGAGCCATTCGTTTATGTTTGCCATAAGCTTATATGCAAATCACGTATAGGACCCATTCCTAGCCTTTTCCATTTCGTCGAATCTCCACCGGAACGTTTCCGTTGGCAGCCTATACCTCCTAAGCAAACTGGACTTTACCTTATCATAATCCTCAAGCTTCCTGTCTGGTTAAGCGAGCGACTACGTTCGTTGTCTAGACCGGTAACAGTGTGAGCAGAGGCTATGGCCATGATTCGCGGGAAAACCCTTTTTTCTCGCACGTCCGCTCGAAGGTCACCAAGAACAAACCAATGTCCACTCCGAACTTAAAAGGCCGCATTAGCTCTGTCGTCTTTAACGGCACACGCTCTCCTGCACTGTTTTCTTCGCCTGTCCACCTTAATGCTCCAGCGCGTTCTTTTTCAAGCTCGAGTCGCTTCAAGTGCGTGTTCCCTTTCCTCGTGCTCTTTCTGTTCTTTACGTTCTCGCTTCTCACGTTCTTTCTGTTCTTTACGTTCCCGTTGTTCATGCTCTTCTACTGCAGTCTCCTTCCTTCTAATGATCTCCAGGCATTCCATAAGTTCACCACCCTCAGCCTCTAGAGCAAGAATAGCCTCAACCAACTCTCGTTTTCGGAGTGCGTCAGTGTCATACAGGTGCAACTCCTTCTCCAGCTCCAACAACTCCGGTTTACGCGATGACTTCAAATTACTGGTAGTTTTCAGTGCTGCTCTTTATACTGTATACAACTCTCTTGCTGCAACCTAACTAGGTGACAACAATAGCTCGAATTACCTGTTATGTGATGACCATTCAACAAAACCTGGCAAAACTCTACAGAGAAAGTCCCACACTCAGCATCCTGCAGCCAAGAATCCGGCGTAGACTGTCGCAAATGGTGCATTAAGTTGCGACTTCGTAGACGAGGCTCGTAGATCCATATCCCACTGCTGCTTACCAGTTGTTCAAGGTGTCTACCAAGATGACATTTCCAAATTCCCCGAGTGACACAGAACTTTGTTTTATGTCAGGACGGGTTGACATCATGTCGCCCGATGCTGTCACTCCTTAGTAAGCATGCTAAAAGAAACGACGTAATCTAGTTTGAATAGTAAGAAGTAGTGTTTATTTTATTCAAAAAGAAAACAGAAGGGAGCGATTTGTAAAATGCACAGCGAATAAAATGCCCTCGAAAAAAGTGGTAAAGCCCATTACGAATCGAATCGAACATTTTCAAATGCGAATAAAGAGAGATGCATACAGAAGCAAATATTTTTGAATATGAGCTATATTAACTGATAGCAAGCTCATCGATACGAAGCCCGAACTCTGCCACCAGTGAGATTCTCTCATAGCAGCTAGAAATTCAATCTCAACTGTCCTAGCATGCTCTAAACCCGCCCACAACGCCTCAGTGTTGCGTTGCGTTTCACTGCTTTGAAGAGTTTATTTTGGTTTGCATGAGAGATACCTGCATCTCGGCGTCTGTCAACACTTTCTTTTTTTGAGCTCAAGCTCCTTTAAAGAAGTGGTGGCACACTTCCTTTCCCGTTCATTCCTCATTGCCTCGGTCCTTTCTGTTCTCGTCCTCCTTCCGCCACACGTTCGCCCCCCGGACCATTTGGATCATCCTCTTGGTACAGTCAACGTCCGATTTTTAGGACTCCCTAGGGGCCGTGAGAACGTCCGAAAAATCGTGCAGTCCGAAAAAATGAATGCATGTCTATTAATGCCCTTAGGAGCTCAAATCACCACAGGTAATGAGAAAAAGCTCTGACGGCCTGCCAGTACACTTATTAGGGTATATCGGTGCTCGCACTGTGACATGAGATGGCAGGTGCACACGTGTATGATTAAGGAATACATACTGTGTCCCGTGACCACTACTCCTTCCTATCTTATTAAGCTTCACTGCAATACATTGTATATGTTTCGCCGCGTAACGTTACTTTATTCAGGCGAAGCTAACTTTCGGGAACCGGTGTTATGCAACGTGCTGTGCTATCCGACCTTCTAAGCTAATCGCAAAGGTTACAAAGGCGGAGTCTGTACCATTGCTTACAGCGGCAAATTCTTTCAACGAAAAAACACGGCAGCAAACGGCAAGAAGCCTAATAGCGAACGTCAAAGCAGCTAGACATAGCGTTGCCGCGTTGGTGGCTATTGTGCCAACGGATCAGCGTGGGAGAGCACCGGTTCGAGGCGGCTAGATAATCAAAATGGCGGTGGTGGTGGCATTAATGTTGTTTAGGATCTGTGGTCACGGCAAAAAGTACTAAATATCGGAGAGCGAAAATGCTTCTGCATCCGAAATTTCAGACGTTCTTATACATCGGCTATGGGGTACGTGTTGGTGCCGCGAAGCCGCCCAAATAATCGGGCATGTCCCAAAAATCGTCGGTCCAGGAAATTGGTCGTTGACTGTACACTGGCAACTCCTCCAACCGACGACACGGCGTCGAAGATGATTCGTTACGATTCCTCTGTTACTCGAGCCAGCATTAGCGCGACTTTCGTTCCCTTTCTATAATATTACAGCTAATTTTCCTTGATAGAAGCACAAATTCCCTGAGTTTTCCCTGAGTATTTCCAGACTATTCAAAATCCCCGAGAATTTCTAGTTTTCCCGTTTGGTAGACACCCTGTGTTAAGGAGACGGGGTTTTGTGACCTTCAAAGACGTCTGCTTGGAGCTCGAACCCGGTTGACCAAGGAGAGCGTTCGGCAGGGAGGACGAGGTCATGTAAAAGGAAACAACAGAAGTTTCATACACCATTGTGGGCGAGCGGTGCACTCCATGAGAAAAAATACAGAAATTCTCAGCATGCGTGTACCTGCACGCAAGGGCAGAGAAAATGCAACCGCACGTGACGGTGCACTGGCTTTATACCCGCCACCATCGGGGCAACCTCATTATCTTCTGTTCACTGATAGAGGACCTTGTCACCACACGTCGGGTCAACCCACACAAAGGGGCACGGTAGGGTTGAATGTAGGACACGTCGGGTAAACCCGCACAGAGGGGTACAGGAGTGACCACCCCTTGGGGTAGAAGGGTTGAACGTACGACAGAGGGGGAGTACGATTTGAACATTACGCGCATAATCCCGTCGCACACACCCAGCGGACAAGTATTTTCATGTTGACGAGCCTGAAAGTTAGACACGCCGTGTCCCAGGCGTCTGGCATCTGTTTCATTCATTCAACAGGGGCCTAATTGTGATGGGAATATCACGCGGCAAGTCTGAAATAGGCAACTGACCATTGATTACTGTCTCATGACAGAAAGAATTTATGATAAATTGAGAGAAATGGTAATTGACGAGGATGGGTATTGCAGCATAGGGAGCGACTATAAACGAAACATGTTGAAAGTGGTATATGTAGTTGTGAAATAGAATAAGGAGCGAAGAATGGCCAGTCCCAATTTGAACGCCGAACAGATAGCAAATATAGTCACAATAGTTGAGAAATAGCTTGACAAATTACCACCCAAAGATAGGGAATTCAGTGAGTTTCTACGTTTTATGACGAGAGAAATACAGAAAGAGAAGGAACATGTTTGTTGGAAAGGAAAAAGGAAACCGAAAAGCTGGTGGAATAAGGAGATACGAGAAGCGATCGACGAACGACAGAAAGCATCATGAGAGCATAGTCAGGCAAAAAAGCGCACTTGCCAGAGAGTAGACATAGAATGGGAAATATACTGCGAAAGTAAAGCTATGGTTCAAATATTGGTTAAAGCGAAGATGAAAAGTAAAAGTGAACGTTGGTTTTCAGAGGTATGTGAGGAAAAGAAGGCCGCTCTTAGATTGATGCGGAACCACATAAATTATAAGGCAGGAAGTCGGAAACAATACTAGAACTTATCCCAGACGAAGATGGAAACGAATTGGAAGGAGTTAAATTACAACCGAGAAAGAACAACTCAATCTTTCCAAGGCAATCACGAGGTTGTATTTGAGGAAAAAAAGAGCATGAAAGCGAACCAGATTGAAAAAGAGCTGGTGTTGAGAAAATTAAACTGGAAGGAAGCTGAAGAAAAAATTCCTAAGCGCACAGCCACAGGGTTAGACGAGGTTCCCGTTAAGCCGGTTAATGAACAAGGATTAAAAAGTACAAAGAAAGCCGATGTTGACAGCAGTATAAAATAAACCTTAAAAGGTACACAAATACCAAACAGTTGAAGACGAAATAGAATGAATTAAATTTATAAAAGTAAGGGGGAAAACTTAGAATGAGCTCATGCAGACCGTTCACCATTACATAACTAATATACAGGTTACGAGTGCAGGTGATTAAATTAAATCTGCAAGGATAGGCAGAGAATAATGGCATAATGAAAAATCTTCAGAATGGCTTCAGAATTCCGAGGCTTCTGAATTATAACCTATTTGTCCTTACTTAGTGTATTAAACTAGAGTAGAAAGGAGACAACTATATGTGGCTTTTTTTACACTAGCGGAGCGTATGACAACGTAGACCGCAACATTTTGGAGGATATCCTGAAAGGGGCTGGCTTAGGCAGTGACTGTACACAACTTTTGAGGGAGATTTACCTAAGAAATACAGTTTGTGTTGAATGGGAAGGGATGAGGAACAAGGAGAAAGTTGCTATCAACAAGGGACTATAGACTGAGACAGGGGTGCCCTCTATTCGTGCTGCTGTTTATAGTGTACATGGTAAATATGAAAAGGCCGCTGGAGGGAAGCAATATCGGGGTTAATCTCTCATACAAGCCGGCGGGTACAATAGTAAAACAGCAGCTTTCTGGTTTGTATTGTGCGCACGACATTGTGCTGTTTGCTAACAAGCAAAGTGGTATACAACGCCTGGATAATACCTGTGGAGAGTATGGTGAGAATAAAGATTAAAATTTAGCGTTAAATAATCAGATGGTATGGTATTCAATGAAAACAGTGAACATACAGCATCAATACAGGAGCAGGAAATAGCTCGGCTGAATGACTACAAATACCCTGGTGTATGGATAAACGAAGTGAATAGATATATGGAAACACAGTAACAGCAACAGCAACGGGAAAAAGAAATGCGGTCATAATGAAACACATAGTGCTACGGGGATACAATATGTATGAAGTGCTTCCAGATATGCGAACCAGTGTAATAGTTCCAGCACTTACATTTCGAAATACGGCTGTTTGCTTGGAGGCAGGGGTACAGTCAGGACTCGATGGCAACCAAAGGCGTGTTGGGCGCCTCGCATTGGGCGCTCACGGGAAGACTAGAAATGAACTTGTGCAGGGCGATATGAGATGCACAAGTTGTGAAGTGAGGGTGGCTCAGAATAGAATTGATATTGAAGAAGGATGCCAGATTATGAAAGAAAGTAAATGGGCTGTGAGAGTGTTCAGGTGTTTGTACAGGAAACACATTGATTCACAGTGGAGAAAGAAACTGGGAACTTTACCAGCAAGTATGCGACCTGTATGTTGAGCAACATAACAACAAATAACGTCAAGCGGTAAGTCTGAGTTTCTGAGATAATCTGATGGGTGGCGGCAATGGAAAAGAAACGTGCCATGAGTAACTACTTGAGAGGCAAAAACGAAATCAGGAAAGAAACAATTTATGATAACTGAAAGGGATCAGGATACCTTAGAACACGCACGTATAAGGCGAGATATAATAAGGAAGAAGAAGCTTGTGCTTGCTGCGGCAAAGCTGAGAAAACGATGGAGCATATTTTATTAGTCGTTCGGTTTAGACTACTCTGGCCTCCTGGAAGCCCTTGGGCTCAGCGATAGCAGGGGGAAAGTAAACATCTCTGCAATAGCGATTAGTAAGAGGTGATTGGAAGTTTGGTGGCAGAAAAATAGGAAGACGACAAAGAACGGAGGCGTAGAAAAACAAAGTTCCTAATAGTGGCTCAGAAAGTTTGATGCTGTGAATTCTTTGGCTTTTGTAAAGATAGGTGGGACATTTGGGAAAATAATAACAAGAGCTTGGTGGCACAGCCTACCGCCCCGTTTCAAAGGGGACGCTCATAACATCCGTTCATCCATCCCACTCCGCGCTCAATCTTCTCCTTTAGGCAGAGGTTTTTGTCTTGACATACTTAGTCTGAAAAAGCTATCACAGGTATGATACAAAAAGAAAAAAAGTAAATTTTACAATTTTTGGCCAAGTAACATATATGCTGTCAAATGACGCCACCAGGGCTCAAGGAATGCGCGTCAGCACGTGCCGTATCATTTGAAAAAGGTACAGCTTTCTTATGTGTTATATTGCAGGGAGTGAAAAAAATTGTATTTCCGTCAAACGTCATTCTGGATCATGTAATGTTAAAACAAGCAGATATAACTGCACCAAATAAAAACATCCTTATCACAGGCGCTTATACGGCCTGTTCGAAGTCGCAGTTCGCACTGACTCCTCGATATTCTTTGGTCAAACTCCAACAAGCGATGTCAGCTTCTTTTTTATCTGGCGAACAGGTCGGGCACACGAGTTAAATGAGTCTTCTTCGTGTTTATTGATATATAATCTACATGCGCCTGTATGTCCTATCGGGTTCTATCAAATTTTCAGCTAAATACTAGTCCCGCACGAGTAAATATGGTGAAAAACAGCGAGAATGCCAGCTATGCTTCTAGAAAGCATTTCCAGAAACATGAAAGATAACGAATTGACTGGTACCAATCTCAATTTTACATATTGCAGCCATTGTACATTTCACAGCCCTGGTGGCGTCAAATTCGCACGATGCAAAATGAGCTATTATGTGAGGTGCGAAAATCGCTTTGCTATATTTTCATGTTGAGCTGCTATTCAATATATATTTATTATGCAATAAAGTTATGGAGCGAGATGCCCAAGTTATTTGGCGCGGACGACGTCCTAATGTGAAACGCTGAGTGTTACTGCTACTATTGATTTTCTTGGCTTCATATTTCCGCAAAACAATCGTTGTCTTGCACCATTCAATCTGAGCTTCTGCCAATTACCTCAAGACTATGCTGACTTCACATCGAAAGCTCAACTTCTTATATTTACTTTGTCTCACGAATTGTGTGGCAAGTTTTCTGTAACGTCGTCAACTGACACCACCAGGACCGGAAGGTGTAGATGTAGAACATTTTAAGCAACAGCCCAAGAAATGACACCACGGACATGAATTACGGAAGCCAGGGGACAGGTGCTCTTCGCTCCATTCGCTATTGTCCGCATAATTTCTTGCGCTGTTACTTAAGATTAGGTTACACCAGCTTGCCCAAATGTCGCTTGTGTTAAAGTAGATCTTGTAGTCAGTCAGATGCAAATATCATGAAAGCATCAGGAATGATGACCTAATTAGTAAAGGCTCGCACGCGTAATGTGGTAGATGCAATGTGGTCATCTCGTAAACGTGTGGGGGATCGAACAAGTTGTCTTTTCTTCGACTTTAATTTGAATTTATTGTCTATTAGTTAAACCTATCAAATAAGTATAACAGTTCATTTCTCTCATAATTTTTTCTCGCTTAACTATCTGCTGTCTTCACGAATTGGTAACGCGCCAACGACGACCGCTGCAGAAACTTCGTCATGCGTTGGACGAAGGACTACGACGACGGCAAACGGTCTACAACGCTTCTCGTCTGGTCCCAAGCCAGCGTTGGCGACCGAACCTGGCCGAGTCAGGAGGCGGTGTCCCAGAACATCGAAGCGCGTGTGGCGCCGCAGCCGGCGCACAGTCACGTGTCCGGCGACAGTGGGCCCGGGACTCGGGACAACGGCCAGGCGGTGGCCGCCGACCACTCCTCAGACACGACCAACCAGCTGTCCTCGCTGACCGAGCTGCGAGGCCTGTCCAGCGCTCCGGACGAGTCTTTCGCGCGGCCCGTGCTGAGCCACGAAGAGGTGCACCTCGTGTACCCGCATCTGCGGGGCATCACGACGTCGCGACCACCACCGCCGCCGTCGGCGGCCCAGGACGCCGGCGAAACGCAGCCGTCATCGCTCTCCGAGCAGCCGGGTGGCGCCGAGAGCCTTAACGCCAGCTACTTCACGATCGAGCCAAGCGTGAGTAAATTACGCACACCTGTATGCAAGCCCGTCAGCACGCCTGGACGCTTCTGTCCAGTGTTACGCCACCACGATCGGCAAAGAAAGGCGTCAATTCGCACGGCAACTAGGAGAAGCAGGGACAAAACTGGTTCATCATCGAGTGTTTTCGTGTCTCCGTGTCTCCTAATCTTATCCCGCAAGTAGCTTCCAACGAGCCGAAGTGTAGCGTACAGTTGGAGCTTGCGTTTGGTTAGAGTGATTAACGACAGCCGAAGGCACACCACGACTACGAGCATGACGCGGCATTTGGCACTGCCATGACATGACTCTGCAGGCGCCGAAGGTTCGTGAAGTACATGAAATTTTACGTACGTGAAATTTTAATTGTGATGTTCAACGTCCCGAATCTGCACACTAAATTATGAGGGACGCCGTAGCGGAGGGCTCCGCAACGCTCCACCACATGGTATGGGCATGCACTAGCACACCAGAGCTCGTACCCTAACACACCCCACCACACGGCAATGGGAGGAAGCGCTGTACAGTTGTGACTCGAGGGATCAGCTCGAACTGGTCAACCAAGCGATAAGGGCACATGTAGCCGCTGGACGCCATGGGCTGAGTGGACCACCCACAGTAGAGTGGAGGTGCTACTTACGTTTGCTTATCTCATATGCTGATCTGTACGAAGCCTATTCTTTTTTTCTCTCTCTCTCCCTCCTGATAAATTTCGACAACATGGGGTTCCTTAACATGCATTCACGCAATGAGCGGTATGCTTTTCGGAATAACGCGCGTTGCTTACCTAGTTGGTACATGACATCTAAAAAACATAGCGCTAATAAAATTCGACAAAACTAGAACACGCAAGATGGAGCAATGCTATTCTTGTGGCTTCTTTTTGTGTCCCTTTTGTCTTGCTGTTTAGCCCAGTTTTTAGCACTGTTTGTTTTTCAGGTCACTTTTCGCTTTCCGCTCCCCTATCGAGCCGCCGTGGCCACAATCGAACCTTCGACCTCGTGCTGCGCAATCAAACGCTGCTGAGCCAACGCGATAAATGGATAAGCGGCGCAGAGATATTGTCACGTGGTAGTGAAGGTCAAGAACACAGTATCCAAACTGTGAGGGGCGACACTACCTCTTTATTGGGATAAGCGGTGACCTCAAAGCAGGCTACACTCACAGCGCAACGACAGCGGCGAACACACTCGGCGATCATCGAAAATATGATCTGTGGGCCAAGCGCGTCGGCTTTTAAACATGAGTCATCGAGGCCCCAGAGTAATCGCTGGTGCCCGTGTATCGTCCAGAAAGTACTGCACAGTTCGCATTGCGTATGCAATCACATTACACGAGGTTCGGTAACAACGATAACACGGATAGAACAACTGATAACATTCCAGAAGTTCTAATCATGCGGGTGCCTCTTGCGCTAAGTGATGACTTCAAGTTGTTAGTGGTTGAAATGCAGTCCTTGAGAAAAGGATAAATAAGTACACATGTCAGTATGTATCTATCGATAACACAAGTATAACCATTGATTTATAACCAAGTATAACCAGCGATTTATTAGGAAGCAGTAATAAATTTTAATTGAAGCTGCAAAGCTTAGACCAGTAATAAAATCTGTATTCATGCTACAGATGCAAAGGATGAAGAACGCAAAAAAATATACAGAAGCTATCGACGATGGTTGTCATTGTATGTAAATAGCAGAACGCTTCTAGAAGGCTATTCCCTTTATTAAAGGAATGTTGCGTTTGAAGGTTATGCTTGTTGACATATAGAGTACATCTGGGTTTGTACAATAGGTGGCTTTCCATATATATATAAGCCATTCATCATACTCATGTAGTGTCCAGTGGTGCAAGCGCTGGTATGGGCAGTGACTGCCGTCCTCCCCTCCCGCAGCTTACACAGGTGAAGAGGAAGGCCGGTAAAGAGAAGGACTGTCCTTCCCGCACTCTCCATCGCAACATGAAAACTTTCAGAAGCCCCAAATCTGTGGCCCGGCAGCCACGTGTCTCTCAAACAGCTATAACAGTTGGCTTTCGGCGGTGAACGTGCCACTCAAATCGGTCACGCAGGAGCATGCGCATTTTGAATGTGACTCTTTCTTTTTGGCGGTGCGAGTCCAATCACAAGCCAAGAAAATGAACGAAGAGGCCACAGAAACATATTCACTTAAAAAAATTATGCACGGATTCATGCGCTCTATAAATCGGTTTAAGCGAAGCTTTCAATAGGAGTTCGTAAATAACTCTGTTTTTGTTTAGAGAGTATATTTAGGTATACAGCGCAGGACCGTGCTAGACACGTTCTTACCAGGAACCGCACCGCCCAACAAATAGCTTGTGGCGCTCGAACATGCGGATCCCCCCCCCCCCCCGCCCCCCCCCCCCCCCATGGCGACCGGGCGATGATAACGACAGAATGACGACGATGTAAAATCACTGTGACATGGCGACAATGAAATGATGACGGCGATGGAAGACGATAATGGAACGACTATGACGGCAGGCCACGAACGCATCGCGACGACTGCATAGGGATGACTGTGTGCCGACGACGACATTACAATGATGGCATGATGACGGTGGAACGACGACTACCTGGTTACGAAGTTGGGCCGAAGACGGGATGACAATGTCGGCGGTGGCTGAAAGACAATGAAATCCCAACGCACGCACTGACGACGACAGAGTGAACACGGCGGAACGATGAAGATGGCAAGACAACAAGCGTAGGATCAAAATTGAATGAAGGCGATGACAGACGACGTCACCCTGCTTGTGTTGGAGCTCACGCCTGTGTTTACGTACAATCATCTACCGCCACGGACCGCCATGTTTGGCATTAAGTCCGGTGCCGGCTTACAGTATGTCCGGTATCGGGCCCATTACGAAGGTCAGCAGCAGCCAGCAGTCGCAAATGGTGGGGCAGGGGCAATAGGGGAAAAAAAAAGCTTTGCTTTAAAAGAGCGAGAATAATCAAGGATAAATAAAAGGCTCAATGAACGAAAATGAACATTAATTAAAAATGAAAAGTGCACCTTATGTCCAGAAATTCATTCGATTCGAATTCAGACAAACTTTCGTCCCTGTTTTATACGTAATTACGCTACATTCCAGGTAGCGTAGTCTGGTAGCGCTACATAATTCAGTGCCTTATACTGCGTCGCTATACAGCTTTCACCCCGTGCGCGAGAACGAGCTTCTCTCCCAGAGCTTAGTGAAGCGGTGCTCAGCGTACTGCACTACCCTATCTCTGGTTTGACGCTGATGGTCGCCTCCTGATGAATGCCGCAGTCCGGACCCAAGAGCGAGCTGCGGTCGGTGCTGTCCACTTCACCGAGGAGGCGCCGGCGCCCTCGGGGTGCAGAGGGGCTCGCCAGACACGTGGCCTTCCCGGCTGAGCCTACCACGTCTTCTGCACCGGCGGTGCTCCCCGAAATTGAATACGAGCTTGTCGGCCCAACCGAGGTGGGTCAGATGCAGGCACCAAGTAGAGATCTAATCACGCCTTTAATCACGAATGCTACTCGGCTCCGATCTCTTTAATTCTTGGCTCGACGAAGGGTGGGCAATGCAATTCGCTCAGAAGAATATCCCTGATCGTCGATGATGCATCTCAGCAATTCCTAAGCTTTAATTTTGTGATAGGATGCTGCCATAGTTTGCTCATACGCACTGCAGTGTTTCTGAATCAACCGTTTATAGTACCCGAAGGAGCACCCGCAGACGCAGATTACTTATAACTTTATTCGTAAAAGATGGCCTGCAGCACCTTTGGCGAAAGGGGGCGTGAAGGTATGTGAAAAGGTTGCTTGAAATTGAGATTGCAGATCTCTCGTGCAAACTGTAATGAAAGCCATGAAATGGGATCGGGGCGTAATAAATAATTTTTAGATAACCATAAATAGCTTATCGAGACCATAAATAGTTTAATAGCTTTTTATGAACATTCGAGCCCGCGACCTTTGGTGGGAGTCGAATTCACGACACTCGGTGTTAGTTACGGCGAAGTTAATTAGGACCCACTTAATTATAGCACATTCATTAGGGCAGTCGAACCCACGACCTTTATTGGCAGTTGAACCCTTGACCTTTGGTGGGAGTCGAACGAAGAACTAGGGGTCCCAAGAACTAGTTACTCAACTACTGAAAGAGCATAGACATCGCGTGGTTGTCACATTGCTTTCGCATTCATCCACGTAGGGACAACTAAGTGCTCCTTGAATTTTTTTTGTTAGTTCGATTCGACCAAAATACAGCCGTCGGGGTCTGGATCGAACTCGCAACCTCGAGCTCAGCAGCGCAACGCCATAGGCACTGTGTTACCTTGAAGGGTTTTCTCAGGATGTGGCTGTGCAATGACATTGTGACGCAGATTGTGGTCACGTGAAACTTAGCATCGTGATGCACAGTTTCTCCGACTCCCCCAGTGACGTGCAAGAAATAGTTGCATAGCAGATGACCGAGCGAGCTGGGGCCGAATGATAAAAAACGTCACAATGTTCAGCTCCCGCCTTCGGCTTCATGACGCGTATAAACCTCCTGTGAAACCAATCCCAATCTGGTTCGTAGGAAAGGTATTACGTTAAATTATTTAAGGCGGTATGAGGCGTGCCAGTATATTTTCCAGGATTTAGTGGTCGAGGGCTTTCACCGGAAGCAAAAGAAAAAGAAATGAAATTCATAATTATCACGTAAGCGTTCCTTTAGTTGTCGATAACGAACAGCCGTCCGTGGACGCTGAGATTGCTGAATGACGCCTAATCCAGCTGTAGCATAACGATGGATTCACAGGGCATTGTTTTCTACCACCCAGTAAAGGCTGCGGGGCTGCTACCACGACTCGTAACAGAAATGCTCATTATTCCTATTTGCGTATGTAGTAGTTATACGGCTTATAAATGTAAGTGAACTGACTTTCTTCCCAAAGGCTTCAGGCGCGACGAGCATACCGTGGAGCTCTTTCGGCAGTTCCTTGGACTCACTGCTCGGAACGCCCGTGGTGGCACGCATCCGCAGCGCCACGTACGACGCGGCTCTGCATAGGACGCCAAAGAACGGCAGCGAAGACACGTCGACAGCTTCGGCGAGCCGGAAGTATTCCGAATGAAGACTCTAGGACCGTGCATAGCATGACAGCGGATCAGACGGCAGTGAACCTTGGCACAGCTGCTCTTCTGGCGGGCGTCCTTTTGCATCTGAACTTTAAAGAACAAACAAAAAAACTTTGAAAGTGCTGAGACAACCGTGAAGTGTTCGCGGGAAGAGCAATGACAAGAATTTTTATTGCGTTTTGTTAGCCTATTGCATTATTGGAAGGGCCGGTACGTGGTACGTTTGCTATATATAGTTATGAAATTTCTTTGTCGAAGGTAATCCTTTGTCCTCCATGAAGACGCTTGCTAATCTGTGGCGTCCATTACATAAAGCTTCGCACACACTCGTATCAGGTTAAGGAGTCCAAATTTGGGGACCGGGTGTTCTGTTTCTGTTCCCGTTTGTATGACGTCTGTTCATTAGCTTCATAGCAAAACTAGGCGGAAGTTGCGACCGCCTCTCCATTGCCAGACGAATGTCCTCCGACTCAAGTGCTCTTGCCTATAGTTAGTGAACTGGCCAAATAGTAAAGTAAAAGGATTCTTGCTGGAGTAATATAGGAAATTCTTGAGCACACATTAGCGTCCCATATTGCATGCGCTACACGTAAAGCTTCCTCGTAGTTTTCTGCTTTTTATGCCTAAAGGAACGATGTGAAAAGGATGTGCGAATCTTTGATATATTCAACTCAATGACGTTGTAGCTGTCGTTTAATCAGAGAATTTGATGTTCATTACAATGGCGCATTATTCATGGCTGAATATAGCAGCGCCTTCTGTGGGAGTCTATGGTGCTGCACGGAGAAATTTAACTCGCAAGCTTCGCACTTAATTTTGGCGGTCTGGAGTTACATATAGGATAATCTTGTTGCGCACACAGTAGAAACGCATTTCGTATGGTGTAGATTCCTGGGTTGTAATCGTATTCCTTGTCCTAATAAACATTCTTTTCTGTTATACCGCAAACACAAGAATGCCTTTATCCACTTTATAGTCATGTCGGCAGCCAGCAATGGTCGTGCAGTCACGATACCAACAATGAGAACAGTTCCTATGTTTCACTATGAAGCTGCGACATGAAGCGCGTCACCTTTCCGGCTTCTGCTGCTTGGTTGTTTTCGTCACATCATCTGCCTATAGTCTCGCCCTAAAGAAAAAGAAGTTCTGGGGCTTTAAGTGTCAAATCCGTCACCGCATCATGATGCATGACTAGCGGGATACTCTGAATTGATTTTGACCACCTGGGATAATTTCACCTCCACCCAATACACTGTAAGTAATTAATTTTACATTCCGCCTCCATCGGAATATAGCCCCCGAGGCCGTGGTTGAACCCACGACATCGTGTTCAGAGCACGACGCCATGGCCACCGAGCTGCCACGACGGCTTTGCCACTGAAAGTTACAGGGGCTATTCGATCCCATGGGAGAGTCGGCTTCAAATTAATTTATTTACGTATTTCTTTCAGTTACACTCAGGGGATAGGGGCATTGAAGAGGGGAGTGGGTGTAGTGTAAGTAAAGATATGAAATACAGAACCAATATATAGAAAAATAAATTACTATCAAAGCTCGATTAATAGTACATTTACAACTTCCGTGGCAGTACAATGTTAGGCAACGTATCAAACAAATGCATACAAAATAACGGTGTGCCATTGTTCGGCTAGGAGCACATTTACAACTCACCTGCTAATAAAATGTAAGCTAATTTACCATGAAAATGTTCATTGTTATGAATGTTTACAATATAAGTTGCAGGGTGGTTCCACTCTTGCAAAGTACGAGGGAGAAATGAGTGAATGACCTTTAAATCGAATGCGCCGGACCCGGGACAACTGCACTGTTGTAAACAGCGCAGAGCGTTTTAGAGGCTTCGGTAACGGATGTCGATTTTTACTTGGAAAGCCAATTCGCGACCCTCGACCATGCCCGGCTTGCCACAATAGCCAGTGGGGTCCCGCGATACTCAAGCCTTTATTTAAATAAAAAAAAGCTGTTTCTCTTTCCCTCGACTGTGTCAAAGGCAGACGCACTGATTAAGTCTAAAACAAGCAGTTATTAAGTAGTAGTAGTAGTAGTAGTAGTAGTAGTAGTAGTAGTAGTAGTAGTAGTAGTAGTATATCTTATTATTTTGTAATGTAGTCACAGAGGGTGGAGCTTTCAGTCCTGGGCCCCATTTGCTGCTGCTGTGCGGCTGGCCCGGTCAATCAGGTATCGCTGGCCGTCCAAGGCTGCGCTGGAAAGAGCGGCTTCCCACTGGGATGGGGAAGGGTTGGGTATTGTAGGAAGGCCGGGTGGTTTGGAGCAATCCCACGTAGAATGGTAGAGCTCTGGGTGTCCTCCGCCGAAAGGACATTGGTCGGGATACTGGGTAGGGTAAAAAGTGTGGCGGAGAGCAAGGCTGGGGAACGTATTAGTTTGGAGCTGGCGCCAAGCGGCTGCATCTTCACCGTTTAGTTTCACCTGCGGTGGAGGGAACGTTCTATGGGACAGTCTGTAGTATTGTAGTATATACATGTATGTAAGTGGTATCTTTTCCACGTTGTCTGGGTTGGATTGGACTTTCACCGGCGCCCGGTGGGCGAGGCCTCGGGCTGTCGCATGAACGCGCTCATTGCCTGGGAGAGCAATCTGTAAGTGTGTATATGTTATCTGGGGGTTCAGCGCTGATGGCGAGGGCTATGGCACATTCTTCCGCTTCCGTGCAGTTGTCGGTCCGTGGCTGGTAATACTGTTTCGCCCTTCCAGTCGGCCACCGCTACCACTCAAGCCGCAATGTCGGGATAGCACACGACGTCTGTATAGAAGGTGTCGCGGTCGTTGCCGTGTGCTCGGCGCAGTGCCATTGCAGGTGCAGCGCGCCTGCCCTTATGGCGTTCGAGGTGCGTTTCCGAGGTATGTGGGCCACTGAAATGTTTTCCCTGATGTCTGGTGCGATTGACAGGGGCTCGCGTGGGGCAAACTCTGCAATTTGTAATTATAATGCCGACATATGCTTTGGTATAGCGCTCGTGCTATTTCGTCGTGACACATTGGGCCTCTCGTCACCGAATCTAACGTTCCTAGAATAGCTTGACATGACGATGATTCGCTGGCCATGTTCATTGAAAATTGACAGTCAGTCATTCAAGGTAGGCGTTATTGACCACTTCTCAGAATAACCTGCACTGTTTTACAGCCAATCTGTATATCTCTACCTTCAAGTGGGTCCGTCCTGTCCGTAGACAACAACTCGAGAGGCTCGCGCCGCATGCGCCACTGGGTTACGTGCAGCAACAGCAGATGGCGCTCGCTTCCGTGCATGCGTAACGCATCCGCGGTGGCGCCGGCCGTGGGGGGAAAGAAAATCAAGAACCAGAAAGCTCGCCTTCATGCAAGGCGTTCACCGCAAGCGTTTCCCGATAATTTCCCGGTAATTTCCCGGGATTGGGATTGCATAAGCTGCAGTTGCCGGGAAGCGGCAACTGTAGCATACGAAGCAGGGAGTGACGTAACTACACTTTTCGATGTAAAAGAAGAACGCGCCTATAGCAATCGATTTTTTGTTATGACAGTGCTATGGGAAGGCCACCCAGCAGGTTCGATTCTACCCAGCACCAGATAAATTTTAAAGGATTTCTTTTTGCCATTGAAGAGCAGCACATAACCAGCGGCACATACCTAGTGACGTAATAGAGGTTAACATACCCCTTGCCAACAACACAGTGACTCAAGTTGGCGTGAGAGAGTTTAGATACAAACGGACAACACGGAAAGTGTGAAAGTTGCTAAAGAATGCTAATCGCATTAAATCTATTTCTGTAATAGATTAACGTCACTGCCCAGGTTACCTGGGCAGCGACGTCACTTACCACGAGCAGTGACAGAATCCTGCCAAGGGACCAATGGAAGAAATCTGGAAAGGGTAGAGATTTTTGTACGGGGCGAAGAATTAAGAAGGGCTGTGGGCGTCGGGTCCCCCCGAAGGCCTGTCAGGCTCTCAATAGCTCACACTTGCTTTCGCTATTACCAAAAGTGACATTGCCAGCCTTGCCGTAATCACAGGCTGTTGAATCCAAGTGTGCTCGCGAGAGGTATCGGGCACTCGTGCTCGATACGAGTAGTGGTTCGAAACATACATTAAGAGCTCGACAAGCTTTTGGGGAGACCCGATACCCAGAGTCCTTTATAATTCTTCGCTCTGCTCAAAAGCCTGCGTTGCACAGTAATTTCAATGTCAAATGGGCTATGTTTGTTATATGACTGTATGGAGCGCCAGATAATACACGGATACATACGGTAACCTACACAGCCCTTGTAGAGCCACTAAGAATTTCATCCGCTCATGCGTAGGGAGGAATCCTTTTCCTTCAGCACGTACATCAAGATTGTTTATTTTCTAAATGCTCAGCGAGTAATTGGCAAAACAATAGCATATAATTATTGGGTTACCTGCTGCCAATGATCACGCCAATAAACTCTTAGATAATATTGTTTTCTCGTTGAGCAGAAACTAGAGAATTAGAACTGTTTATATATTTTTTATTTCGAGGTAATAACTTATTAGAAATATTATGCAGCAATATACATTCGTGGATTATGCCGCTTTTTCTGCCCTACGACATTTTCTTTTTTTTTACTTTTCTACTACTGTTCACATGCTTATCAATTGACAATCTTTGTAATATTTGCTTCTGCTCATGCAATGCCCCAACTGGGGCCTTTTTGGGGGTACAAGTGATGAAAGATGACATGATTAAGTAACCCGTAAGAAGACGCCCTTTGTGAAGACATTCAGGGAACCTGACACTTTGTATTTACACTATAATTAATAAACAATGCATAAAAAGTTAATTAACTCGGGTGATAGAAATCGTAGCCTGCCTGAGATGAAAGTTGAAGCTCTAAGTTCAGGATAATTAAGTTCAGTGATGTCACACGACCCAGCTGCGAAGTTCTTCTCGGCCTTAATTCTTGAGATCGCCAAGCGTCAATGCATTTCTGCTGTTTTCTGAACATTATACGCCGCACTGTACAACATCACCGCACAACGGAGATAGCAGTCTTGGCGGGGACATGGCTCGTATCAGGCTCGTGAATCTTGTAGCAGCTGTGTTACTGCCGTCGAGGACACGGCAGCGCCACCATGGCTTTGTTGATTTGCTTCTAAGGTAGCCATGTCGCTGGGGGCTTGATCCCTAGTTGAGCGAGGGAGGAATAGGATGCTCGTTGGCGTTCGTGAAAAACAGTTCGCAGTGCGGCCCACGGGGCTGCCCCGTAGGCCACCAGTTGGCTTTCGATTAGGGTAATGCACTATTGCTGCGAAGACATACACGCAGAAGTGAAACATACAGAATCCAGGAAGAAAAAAGGAGGGCGGTAATAAATCATAAAGAACAAAGAAAATCCACGAACATAGAGAACGAATTTACGCAAGGGTGACATAACACTAGCATCGGTTCGCACGGACGCTCTTATCCGACTTGTCAGTCCCTTCGTCTTCATTGGACGCATCCGCCGAACTGCGAGTGCTGTCCTTGGGCTCTGGAGGGACGACTCTGCTTCTAGAGCTAGACGGGGAGATAGCCAGATCGTACAGTGGCGCGTGAAGATTCTCAGCGCCACAGCATTCAGCCGGCGTCTGGCGCAGCCCGGGCGTCGTCTCCGTGGCGCTGTTGAGGGGCGCTTTACTCGCGTAGCCCGAGTACATCGACAGGTAGTCGGAATAGCCCGGCGCGTACGTGGTCCATCGCTCCTGCTGGGGAATGGACTCCAGCGGAACGTAAGGAGCCTGGTAGGACATGGGCAACCAGCTCTGCACCGGACAGTAAGGCCCGCACACCTGGGTCAACGCGTAACTGGTCTGACCGGACGCCGCAGGCGTGGCGGGCATCGGCGAGTAGTGCGGGCTATCGTGATTCGACGGAGTACCGCTCCGAACGGGACTGAACTGCGTTGAGGTAGGGCCAGAGGACTCTTCAAAGACCATGAAGTAGTCCGCGGCGTTTCTCACAGAACTGCGCGAAGGCGAACCGTCGTCGTACGGTTCAGACAAAACGCGAGACTGCGGCGTCATGAAGACGGAAGCTGCGGTCGTGGAGCGCTTGGGAGATTCTTCGATGGTGTAGAGCTTGGGAGGAGGCTTCGCAGACTCACGACGCTCCGACTTGGCCGGCTGAGTTTTGGCCCCCCATTGAGGGGTGATGTGGGTATCCTGCGTAATTCGGAATGATGTGGCTTCGTCGTCGTTCCGAAGGACTTCCGGAGCTACCGTCGTTGACCGAGTGGCGACAAGTTCCGAATGTTGTGGCAGAGGGCTAACCAGCCAGAGGGGCTTGGACTGTTGGTTAATCAGTGGTTTGTTGGCCGCGAGGCTCGCGTTCCTTGGCGTGAGGCCGCTGACTGCAGTGGGCGCGTCGCACGTCTTGAGGGCCTCCTGGGCAATGATCGGATATATTTAGCGATGTCCTGTGTGTCCTTAAAGCGCGTTAGATCCATATCCTAAGGATCACAGTATAACGTTCGGTTTTGTTTTACACGTCAGCAAACGCACACAAATACACAATATGGTTTCTACGTACTGTGAAATGCGTGTAATAGAAAGCGCATAGCGATAACGGTACGTCAGTGGTGCTTGGAACAAAATAGTTAACAATGTTATAGTTTGAAAATTTGACGATAAGTGGACTCGTATTATGGCAATCAACAGAAAAGCGCTTAAAATAACCATGTAGGCTATAGCGGAGCTGCGTAAGCTTTACGTCACGCTCATTCGCTCTGCTAAATCCTTTGTTTAATATCTCACCGTTACCTCCATATGAGAGTTACGGCATTCGGGCATGAGCTACGTTTGTCCAGAAACGAAGATTTGTATAGAGCTCTTACGTAATGAGTCATGAGTCATGCGTAGATCACGCAGGCTCGCGTGACGTCACGCTCAGATAGTCCTTCTACACAGCCACGCTTCAACTTACTAGAAGCATTCAACTGCCCTTCAAGGTCTGTAACTTGCTTCATAATTAGAATAAACGTGCGCGAATAATCGAACTATCATTTGGAACAGCTACTAGTGTCAAATGCGTGTTTATTCAAGGCACGTATCGTGTTTTGCTTGGTTCGCATAGTTTGTAACTCCAAGGTCCCCCCGCAACAAACACTTACTGCTGACTTACACTAAATGAATGCCTGAAGCCTGAAGCTCTGCCATATGACTCCGGCTGGCTAGGTGGCGCCCTCCTTTCAACCACGCAGTGTGCTTGGCTGCTTGGAGTCTTGCCTTGACGCGCGAACAACTCGTCAGTCTCCCTGTCGATGACCAGAAGGTCCACCTTACCGGGATCCATCTTTATGCGGTTGATAACCTCCCGGTAGGTGACCCCCTCTACAGATGCACCATTTACCTGCGGGAACAACATGCCGACATGCTGAACAATCATGCCGCAGACACCGACGCTCGATGGGGAAGAGTCAGTGACACAGCTTGATTACCCAGTGCTGGGGCACGGCACTGTGTCCGTCATGGAAATCTGACCGCTGTAGATTTTACAGGCTGCATTCATGTTGCTTCCCGGATACTGCTGCTTCCCGGCCAACAGGCGCTGCTGAACGACCTTCGGTTTCGTCTACTTCTTGGCCAAACCTGGTTGACGTCAGTATTTTCACCTGGCAATGTGGATTTTAAACTGCTACAACCCACGTCGATGACGCATCTAAGAGCGAGCCTGGAACCACCCACTTCGGGCACGGCACCATGACCGTCATGGAAATCTTACCGCTGTGGATTTTGCAGGTTAGTTGTTTGGAAGGCGCTACCTGTATGGAGAGTAGCAATTATTGCCTGTTTGCGGTGTCGTGCCCCGGAGTGTGTATTGATGCACTAAAGCGAGTTATGTCTTTGCCATATTGCTTTCACTTATTTTTTGTGGTATCCTATTCTCACTGTCGGGTGGTGTCGAAAGCAATCCTTGGCCTATGAATGCTACTGAAAGGAACACATTCGAAACCCTCTTGCAGACTGTCCAAAGAATTGAAGCTCGCCAAGCTGCAATCCTAAACGAAACCAAAAGGTGTTAAAGAAAGGCAGGATGCTACCGATAATGAAGTCAAACAGCTGACGTCGAGAGCGGCAGCCCTTGAATTAATTACCTCACGTGGTAGGCCTGTTTCTCTGACTGACAATACTATGTGAGAGATTTCTTCCCAGATTTCTACCATTCACTGAAGATGCGATGATACTGAAAGCGATTTCGTCGAAAGAACTTGCTTTTTCTTTGCCATTGATGATGTACTACATGACGGAAGCTGGGCAGATTCTGAAGAAAAAATCATTGCATTTTGTTCTGAGCACCTAGGTTTATCTGTGTCCGCTTCCCAATTTGAAACGGTTCATAGACTGGGTAAATTCAAGTCTGATAGGCACAGACCGATCATAGCCGAGATGACCTTTTTTTAAGACAAACAAAACATCCTTTCTAATGGGCACAAACTGAAAGTTTTGCTATCCACGAGGATTTTCCTGGTGCTATTCGTGAAGTGAGAAGCAAGTTAACCGAGCTTGCAAAATCGCAGTCCAAGTCTTATAAACTGGCATTTCATAACCTTCGAATGGACAAACCTACGTGTAAAGCCGCGCCACTGATTCGGTCACCTTAGTCACGCCATAACTAGGAAATGTAACCAGATCGCGAGAGCGTCCTCATCACATGGAAGAACGTTACTATCCATCGCTATCCTCTCCAACTATAATCTCGAAATAGTATCGGTTGCCTGCAAGACTACTTCCTGGAATTTACTTATTGGGGTGTATTACCGCCCACCTGACTGTGTCATTTCTTTCATTCATAATCTCCAGTATAGCATTTTTACTGCTGTTGACTATTGTTCACCCAGTGACACCTGTTTGTTTGGTGATTTCAATTTTCCTCAAATAGATTTGCTGATTTGTCTTCAACGAGTCAAGCTGCTACCGAATTCATCAACCTAACTCTTGATTTCTACCACTTTCAAACGATTAGCCACAGTACCCGTGAGTCTAACATACTAGATCCAATTCTAACCACTGCTCCCGAAACTATAGGGCCGGTTATGTATCTTGACGGATTCAGCGATCATAAGATGTTGCAGTTCGATATCCTGGTTCCTTGTTTGTTTGCAGGTATAACAACTAAAAAGATTCGAGACCATAGTAAAGCAAAATATGGTGATATTACCACTGAACTTACCACATTTTTTGATGAAGTACCTTTCCCGCTGAGAAACCAACAATCTACCGAAGATAACTGGTTGCTTTTCAAAGACAAACTGTCTGTGCTAATTGTGAACCATGTTCCTCTCATTACAATATCTATTGATAAAATAAATCCATGGTTCAACAAGGCCCTACATCGATTACGGAATAAAAAGAGCCTGTACAGAAAGGCTACATCTGCTTCCTCTCCGCGATTGTAGCACAAGTATAAACAGTGTATCAAAACAAACTGCTCTGCTATTAGCACTGCCCAAAACAAATATTTTACTAACGATCTTCCGCGGCTCTTGCAAACAAATCCTAGGAAGTGTTGGCAAATCATATCTCCCGAAAGTAAGCAAGACCCCATATCACTACGCTATACTGATGGCTTACCGCTAATTGACACTGAATTCCCCTCTGCATTTAGATTTTTTTTTTTCATCAGTGTTTACAATGGAAGATTATTCCAGTATGCCAGTTGTTCCTGATTGTGACTACCCATTCATGTAGCCCATCAGGATTGGTCCTGAGGGTGTTGCATCTCTAATTAACAACCTTCGCGTATCCTCACCTGCCGGAGTCGACAACATAAATTCGAAAATTCTTAAAAACACCATTTCTATTTCCGGCCAGACTTTTTGTCATATCGTTGAGCAATCATTTTCATCGAGAGAGCTGCCTACCGACTGGAAAATAGCCAAGGTCATTCCTGTCTTCAAAGCGGGTAACAAAAACTCACGTAATAACTATCGCCCCATTTCTTTAACATGCAAATGTTGTAAATTACTTGAACATATCGTCGAGTCTCCCGTCTACAACCATCGGGAACGAAATAACTTTTTCTTTTCCAATCAGCATGGCTTTGGGAACCCGTGTGATACCCAGTTATTTGAATTTACTATCGACCTGCATTTTAACATAGATCATAAATAGCAAACAGATTGTACTTTTTTTTTTATTTCTCAAAGGCATTTGACAGAGTTGCACATGGTCGGCTGTTTACTCAGTTGTATACCCTCTGCCTTAATTCTCTCACATTCTGTTGGCTTCTTGACTTTCTTTCATTCCGTCAACAATTCACAGTTGTCAAAGACTTTGCCTCACCACTATGCGACGTAACCTCTGGTGTACCACGAGAAAGCGTGCTTGGACCCTTACTTTTCCTAATTTACATTAACAACCTTCCCAATAATGTTTCATTCCGTTTACGTGTTTTCGCAGATGACTGTATTGTTTACCGTAAAATCACTTCAGAGCCTGACCACCTGACCCTTCAAAATGATCTTAACGCTATTGATGTTTGATGTAAACACTGGCACATGATTCTAAGCGTACCTAAATGTATATATATGACTTCTAGCCACAACCATGATATTCGTAATTTTCATTACTCTATTAATAACACCTTCCTGTCCAAAGCTATGTCATACAAATATCTTGAAGTTCAGTTCACACCAAGTCATTCATGGTCTGCAACCTGCAACATAGCATCGAATACATTAGGGTACATACACCGAAACCTGCGAAACTCGTCTAGCTCCGTTCTAAAACTAGCATATCCAAGATTTATTTGTCCACAGTTGGAATTCGTCCCATATGTTTGGTCTCCCTATCAAAAATATTTAATTGAAATGCTTGAGTACGTTCAAAACAGAGCTGGCCGGTACATATTGAACAATTATAGTACCCTCGCCAGCGTCTCCCACCTTAAGAACTTTAATGATATGCAGATACTTCAAAATCATCGTTCTATTTCACTACTGTGTTTATTTCATAAATATATTCCCACCCGCACCTCATCTTTTCCATTGGAATCGCCTCCTCGATCATCACGGCTCATTCATCACCACCTCTGCTACAACCGCATATATGGAAAAACTAAATCATTCAATTCATCTGCAGTACCTAGATCAATTAAGCTTTAGAATGATTTTCCTGGAAACTTAATCTCTTTTTCTGACCCTATAGAGAGTTCAGAAACCGGCTTTGCCGGCATTTATCGCTTTAGTATTGTTCTAAATGTTTTTTTATTTGTTTTTTTCAGTTGCCCGAAATGTTTTGTACAACTGTTTCACTTGCACATGGGTATCACTTTTTGCCGTTTTCTCGTTTGTTTTGTATTTTAATCTTTGTGTTAACATGTCCCTTTTACGCCTTATTTGAATCAACTTTGTATTCCTTTTGTGTATTTGTCTTGTGCCGCGTCTGTAGTACCGTTACTCTGGTTTGTTATTTCTGTACTGTACTTCTATTGATATGCTCCTTAACCCAATGCTGTTCTGTGCCTGTCAGGTATAAATAAACAAATAAAATAAAAAGGTAATGAAATGACGTCAAACTGATAAGATCGATCAATGTTCTTAAAATTACGAATTTGTCGGTCTTATCGAAACAAAACTTTGAGAAAACGTAAGTGGCGTAAAAGTATAAAATTGGTCGCGACAGAACTATTGAAATCAAGAACAATTGTACTTCCGTCCATAGGCTGGGAAACTCACTCATGAGTCAATTCACTCAATACACACTCAGACTCAGACCAGCCAGGGAGTTATAGCGTTGGTGAGCGTGGCTGTGTAGAATTTTTGTGAGTTGGCGTGGCGGAGGATGGGGCGTCTGAATATTATTTTGGTGAGCATGAGTCCGAGGGGGGAGGTGGTTGAGTAGAATATTGGTGAGAGTGAGATCGACTGAGTCCTAAACAAAAAGAAACGATATTTTGTGAGTGGTGCCGAGTGAGTTCTGTTTATACTGCCTACCTAAAAAAAATTGAAGGACGCTTAAGCTTCGCATTTAAGAGTGGAAGGCGGTAGCATTCAAAGATCACTGAGTGCTTTTCAAGCTTTTCAAGGGCGAGCGCCATCTGGATGGTGTTGCAAGGAGCCGGGCGCGCCACTCTATGAATGGTGGAAACGCTGGAAAAGGGTCTTGTGTTTGAGTTTCCGCGTAACAAAATTAGGTTTTCTCGTATATTTAAATTACAATCTGACGCTGGTCATGTCTGTAGCTTGTGTGTAAGCCGTACTTTACGAGTTTTTTTACTGACACATTTTACTTTGAGAAATTCGATTAGTTTAGTAACGCTTGTGCCCTACACGGAGGGCCCGCGTGGTTGGGTCTGCCTGGTCCCGAATCATTTTTCGCTCACAAGACAGTTGGCGCGGGCCGCCGGACGCCGGATTTTCTGCGAGGTGGGGGCCGTTAACGCTGTCGCGTTAAGAACGTCGCGAAATTCGTGGCGACGGCTACAACGCGATGTGGCGCGCCGCGTGCATCGCACGAGTACGTAAACAAAACACAATCGGGCACGGGAATACGCGGCCGTAGTTCTCGTTGTAGCCCGACTTCGCGCAGCACCTGCAACCGCCTCCTTCCCCCTCCTCTACGCACGTTACGGCCGTTCCTATCGCAGCACTGGCAACGCAAGTTGGCAACGCTAATTCGAGACGCACGGCGACACGTTTCGACTCCCGCTACCTGGGTCCCATTTGCATCGCGTTTCGCTTTAATTGACGCCTCCGCGTCATGCTGCGTTGAGACTGGTTGAGAAGGAAAGTGGGGTAGACCTCGCTGCGTAACGTGAGACAACCGGGCACGTGGGTACTCTATGACTGCTGGTATCTCCGCTGAATCAAATACCTTTTCATATTCTGTGAAAGCCATATAGAGAGGTTTATTGATCACATTGACGTGATCCATTGCAGAGTATCCCTTCCTGAAAAGCCAGTCTGCTCTCTTTAGCTTTGTTACGGAGTAAAGACGCATAAAAAGTAATTGCGTAGGACATAGGGCGGCAAACACTACTGAATAGGGCATTTAAGGGTTCAATAACAGCTTTCCCATCGCAAGTCGTTCACTTAAACCAATCATGAGAAGCCAACAAAAAGACACCAAGGACAACATAGTGGAAATGGCTCGTACTTGCTAATTGAATAAAATATAAGTTAATTCAAATGAACATGAATAAAAAACCAAGACAACTGGACGCAGGTGGGATACGAACCCACGTCTTTGCATTACGCGTGTGACGCTCTTACCAATTGAGCTACAGCGGCTTCGTCTTCTCATCCGCTTTCTAGGCTATTTATGTTTTACTACTAGAATCAACCTTGGGAATGTTAGCCAGCGTCACCATTCACAAGCCTTGGTGGCAGCCAGTTCCTTTTGGTCTACTTTCCTTTTTTTATATTTATGATCTTTCGTTAATTGAATTAATAAGCACAAGTAATCTCGCCTGTGTTGTTTTTTGTGTCCTTGTTTGTTGGCTTCTCATGATATGATTAATAAATATTGGGTCGCTCGGTTCCTTTTCTTCTCGGCTCTTAAAACAAAGATGATTAACATGTTTAAATATTTTTTTTCCTAGTTAGCCTGGCAGTTTGCATGCAAACATAAACATGATAGCGGAAGAAAAGCCGTGACCGAAGAGCGTGTTCTCATAATCGCACATTGTACCAGTTTTTTTTTTTTATCAGTTTGGTTAACGTTAGCTGGGACTCCCTGTATGTGCCATACAGGAAGAATTCTTGGCAGAGCCGACAACAATCAAGACGTATAAGTCGGTTGATGAGTGTGGACGTGAGTTATACAAAACAAGCGAAGCAAAAGTTGCCGAATTATAATTTACAAATATATACATTAGGCACGCAATGCTTGTAGCACGAAAGCTCCGACAGCGGCAAGTTGCTTTGTGGTCGTGTTGTTCTTGCATAACATGGTAACACGCGAAGCTGCATAAAAATACAACACCGCCACGCGATGTACAGTTGTGTCGCCTTTCTGGTGCACCCATCTTTGTTTCAAATAGCGTAGGAGTAATAATATTTACGTGTGCATGTGAGGTAACTACTGCCTACTATTGGCGCCAGTTAACTTAAAACTGAATTTCACTGGATCCATAGCTTCGACTGCGCTCTGACAAGATCACAATGAAGCGCACCTCGACTATACGGTCCTTTATCCGCAGGCCGCCGAGCTGTGCTGGACTGCCAAAGTCGACGTTTGCGACGAACTGCCCACTTCGGTTCCTGTCGGCGTTTAATGCAAATCCGTAACCGTCGAAGTTTGGCCACTTGCACAAGTGGCAGAGACGCAACCCATCTGTAGGCTCCTGCAAGGTGACGTTAGCAACAACAAAGCATTCAAAGAAAGTCCCGCTTCATACCGAGTGGCCACGTCGTATCAAGTACACCAATGCTCGTAAAGTCACCGAACCTAACCATCATTGCGCTTCGTTAGGGCATGTCGGAGAAACTGTACGTATATAGCGAGTACTGGTCAATTGATGCCGTATTAATGATACCGAAGGGATGCTTTTATGAGCGCGGCACCCGATCCCTGGACAATAACTAAACCTTCTTAAGCGGCTAAGCGCCCAAGGTGTTCTACTTAGAGGCTTTGTTCTTCGGTTTTAAACTTTGAAATAAGTGACGTTATATTAAAAGTGACCTTATTGATTTTGAAAAGCCCGCGCAGGTACTGGCGCATGACGTCATGCGTAGCTCTCATTTACTTTATAGGTCTCATCGATTTGATGTCGCGGAGTGTCGCGCTGGTGTGCCCAGCGTATTGGGCTGTCCTGGGCAGTCGCGACCGACATAGAAGTAACTCGCTTTGTCTCTCCCTCTCTCTTTCACGCACGCACGCACGAGTGAAGGCGTGCTACTCAAGCTGCTCCTCGTCCTTGGAGTCACCAAGGGGGGTTGCTGAAGAGCAGCACGCTTTCAGTTAGGGGGAGGGGCGCTGCTGATGATTCGCTGGATTCAAGAAAGAGCTGAGTCTAGGCTTTTTTGCGAATAGGGGAGTAGCAGCCGTCTGAAAGCGTACACGGAGCCCGTTTGATGTACATTACATAGTGCCAGCCAAGCCAGATAGTGTTAAGTTTAGCATTCATGGTCAAAATGCCCTTTATGAAATGTTGGTGCTTCTTGGAAGCCCATAACAGGTGCTAGGTGTTTTAGACGTTAGAGATTACGACTTCCACCAGGATCTTCCCTTTAGAGAAAATAGTTACTGTGCCAGCCGCACAAGGAGACGTTTTGCTGCATTTGTACTTAGACTTTGTGGAGCTTAATCGTCTAAAATTGTTAGAGCGAACATGGTACTGACCACTGCCGACACGACTTCAGACGACTCGACGCTAGTGGACGCGTGGCCGCTGTAATCGGTGCCCTTTATCTGGGTAGATAAGGGGCTCCCGGAGCTCACGATACAGGGCAGGGCGGTAGGAAGCTTCTGTCTGTACTCGACCAGGGCTCCGTTCTCGGTCAAGACGTGCTGCATTTCGCCGGCTACCGCTTTGGCGCCTTCCACGACGTTCGCTGTCGAAGCGGTGACGTGCTGCAGGCTGGCTCCGTTCTCCTGGCAAATCATAAATCCACCACTGTTGGAGGCATACACGGCTTGCGTTTTGGAGTAGAAGCAGACAGCACGCGAATGAACTCAGTACAGCGTTCTACGAACGTTCGTCTTGTCAGGTTGCGTACGAGTAATACCAAGGGTTGAACCAGAGCTATGCCATTACACCAGCTTCGAAAGCCCTCTTCAAACTCAAGGTATGTTCACCTACGTTTCCTTGGTATCTTAATTGGCCCACCATGGGTAACACAGTGGATAAGGCGTTGCGCTGCTGAGTTCCAAGTCGAGGGTTCGACCCTGGCCACTGCGGCTACATTGGCATGGGGGCGGAGTGCAAAGCGCTCACGTACCATGTTTTGGGTTCCCATTATGTAACCATAGATGGTCAAAATTATCCGGATCTCTCCAGTACGCCGTGCCTCATAGACAGATCATGGTTCTGGCATGTCATCATCATCATCACCATCATCATCATCATCATCATCATGGTTACGCCCACTGCAGGGCAAAGGCCTCTCCCATACTTCTCCAACTACCCCGGTAATGTGCTAATTGTAGCCATGTTGTCCCTGCAAACTTCTTAATATCATCCGCCCACCCTAGCTTTCTGCCGCCCCCTGCTACGCTTCCCTTCCCTTGGAATCCAGTCCGTAGCCCTTAATGGCCATCGGTTATCTTCCCTCCTCATTACATGTCCAGCCCATGCCCCATTTCTTTTTCTTAATTTCAACTAAGATGTCATTAACTCGCGTTTGTTCCCTCCAGCAATCTGCTCTTTTCTTATCCCTTAACGTTACACTCATTATTCTTCTTTCCATAGCTCGTTGTGTCGTCCTCAATTTAAGCAGAGCCCTTTTCGTAAGCCTCCAGGTTTCTTCCCCGTACGTGAGTGCTGGTAAGACACAGCTGTTAATACACTTTTCTCTTGAGGGAGAATGGCAACCTGCTGTTCATGATCTGAGAATGTCTCTGGCATGTAAAACGCCATAATTCAATTGTCTCTTTCCTTTTAGGGGAGGGGGGATGAATATGTTCATTGAATGAGGCGCTATCTGTGAGCAAAAATACGGAACTTGTCGCCACCGGTAGGGTTTTGAATAGTTAATCTTGCAGAAAACCTGTGTTAAGACAGATGTTCGACTTCGGTGACTGTGCGTGCCAATATCTTATTTCGCTGATGTTCTTGATACGTATTAGAAATTTCTCATAGTTACGCATCCACGCCGGACCTGAGTGGAATAGGAGATGACAATGGGGAAAACAAAGCGAGAAAAGAAAAAAAGGAACAGAAAAAAAGACAGGGCATGCGCTGACTACGAATGGGGTTTTAGTCAGCGCCTGTCCGATCATTTTTCCTTGCTTCGTTTTTTTCCGCGCTGTTTTCCCGTAAAGAGGCCATACCAACAAGCTCATGTTCAAATGCTTTTAAAGGAGACACGAGATGGGAATCTACGTTAATTTGGGCCTTGAATGCAAGTAGGCTCTCTAGTGTAGGCAACGAATGCTGCAGACGAGATTTTGAATTGCGCTATTAACGAGTGGCTATGCGTGTTACGCTATGCTATGGCCACAGCGGTTATACCCGTTTCTTGCTTTTCCTGGAGGTCAGCCGTGGTGGTCGGCCGGGTGTCCAGCGCCGAAGCACGCCGTCCGCTTGGCCGCTGGGTTTCTGGCTGCGGCTCGCGAACGCCTCGTCTGTCTCACGGTCGATGACCAGCAAGTCGACTTGGTCCGGCTCTTTTCCTATGCGGCCCGTTATTTCCGGGTAGCTCTTGTTCTCTACCGACACCGCGTTCACCTGCAGTATTCCGCGACACGCGCGCACGAGCAGGAACTTCGCGACAAATTCCGCGCTCTTTTTGACAAAAAATAACGTAGATAAGTTTAGTGCATAAGCACTAAGCTTCAGTTCTGTGCCTGTCGAATGACGAAGTAGGACATCGTGTTGTCTTACCTACGTTCTAGCTATCTTGGTAGAATCATGTAACCGGCATAATTCTGCAATGAACACTCTTGTTGGTTATCTCCACCATATTCTCTATGTGACACCGTCTACCGTAAAATTAGTTGCCTATAATGTCACAACCGGACCAAAACTTGAATATCCATGTGTCGTGTTTGGCCCACTCTAATCAAATATCACTACCACCCTCGTATTAGCTCAGAACCGTGCCGCTATAGTCATCCCCTAGGACGATACCCGTACAACGGTAGCGTCTCCGCATTCTAATCTAAATCTACAGCTCACCTCTCGCCTCTCGTCACCGAAGTTGTCGCCTCGATCTGTTTAAAAGGTTTTAAAGCAAATAACTTTCTTTCGCTCTTTTGCCCGTTGTCGTGGTAAAGGCGCTGATGCATAACACACTCACTCTCGCGCAACTGAGTTAGAGCGTGCTTTCCTCGTCGAACGCCAGCTATAGTCGGTGACAGACTCATAGCTACAAGTTTATATGTACGCTGGCCAACTCAGGCCAAATTTTCACATTTGCGCTCGCCAATCAGCTTCGCTTACTTGCCTCACGTCAAGCGGTTTCGCGTGTTTTGCACCAAACAAATCAGTCTGTGTCAATGGTTTCAAGATGAAGCCTGAATGATAGGGTATATTTTATAGGTGATCTTCATATCACACTGGTCAGCCATAGCTAAACATTTTGCTTGAAAGAACTGGCTTTTATTTTCTAACTAGCCTCAGCCTTTACATTAGCAGAGCCAAGTCAATAAGCAGTGAGCGAACTCCAGCAGGCTCGGCTCTTTTTCACAAGTGAAAGGCAGGTGTACTGCGGTTTTGGGAGAAGCGCTTGTTAGTAATTCTTAACTTGTCACCTACTATAGCTCTTTAATATGCACATGCTGTCGCGCGAGGGCTTTGCGTCGTCTGGATGTTTAAATGTTCAGGTGGAAAGTTTAGAAAGGACCGTCCTCCTCGTTTCCCGCAGATTTCCCGCTGTGGTGGCTGCGGAAGAGGGCACCAGTGGCAGGAAAGAAGGATCACAGTCTCCTTCCACGTCAGCGTTTGTGCTGCTGGAGACGACACACGATACATGAATAAGCTTATAGGTATATCAACTTATACTACCGCTAGTAGTGACCTGCAGTGGTGGTTAACTCCTCCGCTCTCTGCAGATTAGGCCAATAGAAACGAACTATATAAATATTGTCACGTGGTGGTGACGTTCAAGAACACAGTAGCAATACTGTGAAAGACAAAACTAACTTTTATTGGCGAACCTGTGCCCACAAAACAGGCTACACTTATAGCACAACGATAGCGGCGAACACGGTCGGCGATCGTCGAAAATCTGATCAGCGGGTCAAGCGCGTCGGCTTTTATACAGCAGCCGTCGAATGTTCCAGACTAATCGTTCGGACCCGCGTGCCTTCCACAAAGTTCTACACCATTCGCGTCAGGTGATGAAATCAGATACCACAAGGTTCGGCGACAACAGACAGCCGGGTAGAAGCATCGATAACTTTCCAGAAACTTCGGATACATGCAGGCGCGTCCCGCGCTGTGCGATTACATTTGTTAGGCGGCGAAACGTGGTGGCCCGATAAAGATAAGTACACGTGTCAATATACTCACTGGAATAAATATACGTTTCTGAGCGCATGATTCCTTTCATAAAGCGAATACCTTTCTAGAGGCGTTCGGCTATTGCCTTACATATACAATAATTGTCGATTACTTCTGCGCACTTTTTTTATTGCATATCACGTGACAGCCACCTGACTCAGATAGCACACTGTGTTCAACGTACAGGTCATCAAGACACCGTCATCTGTCTACAAGCCTGCACTGATTGAACGATTGTTTGAGACAAACTGGGCTGATCAGCTACACAGCGCGATTGGTGCCTGTCGTCAAGTTCTTTTGCTCGTGTTTATAACGCCGCCATATATTCCCCCCTTCACAGGCAGACTGTTCTTGTACTTTTGAGACTCCCTATTTAACAAAGAATACAAGTACAGGCATGAGCAACGCATACCAGGCATGCGACTGCTGGTACCTCGGGGAACTTGTGACAGTATTTGGAAGAAAGTCACTACAGGTCACTCGTGCAAGAATGCCTTGTGAGCTCGCTGGTCTTAATGCTGTTCTCCTAAATTGCTGGGCTTGCACGTGCTTACCTCGACGAGCCTGTCATCGTCGCGGAGTCCACCCAGCTCTGCCGGGCTGTTGGGCATTACGCCTGTGATGAAGTAGCCCTGGCGCTCTTTGTCTTCTCGGAGACTGAACCCGTATCCTTCATAGTTTTTCCACTTGCGCAGGTAGCACAACCGGAGACCACCGGCAAGCTCCTGCGGAGAAATGAAAATAAAAACAATGTAAAGGAGTACTAAATGTAGGAAGAATAATATCAGCATGTAGTGTTGCCCTATTTTTTAGTAATATAAATAAATATTGTTGTGGTTATAAAAAAAATCTTGTAAAGATGACCTGGAAATGTGGTTCCTTTTTCCTTCGTTTTTTTTTCTCTCTTCTTTCAGTGGTCTCATTGTACAAGTTGCGCGAGTAAATTCTGTTCTGACTGAACAGTGTCATCAAGTTCGTATGATATTAGTAGCTTCAGTCTGGCTAAACGACAGGCGTTTCTCATAGCCCCTCCTCTGTACTGTGGTATTTCTGCAAGCCTAATGGGCAGAGTGGTGGATTCATTTTGGCAACCTGCAGTGCTATAAAACGAATATACCGTGTGCATGAGAGCCTGCCAGTGAATATTTCTTAGTATCCATTTTATTTATTGGAAAATTGTTCTGCATAGTCTTTAAGCATGCCTCTTTGGTGTCGTCCCTGCATTTCGCCACTACAGATACGCGACTTCGACTACAGATGTCGTGCTTGAGACTGCTACTAACATACAGAGCTGCGCCTCAGAACTGAAACAACTGGACTGAGCTGACTGAAGCACCACAGCGAACCACCGGTAGTCTGTGCAATTCCGTAGCTCAAAAGCTAACGCAACAACAACAATAAAAATCATTCGGAGGTGTCTGCCAATCCGAGCAATTGATACATCAAAAGACAGCGAAACTGTGCAGCCTGGTCCCACGTCTTTAGGGCACATTCCACTGGCCGCTTTCGAGCGCTCTCGCTTAGAGGTTTATATTCGGCTGGTCGAAACCGAGCGTGCGGGGACGCTCCCGCATTCAATTTGGGAGCAAGACCGAGACCCGAGAGAAACTCGATCAGGTGGCTACTCCAGCTGCCCTGGCAGCAGTTAGCACTGGTCGCACGCTGTGTGTGTTAGTGAGAGCTTGCGAGGTTGAGCACGCTTTCTTTCTGCATGGCTCCAAACAACGAGACATTCACTTGAGGGATCGCCCGACGGGTCTGCGCGGGCGCGAGTAAGAGAGGGCGCGAGAGGGACAACTTGGGGGCTTTTGATCCTTGAATATTTGACTCTGCCTAGGCACTACGGAGGAGGTTTCTTAGCGCGCGTTGTATGCGTTTGTCCCTAGGCGTGCCGCCATTGCAGAGTGGGGACGAGTTTGTTTACGCTTGAACAGTGGCTGCCGGCGCGGTGAAATAGGTGAAGCAGCAGGCACTCCCGCCCCATTTGGTGACCGCTGTGTCGGACAGATTGTCTCGCACCTGCGGCACTCGAGCTAAGTCAGTCATGCCGGACCATTGCTTTCTCGCGCCTTACGGCGATGTACCTTGGAAATCACATCGCAGATGTGTCCGTGAGAGCAGTAGGGACCGTAGTAGAGGCCGGGCCGCATATACTGAAAATCTAGAAGTCAGACTGCCTTAGCAACAGCGTTTGAACGAAAGTGGCTGAAAGGCCGCCGGTGATGCTCGACGCCCCTGCAACAGCTATGGGAAAACGTCGCGCTACCCTAACACCTCTTACGTTAAACTAACTTAACGTTAACGTAAACTACCATTAATCTAACGTTTACGTATGCAACCGTGGCCGAGATGAAAAGACAATAATCTTCACGACATGACCGGTGTGAGAATACGCCGTGCCACCCTAACGCCTTTTACGCTAACCTAACCTAACCTAACGTGGCCGAAACGCAACGACGAAAATCGGCTTGGCGTAACCACTGTGAGAATATGCCACGCCAACCTAACGCCTTTTACGCTAACGGAACCTAACCTAAGGTAACCTAAAGCTGACCTAAACCTAAGCTAACCCAACCTAACGTGTGCGAGACGTAAAGCCAATAATCCCCACGGCGTGACATCAGGCAATGGCGTTCAACCGCGCTTGCTAAGGCGCTGTGCGTCTATTTCACTCAAAGGGGACCACTAAAAAAAATGCTCCTGAAATGTCGTGAACAGCAGTGTACGAAAAGCCTGCCAAGAGGGAAGATACTGCACAGGAGAGCAGGCCGGGCTTCTACTACAGCCCCTGCTGCTCCATCGGAAAAAAATCAATGATGTTATTCTGAAGATAGAGCGCCGTAAGGGACAAGAAAGGTTTAATCCGGCATGACTGACTCAGCACCAGCGCCGAAGGCGCGAGAAAGTCTGTCCGACATACCTTCACACACAGCGACCCCACTCCGCATTGCCGGCCGCTAACCTCCCCCGCAGTGCCTAGGCCCAGTGGCATACTCAAGGAGCAAAAGCCGCCACATTCTCTCTCTCGCGCCCGCGCTTACTCGCGCCTGCGCACATACGGCTGGCGAACCATCAAATGAGCGTCTCGTAAACAAGTAGTTATAATGCGAATGTAACAGTAACCATGATTATTTGTTATTGATGTCCTTACCATAACGCCCCTTCGGGCTGCCGCAGCCGCACAAACTGCTGGCCGACTTTCATCGTGGAACTGGTAAAAGGCGACGTGAGCAACCAGAAATTATATATAACTGGCTCAAAAAAAAAAAAAAAAACCCGCGAGAAACTTGTCATCTATTAGTGTTTAATACACCAAAGGTAACTTTTATTTCGTATCTATTAGTAGCACACAAACCGGAATATAAATCGAGATATCTTCTAATAAAAAAGCAAGCTAAAGTCACCTCAGATAGAGCGGTCTTTAGCTGATAGCTGATAGAGCGGTCTTCAGCTTTATTCGTGGTCTGGCAACCTACGGAGTGCAAGTTGGCGAACGAAAAGTGAAAGTTGTATTCATGGTACGGTAGTTAGATAGGTAGTGGCGGTGCGGTCAGAGGCCTGCCGGGAAGCAAGCGTCGTCTGCTACCGAGCATGATATTATTGCGCGCATGTTATATAAAGCGGTAAGCTTTACTGTCCGCGAACTCGTGATTTCGCCGTGTCCGTGCTCCGAGGAGGCGCATGACGTCACACCACGTTCCTCGTCGTTGCGTTCGCCTCCGCTCGCTTCGCCAGCTGCGTTGCATGCCTGATAACATGTCAGAGGATTGAAACGGAGAGCTCCTGTGCGCCGAAACCACAGTTGAGGCGGCAGTATGGACGGCGACATTTCTGATAAGCAGGAGGAGGCCTGAAATCGACATCGGGACGAGATGAAGAGGAAAGTGCAATGTTTTATGTTGCAATGAGTAAATTTCAAAAGCTGTCATTTATATCGTCTGTTAACGCGCTGACAACACGGCGAGTTGCACTCGCAGTCACGATAGTTCTTCTGCGAGTTCCTGTGATTAGAAGTTTCAGTAGGGATGTGACTGCTGTGGGCAATGTTTGTGAATCAGTTTTTTAGGCTTCGAGACGGAGTAAATGTATTCCTGCAAAAGAAGAAAACTAGCCAGAGGGGCCCGACTTTGCGTGGAATGGAATGTTCGGTTAAAGATGTGCAAGTCTCGGGCTCAAATACTTCACCGATTTTGACGCCGCGAGACCCAGAACTTTCCGAGAAACGTGGCTTTGCGCACATCGCCGTGCTGCGAAAATGTTTGAACCGCATTACTCGTGTGCGAGCGCCACTTCGAGGAGCATTTTATTGAGCGTATTGTGCACGTGCAGCTGCTGAGTGACGCTATTCCTTTGATGTCACGACGCTCCAGCTGCAGGAAACTCTCGCAGAATGAACAAGCAAGACTTCGACGGGATGCAGGTCGCCCAAAAATAATCAGGAAGGGGACAATGATCCAAACTTTGCACGCACGTTTCAGAGCAAAGTGGATGCGAATGAAAATCACGCGTGTTGAACAAGTGAAGCACGAGCATTTGTACACAAGCGAGGAAGTGAACCTGTTGAAAGAAGATCGACAAAATGATTCGGTGTGAGAAGCTTGAAGATTTATCGGCAAGTACGACAACGAATATCAGCAGCCGCACAGCAGAATAAAATTCATCTTCAAGTACAACGGCCACAGTTCACAAGAAAAGAGCTGCTGCGTGATCTGTAGCTGGCAGTTTCTTTTTTTTTCGAGCCGAAGTATTCAGGAGTACTCGTTTGTGAGCAGCACAAACTTAAACTGATCCATTGTTCGCCTGCACTTCCTCGTGACAAGCACGAATTTTGCTTCTGAGAGTACTGCATAGAAGAAGAAGCACCTTACGCTAAGCTACATGTATTACGAGCGCTGTGACGCCGTGCCCAGGTTCATTTAAGGCCATAGCTTCCTGTAAAATCTATCCACTGCTGGTCTACGCGTGCGACCTAACAATTACACTATTATGTTCAACTATAAGTATACGAACCCTAAGAGTCCAAACTATTACTCTGCATGCTACAAGCTGCTACTGTCATCATAGGCCGTACATTTATTTATAGATCATCGACCAAGCTGAGAAACATTTTTTTAGAAAAACAAATTTATTTTTGTTGCCAAGAATGTCGATTTATTTTGCAAACGTGTCCAGCTCGACACAAACTACCATACATCTTGCTTTTAATAGGATACGGGCAAAGAAATAAAGCCAGGGAGTTTAGTTGTGCGAATATCAATACTTATTCGATTTTATTTTACATTCCTTCTAACCAAGTCATTTTAATTACGCATTTCGCGGTATAATAATACTCCCTGCGTGAATTACATTCGCATACAGCACGTGTATACTGATCCCTAAAAGAAATTTCGGCTCTAGCTCTCTCTTTAGAAGAAATTTTTGAAGGGCTATTTCGTCCGTGCAGAATTTGTGCTGTTTTTCGTGATGCAAACTTTAACATGTTTACAGAACAAAACAGCGTTAAGAGCTCCATGTATTTTGCCTCTCACACCGGTAAACAAAAAGCTGACGGACAACACAAGTACGTTACCTTCGCAAGTGACACAGCTCTGCTGAATTCAGAAATGCGTAATTGTCGATGGTGTCGCTGTTAGACAGTTTCCAGTTGAAATGCAGTGGTAAATACGGCACATTTGCACTACAACTTTATGCCAGCCGCACACGACCCGCAGCACCGTGTTTGTCGTCATGAAGCGGAAATGCGCTGAACTACGCCCCACGTCCGGCAGACGTCACACCTAGCCATCTAGGCACCGTATCCATGGGTATCATAATGTGACTGCGACCATGTTCTTTCATTTTCTTTCTTGTCGGTGTCTCTTGTTTACGCGCTTCTAATGAATCACGTGTCTGATTTTTTTTTGTCTGGTGAGTAGCGGCATGGGTAGAGTTTTCAGCGGCGTTCACAATAAATATTGTGGGCTTCCCTGAAGAGAACAGCAATGTGGCTTTTAAACGTCAGTTCGAGGTTGTCTAAAAAAAAGCGTGCCGTATTGGCGGCCGTAAAAAAATAATAATAAAAGAACTGTTCGCGTGCAGTGCGTTCAGAGCTTGAGGGACGCACGTGCGCACTTTGTGCCGGAGTTCCGTGCGTGTTCGCCCGACAGTGAAACGCGTTCAGGTAATTCATTTTTTTTCGTTCTTTCTTTTGTCCCCTTAAGGTGAAGGGTCCACCTATATCCCCCACTCGACTTATATTCCACTTTATGCGCTAATTAAGCTTAAGGAAAATAATTTGGGACTTGAACCTAAATTCTGTTACTGGCTGTTATCTGACTGGCGTTTTGATGCCGAGAATAACACCTCGGTCGCCCTGGAAAACGTCGTAGAGAGCCAGCTTGGCCCTAAAACGTGGTGCGACCAACACTCACGGCCGGAGTCATGCTGCCCGAGGACGTAGTGCTGATGGACGCCTTTCCGTGTTGCTTCCAGCGCGGCTTCCTCGTCGACGACACCTTGGAGCTCGTGTGGACGACGTTGGGCAGGTCTCCGCGAATGGCGATGCCGTGTCTTTTGTACCAGGCCGCGGTTTCGTCGTCCACGACCAACAGGTGAGCCTCGTTGGGTATCGACTTGACCAGCCGCACGGCTTCCTGATGTGCGAGGCCTTCCAGGCTAGCATCGTTCACCTGCGTGGCAGAAGCGCGTGGGGGACAAATACGTGTGGCGTACAAAGCCGCAGATTTGATGTGGGACGAGTTGTACTAACGAGCGCATCCAAAAAAAATATTCCAACAGGTTCCATCCGCTTCCAATTAACAGGTTCCGTGAAGTGAGTCTCTATACTTGGTGGCAGATGCACAGTGACCCAAGTTTTTGTCAGATTCATTGTAGAGCGGTACACACCAACGCGAACGGCCCACATTTTGCAGCGAAGCTGTTAATGCGACTAGAAGCGCTAAAAAAATTATAAGCGGGTTTTCACGGTTCTATATAAAAAAAATATCACTAACAAAGCCACTATTTAGAGGAAATGTAGGTATTGCTTGGGGCTATGAGGAGGGTAATTTTGAAATGAATTCACGAAATTGGGAATAAATGACAATTGAGAAACTGCCGTTCTTGGCTCGCCTAAAAGCGTTATATGAAACGCTTAAAAAGGTTTACTCTCTTTCGTAGAAAGGCCATAAACAGCAAACATTTTATATTTAAAGAAACTAGGGAAAACTGTATGGGTGACGTGTGCCCGAAAGTATAAAGTGTCTAGATTAATTATGTGCTTTGAAAATAGTTACACAATAGCCTCCTCTGCAAATATGTATACGTTGTACACGCCATACCTTAGCTGTTTCCCAATTTCCATGGTGAATTGTGCGAGGCACAATGTTGATATTTCGTTGAAGTACGAAGGATTCCGCGCGTGACGAGCTATATATGTTAATTTTGTTACAGCATTTGTGTACAGTCATTTATTCGAGCATTCCACTGCGTCATACTACCATTACACGCAATATTTCCCAAAGTCCTAAAACAATTGCACGAGTAGCCAAATTCAAGCTCGGCGGGAATAGTGGGAACGTTGACTCCAATCTGCACTGAAATTCTTGTGTTCCTGATTTACATAAAAGCAAGGCAATGAATTACTGAACCCTTATTTTATTGCGACAGCAATTACATGGACACTCAAAGCGAATTTTCGCCGTCGCCGCTGCCGCGAGGTTCCGTATATGTTCAGGTCAGGGGCGTAGCCGGGGGGGGGCTTATGGGGCTCCAGCCCCCCCCCCCCCCCTCCGTAATTTTTTTGTGCTGTCCACGCGCCGCCGGCCAAAACAACCCCCGGCGCCGGAAACCATGCTCAATTTTGTCTAGAATGTCCTTTTCACGCTCGAAAAAACATTTTAGCGCGAACATTGCGAAATCGGGCTGGATTTCGCGGCAACGCCCATGCACCGGGAGTCGCATATCGTAACGCAAGGAGCTCCATCCGAGCAGAAAGTTCCAAAGGCGTGGCGGGTGGGCTCGTCGCGGCATCTCGCTGAGGCCGCGGGATCGGGATCGCTTGGATTTCAATTCTGACACTTTATGGGTATAAAGTTGTAATGAAGTTTTGATGCGAAAGGTGCATTGATATTTCCAAAGTCCTGCTTTAGATTTTCGATTCCGGAACTTTGTGGGCTTCATGTTATAAGCATTTGACGCCAAAGGTGCATTGAGCTTTCTAAAGTCTTAGATCGGAACATACAACGAGACAAGCCAAATCAACACACTGTCAGACAAGTTGACAAAACACGCAGCGAGATACGATGAGACGAATCGTTGTGGTGGTCCATTTGTGGCGTCATGTCGCATAAAAAACATAAATATTTTTTTTCACCTACACCAAAGCATCCATGTCGAGACACTAAAGCCAGCCAAGGTAACTACGTTTATTATTTATTTTTTCTACTTTGACCTTTATTAGTGAGCACACATTGAGCCTCTCAAATTTTTTAATCTCGCTACCTATACCCGCGGGCTGCCAGAGCCAGCCAGAGCGCATGCGTTTTTCTTGTGTTGCCCCGAAACCACCGCGCGGCGTACTTCTGTGCGCGTGTGGTTTTCTCTGGCCGAGTGAATTTTCGCCTGGCAGAGTTTTGGGCGCCTTCTGGCTGGCAGATGAGACCGCCATCACTGTTAAGACTTGACGGATTACACCGTGTTCGCTTGAGCGCAACCTCTCCGGAAAGTCTTGTCTCGCCGGTGTAAAATACCGTGCACTATGCGTCTGGTTCTCGGTGGACCAAGCGTCTCTCATTTTCGTCGATATTCCTTCGGTAGCAATATTGGGTGCACAAAGTAGGCATTGGATTGTGGCCACTGCTTTCCGTCGTTTTTTTTTTTTTCATTTCGGTGCCCCCGCGCCACAAAAGGAAAAAATTACATTGTTGTGGCGCAGCGAATTGTCGCATGGTGACAGTTTGTTACTTGTTTTGCGGAAAGTAAAGCGCAACGGCACGCTTCGGTTGCCGGATACTATTATTATATTACTGTGATAGCAATTATATCAAGACTCCAGGCGCATTCCTGCTGTCGCCGTCGCCCTCATGTTTCGTATGAAGTGTCAGGGCAATAACGTCGTGACCGCGCGCCGCATGCTGTATGTGCGAGTGAGAGCGTAGGGGGTGGGGGTGGAATGGGTGAGCCGACGATGGTGGCTCAGTCTTGCGTGCGCAAAGGAGACAAGCGGAGAACACGCGCGCCGCCTTCCGTCGCGCGCGATACATCGGGTGGAGTGTATGGAATGAGGGCGGGATTTGCCTTGTTTGACGCATTATATACAGTGTCTTTTTCTTAGATACATAGATATATTGGAGACTTATACGTGTATCTAAATATCTTGTTGCGAGGTTTTGTGTATACGTGCAGTGAACTTTGTTTCCAGTGACACTTTGTTGCCCTTTATCAAGCATTTGTATTGTATCTTCGCATTTGTAATGAACGAGGGCGAATTAAATGAAAGTGAGCCTACCCCCCCCCCGTGCAATAATGGTTCGGTTCATTATCTGCGAGGCATGGGCGTAGCACACAGGCATCTTTCATTTACAAAAGTGACACGCAGATGTGAGGGTAAATGTTCTTTAATGCTCTCATACACTGGATTGAACATGGTTGCGTGACCTAATGGACACTTCAGAAGTTGAGCAGCGGGGTGACGTGAACGTTTTGACAGCTGACGGTGTTTCGCAAAAGGAAATTATTCGCCGTATGGCTGCCGTGTACGTTGGACATTGCATTTCATTGGCCACTGTGAAGCATTGGAGCAAACGGTTGAAAAAGGACGTGAAAGTTGCAAGGACGATCCAAGACCGGGCCAAAGCCATCGCGCAATCACCCCCAACACAAGTGCAAAAGTTGATGAGGTGATGAGACAAGAACGGAGGATAAACTTTGATGAACTGGCAGAGCGTGCGAGCATCAGTCGCGGTTCGGTTCACACCATAATTCATGAACATCTCGGTTATCGGCTCTCGTGTGCGCAATGGATGCCCAAGATTTTGAACCACCGCCAGAAGAAAGTTCTGGGCTGCCTTCACTCATCTGTTCCGGTATCACAATGAGGGTGACGACTTCTTGTCTGCAATTGTGATCTGGGACGAACCATGGTGCCACTACTACGAGCCTGAAACACGACGCCAAAGCTTACAGTGGAAACATTCGAATTCACCGCCCCCAAAGAAAACAAAGGCCGTCATTTCCGCCGTAAAGGTGTTGTTTACTATTTTTTTTCGATCGTCAGGGGCCATTACTGATAGAATTTGCTATATCTTGAGAGACTATCAATTGTTTTTGATGTTGTGAAACGTGAGACCGGCTACGTGTCGCAATCAAGAACAAACGACGTGGAAAATTGGCGAATGTGGTCATCTTGTTCCACGACAATGCCCGCCTCCACGTCGCTGATGTGGTTAATATAAGTTAAAATGAGAAACGCGGCAATATCCGCCATACAGCTCAGATCTGTCGCCTTGCGACTTCCACATTTTGGGGCAACTGAAAAAAACAGCACAAGGCAACCAGATTCCTGTCGGACGATGACATGAAAGAGTCAGTTGCAGACTTTTTGGAGCAGCAACCCAAGGAGTTTTATTAGACGGGAATCACGCGACTCGGTAGTCAATGGGACAAATGTCTGACTGCCCATGGAGACACTTTTAAATAAAGTATTCCGTTTGTCATATATTCGCATTGGATCACTTTCATTTGATTCGCCCTCGTATATTTTGCAGAACTCCTGCTTTTTATGCGTGCTCTCTGTTGCGACTATAATTTCGGTGCAATTACTCATGATGCAGGACCATTGACATCTAATCCTTCGTAATACATTGGAGCAAATAACAGCGTCATTGAGATTTTTCCCTGGCCGTTGCATTAGTGCAAGAATGTAAACAAGGTTCTTGAATAACAAAGTTTCATTAAAATATTTGTGCTCAGTTTGTTCATTTCATGGCCTTTACATTTTTCATATCAGTGGCATGCACTGCTTTGCTGGTTTCGAACTGATATAGTTCTAAGGATCGTGTGATATTTTCTTTACTTATTAAATAGACAAAAACATGGAAGAATTGATATCAGTTATATTGAGCACAATTTCTGGCACATACGAGTATATCTTTTTATTAAAAATACATATATTACTTGTTTTGATAGTGCGTAGCGTTCAAGAATTCGTTTGCAGCATCTTTGGCAATGGCAATGCAGTTATTATTCATGTATTTGATCTCTCGACAAATTGTTTAAGAGGAAGCTTTAGCTTGGGCCCAACTCCGAAGCGGCCTATTCAAATAAATGTAAAACGCAGAAACGCTTTTCTGAGATAACCCCTGGATCACTTTTAATGGTATTAGCTTAATTTGTGAAAGTTAACTTCTAGTATCTGCTGGAAGCGGAAGTTCGATTTAGGGCCTGAATATTGTTTAAAATATTTTGAAAATTTTGCAAGTGCGAAAAAAATAGAAGCACGACGTTTAGAAACTAAAAGCTCTTCATCAAAAACAGATATCGCGGTTCTTCAAACAGCATCTATTATAAGAGTCAAAGCGGACAAATTTGGTATGTCAATTTGTATCTTACGTGAATTAGTTACGTGGTGCACAAGGGTTCTGCAAAAGCCGTATTTCGATAATGCTAAATTGTTTGAGATTCATTTGTAACATATCAATTTTGTCCGCTGTAAATGTACTATTAGATGCGATTCACAGAATTGTGATATTATTTTTCATTGTTGAGTTACAGAGTTTTAAACGTGATAGTTTCGTTTTCTGAAAATTTGAGATTTGTGCCAATCCAGAAGACAGTAGAATTTAAGTTTTTCTTTTAAATGCAACAAACCTCATGAAATTTGGTGCAGTGGTTGCCGAGAAAAACTAATTCACCTTCTACATGTGTTTAGATAGGAGCATCCCAGTTAAAGCTTCCTCTAAGGAGGAGGCCAAGCTGCAACGTGAGCCCCCCCCCCCCGAACGAAATTTCTGGCTACGCCACTGATTCAGGTATCTGTATGTGGTACACCACGTCATATTATGCGAGATGCGGTGCATGCGGGGTCTATTGCCACACCATTCCCTTACTAAAATTGCTCACACCGGTGATCAATTCTCGGCAAACTTATTCCCCAGAATTTTGAGAATGGGAGCCCACAAACAGAGGAGATGAAACAAGACAGCGACAGCACGTTCCTTTTATCTTAATTCTTCTGAGACTTAAATATTAAAAGCGCGAAACAATAACAGAGCTCGAACCTGAAAATTGTGTAATTTTACTGGCGCAGCCGTGAACTACCTCCGGGATAGGCCCAGGGAAGAGGTTTGAAACATATCGGATGCAGAAAAGTGGGAGTAAAGTCGCTAAGAAAGACGTTGGCGTTAATAAACAGATATGCACTTGTCCGATGGCAGGATTCAAACCGAGGACCCCTAGCACAGCAGCATATCTTTAATTGGTCATCTTACGTTTACTTCAATTCATACTGTCACTACAGCTACAAGTCTTGCACTTCGTGTAATATTCTAACGTGTTGCTATCGCATTCCTTGCTTCGCCCTTATGGCAACGCTATGATATCTTTTTCTCCGTATTTTGATGTGTCATAGGAGGTTCGTCGTTGGTAGCTTAGGTGACCTCGGTGAACTAAACAAGTCACCTTGCTTATATTTACTTACAATTAAGGCAGAACAGGCTCATGCGTAGACAAATTTAGAAATGTGTGGCCTAATTGAGGTATTTGAAATAGATTGCACATTCAAGTGCTACAGGACGTTATAAGTGTGTTTTACCAGTAGCGCCGTATTTAGTCCGCAGCCATGAAATAACTGCATTTGCCACGAACATAAGATTTAGCAAAATTGGCGCACCCTCTCTATGGCATATTTGTGTGCGAAGCTAAGTTCTTGTGAAACAAATCTTGCAAAAAAATAATAAAATCTTAGACAGGTGTTTGCAAGTGTCACGTGGCGGTTTCCAGCTACGTTTCCCAATGTGCCAAGAGAACTATTTCTTAGACAAATTTTATGTTTGGTAGAAATGAGAATATTCCGTGTTGGAAAATATCTACCCTTCTGGCTTTTTAGGTGCTTTACAAATAATTTTTGAATACTGTTTTCTTTTTCGCGATTTCCATGCGTTGTACGACGTTCGGCTGGCGTCCTCGACGAACCAAATAAGGCACGTTCTTTATAATTGGCAAAAGTAAGTCTCATGTACTGGGTGACGTCTCGGTTCAATGTGGCCTTTGCAATAAATTACGTATACGAGTGTGCATTATGATTCATGGTAAGGGTTGTAACAGCGCACCCAAGACAAGGACAACAGAAGGAATAAAACGACAACACGGCGATTTTATTCCTTCTGTTGTCCTTGTCTTGGGTGCACTGTTACAAACCTTACCGTGAATCTCAACCAACTGGCCTAACTTGCCGTGCATTAGGAGTGTGGTTTACGACGGGCACACGTTTCAGCCCGTTGACGTGACATTAGTAAAATTGTCAATATGATCGCATTAAGCTAAAATCTGCCGAAAACTTTGGCATGTTTGTGGCTGAAGTGAAATGCCTGTGGAATTAAACGCAACTCCTGTTCTACATTTAACATTTATTTAACACGTGCTCGAAAGCCTTGTGCAACCTTCTGACGCTGCGTTCTCAGTGTCCCAACATGCTGTGCTAGACAATGTTTACATTTCGCGAAAATAAGGGACACGTTAGGGGTCATGTGTAGGAACAATTGAGAGAATTTCTTTCAATCACACACTGAGGTTTAAGCTTCGTAGTAAAGCGCGGCGTATATAACTCACTTACGAGCGACACAAGATATCGCACGCTGTCTTTGCATAACTGCCAATGCCTACAATATCAAACCGAGTCAAAGTGGGCAGAGTGCCCTGGAAAAATGGATGTGCGAAGGTAAACGCGTGGGGAATTAAATGTAGGTTTTGCAAAATTTTCTCGAAAGGACCTTGAACCACTTCTTAGCGAAGCCGAGGAATGCACTTGGTGACACGTTAGAGCATTTCAGAAATACGCTCCCGCAAAAATTAATTCAATGCTTTCAGCGGACATCGCGTTAGCGGTGCTCCCGTTCCCGCTTCAATGACTTGCTGTGCTAAGGCCACGGCGGAGCGGGGCGTGCCGACAACGCTCCGCCCACTGAGCATCACTGCGGCGTGCAGTTCAAATTTGATTTTCGGTGTTCGCGTAGAAGCCACCATTTTCGATACTGGCGCCTACGACTCGCCAAACGGGGTTGTTCTCAGCTAGCCGTAGTGTGCTCATCCAGCGGAAGCATGCCGGCATCCCGCGGAGTCCCCGGTATCTAGTCTACGTAGCAAAACGCAGCTACATACATCTGCGGTGCGTATGGGCAGCATTTGCTTTGCGTACGGCAAGGGCTTGAATGCCCGCTCGCGCTCATATGTTCCAGTCTATGCGTGGTACTTGGTGCGTACTGGCTTTGCTCTGTCCCAGTTTGACCGACGGATAGTAGCCACATCAGCCTTGCGTCCACTGAAGCGCTATCCATAAGTAGCGAAATGCTGCTAACGCGTGTAGCCAGGACCAGCCAGGAGTAAGCGCGCGCTGGCAAGCGTCTGTGAGGTCTCATCTTTAGTTTCGTGCGGTTATAGGCAAGTTGAATGCTCAAAACTATAGTCGAAATTACCGAGACCCGATGGCGACGACAGCGATACTGCAACAGGGTGGCCAGAGTTTCATTCCTGCACGGGTGACCACGGCTTAGTGTGAGCAGACGAGAGTCGGCTTAGAACGCACATTTTCTCTGACTTCGCCCTGTTTTATTCAACTGCGTCATTAAATATACACAGTAAAAGTAGGAAGAAGAGCACTGATTCATACACCCTTCTTTATTGATGTCAGCCATTGGCCAATGGCAGCCGCGTATGGGAATCTGCTATATTACAAAATAAAGCATCCCTAAAAGAGTGAGAAGCAGGCTTCTGCGAAAAGAAAGCGCTTGAGGGAAAAGTGACTTCGCGCTCCGCTTGCGAGACATGCGCCGCGCACTACTGCAAAACTTGGCTGAGATACGTTCACAGCAGCGCGTGCTATCCACAGACTGTTTTTTCACCAAGCCCGAGGGGTGGTTCTGGACCCCTTTAAGCATGTATTCGCAAGTTTCATGCTGCTGTTACTACGTACATCCGTGAGCAAAAGTATACCGACCACAGGGTCTCCGAAAAAACTAAATTTCTTATAATTAACATGCATAAACTGAAATTGACGAGTACACTGGAAAGTTCGCAATGCCAACTTTATACTGCATTCCTCAGTTTGAAGTTACTTTCCCAGGCACAGCGAAAAATCAGCTTTATCGCGCGATATCTGGCACGCATACTTTTGCTCACGGGTGTACGTTTCCCAATGCACCGAAATAACTTTGGATTACACAATCTTCATATTTAACAGAACGTAGGGGTACCTTACGCGTGCTGTGTCTTGAAATTTTGACGTTACTGACTTATTTAGGAGCGTTAGAAATATACCTTGAACCCTCCCCCTGTATTTTTCTTCTTCCTATTTTCATGTGTTGACGTTTGTCAGGTGTCCTTTGTGAACTAAACGAGGCGCCTTGTTTCCGATTAGTGACACTATGGGACAGGTAATGGGAGATGGATAGGCACAGTTCAACGTGAGTGGGTTTGTTCCGGCGTTTGAAATAAATTACGTATGCGAGCGCTCCGGAGCGTAAAGAGTATTTTACGAGTGCGCAGAATTTTGCCTGTTTCCCGGCCTAAACTACCAAGGCCATCGAGATTAAATTGGGCGTCAAAATGTGAGAAAGCTTATAACAAATATACACGGGAAGTTAAATACGTGTACAAGAAATGCCGCTGTTGCAAAAAGATTAAGCAAGCGTTCCAAAGTGTCATACGGCCGTTATCAGCTATGCTCCGACTATAACCCAGCTAACTCCATTTTACACGAACTTCATGTTCGCAGAAAATGGGGGTTAAGTGCAATTTGTGACGAAACTTTCCTGGTCTGAATAGAAGCGTTGCTAATATTTAGTGAACCTTCCTTTTGTATGTTTTTCTTTGCGCCATACGATGTTCATAGTTGGCTTTCCCGGTGAGGTCGATGAACTAAAAAAAGGCACCTTTATTATATTTCTTTAGAATTAGAGGCAAATTATACGTATGGATTAACAAGGCTTGAAAGTTCAAAGTGTGTGCACAAATTACGGCCTTCACAGTAAACTAAATATGCAGGCTTTTGTGGAGAGTAATGAGCGTGCCTTAGGTAGAATGCAGAACTTAACGTGCTGCCCGTGGGGAACTGTAAACGCCAACAACGTCACATTTAGTGAAAACGGCCAGTATTCTCGTAAAGTAAAATGTATGTGCATCTCTTTACCATGTAACCCGCCGTAGTGCCCACCGCAGTGGCTTAGCGGCTATGGTGTTGGACTGCTAAGCGCGAGGTCGCGGGTTCAAATCCCAGCTGTGGCGGCAGAATTTCCACGGGGGCGAAATGCAAAAACGCGCGTGTCACGTACGTTCGGACACCTTAAATATCCTTGTCGAAATTAATCCGGAGTCCCCCACTACGGCGTGCCTCATGATCAAACCGTGGTTTCGGCACGTAAGACCCCACAATTCAATTCTTTACCGTACACCCGTAGTAGTTACATGCAGGCGATGTTTCAAACGGACCGGTTGCATAGAAGCAACTTTTTAAGATGTGTGATGTAACTACAGGAAACTGAAGTTCTTGTTGGAATTTCCCGAAAGCAGCAGCTTCTCTGGAAATTGGGCTGAGATTCTACAAGGTCACCCAAGTCCGCAGTTTTTTTTTTGTTTTTTTTTTGGACGGCAGTATCTCCAGGATCGGCCTACACATTTGGTACAATAGCTAGACAGACGGAAATAAAAACTCCTCTAAGAATCCCAAGAACCCTATTCGCATTCCAAGCCAAGGCGGCGTCTCACCTCGACGACAGTGTCGTTGACTCGTAGGCCAGCGGCTTCCGCTGGACTTCCGAATTCCACGGCGGTCACGCGTGGTAAGTGGCCACGCTCCGTGGACAGCAGTTTGAATCCGTAGCCGTCGTACTCGGGCCAGCGAACTAAGTGACACAGGCGGGGGGCCGCCGGGGCGCTCGCGAGTAACGCGGCCATGCCGGAAGCGGAAATCGCAGAACCACTTGAACGGGGCGAAGCAGTCTGTGGCTCATCAGTAGAGAGTGGTGGACTGCCGCTCTAGAAAAGAGGGGGAGAAAACAGCAATGTACAGCGATGTATATCACTTCTATACGAAGTGATCGGAGCCTTGAATATCCTTCGCTGTACAAGTGACTTCGTTGTAAAGACCGCGCGCCGTACTAGTCACACTAGAGCTGGCTAAGCACATTCACCGAGAGAAAAGAACAAGAATTCGACTGAGTGAAATAAGTCGCTAATTTTCGCAGCACACTATGAGAGAACGTACGACTGCAGCCAACCTTATTGCACCGAGATTCACGTGGAACACTTCACGGCGAAACGCCGCAGCTACGCAAACTAAAGCAGCAGATCGTTGAATGCCGTTATCACCTCCCTTGCCCTCGAAACCTTTGGTTCGTGTACAGGATCTTCGTGAGCGTTGCCTTCGTCGACTTTCGCGTACTTTCCACCCTAGTTGGCTTCGAAGTCGTCGTCGGTCGTCAGTTACAATTACATGATCACGTCCTCATCAACGGCGGCGCATTCATAAATGGTCGCATCCACTGATGCGCTGAAACAAGCAGCGTACGAGCTGAGCGATTCCTGGAGCGGTGCAGCAGGACTACTTCCGACACCCGCACGCTCTCTTGCTGCGTTGCCGGCGCTACCGTTACCGCTAAGGCAGAGCGCCCCTTGGCGACGTTTGCGGAGGGCAGTGGTGGCACCACTGCGTGGCGTTTGTTTTAAATCAACAAATCAATTAACTTCATTGTACAGGCATAATCACTGCAGTGACCTTCGTTGTAAAGGAATTCACAATATGTGTGAAAGAAAGGAATTCGACAGGGACGTAATCTGTGCTTTTTTATACAGGCAATTTCGTCGTAGAGGCGTTCGACTTACTCAGTTTGTAGGTTTCACTGAAAGCAATGGATTTCGAAAGACAGGATTAAGTGGGCGTGCTGGGAGTGGAGGGTCTCCCTCGACGCACTTGGGCACACACACACACACACGCTCACACACACACACACGCACACGCACACGCACACACACACACACACACACACACACACACACACACACACACACACACACACACACACACACACACACACACACACACACACACACACACACACACTCACGCACGCACGCACATACACACACACGCACGCACGCACATACACACACACGCACGCACACACATACACACACACACGCACGCACGCACACGCACGCATACACAAACATACACATACACACACGAACATCCACGCTCACACGCACACGCACGCAATGTAAGCTGATATTACCTAGTGGATTGTGTCAGCAAAAGTTTATGCCTGCTTGAATTGCCCGTGTTAACCCAATGTTCAAAACAGGTGATATTGATTCATTTTGTTGCTGTTGAAAAGGCGCCGTAATTTAAGCAGCATACGACAGTAGCATATGAATTTCGTACTTCCATAAGAAGCCGACTATCGTCTGCTCACCCTCGGCCGTGGTCGCCCGCGCAGGAATTAAACTTTGGCCACCCTGATTATCGGTGTCTGCTACCTCAAGAAAACTGCTACGTTCCATTTATATTTCTCCTATAGCCCATGGACCTAGCAAGTAGCATGACGATGCGTGGCCTCATTGAAGTGTCGGCTTGTGCACTTCTTCTGCAAACGATGGGGGCCAAGTCGGCCGAAGTACGATTCCACCTGTACATGAATTTTCCATTCGTGTGTATTCTATTATACGCATGTGTTTGTATCATGTTCTGATTGTTGCAGTTGCAGTGATGTAATCGTCTATTTAATATATTACACCAGTCGTTTAATCAACTTTGTGTTGAAATGCACAAAATGGGGCAACCTACTAATTGTCAAAAACAGCCAGAAGCACTGGCAAAAATATGATGCAGATCGAATGTTGAAGGAAAAAAACAGTCACAAAACACAAAGGACAAGACAAGAGGTTCACACCACAACGAATGGACTATCAACTGGTTTTTTCTTTCAACTATATACCAACTGGCCCGGATTTCAACCCTTCCGCAAACATCCAATGTACTTGTTGGAATCGACACAAGGCGAAGCTTTCACGCAACGGTGAATTACATAAAACTAACTGCAATGTGTACAATTGCCGTTGTCTATGCAACAAGGACTCATATGTAGTTGTTGATGCATAGGCCACAAATTTAATGTCTTGTAATGTATATATAGCTCGGTGAACTCACTCAAACGTCAGCTCACTAAGCCTTGGACCAACCCGTGGGGCTGAGTTCGTAGCAATAAGTTCGGCGGATTTGGAGCGGAGAAAGCTCGGCTGAATAGAATGTTGGTGAATATTAACCAGAGCAAGCTCCGCTGAGTAGAATTTTAGTGCTTATGAGTCAGAGCAAGATCGGATGAATAGAATTTTGATAAATGTGAGCCAGACCAAGCTTGGCTCTAGAATTTTGGCGAGTATGAAGCAGAGCAAGCTCCGCTGAGTAGAATTTTAGTGCATATGAGTCAGAGCAAGCTCAGATGAATAGAATTTTGATAAATCTGAGCCAGACCAAGCTTCGCTCAATAGATTTTTGGCGAGTATGAATCAGAGCAAGCTCCGCTGAGTAGAATTTTAGTGCATATGAGTCAGAGCAAGCTCGGATGAATAGAATTTTGATAAATCTGAGCCAGACCAAGCTTCACTCAATAGATTTTTGGCGAGTATGAATCAGAGCAAGCTCCGCTGAGTAGAATTTTAGTGCATATGAGTCAGAGCAAGCTCGGATGAATAGAATTTTGATAAGTCTGAGCCAGACCAAGCTCGGCTGAATAGAATTTGGCGGACGTGAATCAGAGCAAGCTCCGCTGAGTAGACTTTTAGTGCATATGAGTCGGAGCAAGCTCGGATGAATAGAATTTTGATAAATCTGAGCCAGACCAAGCTCGGCTGATTAGAATTTTGGTGAATAGCAGTCAGAGCAAGCTCGGCAGAGTAAAACCTTGGGGAGCCTGCTCACACATGCCAATGAAACACAGCATGGAATAAAACAGTAAGCAGCTACATCTCACACTCTAACAAAAAGAAGATTCAGGCGCATAAATGTCGTACTGTCTTTGTATATCTTGCAAGTTGCATCATACTTATTTTATAGAGGCATTAGTGACGGGATATGTTTATGAGTTTATGAAGTAATACACGCAAGTGCAAACTCTCCAGCAATTTTGCCTCCGTCTTTTTGGTCAAGATGCTATGCGTCGTGACACGCGCGCACATTCCGTTAGCTGTGGACGTGTAAGAGCCATCTGCATTTGAAAAGGTGCTATCGCTCGAAGGAAGGGATGCAACGAGAGACCGAGGGATCGGTATAGGCCCACCATGGCCAGCAGGCGATAACGGCATGTGCTGCCCGAGCCAGCAAGCAGCATCAGCCTGCGGTGCTGGCTCGGGCACAGCGCACCGGCTTTCGAGAGCGAGAGCAAGGGAGACGTGGCGGCGCGGGGATGCCCTTTCTCCTCACGCAACACCTGGCGCGTTGATATGGCAGGAGGTGCTCCGTCTCGCCCCCTCTGCTCCGTCGAGGCGTGCTCCTGACGTGGCGCCGCAGCGAAGGGAAACTTGTCGAGGCGCCGCTCGTGACCTGCCGTCGCAACCAATGCGACTTTAGGTGCCGTTTCGCTGCGACAGACTACCGACGCCCGCTTTTTTTCTCAATGGGCCATTTGAAGCTTTCGCATCGAAATGGCGTCGCTTGAGTAGTAACGTACGGTGTCGACAAATCCATAAAAATTACAGAACCGAATCAGGCTCGCGAGTTTTTCTCTCTCTCTTTCGCGTGTCGGTGTTTATAGTACGCACCGCTTGCGCAATAAACTACTCCAATGAATTTGTTGCACAGTTCAAGGCTTGTTGAGCCAACGTTTACAGATAAAGAAGTGTCTGCAAACGTTTTGTTGAGCGACCAACGTTATTTCTCACAACAAACCACGAAATAGCTTTCACGGGTCTCGGCGCAGTTTTGACGAAAAATCACAGCGATCGTTGCGACATGCGACCAACCACTTGGTCGCAGCTGCATAGGGATGCGAGGGGGGTGTCGACACCTGCGACTGCGATTTCCGTCGCATGCGACCAAAATGGCACTTTCGAGGCGAAGGAAATCGCGCCACCAGAAACAGGCTTCAGGCCAACTCGTCCGAATCGCCACCCTAATTATGCCTCCCATGTTAGCGGAACTTCTAAATAAAACTGCATACCTGGTCGGATGACGGAAATGAGGGGTCCATTGTCCCGGTATAGCACGACGCAGCTGACGTTGTTTCCTAGCAAAATGGAGCTACCTTCTATAAAATTATAGCCCAGGAATACAGAACGAGAGCGCGCACCTTAGCTTCTTTCTCTTCGGGTATCCGCGGTAGTGGTGACGATGATGGTGGCCTTAGCTTTGCGGCGATTTTCCGTAATTAGATGTCTAACCACATCGGACAAAAGTATCAATCAATCAATCAATCAATCAATCAATCAATCAATCAATCAATCAATCAATCAATCAATCAATCAATCAATCAATCAATCAATCAATCAATCAATCAATCTTTTATTTAATCCGCCTCTTTCATGGCGCGACGGCGCATGCGCCCTCCCTAGCGGATTAGTCGCGAAACGTTTTGGAAGGGTCGCGCGTGTGACCGCGCGCCGGAAGTCCCCCGAACAAAAGGAAAAGCGCTCGGACGCGCGCTGCTGCAAGCCCTCGTGCTGTGTACCGCGTTGAAACTCTACTGGTAGCTCGACGTCGGTGCGGTACCGAAAACGTGCGTAGCATAAAACCGCAATACCACTTTAAAAGAGAAAGCGGCCAGAGCATCGTCCGAGTTGTCCGGACTGCACCGTGAGCCAGGTAGTTGCCGCCTTTCATGAATTGCTCGCTAATTTTAGGAAACACCCCTGCATTACACTTGGGCGACACTTAAGTACATCACGTTGCTGACGAAGTCTTTTTGCAGCGTCTGTCCTCACTTGCTGGTGGTGGCAGCTCATTCCTGACTGCACGTACTCGTAAGGCGTGGCAACACTGGGTCGATACGAGACCGACAAGACGCTCACTCCAATGATTGACCGACTATTGTGCGTCACTGAAACCTTTTTATCATACCAGGTCTACAACGACGCAACCGACGAGCGCGAGTTGTACTGCGACAGGTTTTCTTGTCGAAGGCACCGGCAAAATCAGCGTGCCGACCATTGTTCGACCGAACCCTGCGCGATCGGCCGTCGAACCGACAACACAATAGCGACAACGTCTTCGCTTGTATATATAATTAGTCGTGCTCAAAATGAGTCAAGCACGCCTACGAAGTTGAAATGCACAAGCTTTAACCCTCTCAACCCGTGCCCACGAAGTTTGAGCCAATGTCGATCCTGTTCAGCCAAGATTAACCTGGCACCGTCGAGTTCATGCACTCGCTACCGGCGAACCTGAAGTGAAATGTAAGCAGTTAGGTCGAACGAAACTGCTTTTATAGTTCAATTCTGGCCTTAGCGATTTCAAATCACCTACACTTCCCTTCGCACGGCGCGTACACAATAAGCGATAAGCGGCGAGACAGCGCTGTGCCAACGTCTGTACGTCACCGTACATTTGGTTGTCGGCCGCATTCACTACGTATATGGGTCGGCCTGTTCGTGTTGCTTTGCCGACACGTTTCTCAATTTCAGAGATGCGTTATTTGCCTCTGCGTCAAGCGGCAAACAAGAGACGGTGTGTTCGGTATACAGCAGCATAAACAACCGCCTCGCTCATTTATACCAACGCCATGTGAGCGATGGCATCCGCGTGTTTTCGTGAGTGAACAACATGGCCTACAAATGAGCCCTTATGCGAGCGCAGTTTTCTCTAATAATGCTCTATGTCACGCTAAAACTGTAAGTATGATGGAGTGAAAGAAAAGCGACAATGAGTTAACAGCGCGTAATATATGTATCTGGATCACATTTGCCGTTGTTTAGGTGGTTCGGCCGCTCATATTGACTCGTCTCAGGGTGTAAAAACATGGCACATATGCGCAGATATGCATGTTTTTCTATCATTTTCACACTATTTCATATCAGCGATGGACCTCTTCCACAATATTTGACGATAACAACGACCTGCGGCTGTAGATGTCGATGTAAGCAAGTGCACCGCTTTAATAAATCCGATGCAGAAGGCTGCGCTAGAAGACTTTTTGAATATGCGAAACGTCTAAATATTGTGTAAAAAGAATACAAAAAGTGATGCCCAAGTGCAGAAATCAGTGACAAATTCCAAGGAAGCCGTGCCGTCAGACGGAACTCAGTGTGCCTTAATCGGCAGCACTGCTTGCAGAACAGCGCACTCAGGCCTGCTCACCCAGTAGTCATTGAGTGCGACATGGCTTCAGGAACGACACGCTGTCCCGAAGAAGCCATTAATAATGATTCGCGATCCACGAAACGCACAACCGACGCGTACTCAACGTGGGCGCAGGCACACAAATCAACCGGCGAAAGCCCCGGGACCCTTCCAAAACGTTTTCAGTGGCGTGCGGCAGAGGGCAGCACAGGAAAATGAAAGAGGCGGATTGCCCAGGAAGAGCCATGATGCCTTTGTCTTGTCATGTCTTGTGTCCTCAACAGTGGCGCGTACGCACTATGGGGGATTGGCCAAGAAGCAGGCGGTTTTCCGTATGGTTAGAAGCAGAGAGAAACTTGATTTGAATAGTGGAGCGTGGAACGATAGAACTGTGATTTAGAAGTGTAATGAAAATAATGTTAAGAATTCTGATAAAATAAGTTAACGTGAAGAAATGAAATATTAGATATTATGGATAATTTTAGAAATTCAGCAAGGTACTCTTTTTGTCTCTCTAATAAAATTGTAAACTGCAAGAAAAGCATCCCTGTGGCTGGATCCCAGTGAAGTCGCCCTAAAAGAAAGTATGCTTGGCGAGGTTAGCGATAGGCGAAGTTTGGTAAATGAGTATTCGAATAGTTTTTTTTTTGTCTTCGAAAGCGGCGGCACGAGAGAAAATAATGTTCGATAGTTTCTGGTGCACTGCAAAAAGAACATAGAGGGGACATAACGAGACCAGACCTGCGTAAGTAAAAATTTAGAGGAGGTATACGACATCTCAATTTTTGTAAAAGAAACTTCCAATTGCGTTGAAGGACACCAATTGATATTCCATGGGAAGCCAACATGGTGGAACTCAGAAGACGGTCTTAGCAGGAATACTGCAGAGTTTTGAGATATAGCGAAATTTCTGTACCTAGCCGCGGTGTCATAAGCTGATGTCGGCAAAACAGATATGATAGGGCCGTTCAGGGATGCTCGTGCGAGTGAATCAGCCATTTCATTCAAGTGTAACCCATGATGTCTCGGTACCCAAAGCAAACATACTTTTCGTAAGTACGGGGGTACCGCCCAACGAAATGTTCTTTTAATTGCTGAATTTAAAGATGCAACTAGTGCTGTGCATACAGATAGCGAGTCGCTCACAATAACAGCTAATGGGTCATTTTGGGGGAGTTTTCGTAATGCTAATATAGTCGCTAATAATTCTGCCTGAAATATAGGTGTGAAGACGGGAAGGCGAAGGGAGTAGGACCATTGAAGAGATTCAGAGAAGATCCCCACTCCTGCTTTCTCATTGCACACAGAAGCGTCAGTAGCTATTACATTGTCAGTGGTTAGCTGGTGTAGGTGGCCGTGTAAGATAATAATAAAGTCTCGTCTTGGTAATAGTTTAGCATGATCTGAGAATATGTCCTCGAATTCAATTTTGAGGTCTGTTAAGACATCATTCGAATGGTAAACTTGGCGTGTGGACACATCCAATTTTTGTAACTGTGCTTGTACGAATATTACATGAGGACTGTGGAATCTCGACCACGATACTTGAAAAAAACTCAGATGGTTCAGTGATAATGTTTATTGTGTACGTCTTTTTAAATGGTAATAAATGTTTAAAAATGTTTTAACCGTAAGTATGCGGAATCTGCAATCTAGGGTGGCTATATGAGCTTCCTGATATAAAACAGCGTTGGCAACAAATCTAGGCAGCCCGAGGCATGAACGTAGAGCTTCTCTTTCTAAAAGTATGAGAGGTTTAATTTTGTAGGCGGGGCCACCGGAAAATATGACGCAGCCGAATTCTAATATTGGCCGAACATACATCTTATAGATCATTAGTAAGGTATCCCTGCGTAGCCCAGAGCGACGGTGGCTGAGGCGGCGGAGCATAGCTACGACTCGTACTGCCTTTGTTTTAATATGTTCAATGTGACTGCTCCAGGTGAGTTTGCCATCGTAAATAACACCAAGATACTTGACTTCGTTAACTTGACGAATGATATCTTGTCGGTATTGTAAAGATATATGCACCTGTGCAGTTAATGGGAATGCTAATACAGCACTTTTGCTAATATTTAACGACATACATAACTCCTCTAGCCATGTCTCCAGCATTCCTAAGTAATCCTGCAACGACTGTTGTAGTGAATGTATATTATTTGCGGACGTAAAAAATGCGATATCCGCCGCGTAAACACATACATGTACTCCCGGACACAAAGGAATTGTGCTTAGCAATATGTTAAATAATATAGGGGAAAGAACGGAACCTTGTGGTACACCTCTTGTCTGCTTGTGTTTGGACGTCGAAATACCGTGTTGGTAACAGTAAAACTATCTATCTCTTATATATGCATAGATCCAAGCGGTTATATAGTTCGGGAACTTCGTAGATTGTAGTTTATCTAATAGAATACAATGTTCTACAGAGTCGTATGCTTTTGATACATCTAGCGTCACAAAAACTGCGTACTCTCTTTTGCGGCGAGCAAGTTTAATGCGGCTCTCTAAATCTACATGGGTGCACCATATGGAGTGGCCGGGACGAAATCCAATCTGGCAAGGACTGAAAAGGGTATCATCCGGCATAAAATTTGTTATACGGCCGTGAAGAACCATTTCTATTAATTTGACGACATTGGAAGCAAGAGAAATTGGTCTTATGTTGTCTAAGTCAAGTCGAGCTGATTTTTTCTTTAATAGTGGAATAATTTTAGCTACTCTCCACTCTCTTGGAACCCATGCATTCTTGAGAGATAAATTTGTTATGGTTAGGAGGTCCTGAGGCGCATAATCAAATAAAACTTTTAGCATTCCTGTTGTAATTCCATCTGGACCGGGGGCTGACGCCGGTAACGAACTGATAATGCCTTCCAGCTCTGTCGCTGTTACTGTTTTAAAGTCGTCTCCCAAGGGAGGTTTCTTTAGGCCTAACGGCAATTTTTGTTTGAAACGTCGCGCAAGTCCTTGAGCAATTTTCTTAAGTGATTCCGATACTTCTTTTGTCGATAGAACGACAGAGTCGACATTCACGGGCGCCGGTATAGCTTTAAGAGATCGAAGAAACTTAAACAGGGCCTTTCTATTGCAAGACTTCGAAAGGCATGTCAGGTGCACGAAATCATAATCGTCCTTGGCTTTTGAGACTGTTCGTTTAGATGAAGTAGCTATATATGTATAATCAGCCCAATTAGCCGGACTTTGGTTGTATAGAAGTTTTTTCCACGCAGATTTTCTACGTCTAAAACCTCGCTCGCAGTCAGAATTCCACGAGGGACAATGTGATCCGCCGTTAGCAGATTGCACAACAAACTGAGCTTTTTTTGATGACTGTTTTAGAATTGAACATAGTCTCATTCTTTAATATCCCTCTTCATGCCCTCCTGAGCGTGCAAATTTGATTTTAACGCATTTAAATTTTTTTCGTAATTAACAAAATTGCGCACATTTATATCTAAACCTGTTAACGAGGTAAGCAGTTCAAAAATTATAGGGAAGTGATCACTGTTAGTTCCGGAGTCTACAGTCTTCCAGGAGGTGACAGACATGCTCGAGGTAGCACACGTAAGATCTAGGGCAGATCGCGACTGACCCCGAACGAAAGTATGTGCTCTCGAATTTAAGAAAGAGAAATGATTCGTTAAGACCCAATCCCACAAGCGCTTGCCACAAGTGTCCGTTGAGAAACCCCACGATACACGCTGAGAATTAAAATCTCCCACCAGTATGATGTTCTTGTGACTGCGAGCAATAGAGGTATCCAGATATCGAGTACCTTGCACTCCAGCGGGGAAGTAGGTGTTATTTATAGAAAAAGGTGTGAAACCAGGAAGTATTATATCTAGTGCTCAGATTTCACAGTCTGGGGACATCATCTGGCATGTTATAGTAGCTCTATGGCAGAGTTTTGATGAGACAAACAAAACTAAACCACCGCCTCTGGATATGCGATCCAATCGAAAACATGGAAATTTTTTAGATGAAAAGTCTGACCAGCAACAAGTCAAGTTTCCTGTAAAATAATAATATCTGGATAAAATTTAGAAATAAGATATAATAAATCTGTTGCAGTGGAAAGTATGGAACGGCAGTTCCACTGAATTACTGTTAAGGTTCCTACGGTGAATAAATCCGAGCAGCAGAGACTGCTTGGTCTAAAACGCTCTCTTTTAAGAAGTCCTTCTTAGTCGGAATCTCTCTAACGTACTTTTTTTGCCTTGGACTTGGTGGGAGAGCTAGGTTTTTTCTCTGTCGGTGACCTTGTTCGTTTAAGAGATCGGGGGTCCATATCTACATCTTGATTTTCCATCCCATCTGTGTCGGAAAGACAGATTGGTCGACTTTCTCAGAAGTTGATGGTTTTGATGAATCGTTATTTGTGAATGTCTGCGCGGTCGATATTTCAATTGGTGGACTCCGCGGTAGTCCCGACATCGGATCCTAAATATTGGCTTTATTAGTTAGTTGAAGCCACGGACCTAGTTGTGAGGACAGCACCTGAACAAGGAATCGATGAGATTTGTCATAATGCGCTCCATTGCTTTCTCCAGCGCCTTTTCTACGGAAGCTGCCACAGCCTCAGAGATTGAGTTTTCCATACACAGCGTTTGACGGGCCGTTATACCAGCATACCCCTGAGTCCTGCTCTGAATTTCTCCAATGGCCTCACGACGAGAGCATCGACGTCTATAAATTATTTCAAGAATTTGTACTTCTTTTGACCTTGTCGGGCAGTTAGGCTCATCTGCGGGCTGGGGACCACTGCAAACGCAGCAGCACTCATTTCGGGAATAACAGTCATTTGAATGATGGCCTTCTCCACAAATTCGGCATCGTGTGTTGGACCTGCATCCTTTTATGGAGTGCCTGAACCGCCAGCACTTTAGACACTGAAGGACACGAGGTGATAGAGGCTCAACTCGGTATGTAAGTGGCCACGCCTTGATTTCCGATGGGCTGTTCATTCCAGCAAATGCAGCAATGACTGTGTCTGTGGGTATGCGCTTATTATCAACGACACGGCTGCAACGATACAGAGATATCACGCCTGCCGCTGAAAACATTTCCAAAATTTCTGCCGGACATAGACTTATGTCGACACCGCGGACTAGGCCTTTGGTACATGCAAGGTGATGAGGAATGAAACTGCTCACCGGATCTGTCGCGAAAACATCGGACTAAAGTAAACCTTGAACACAAGCCTGGTCTGACGAGCATCAAAGAATGATCCCTCGGCCATACTGTCGAGCCTCGGTGATTTGTTGAAGATTGGCCGAGACCATCACAGTTGGGTTTGAATTGCTTTGGGATTCTTCATGCGAATCACTCCGCCATCACTCGAAACCAAAGTCACAGGTACGCTGCTCGTCCCACTGCGTAAGAAAAGCTCCACCGGTGAATCAGAGTTAGGAACAGAACCCGACCAGGAGGAAGCCGCCTGGCCTGGCGATGAGAGTGACCTTTGTGCTCCGTAGGACATTTTTCTACCGTGGATGAAAAAGAAAAGGTCTGGAAAGAAGGTGACATGTAGAATGCTGGAAGGTTCGAAGATGTGCAAGAATGTAGAAGGGATTCTTTGTGATACCGAAATTACGAGACTGCCCATCTGGTACACCGATCAGCACTGCAGTGATTCTAGGGATGACTAGAATTCTTATAAGCAACCTGAAATGGATGCGTGTGTGATAATGAAAAATAAAGCGCGGTACATTAATGTCCTAGAAATCTTCAGAGACAGACGTTGCAGGGAAGGTTCAAGGACGACATAGACACACATTTGGCCACGTCTTGAGAACTGGCTAGAGAGAGGCAGAGGGAGACACTTATTTATATTAGTGTGGAGCACATTCCTCGTGGGGTGTTCACGGCCCCATTGGCTCGCGCCACTCCACGTGTCCACTGGATCAGCCATTACTGTACTGTGATCTGAGCTGGTCAACGCAATATTTTAGAAGAAACATGAGGGCGAAGGAATAGGTCGTGTAATCTTTGAAGGCGAAAGCCTCAAGTGGCTCGTTACAATGGCTCATGCCCGAAAAAAGAGACGTCTAGCCCACTGAAGCAAAAAAAATATCCTCATTAGGAATGGCTCATACCCCCGTAAGCAAGCAAATATGCAATGACTGAATATGAATGAAGAAACGAAAGAAAGAAAGAAAGAACGAAAAAAAGAAGAAAGTCGGAAAGGAAGGAAGGGGATAAGAATGAGAGGACGAAAGAACTTTCGGTAGTGCATTGGGCACTCGCATGTGCCGTTGAGGAGGTCGACCTACAGCGCCACACGCTTACTTCTCACTGCGGCTCGTTATGTCTTGCAAGAAGTATGACCCCTCGGATCGTTTAACAATGTATTACCAGATGTGCAGCAGGCTTTCACTTTCAGGTGTTGCAGGAGTGTGAGATGCTGCCGAACTTTTTCTTAATTAAATAAACCGAACTTTGGCCAATTCCACATAGTGGATATGGGGGATTGCCCAAGACTCAGAGGCAAACTCTCGGATGGAAACAAACAAACAAACAAACAAACAAACAAACAAACAAACAAACAAACAAACAAGCAAACAAGCAAACAAGCAAGCAAGCAAGCAAGCAAAGAAGCAAAGAAGCAAACAAGCAAGCAAGCAAGCAAGCAAACAAGCAAACAAACAAAGTAGCAAGCAAGCAAGCTAGGAAGCAAGCAAACAAACAAAGTAGCAAGCAAGCAAGCTAGGAAGCAAGCAAGCAAACAGGTGGGCAGCCCGGAAGTTGTTGGCATTCCCAGGTGAAGTAATATAGTATGAGCTTTGCTACACACTAAGGACAATATGAAGAATATTGTGTACAGCGGAAGGGGTGTAAGGTAAACAGACAAGGGAATGAATTAGTATGCAGGTTTGGGCTTTAGTGTGAGAAGGCTATGACCATTGATTTCGGCGGAAACGAGATCGGCCTAAGAAAGATGACTCGGCAGCACGGAGCGCAATATTATAACGCAGAAAAAAAAAAAAACAAGGCTGAGCCTACGCTGAGAACGGCTGTGCTACAGCTAACGGGCCAATCTTTTCCAGTACGCCAGGTGCGTGAGTAAGGTTTACACACATATTTTAGAGGAACACCTGCTACAGACCAGGGTAATAATGAGCGAATTGCAACAACCCACCCCAACAACGGCTCGGAACTGGGACATCTTACAACCAGTTATTGAGCCTTGCCTCGACATTAAGACAGGTCGAAGTCACTGGAGAGCGACGACGAGTATAGCGCCATCTACAGTTGGGTGATCTCGTCTAGACAGAGGTCTCGAGCGCATCGTAGGCGGGGGGGCTTGGCGCGTGACATTTCACTATTCACTTTCCTAAGTGCTATTTGCGCAGACGCACCATTTGCGTCGGGCCATTTTCTCGCTCGAGGTGGCGCGAGCGGTTTTAAGCTGCACTGGGGGTTGGGGGGCGGGTGGGATAAAGGGCTTGTCGGTAAGCGAGGCGGCAAAGTTGTGCTCAACTGTGCTGTTCGTGGTATTACTTCAACTCTTACACGAACACGTCATAGTGTAAAAAAAGAAAAAGAAAGGAAAGAAATGGTATTTGCGTGTTCGCGACACGCACGGACAGTTGTGTAGAAGAAATGGGGAGCTTGTGCTTGAGATCCATTAGGATTTTAATGACCTTTCGCTTACACTCCTAAGTGGGCGAGCCGGAGGGTCGGACGTATTCGTGTTTCTTCACCTAGGTGTTGTTCCACAAACTCCGATCGCAAACCAAAAGTTGTGTCGCCGCGGCTTGCTTTCCTTTTCCGGCGATTCCAATCGTTTCCGCGGGGCGTCACATAAACTCTAAAAGCGAGCCCGCACATCCCGGCCGCCGCAACTAGTGATCGACCGACTCCTGAGGCCGAGGATGATTGATCCCGAGGCCCGAGGTCGGGCCGTAGCACGTGTGGGAAGAGTGACACAGTCGATGGCGGCCATTGATCGCTTTCGAGACATGCTGCCGCCGGTGCTCCGCGTCCGACCATTAGAGTACCTACATTGGCAGGGCTTGGTCAAGGGACGTCCTCGTCAGAAAACTTGCAGCGGAAAGAAATACTAAGAGACACTCAATCAGTTTACATTGGTAAGGTAGCCGTTCAAAACTTCCTTTGTTCTTCTCTGGCTGAAAAAGTAGAGAACATGGACGAACCTCAGTATTCGAATTTCGCGCTAAAGCGAGAGGTCCATGAGGTAAAGGTGACATTTCAAACTACGCTGTAATTTCGTGCACCTTCCGTTTCCTCATAGGAAGAGCTCTCACAAGTTACCAAGCTGTTCTTTCGAGCTGTATAACGTCGATACAATTTTCATTTCTTGATGCGCAGTTATAATGAGCACCGACCAGGTGTTGCCAAAACCTGTGACATCGCAGAAAACCGGTGTGTAAAGTTGAAGGTGGCGTCGCTGACGTCTCAACTCACGTACTACTGTTGCGTCCTTTGTGTATTACGACACCTCCACACCCCCTTAGGCATCAATATTACATATTCGAGAACCACAATATGTCCATCTAACACAACTCGTTATATTTGTTCTTTTTAATCATATTGTGCTAGTCAGGCTGCCTCCCATTCACTAATTCTGACGCCATGACCTTTCATCGACATCTTTACTCGCGATATAATCGCGGGACGAAATGTCGTGGGTAGAAAAGCACACAACTTGATACTCGTGTTTTTCTAATGCGGTACGCATTTAGCGGCTACCGACTGAACCAGGCTGGGAAAAGACTGAATTTATTGTTTCAATGAACAATAAGGTTTATCGACTATGAAACGCCTGCAGATGAATATTGTGATAATATTTTTGAAGAGATTTCTCAAGACTACATTTTTTTCGAAGCACGTAAGCATAACACTAGTGGTATGTCTGCGGGTACATATTAAGAAAAGTTAATCCGTAGGGCTCAAGTTGCTTCGAAACTTCAAGGCTAGTGAAGTGCGGCCTGTAAACGTTACAACAATAGCATAAGCAAAATGGTAGTGAAACAGAAAACGACCTGATACTGAAGGAAGCAGAGATAGATAGAGATAGAGACGAAGAAAGAACATCTCTAAGAAAGTGAGAAAATAAAATTCCTCAGACTACTCTGCGAGCAATATTGGTGTGCTCATTTTCCGTCACGCGCTCTAAAGCGGCCACTAATCTCTTCCGACCACTAACCAAACTTCAGCTTGAATCGGAACTGTGCGCTCACATCACCCTCGTCTCTGACGTCATCGCAGCGGCCGCCCGTCTAGTTGACCGCGCCCTCTTCGAACACCGGTGTCAAGTCCAGGCAGCGGCAAATGGCAAGTTGCCGTGCGCACGCGACCGCGGCGGTAGAATCGTCCAAGCGGCGCCCGAGGATCGACCGGCGCGTCACAACGGTCTCGGACCCCCGATGCGACAGGCTGTCTGTGCCCCGGCCGAGCAGGTGTAGCTTTGCGCTGGAGCCACGTGCAACACGCCGCTCGCGGTGAGAGAGTGAACTTCGTTTTTATATGTCTGTGCGCACCATTTTTTTTCACCAGTGGTCACTGCACCTGCAGCTTTTAAGTAGCACATCGTGAGCATCACGTGGCTGAATCGCACATACACACGACTTTGGCACTCCTCGCTGTGATGTAGAGTTCCGGTTGTTAGGCAGGCCGGAAACGCGACAGCGTTAACCACGTTCCGGTAAATCTCTGACAGAGTATTTGCAGGGTCTCACCGGCTTCGAAGTCAGAGTTAAAATCACTGAAGCGAGGACGAGAGAGCGAGAGAGAAACATGAGAAATGGACACTCGCGAAGAAAGTGAACGAGAAGGCTATATATTCATCGCACGTATGGGACCGCAGGCGAACGTCATATGCGGAAACAGAATACCACTAAAGCCCTTATGTATTCCATCTCAGTCAGAAACGCGGCGACGAATACTGATGATGCGACACGGAGTATTCCATGCTAGCGTTAGCTTGAGCGCACGGGAGAGACAGCAGCTCTACCGAGCGGATTTGGGCTTATACTTTTGAATTTTCTTTGTCATATATATACCTTACCTTTTGTTACCTCATATGCCTCGCTATTGAGTCGTGCACTATGTGTTATCTACAACGCACACCGTGTCTTGAAACTCTCGCTGTCTCGAAGTTCTTGGAAAGAATAGGCTAGAGTCTTTCTGTCAGAGGCCATCAACTAAGACAAAGACAGCAAACTTCAGTGATTCTTTCGGATTGGAGCTTTCTTACTGCGACAGCCACATTCTCCCACCATGAAGACCACCATGTTATCTTCGATTGCCTGCATTTTCCACAAATAGTTGCGTTCACTGGCTGTGGGGAACTACACAAGAACGCAGCGGTAATAGGCAGGTAGTGCGCGGGGGGGGGGGGGGGGGGGGGGTAGAGGACGAGTGCGTTTGTATAAAATGTACTAGTTTAAAGAAAGGATTTGAAAAAGAAAGATATAAATATGCAATATAATATTTAAAAGCACATTTTTTGTGTTAAAACAGAAGCAATAGTTTAGATTAAATGAATCACTTTTGACATTTAGTTCCGTGTGATGTACGCAACTTGCTTTCCGTATGGCATAGTAATGCCTGTTGGGCACTTCCAGCTACGCACATGAACAGGCTTGAGCACTTTGAGATACTCCTTGTTTGCGTAGGCGAGATTTATTTTATAGCTTAACGTTTAGAAATATACATGTGGCGTCTCCTCAGACAGTGCAAATCTCATCGTGCTGTTCTGATATTTGAAGTTTTTTGCTTCAGCTTCTTTGTATGTTCAAGGTTTGGCAAGCGTGGCATTGGCAAGACCCTTCTTTGGCGAGTCGGTAGAAATCATCGCTCCCACTTCTAAACGAATCATCCTTTAGACGTCCTTACTAACGTGTGAAGGTCGGTCTTTTCTCTCATGAGATAGCACTGTTTGTCAAGTTAACTTCTACCAAAAGAAGAAAAAGAAAAACGATAAAAGCATTCTCTGCAATTACTTTCAGGTACAAGATCTCGCTCAGGCGAGACATAGCAACTGTGTCAGCGGCATTTTGAGAATGTTACGGAGTCTTTGTTTCCCCTTCTTTCCTTAATTATTTTCCTCCCCCAGTTTTCTTTTCAATTCTGAATAATACTTTCTTAGCCAGGCCGCTGTTCTTTTAGCTCGCTGAAATATTGTTGCCTCACTTTATTGGGAAAACGTAAGAAGAATTTGTACAAGATTTCTCTTATTTGCCGTTAAATGATTCCCCTTGTGGCATACGAACAGGACCAACGACATGTTTTCTGTCACCAGATCAGCTCCGGCTGCATAAAGCAATCCACTAGGGAACTTCTCTAGATTGATTTGATGGCCATGCGGGTTGGTGGAGACCATACTCTGTTTCATACACAGCAGGCAACGCTACGAAGGCTAGAGCGACTCCTCTCGCTGTTCGTACCCGTGACCAAAAGGTAGCGCGTCACATATGAAATAAAGGTATTAGTTACTCGCCATGTAATTCAATACGAAAATAAGCCTGCTGGTACTTTTACGTCCCAAATCATGACGCATTTATTGAATGAAAAGCGATCGAAGATCTAGACCTATTTACCACCAAACGATTGGAGCAATACGTTTCTGCGACCAGCTACCACAGCGCATAACTTGTGCTCGCGACAAGAAACATAGCACGTCGCCTACTAGAAGCACAAATATTGCCTAGCAGCGTGTGATTTGACGCAAACTTGCGTCCAGAAGTAGCAGCTGTAGTGTGGGAAGTAGTTATTTTGCATAAAACGTTGCAGATATGGAACAAGGGCTCTGCGAAACACGCGGAGTGATACTTTTATAGCCACAGTGCTTGCGTAGCTTCCGCATAGTTGCCTGATATGTTTGAAACGGAGTATAGTGAAAATGACTGAAAGAGGGGTCTACTTCTTTATGACAATAATAAGAACCGGTTCTTTGTTAGCACGAACCAGGGAATCTTAAGAGCTTGGAATAGACGCGACAGAAAGGTTTGCGGTACTGGTCACTGCCTCGTTTTCAATCGGGATGCTCATTAAACCCACCTATTCATCAATCCAGCCAACAACACAGTACGGTTAAACTGTACAGAGGAGCGTGCAATTCACACATGTGAGCAATCTTTGAACATATTGCAGCCAGCCGGCTTATGTAGCGTATACGTGAGCATATGCTCCGCTGCCAAATTTCCGTCGTCGGATTGCAGGAACTGAAAGCCGAATTTGGTTTTGAACTGCCGTTATGAACTCTGATGGCTGCTACGGAAGATGGCTTGAATGAATGGTAAACTAATTGATTAATTGTAGGGGTGCTCGAATAGTGACATTTTCGAATCTATTTGAATAAGAATGTTCGGGAAGAAAACTAGCTTCGAATATTGAATGGAATAGGAATAGAATACCTATTTACAGCGCTTGATAGCAGTAATGCCGTTGACAACATGAATTTCGGTCAGCTTCGGAGCTTGTAAATGAAGAGGTCTGAATGGTCATCGTCATTTGCTGCACCCTGGCAATAACAGTAATGAAACACAGGAAAACCACGTGACCGGGTTTTGAGAGAACAAAGTGCAGTACTGCAGGACTTCGCATTTGGTTAAACAGACCCGAAGATGGTAAGATTGCTTAAATATCAAGTTGTTTGGCCTAAATCTAATGAGCAAATCATTCGGTTGCCTAAAGGCGAGGCATACATATTGAGTAAATTGAAGCTATTGAGGACAAGTTAACTATTCCGCTGCATTCGCTCAGTAGCTGGTGTCTCTCCGAAATAACCGCTCCTTTCCTGCAGCCCAGTAATTCGGAACCGTCTATCTTTCTCCCTGTAGGCTGTGTGCCGTTGTTACCTTAATGTAAATCTTATAATAATAATAATAATAATAATAATAATAATAATAATAATAATAATAATAATAATAATAATAATAATAATAATAATAATAATAATAATAATAATAATAATAATAAACGGCCCACTTTTATGTCCCCTGCAGGATGAGGGCCTCTCCCAGCGATCTCCGATTACCCCTGTCTTGCGCTAACTGACGCCAATTTCCGCCTGCAAATTTCTTCACCCCACCTAATTATCTGCTGTCCTCGACTACGCTGCCCTTCATTTGGCACCTTAATGGAACTCTAATGATCCACCGGTTATCTGTCCTACGCCTTATATGGCCCTTCCCAGCTTCATTTCTTTCTCTTAATGTCGACCAAGATATCGGCTATCCACACTATCCACACTATATCTTCCCAACTCTTAGCGTTACGCCTAAGGTTGTTCGTTCCGTCGCTCTTTGCGCAGTCCTTAACTTGTTCTTCAGTTCCTTTGTTAACTTCTAAGTTTCTGCCCCATACGTTAGCTCCGGCAAAATGCCATGATTGTTCCCCCCTTTTTTTAAAATGACAGTGGTAAGCTTCCAGTCAGGATTTGGTAACGCCTGCTGTATGCACTCGAACCCATTTTTATGCTTCTGTGAATTTCAATCTCATTATCAGGGTGCCTTGTGAGTAACTGATCTAGATATAAACTTACTCCTGCACAGGCTCTAGAGGCTGACTGGCGATCATGAATTCTTTCCTTGCGAGGGTGTTGAACGTTACTTTTATCTTCTGCATATTAATCTTCAGCCATACTCTAACACATTTTCGGTTAAGGTCCTCAATTGCTTGTTTCAATTAATACCCAGTATTGCTGAACAGGCCAATGTCATCTGGAAACCGCAGGTTGTGGAGATATTTGCCGTTTATCCTCATTCCTAAGTCTTCTCAGTCTAATAGCTTGAATACGTCTTCTAAGCATTCAGTGAATAGCATTGTTGATACAGTGCCTCCTTGTCTGACCCCCTAGTCTTGGTAAGTAGTTTTCTATTAGTTTTCTATTTTTCTTTGGAAAATCAATGTTGCTGTGGGATCTTTGTAGATATTTTTCAAGGTATTCGCGTATGCCTCCTGTACACCTTAATTAGGCAATGCCTCCATGACAGCGGGTGCCTCTACTGAATTAAATGCGTTTTCACAATGAAAGTCATATAATGAGGTTCACTGTATTCCGCAGATTTCTCAGTTACCTGACAGATGGCATGGTTGTGATCCATTTTAGAATTTCCCTTTCTGGAACCAGCTTGTTCTTTTGATTGATTGATGACAAGTGTTGGAAATCACTTTGGTGTATATTTCACACAATACTGAAAGCAAGCTAATGGGCCTTTGATTGACCTCTTTAACGTCTCCGTTCTTTTGGATTAATTTAAGTGTATTATTCTAGCTCTGAGGCATTGCGTATGCAGGACCCCTAGCTTTCAAGCATAATATCTCCCCCATCTTTCATTAAATCAACCGTTTTTCCGTCTTCCTCTGCCGCTTTTTCTCGGGATATGACTTACAAGGCCCTTGCTGGTTATAGAAGGAACATGTTGTTCACTATTTCTGATGAAGGTTGCGTAGCTACTCTGGGAACTGTACAAGTCAGTGTGGAATTCTTCTGCTGCTTTTACTATATGATCGAAATTGCTGGTGACATTACTCTGCTTATCTTTAACGGATAGATATTGCCTATGGCAAATTTTATTCTCACTGACATCATGCCGCGGCAATTTTTCACTGCTTCCTGAATATTGCCGACGTTATAATTTCAACTATAGCTTACTTTCTTCTAGTATGGCAGATTTGAAAGTCCAGAGAATTTCATCTGATCACTTAATTAGACACTTTCGTGCTTTGTCCTTTCTCATAATAACCTACGCTTACTAATCTCTCCCAGTTTGTGTCTGCAAGCGACACTAATTCTCAGTTCTCTGGAGTACACGTTGGTATATGTTAGGGCTCAGTCGTCGCCCCTTTGGTTTTTCTTATATATATTAATGAATAGCCTTCACGCGTTTCGTTTAACGCTCATTTATTTTCAGATGATTGCGTTATCTTCGGAAAAATAACACGCCTCGACAATGTTAAGAAGCTTCAGTGGGATCTTAATGCTGTTTTTTTGTTGGTGCAGACAAGGAAAATGGAATTAAATGCAGAAAATTGCAAATTTTTAATGATTTCTGAGATAAAATCGCACGCCTCGTATTTCTGTCTGCAACCTAAATGATGTATCATTAGACAACATGTTCTCATAGAAATATCTCGCTGTTTCCCTAGCATCTATCTTGGAATACGCATATTCAATCATATTCATTAAGTCATCAACAATGTTAAGCACATGCTATAGGGTACATCCGCCGAAACTTTTTCAGTTCACCTATATTGGCAAATCGATGTCGATCACTTATCAGAGAAAAACTTCAGCGGCTTGGTATACACGTCGGGCTAAATTATTGCATTCACTTGAAATGGTTCAGAATAAACCGGTTCGCTTACTATCTAATTACGATCGCACTGCTAGCACAAATCTCAAGTCTCGCCTTATTGTAACATCCTTGAAATGACCTATTTTTGAGCCTTTTTTTATCACTTATACTGCCACCCTGATTTGCGCGACGAGCTAATCTTTGCTCCACAGTACATTTCACATAAACTTAGATCAGCTTTACAAAGTCAGTGTTGCACCTCCGCACCCCCCCCCCCGCACCCCCCCCCCCGCACCCCCGCGCCCCCCTTTTGTCGGCCTACTTTATTTCCTAATTCTTACCTAGCGGGCACATCAAACGATTGGAATCACTTCCCTGCATCAGGTTCAACTATTCTAGACCACGATGCATTCCAAATACCCCAGATAAGTATAGCAAGGAAATAATCACTCTTTTATAATTATGTTGTATTTTTGACGTCTGTGCATCAATGAATATTTGTGTTATTTTTTGGCTCAAACCTAATATTGCATAAACAGGAAGTCACGAATATTTTTACGCATTATCTCGTATTAACCATCCCCTTCTTTAATATCGTTTGACCTTGAAGGTACTTGAAATAAATAAATAAATAAATAAATAAATAAATAAATAAATAAATAAATGTACTTCCGGAGAGAAACGAATATTTGTCAACTTCGGAAGACGAATTCCTGATACAAACGCCTATGCAGAATATCTGGACATTCGCAAGCGCAGAATTATCTGCCAAAGGTAATAATAAATAACACTCTCCAGCTGCATCCTGCCTATGAAAAACTCGGGAAAGGATGTTAGCGAGCTATCCTTGGCTACTTGTCGCTGCTCTTTTATGTTACAATGGCATCCCAATAAATATATATTACTTACGTTGCTCAGAAAGAGAAAGAATTGACACGGGAGCAGCTTCCCCAGGCGCCGTCCTCCGGTTCTTGAACCATTATCGAGAAAACACACACACAAACAAAACAACGTGCTCATTTGAAAACCTTCATGTTTGCTTCACATAAGCAAGCATACTTGTGCCGCTACTGTATCATAGAAAGCTACGCAATTCTTTGTAATGGCGTTTATTTTTAAAGATAAGCTTTCTTTGCCTAGACCACCTCGGTTGCATGTCAAACAGTATCTCGTCTAGTAGGACACAGCTCACGCGCCTACGTAGCACGGAATTTACCCACAGAACAGTGCCAGTAAGGCTACTTGTGTTCTGCATTGTAAGACAACAAATTGCTTCATAAAATCTTCGCATATAATTCCGACTCATAGCAACCTTTAAAACACACAGATCTCTTAATGGAAAAGCGCCTGGTATTATTCATCTTCTTTGATTTTCATACATTGCCTGTATTTCGACTTCGACATTCTTGGACAGCTGGGTATGTGCCCACTGAGAATGTGCCCATTCTGGGCCGATTCTCCAGGAATGATATGTCCCACTTTTGACAGAAGGGACATCGAATTCTGAAATATATTTAAGCATGTGTCTTGCACTTCTGTGTACATAGACCTCCCCTCACTATTATTCCCTGAACAAGCATCGTACACTGCTTTCATCACATAATATCGCTGCGTTGATGGCTCTCAGTGTGCGTTCACCTTATTTGGCGTTCATACTTTTCTATAGCTTGTGAACGGTGTAGGAAATAAACATAAACATGCTACGAGGTTACAGTTGTGACTTGTTGTGCGTTTCATACAGATAAACACTGCTTGGCGTTAAGCATTGAATAGCGAGAACATGAACGCAAGTGTACGCATCGTATTGTGTTGCACGTGGTTTAATTAACTACACTGAAGAGTATCCAGAGGAACCAATGACCTTGATTGTAAATGAAGCGAAAAAAAAAAAAAACTGGTTGTAGAAGTTTCCTTTGTAACTAGAGAAAAGGTTCAAAGGGTTCTTCAAAACATGCTCCGGAGAAAAACGGCAGCAGATTGTGGAATAACCGTCAATTCTTGAATATCTTTCGAAAATTTATTCCCTATTCCTCAGGACATCAAGTGTACCAGGAAGTTAAAAAAATTCCAACAATATACTAATACAGAAGAAGGAAGACGCGAAAGCGTTCAAGAATTATACACATATTAGCGTGCTTTTCCTATTCTACAAAATATTAACCGAGGTATCTTCTAATATAACCAGGTAAACACTTGATTACCGTCAACGCAGAGAAAAGCCTGGCTTCAGGAAGGTGTATTCTATAATGGATCACATCCATTTCATCAACCAGCTAATTGAAAAATCGGAGAAGTATAGCGAGGCTTTTAAAATGGCTTTCATAGATTACCAAACGGCAGTTGATTCAGTATAGGTACCAGCCATCCCGAAGGCATTGCGTAGCCAAAGAGTACAGGAAACATACGTGAATACCTTAGGAAATATCTATGAGGACTTCACAGCTATCTTGATTCTGCAGAAGAAAACCGGAAAAATGTTGATGAGGAAAGGAGTCAGGCAAGCAGACACAGCCTCTTCAGTGTTGTTCACTGCCTGCTTAGAAGAAGCATTTGGGCTACATGTATTGACTAGGAATGATTAGGAGTTAGGGTCAACGGTGAATACTTCATCAATTAGAGGTTTGTCGATGACATTGTCCTATTCAGCAACGCTGTCGATGACTTGCAACCAAAATATCGAGGGCCTTATGCTCTAAAGAATAAGAGTAGGCTGAAACATTATATGCAAAATAAAAAGGTAATATTCAATAGCCTGGTAAGAGAACAAGAATTCGTGAATTGCAGTCATCCTCTAAAATACATGCAACAGTAGGTTTCTCTAGGCCAGTTACTCACAGAGGACACTGATCATTGGAAATGAATTTACGGAATAAACATGGAGAGAGAAGAGAGAAACAACTTTATTTGCCAGTGCAGGGTTGGAAGTTAAGGCAAGTAGGCCTAGTGTGGCTCCCAGCTGGGGGCGACGTCTTCGGCCCACGAGACGAGTGCGAGTTGCGTTTTCTTGTCTGCTCTCGTCAGCAGCTGGTTCCAACCCTCCTCGGAGGGAGCTGGCAGTAATATTGTGGGGGAGGGTTATCCTCGCATTCCCAGAGAATGTGTGCCCGAGTGGCGAACACTCCAAGGTCGCACTTAGTACAGACGGGATCGTAATCCCCGCCAGTGATTAAATAAAGCCTAGAATGACTGAGAATGGAATCGGTCTGCAGTCTGCGAAGCATGGTGGCTTGCGCTCGGTCCAGGTCGTGTGGGGAGGCGGGTACACGCGTCTCGTCTCCTTGTAGAAGTTCTTAATGTCAGCATAGGATTTGGGGGCTTCTGAAAGCGCATCCGGGTTCGACGGGCCGGCCTCCCGGTTAGTTAGGCCTCGGGCTAAACGGTCGACTTCTTCGTTCCCAGAGTTCCCCGCGTCAGCAGGCACCCACACTAAGCTTACAGTTCTGTCGAGAGCGCAACCGCGGAGGATGTGCGCGGCGGGGAGACAGAGTGAGTTTTTTGAGAAATTTTGGATTACTTGTTTAGAGTCACTGAGAACCGTGCGTGTGCGGGGATCCGCGATGTGTAGCGGGATCGCGACCTGTTCGACAGCGGTGGAGGAGTGTGTGCGCACTGTAGCGGCGCCGATGAGAGTGGTGGTTGGCGTCGCTACGCAGGTTACGTATGTGTGACAGTCGCATTTCGCCGCGTCCACGTACATTGCATGTTCATCGGCGGAGTAGGTGACGTCTAAGGCTTGTGCCTTCAGTTGGCGGCGCCTATCGTGGCGGCCGGGTAGCATATTCTTGGCCATGGGTTTGATGACCAGCCGACTGCAGACTACAGTCGGGAGGGGAGCAGTGGTGTGGAGGTCAGGTTGGAACGCATGCGGCGGACATTACCAAGTCATGACAGACAGGTTACGGTTATTCTCGAAAACAAAATTGTAGGAGCGTTGCACTCTGCCAACACGAACACAGCTGGCTGAGACTTGTAGCTTAACAAAGGTGCTTGAGAAGAAGCTAACGACCGCGTGACGAGCAAAGGATTGAAAATTGTTAGGTGTAACGTTAATTGAAAGGGAGACACCACATTGGATTAGAGACCAAACTGAGGTAGCCGATATTCTAACTTGAGCTAAAGCACAAAGTAGTATGCAGGACGACAGATCAAACAAAGAAACGCATGTCGCCCTGCGTGCCCTTTTGCGCTGTACCTCAAGCTATACAGTACCAACTAGTCCAGCACTGCGCTCTTTTGGATTTACGATATTGTAGTTAAAGAAATGTAAGAAAATATAGCTCGGCAGGCGATGTAATACGTAGGACGCAGAATTGGTGGTCTAATAGAGCTATAGCGGGTGTTTTATGTTGACATTAACATAATTTTTTAACAATCCCCTAGGTCTGTGGAATGCAGCTCTAAAGTTACTAGAACATCAATGCATTTCGCCGCACACTTTGGGAACGCATATCTCGAAAATGGTTTAATCCTTCCCAAGAGAATGAGATGTTAGAGGCCACCGGCTACAATTTGTAAATTTAAATATGAGTCGTAAATAAATTAATTTAAAACTTAATTAGCCAACTTTCGTGAATTAGTCAAATATTTACTTTCACTTTTTTTTTCGTGAAAGGAATGCCTTCCTTTGAGAGTAATTTAGCTCGAAAAGTAGAATTTTGCTGCTTGTCCCCACGGACGATAAAAAAAATCTGCTAATGATACAATAAAGCATTACGTACAATGGGAGCCAAGAGGAAGGAAGCTCAGTAAAGGAGAGCAGAGGATTAGGAGGTGTGACGAAACCTTGAAACGCCTTCAAGGGAAATCTAGCGCCACCGTCTATGCGGGTTTACTAGTGGGCGCTGTGCGCTCATGTGAGCGACGGTATATAGTTGTGCTACACTTGTGTTCGCTGGCGTTGAGCGAGCCTGAAAAGCTCTCTTAAAAAATTAATAAAGAAGTGTCCATTCACCTGTATTACATCTTTCAATGAAGTTTGCTCACTTGCAGCGTCGCATCTCACCGATAACTTTGTGTTTCATGCAATGGCACATTCGAGCACAAGTCCTCGTGACAAAATAAAACATGTTTTTGTGTAATAATAAAGTTAAAACAGCTCTGTAATTTCTGTTTTAGTAGGAAATGAACCATAATGACAGACTGAACGGGGCTTCAATGTGCCCTGGCTCTCCGAGAACCATGCCAATCCGAAGCCACCATGATCCCAGCAATCCCATGCATACAGCAGCGCCGCTGCCGCCAGTTTTCCCTCTAGTTAATATAGCAAGAAACTCTATGCTTACAGGCATAAGATGAGGTCTGCTGAAGAAACCGGAGTAATGAGGATATCGCTAGAAGAGGCCTTCGTCCTGCAGTGGAGGTAATCAGGCTGATGAGAATGCTGATGACGATTATGATTTACCTAAATGCACCAATAACGTTTGCGTCACATACATTCCAACATATCTGAATTAAGGGTCTAAATTAAGCCACCGGCCATAAACGTTCGAATTAAGCCACCGTCATAATGCTAGCGAACCTAGAAACGAAACAATGCACTGCAGTTGTTTAGGAATTGTTGTCGTTTGAATTTATGATGGTCGTACCTTCCTCTTCTCTCGTCTGCATATAATATTATCTTAAAGTGTACAATCTTTGAAACTCCACCGTTTATGTAAGACCCTTGATAAAGGGGCCTTGGAGAGAATAAACTGAACTGACCTATAGTTGTGGCCCGCGATGCTATCTTTTAGACGAATAGCGGTAACGATCTGAACACTGCCTTGAACGGACGTGGACATTTTTCGAAGAACGTGGTTACAGACTGAAAACACCAAACAAACATAAGCACAAACGATAACAACAATACAATTAAGGTAATGTTTCCTTACAAAAAAGAAAAGTGCACTTCATCGTGTCGTTTGCAGACACAGTCTATTTGGCCCGACACGCAGAAGTGCACTTGCAAACAGAACATGCGGAGTGTCCCATCATGATAAATGATCCGTGAGTGCACGCAACATACATGCACAGCTGCCACGCGGAGGCCGCGAGCGTCGCCATGTTTCCGCCCTCGCCGGAGCCTTCTGCATGTCTAGGCCGGACCATGCATAACATCGCAACGCCAGCGTTATTGACTGGCGGCTCATTTGAGGCAAAAGTGAGTTGGCACAAGTGGTAATCAAGTAATCGATTCGCCCCGCTCTAGCAGTACTGGAGTTGATGATGTCCGATTGTGTGTACCGACTACGGGTTTTGCGGCCGTCCTAGATTACTCTCGTAGATTGCAAAAAAAAAAAAAAACGCCGTGTTTGCCGTTGCTTGTCAATGATATATATATATATATATATATATATATATATATATATATATATAGATAATTGCTGGACCAATATTTCGTTTACTTTGACGTCCGTGTGCGCGGGTGTTTTAGAATCTTATGAGCAAACTAATCATGGAAGAGTAAGTTAGTGTCAATTTCAAATGCTTTAAAACATTTGAAAAGCTAGAAAGCTAGCACTTGAAAAGCTAGCTAGCTTAACAGGACTCTTTCAGCCTCTATCAGACACTGTTTGGGATATCATCGGCCTTAGTGAGATTAGAACTGGTGACGCTTATACAGTGATGACTAACGGTCATGTCCTCTGCTATAGAAGTCTCTCAGATAAGAAGCAATACGGGGTAGGATTCCTAATCCATAAGGACATAGCGGGCAACATTGACGAATTCTACAGCATTAGTGAGAGGGTAGCAGTAGTCGTAATCAAACTTAACAAGAGGCATAGATTAAAGGTAGTACAAGTCTCCGCTTCAACATCCGGGTCACGATGATGATGAAGTAAATCAGTTTTACGAAGATGTTGAATTAGCGATGAGAAAAGTGCAAACTCAGTACACTGTTGTAAAGGGCGACTTCAATGCGAAAGTGGGAAAAAAGCAGGTTAGTGAAGAAGCAATTGGCAACTATATACGGTGTCGGTTCTGGGAACGCTAGAGGAGAGATGCTGGTAGAATTCGCAGCAAAGAATAAGCTGCGAATAATGAACACCTTTTTCAGAAAGCGTAGCAACAGAAAGTGGACCTGGGAAAGCCCTAATAGTGAAACAAGGAGTGAAATTGATTTCATACTTTCTACGGATCCCAGCATAGTGCAGGATATAGAAGTGATAGGTAGGGTAAAGTGCATAGGTCATAGGTTAGTGAGGGCTAGGATTAACCCCAATTTGAAGCGAGAAAGAGTAAAATTGGTCAAGAAGAAACAGGTCAACCTTGAGGCAGTAAGGGTAAAAGCAAACAAATTAAGGCTGGTACTTGCAAACAAATATGCAGCCTTAGCATAGAGAGATGATGATGATGATGATGATGATGACATAGAGGTAATGAATGAAACCGTAACTAGGCTGGCCTCAGAGTATTAGATTCGTCGGACGATCCTACCGCTGTCGACCAGATGTAGGAGTCGTTGGACTATCTCGCCGCTGCCACCATTTGAAGGAGATGAAGGTCGTAGACAGGAACTCGGTGAACAGGATTTATTTACATATTAACAGTTTAAGCAGGATACATTGGCAGACTAGCGCGACTCCCATATGGAGCCCGCAAAACTAACATACAGCAAACAGTTTACGAGCACACAGCTCACTAGTACATTTCTAGTATGACAGAGCACTCAGCTCCCGACAACGAGCACGACACGAGCACACCCTAGCAGCCGGCAAACGCTGCTTATAAGCCCTTGCTCGACGTCATAGTTCGACGTCATTCAAGATGACCCGCCTTTTTGGAGGATGAGGTGTGTCGACTTGGAGGATGAGGGCTCACATACACGTGCCGCACATACACACAGGTGAAAAGGCCGGACAGTTCTCGGTACCGCCCAGCTTTCAGTGCCGACGTCAGAGGGCTTCGTAGAACTGCTTTGTCCCGGGTGGCTCGGCCAAGTACCAATTTCCTGAGTTGATCGCGCGCCACGTGGCTGCCGGCCCTTCGCAGTTCTCCGAAGGGCGCCCCGTCTGGTGGGCTTGGAACACGTGCAGGGGGCTGAAAGCTGGCACGTTGCCACCCCGTACGGCCATTCTTAACAAGAGGTAGCAATTGAAGTGGGAGGCACGGCACTAAGACAACGAGTAGGCAAGCTCTCCCAAGTAACAAAGGACCTATAAAGAAACGACGAAGAATGAAAGTGTCCAACTCAAGAGATAGATATAATTCACGGAACTAATAAAACTGATCAACAAGGCGAGAATAAGGGATATTCGAAATTATAACTCGAGAAAAACTGAAGAAGCCGTAAAAAATGGACGCCGCCTGAAATCAGTGCGAAGAAAACTTGGCATAGGACAAACCAAGATGTATGCACTGAAAGATAAGCAGGGTAATATCATCAGCAATCTCGAAAGTATAGTAACAGCAGCGGGAGAGTTCTATACTGACGTGTACAGCACCCAGAGGATTCAGGATGACTTCATTCAGAGCAGTAATGACTAGGATACAGAAACTCCCCCTGTAGCTAGTGATGAGGTCAGAAGGGCCTTGGCAAGACATAGAATGGGGAAGAGCGGCCAGAGAAGATGGAATGACAGTCGATTTAATCAAAGATGGAGGAGACATACTGCTTGGAAAACTAGCAGCGTTCTATAGAAAGTGTCTATTGACTGCAAGGGTCCCAGAAAACGGGAAAAAGGCAAACATTATACTAATCCACAAAAAGGGAGACGTTACAGAGTTCAAAAATTATAGGCCCATTATCTGATTCCCAGTATAATATCAATATTCACCAAGATAATTTTCAATAGAATAAGGGCAACACTTCACTGTTGCCAACCAAGGGAACAGGCTGGCTTCAGGAAGGGATACTGTACAATTGATCACATCCATGCCATTAATCGGATAATCGAGAAATACGCAGATTACAACCAGCCTCTCTATATGGCTTTCATAGATTACGAAAATGCATTTGATTCAGTAGATATACCAGTAGTCATAGAGGCATTACGTAATCAAGGAGTACAGACCGCTTACGTAATTATGTTGGAAAATATCTACAAAGATTCCGAAGCTACCTTAATTCTGCACAAGAACAGTAGGGAGGTACCTATAAAGAAAGGGGTCAGACACGAAGACACAATCTCTCCTATGCTATTCACTGCGTGCTTGGAAGAAGTATTCAAGCTATTAAACTGGAAAGTCTTAGGAGTATGGGTCGATGCCGAATATCTCTGCAACCTTCGGTTTGCCGATTGTTCTATTCAGCAGTAGTGCCGACGAGTTACAACAAATGATTGAGGACCTTAACAGAGAGAGTGCAAGAGTGAGGTCGAAGATTAATATGCAAAAGACAAAGATAATGGCCGGGCGAGAGAACAGGAGTTCAGGATCTCCAGTCAGCCTTAGAGCCTGTGAAGGAGTACGTTTACCTAGGTCAATGAATGACAGTGAACAGCTATCATTAGAACAAAATTTATAGAATAACAATGCGTTGGATCGCATACGGCAGGCATTGTCAGCTCTTGACTAGAAGCTTACCATTAGTATTGAAAAGGAAAGTGTACAATCAGTGCATTTTACCGGCGCTGACATATAGGGCAGAGACGTGGAGACTGACAAAGAAGCTTGAGAAGAAGTTAAGGATCGCGCAAAGAGCGATGGAACGAGGAATGCTAGGCATAACGTTAAAAGACAGAAAGAGAGCGGTTATAGCTGGTATAGCCGATATTCTAATTAACATTAAGAGAAAAAAATAGAGCTGGGCAGGTTATGTAGTGCTCAGGTTAGATAACCGTTGGACCGTTAGGGTTACAGAATGGGTACCAAGAGAAGGGAAGCGCAGTCGAGGGCGGCAGAAGACTAGGTTGGACGATGAAATTAGGAAATTCGCGGGCGCTAGTTGGAATCGGTTGGCGCAGGACAGGGGTAATAAAATGGGCTGATGATGATGATGATGAAATGATCTTGAAGGTACTAAGGAAGCCGGCAAAGAGTACAGAGAAAGAAATCTTTCCAGGTAGGTGGTCGATCTTGGCACCGTCGCCTTTTCTGGCAGTCACTCTACCAGTCAGCCGTGTAGGGACCTAGCAGGTGGTAAGAAACAAGAAAACGCACTTATTAATCAACAACTGCAAGCGCCGGGAACACCTCATGAGTTATTGACTAAATGGACTGTGCGACCGGTGGGCTATTGGTGCACGAAACGCACTGTGCATGGTTGCTGCAATGGAATAACTATTTCGCTACCAAGCATACGTCCCGCGTCGCGCTACAGGCCCACATGATGATGCTATTTGTGTTTCATAAGTCGTAGTGACCCTAATGACAAGCTGCCTGTTTTTTATACTCCTGCATGACCTTTCATGGAGCACATTCTGCATAATTACCCGAGTACCAGGGCGCATCCACAACAGATGCGAAGTGTACGCCACAGGCTCAAGCGCCGGTCACTTATCGTCGGTTGTCAAATTTAAGTTTCCAGGCCTAGGCGACAGCGGATGTCAGAGTCACGCCAGCCCAACACTCCGAAGACAAACTTCCTCAACCCAGGAAATGTAGCGGGGAGGAAGCAGACCCGCGGTGTTATAAGTGCACCGGTGTCCCACCTTTAGTCAGCCAGAACCGTGGAGCCGCCATGGCATCAGGGAAGCGTGCTTGTCGTGCACCGAGGCGGCCCGGGTTTGATTCTGACCCAGGCACCAAATTATCGTTTCAAAGCGCCCAAGTATACTTTGTTTATAGAAACCTCCATGAGAAATTTGACGTCAATCCGAGCACGTTTTTTTGACGTCTTTTCACTCTTTGCATCGTCGGCCATAATTTTCCAACCATCGCTAGATTACGCCGGATTTTCCAAATCATGGTATATATAATGCTTTCGCACTAAATATGGGCACGTTTTCAAGGAAAGTTAGTGGTACCGCTATATTGTTTGTTCGGCTCGCTTACTTACACGACGTCTTCTACCATGCTGCAGGCATAGTGAAATATTCATGAATTTTACAGCGACCTAAGTAAAACGGTATGGGGTATGTCGGAAACATTATCATCATATGTTGGAGGAAATGCAAGTAGCCAGGTAACGGTGGGTACCTTCCTAGACACAGACGGCGCCACAGATCGACGCGAAAGCCGACATAACGAGGCGAAATGCAATATTGTTAATGCGCGTACTTCCATTTCGATGCACGTAAAGCTCCGAGGTGGTTAAAATTAAAGCGGAACCCTACACTACGCTTACTTCAATAAACAACTGCGCAGTTTCGGTAAGTCACATCCCACAGTTTAACTATAAAGCTACGTACTGCTGTTTTTCGCGTTGCTGGGGCCCTCTACATTATTTTAGGCCGTCACGCTTCACAATCGAGATGCGCCAGTTTCACGGCTTCTACAGAGCGGCGATATTTGAATTTATTATGCCGGCTCCGTCTGACACGTATAAACATGCGATGCCGCACGGGCCGTGCTGAATTGATAAAAATACCAAGAAACTGACAGGCCTACAGCCTATTGATTCACGTTCGGTTTGCAGAAGGCGCGGCGGTGCCACCGTGGGCAACTTCGCTCGCAGGAAAGGTGTTTGAGAGCGGTAGCTGCCAGGCACGGCGTTTTAGCGGCCGCGAGTATCGGCGCTTCATAAAACTGAAAGCTCTCGTCGTTGCACGACTCATCGATCGGCGCTGCACACCCCGCGTTCATTGACAGCGCGAGCCCTTCAAACGGAGCCGCAGCCGAGAACGGCCGGTTTTTTCGAAAAGTCCGCGGACAGGTGTGACGTCAAAGATGAGAGCGTAGTGTGGGTAGCCCAGGTAACTGCGGTACCCGCAGCACACCGTGCTTTTGGACCGGCAAACTGCGCACGGCAGAGGGCGTTTGCGCAATCTGCCAGAAATCCGAGTGAGCGCTTTGTAGTGAGAACAACAAAGTGCGATGTTGGTATGGCTGGTGCATAGCGGTCAGCGTTTGTGGCGCAGAAGCCAAGTAGGAGGGACAAGAAACGGGCAGAAAGAAAAAGCGGATTCTGTCTGCTCGCTTCTTCTTTTATCCACGTACCCTTTGGCCACAAGCACTGACCTTTACATGTATGAGCATATTGAGCGAAAAAAAAATAAACAATAGCTTTGGGAAACAATCGATGGAACGAAACTAACACACTATTTGAAGAATTCAACAAAGAAGTAGAAATTTATCCATGGCCGAAGAAGAATCGATCGCTATGACAATGCCCAAGTTCTAAGGCTCCCTGGGAAATAATGTCAGGAATAAAAACATTTTCTCGAAGTGGTCGGAGCGGCACTCTTAAACTGTTTTATGGTTAAAGATTAAGAACGCCGACGCGATCAGAAAAAAGGAAATAAAATATGAATCGTCGTGGCGTTCACCAAGTATGGACAAAGAGGAGACGGCGCCAGAACAGCGCTGTGACGATAAAACTTCATGGGAGGCACACGAGAACGTAATCGAGTTAAAATAACTCGAATGTGTCGACGTTTTTCGAATGTGTAGGCAATTTCAGTATCAAGGGAATACGAGCTGTACATCCTTAGTGAAATTAACTACAGTGGGCTTAAAAAGCCTAGTATATTGCACTTCTCCTGAACCTAGCAGCAGTTGTGGGAATGGACCCGTCAGGTATCGATAGAACAAGGCGATTGATGGCCGGATTCCCCAGACTATCGGCCATTTCACATCTAAAGTAGCTTTGCTGACCAGTGAACCCTATACGGCTAATTGGGCGTAGGTAACCAGGCAATAGAAAATGAAATATACTCACAGGGTGAGGACCACAAGTTGCCGTGAGCGACGAACGTAGGGGTAACGAATCTATTACTTTCATAACTGTCGAGGTTGATTATTAAGTTCCCTTAAAACTAATACCACCACCAAAAATATGGGTATGAAGTCAAGAATCGTAATGAAAAATGACCAGTCCAGTGCAGAAAATAACATGACAACACCAGATTTTTCGTCGCAATGTGAGACGCCTGTTGTAATGACAGTGTTTATCGATAGACTATAGAGGATGACGAGGACGTGCAGGGTTGTATAGCGCAAGGGCCAGCATAATGGCCAAAGAGCGCCAAGGATCTTGTCATATTGTCAATTGATCATGATCCTGGCACTTGTTTCTGCATTCGCTCTTGTGGATACCGGCGCAGCCGTTTCTGTGATAGCCGCCAAACTGTGCCGTTCGCTGCGCAAGGTGACCACGCCGCTTTCTGGACTGTTGCTTCGTACGGTAAGCGCGCAGCACATCACTCCGCACGCAGCCTGCACTGTACGTGTGCTTATTCACGACATTGTTTACATCGTCGAGTGTACTGTTCTTCACACCTGCTCGCATGACGTCATCCTCGGATGGGACTTCTTATCCAGTCATAAAGCCGTGATCGACTGCGCACGCGCCGAAGTTGAATTTTCCCCTTGTGACGCACCCTTGGACGAAGATTGTGACCGCCCTTCTAAACTTACCGTACGCGAGGACACGGATATTCCACCTGGCTCCTTCGCCATCGTACCCGTTTCTTGCGATGCCATCCGTGATGCAACGGTCCTCTTCACACCGTCCGACGTCTTCATGAGCCGTAAATCTCTCCCACTACCTTTCGCAACACTTTACATGGCCGGCAGTTGCAGCAATATATAATTTTACAATCGCCTCTGTGCGCCTATTACGTTGCTCGTTGGTGAATGCCTTGGCTTCGTGGAACGCTTCGACTCTTCGTCTTTGGTTGAACTCCCCGGAGACTCTTTTGATGTCGACTCCGGCCAACCATCTTTGATTTCCGCACTTGAGGAGACGTCCAGGGATGCGTTCTCGAGTGCCATCGCCAATACCCTCACACCTGCCGAACGCGCCGACCTTCTTGATCTCCTGCACCACTTTAGAAGTTCATTCGACGTTTCACAACCTCACCTGGGCCGCACGTCGGAAGTGCAGCACTACATTGACACCGGTTCACATCAGCCGTTACGTCAACGACCGTACCGCGTTTCTGCCGAATAGCGTCGTGTCATTACCACCCAAGTCGAAGATATGCTGCGCCGTGACGTTATTCAACCTTCGCACAGTCCCTGGGCATCTCCTGTCGTTCTCGTTCGCAAGAAGGACGTGTCTATTCGCTTTTGCGTCGACTACCGTCGGTTAAATAAGGTAACGCGCAAGGACGTCTATCCTTTGCCGCTCATCGACGATGCCCTCGACAGTCTTCAGGGAGCAAAATTCTTTTCGTCCCTCGACTTGCGTTCAGGCTACTGGCAGGTCCCGATGGCTGCGGCCGATCGCCAGAAAACCGCATTCATTACGCCTGACGGCTTATATGAATTTAACGTGATGCCTTTCAGGCTTTGTAACGCCCCTGCCACCTTTGACCGACCCATGGACAACACGCTGCATGGCCTCAAGTTATCTATATGTCTGTGTTACCTCGATGATGTCGTGCTTTTCTCGCCCGATTTTCCGACTCACGTGCTCCGCCTCAGACTTGTTTTGACCTGTCTAACGAACGCTGGCCTCCAGCTCAACCTCAAGAAGTGCGGCTTCGCCGCGCGAGAGCTTACCATTTTAGGCCATGTTGTGTCCAAGCACGGCGTTCTACCCGATCCTGCAAAACGTCGAGCAGTCGCTGAGTTTCCGAAGCCTCAGACCATCAAAGAACTTCGAAGCTTTGTGGGCCTGTGCTCACATTTCGGGCGCTTTGTTTGGAACTTCGAATCGATCTTGGCGCCATTGACTCAGCTTCTACGCGGTGACGTCGCCCTCTCCTCCTGGTCCCCTGCATGTGACTCCGCCTTTGCTACGCTGCGTCGTCTTCTCACCTCCCCACCTATGTTTCGCCAATTCGACCCGTCAGCTGCAACTAAGGTACATACAGATGACAGCGGGGTCGGTCTCGGCACCGTCCTCGCCCAACGAAAGCCCGGCTACCCCGAATACATAGTCGACTATGCGAGTCGCACGCTGACGAAGCCCGAGGCCAATTCAATTACAGCGCGACCGAAAAAGTGTACTTGGCCTTAGTATGGGCACTTGGCAAGTTCCGACCATACCTGTACGGGCGCCCATTCAACTTGGTCACAGATCACCACGCGCTTTGTTGGCTCGCCAACTTGAAAGATCCCACTGGCCGCCTAGCCCGTTTGGCACTGCGCATCCAGGAGTACGATATTCGCGTCGTTTACCGCAACGGACGCAAACACTCAGACGCAGACGCCCTGCCTGGTTCACCTTTAACTCGGGACTCGGCCTGTGGAACAACTTCCGGCGATTTCGGTCGGTTACTAGTGCTATAACCAAAGAAGAACATGGATATTGCGGAGCTCGAAACGGGTGCTGCTGAACACCTCGACGCCGCCTATCGGTCCTACTACGGTTACGTAAGCTGCAGTTGCCGGGAAGCGTGAGAAGCAGTTAGGGACCGTTGAATGCTGTCGCGTTTCGCTTTTATAGGCGAAGCTCAACCGTCCTATTCTTGCCTCTCTATATAACTTTTGGGTAACGGTATATACGCGGTCAGTTTGCGCACAAGTGTAACCGACCAGCTCATGAAGTCGGCGGTGCCTGTATGAATCCGCGAAGCAAGCGGCGGAAGAAGGCGCCTAGAGGTGAGGAGAATCGCGCGCCGCGGAAAGTACGAGGGAGCACGCTGAGCACGCGGAAAAGTAACGCAACCTAGAGGAATGTGTAGGTAACGTAAAAACGAGGCGAAATATCGCAGAGGAGGAGGGTAGGTGGAGGCACGCTGGGTTGATCTCCTCTGACAGTTGCTACAGGTTTTCTTTGCGATGCATACTTACCGGGCTCGTCTCGCGATAACATCGTCCTCACACGCCGCACGCTGTATGGGCAGTGAAAGCGCGCGACGGTGAGCCAATGATGATGGCTCAATGTCGCGTGGGCAAGGGCAGGAAGCGTGCCGTATTCCGTCGCGCGCATGTTGCCGGGGGATAGGAAGGAGGGGAAGCGTTGTACTTCGGCCGCGCACGGTTGCGCGGGCTTTAACTTGAAAGCGATCAGCTTTTGGGGCACAGCCTAGGTGGGCCGACGGCTCGTAGCTTTGCGTGCGCTGTGTACCCACCGCTCAATTTGCGTTGAAGCGATAAACAGCCCGCAGGTTAATACGCTCGCTGCTGCTGCGGCGATTCATGTCGGCCCGTTGAGTGTCCGCGGTCATCGGGTATGAAGCGTTCATGTTTGCCTGTGCACACTGACATCATGCTAGGTAATTTACATAGTAAGCAAATGTGTAGAACGTGGCGTTCTATTCCGGCGGCTTCTGCGTATGGCGTGCCGCGCGAATTCTGTCTTGAATACAATCTGCGAGGCGGATACTGTAGGCGTCTAGGCGCACCGAGGGTCGAAAGCATCGTGTGCTCTATAGCATCTATACGGTTGCGCGTCACCTAAGTTCACGTAGTGAAACGTCACTGTAACATTTCTTGCGCTGTTTTCACCTTTTTTGTTCATCCTCATTGATCAAAACGCCCTGCGTTTAACAATTTTTCATCAATGTCCAGCGTTTCACACTTATACACCCATGCACTCTTATGCAACACGCTTGCTATCCCACTCAACCTGTTAATATTCTCTGCCCACATATGTAGCTTTCGCATCAACACCATTTTTGAACACTTTGGATATTTTTACAAAATGAGAATACTTTTTGCATTTCTACCATGGCATATTGCCTTTAACCAAACGTGCTATACACAAACAAGTAAGCATCATTATTACATGACCATCGTCAAATGTCGTTAGTATAGAGCGGCTAAAATTAAAGAAGGGCTGGCCGCGCACGAAAACGCTTTGTCAATGTGCTCAGCAGGATGCATATATCTAAGACAATATGTTTATTCTCCCTCAAAAATTGAATCGTCTTTAAGTACAACTGAGAGAAAGAGCAATAGAAGACAGGGAAGGCAGGGAGGTTAACCAGACGCACCTCCGGTTTGCTACCCTGCACTGGGGGAAGGGGGCATGGGGGTGAAGAGAGAGAGATAGAGGAGAGAGAGAGAGCACATTTCTGGGAACAGTTGAAGGTTCGCATCGAGTCTACACACAGTTCCCCAGACCTGTCGACTTGAGGTATTTCAAGAGCGCTTTCGTGGCTTTCTGTGTCATCGACGCGTACAGCCAGGGTCCAAGGATCTTCATTATCGAAAACTGTCTAGAGTCCAGCTGGTTCAGTGCTGGTCCGGAGAGCTCCGCGCTCGACGTCGTATTGGGGACAGATACACAGGATGTGTTCAATCGTTGCTGTGGTTTCGCAAGAGTCGCACATGGGCGTATCCCCCATTCCAATGTGGAACGAGTGGGCTTTCGTAAATGCCACCCAGAGCCAGAGGTGGCACAATACTGTCGCCTCAGAGCGGGAAACTTTTGATGGCACTTGTAGCTTTAAGGATGGATCCAGCCTATGAAGATGAGACTTCGAGAGGTTGGGAGAAAACCACTATTTGTGTGTCATAGCTTTAGCCAAAATATCAAGCATTTTTGCAGCATCGGTTCTGCACAAAGGGATTGGAACTGGTTGAGCTTTAAGATTGGCAGACCGGGTGGCTTCGTCGGCGAGGTCATTACCAGCAATGCCGGTATGTCCAGGTAGCCCCTAGAATTTAATTTCGTGCCCTTTAGCGACAGCTTGATGGTGATCTCTTATTTCACATGTCAGCTGCTCATAAGTGCTATGATGTAGGGCAAAATGCAGACTCTGAAGAGCAGACTCTACCTTAGAGCCGCAAAAGATGACCCTTTACTGAGGTGTCTCTTGCAGGAGATATTTGACAGCAGCACGCAGGGCAGCAAGATCTGCCGCTGTTGATGTTGTCATGTGGGACAGTTTGAATTTGATTGTAGTTTTCGTAGCCGGAATGATAACGGCACCTGAAGAGCGGGTAGGTGAGACCCAATCATCATTATAGATGTGTATTCAGTCCCCGTATGTCTCATTAACAGCAGCCTCATCTGTTTCAGAGCTATTGTTGGGTGACTGACCTTCTTCTTTACACCCGGAATACTTTGGCGCACCTGAGGCTGTTGGAGACACTAGATGGGTAATGAAGGTCTTGCTGCTGGTATGTATCCTAATAGAATACAATCTGCATGGGTGATTATAACTTCAGAAAACGTTACATGCTGTCTCTGCGATGGCAAGAATGCCAAGATCAGGGACGCGGGAAAGATGACGGATATGCCTACTGAGACAATCCGTAGCAACGTATGTTTGGATGGAATGATCTTTGGCGAGCACGATTGTTGCAGCTGTTGATGCACAGCGAGGAAGTCCTAAACACGTGCGCAGTGCTTGGCCCTGTAAGCTCTCCAATGAGCGAGTATTTGAATTGAACGTACTGGACAACACTGGAAGGCTGTAGTGTAAATAGCCTAGGAATACAGCTCTGTACAACTGAAGCATGGAGCATGCAGATGTGCCCCATGTTTTCCCGCAGATGAATAACAGTACCTGAGCAATCGACAACAGTTTTTTTTTCAGGTACGTGCAATGAGGGCTCCAGGAAAGATTTCGATCGGTTATTACGCCCAAGAATCGATGAATCTTTGCATAGGTGATAGTGTGTCTATTAATGGAGACTGCATATGGTGTCATAGGTTTAGTATGTGTGAATGTAATCAATGCACATTTCTCGGTCGATACAGTCAAGTCTTGTGTTTGAAGGTATGCTGATGTCAATGTGTCTGCCTGCTGCAATCGCGCGCAAACCTGAAGGCGAGTTGCCGTAGACGTCCAAAGGCAGGTGTCATCTGCGTATATCGAGAGGTAGATTGTTTTAGGTAAAACTTCAGCAAGTCCAATGAGTGTCATTGAGCAACGTGGGACTCAATACTCCTGCTTGAGGCACGCCGCAGTAAATGTAATATTCAGCTGTGGGGCCATCTTCTGTTTGTACAACAAAAGACCTGCGAGTTATATAGTCGTATAACCAGCGGAGCATGCGGCCGCCATTTCCAATAGTCTCCAGGGAGTTGATGACGGCGTCATGTGCAACGTTGTCATATGCGCTTTCACATCGAGAAAGAGCACAACAGATTCGCCAAATATAAACATAATGCCTTGCTTAGTTCAACAACGACATCGCTGAAACCAAGTCACAACGTGTTATGACGCCTGAAAATAGGGAAAGAAAAACCGCGGCTCAGCAATCATTTGCAACGCTTCAAAGTGGACCAGGAACGCAATAATTTTGTTGCACCTTGCAGTTACTATGTCCCCCTCCCCGTTCCACACTCGGCACACTGGAAACCATTAGCTGATTGCGGCCACATCACACGCTTTAACACTTGCATAAGATTTTCTTTTACAAATTATGTGTTTGATCCAACCGCATTTAACTTCAGATAGGCAGTTTCCATAGCGTACCAGCCATTTTCGCAAAATTTAGTCATGGTGGCTTTTGCAGTTCTGTGACGGCAGCGAGCTCAATTATTTTTAGCTCCATAGACACGCTCGTAAGACAGGAGAGTGCTTGCATACGTAATTTACTGCGAGAACCCCAGTTACCTATCTATGTTGAACTTCACCTACACATCACCCATTAACTTGTCCTTTCATTCACCAAACATAATGAAGCTGCCTCCTTTAGTTCAGTGAGGACACCAGCCCAAACTGAAACATCACGCATGAAAAAGCAAAAGAAAAAAAAACATAAGGGTTCAATAGTTATTTGTAACGCTTGTAAAAAAGCCAGAAACGTTAAAACTACGCGACACATTACATTTAAAATACTGCCTATTCATTCAAAGTATAAAATGTCTGAAACGCAGAGTTCTCTTGCGACGTTGGGGAAAGTTTGACCAATCGCTACTGGTCAAACTTTTTCGGGCTGCGCCCACTTTGTCTGTCTGTCACGCAGCGTCACAAAACCGCGATAACTTACTGAGTCGAAGTGACTTGTACGCGTTAAAAACGCACTAATATGCCGAACAAAACTGAAATGTTCTCTGAATAGCCGGAGACCGCCCCGTTCAGAAAGGAATAGAAGCTGGTTGCCCGCCGATCGCTGTGGCACTGGCTACTAAGAGCTTATGCAACAGAAAAAGGCGCTTGTCCGCGCTTGTCCATTGTGTTTCCTTCCTCCTCCGTTGTCGTTTGCGCGGTTACATTATGCATTGAAATAACAGCTACTAAGAACTGACAGGCAGCATGGATTTATTTGCGTATAATAAAAGATTTTGCGTGGCAGTATAACGTTATCGAGACGTTTCGGCACGTATGGGACATTGCTCTGCCAAGTCTACTTTTCTGAGGATCCGCTTTAGTGGCATTTTTAACCTTCTGTTGCACGTCCCCGCGATTCTCGACCAGCCACTGCAAGCTAAGTAAGGGGAAGCGCACCAATCGCAGACGCCGGCAGGACCTTCCTCATCTGGTTATCTACTTTCACTGTTCTGGCTCGGCTACGTCTAAACTCTTTCCATTTGAGCCTGCTCCTCGCCTCTTCTCAGCCAACTAGATAAGAAAACTGTTAAATGTAGGCAATGCTATTCGCTTTCAAACAAAATAAAGCAACATCCCATAAACGAGAAGCGCGTTTGATTGGGCTTTTCAAACAACGCTGCGGGTTACCACCCGATGCTTGCATCGGTGGCTACGTAAGTTCGGCATCAGGGAACTGGAATATAAGCATCCAGATAGGACCCGGCCGCTTACACGAAAGCTCGTGTTTTTGCAGCTGGTATGGACTTTTTGTTATTCGGTAGTGACGGCTGATTGAGCTCGGAGCAGAATATCCGCATCCATGCACTCACACATTCTTGTATTTATACAACCACGCACTTTGGTAGTACGAAGAACCATGATGTGGTCAAAATTAATCCTTATAGTCCTCTAGCAAGGCATTCCCTATAGCATATGTGCTGCTTTGTAATGTTCAGCACCTACATCACGATTAGATTAGATTGAACGGGTTTCGGCGCTGAAGACCTTAAGGACTCTGGTGAAGTTTCTAAGCACCTGTGAATTGTGCGACCGTTTTTGAATGTTGCAGCGCGTAGCATTGCGTTAATGTGTGAATTTTTATCATTTTTCTTTCTTCTTTTTTTGTTCCCTTACCCCTTTATTCAGCATAGGGTACCAGCCGGTACTTATACTGACTAGCCTCCCTGTCTTCCCTCCCCTTTTGTCTCTCTCTAGATCGCGATCACCGTCGCAAATGTTCCATTTGCAACACACGAAGCAACCGCCGCGTCAGAGGGACGCAAATACACATCCGCAGCAATACGCGATGCTGCACTGAACAGTTTCGAGAAGCGAATGACAAAGCCCGTTAACCGAACGTCTTTGCAAAATACGTTTTCTTTCTGCACATCGCCGTCACAAGTCCGTGTTATCTACAGGACACGTTGAGCTCTTGCTGCAATGAGAAGGAGAAACACTAGGGCAATCGGTTAGAACTTTTCTGGACCGCTTTGTGCCTGGACCAGCCGAACAGGACTCCGTGCTCTATAGGGTCAAGCTCACGACAATCATACATTGTAGACCAATGGCAAAAAAAAAAAAAAGCTCATTAACGGTTTTTCTATCACAGCGCGCTCGAGAAAAGGTTTTTGGCGTGTGGGGAGCGTATGAGCAATGTTACCAAAAGCTGCATATGGAAGACAATGGCGGCGAGGCAACCACTTTAAGCTTTGTTCAGTCGAGGCTTAGCTGTCTGCATAAAGCGGGGCGCATGTTGGACAGGGCAGAAAAGCAATAGAAAAAAAAACAACAAGGCGTGCTGTATATGCGCAGAGGTGGTTGCAGTCACGCAATTGCGTCCGTTGCGGGGCGCACGCGCGTGCAGCGGCGTTTGGAGGGCGAGCGAGAGAAGGCAAGAAGTGAAGGCGGCCTGGCTTTCACGGCTGTTGGCCAGCGCGAGGAGGATCGGCGGGACCTCCAGGGGAGGGTATGCGAGGCGGGAGAAAGGGGAGCGTTTGTTTGCCGATGTCGTGACAGCCGCTCGATGGGTCAACGCTGCACTCAGGACGGTTCCCCGAATCCAGGCCTCGAGCGAGACGCTTTCGAGCGCGCGGCTCTTATACCGCGGCGGCCGAAACGGGAGCCCGAAATTAATGTCCCTTCTGATACGAGGCTATTCGTACGCTTTAAGGATTGATGGGGGACTTCAGCACGGAGCAGCCGACCCAAATCGGTAGCGGAATATTTAGCCAGCGAGCAGATACACGAATCGTCGGGATATTGTGTCCGAGTTATTTCTCAACTGGCGATAGAAAAAAAAAAAGAAAGGCGAAAGAAAAAAAAAGAGCATAAACCCACTAACTCAAGCAAACAAAGATACAAAAACATGTTTTTGGGAAAGGAAGGGCTAATGAAAGCAAGGCAGAGACATCGTCCTGATACGTTCCTCTTTGGGCTGTTGTTTAATATTACTGAGATCCTTTCAACTGTTCGTACACATAGGATGTGGTCATTAATCGAATCTCAAATAGAATGTAGAATTGTTATTTTGAAAAGAAGCTTCCGGTTATTGGTAATCCTGGTAAATAGTAAGTAGTAGTAAACCTGACATAGTCCTGGCAAACGCTCTCAAGTTTCATGCGCGGCACGTGTCTGAAGACATCGCAGCTGGGTGTATGACGCTCTGGTGTGGAGAAGAGCTTCAGGGCCGAGAAATAGTACGAGGCTGATGAAAAGCATTACCTTGTCCGGCAAGTGTATGCTCCAGTGGTGTGGCACATGGACTTATTTCTTGCAGCTCACCCGCCTTGATGGCGTAGTCGCCAAGGCGTTGCGCCGCTAAGCCCGAGGGCGCAGGATCGAATCGGGGCATCGGGGCCACAGCGGCAGCATTCAGATAGGGGCAAAATTTAAGAACGCCCATGCGACGTGCAATGGGTGCACGTTAAAGAACCCAAGGTAGACAAATTAATTAGGTTCCACGCTAAGGCGTGCCTCATAGTCATATGCTGGTTTTGACACAAAATACGCCAGATGTTAATTACATTTCTTATAGCTGTAGCCCATAGGCGGATCCATTTACCTTGTATGGAGGAGACAGATAGCCATTAGGCGTAATTTGATCTGTGTCATCCTTTTAATGAGAATAGCATTCTTTACGAAACTGCCCGCTTTTTTCTCAACGTGGGACACAATATCAGCTTCACGGTTAAAAAAAAAAAAAGGCAGTGCCCTGCTGAGGACTGAAGCCTGAGTCTGTTGCGCGACAGACGCGCCTTCCACTGTCAATCGGATTCCGCAGCTCTCACATAAAGCGCCGCACATGGTATGTATTGGTATAGCTAGCTGCAGCATCGCCTGCACAATTTCCGGCGTGGCGCCGGTCTCATTGCTCGCAGCGGCCTTAGTTGCTCCATAAATAACGGTTATCTCGTGGGCCCATGCCTTCTTGTGCGTGCGTGTGTTGCACAGCGCTCGCTGGATGCCACAGTGATGGTACACGTGCGACGGTCAAGCGTAACGCCAAAGCCGCACCTTCCATTACCGGTGAAAGTTTAGCGATGACTTTTAGGAAATAATAGACTGGGGCAGAAGCCAAGGCGCTGCTGTAGAAATGCAAAGAGGAGCGGCTCTTTGCATTTCACTGCTTTGCGATGATCACTGCTTGGAAAGGGTTTGTGCTGATGTGGGGGATTATCTTGTTCTTGCAGACTGACTTTACGGCGGGGAGGAGGAGGCGACGCCGGCGGAAGATGGGCTGCGGGCCCTCGTGCTCGGTGACGGTGTGGCACCCCGAGAGCTCGGCGAACGACCGCGCGGCGGGAGGTCGCAGCCCACGCGCAGTGCGCGTGTGGCCCGTCCGTCCGGCGGCGCGAGTGGGTCCCGACGCCTCGGGCTACCGGTCGTCGCAGGGCCTGGCCCAGGACAGCTGCTGCCGCGCCGACGACACTGCGGCCAGGCCTGACTCCGCGTATGAGGCGAGCTCCGTGGCCTTCGAGCTCCCCGACGTCCACTCACTCCACCCGCTCAGAGTCACGGTGAGCGACAGCGACGACCCGAAGGCGCCTTCGCGTGCGACAGGCAGGATGTAAGGATGTGGATTGCTATGGTCGTCGATGGCCTGTGCCGTCATGTTATTGGTACTTTACGGCGTTCACCTTCGTGATCTTAGTTTAAGTCAAAGGACGGGACGGGCGAAAAGAGCAGACAAGAAGGGCTTTGATCATCAAGGAAGTCCGACTAACCAACTTTTCAACCGCTGTTTTCCCCAACAGTATGTTCTCAACACTTCTCCAGACAGCGTTCGGCGTCGTAAGCAAACCACTCCCTCAAAAACGATCAAGTTGTAAGCAACAGCGCTTCATCTTGTGGGAGCAATATGCTGACCTATTACTGTGTAGTAGACTGGTATTCCTTGCAAAAGAAAAAGAGAAAGAAAGAGAGAAATAAGAAAGGAAATTGCCGCAATAGCAGCAATAAGTGCCGTTATTGGGAATGCACATAAGATGTGATTGACGACTCTTCCTTAACTTCGTCACTTCTTATCATAGATATATCCTCTGTATTTATGTACGCTTACTTAATTTTAGGTTGGTGACCGACACTAATACAACCAGGCTCATACGAAGGGTAACCATATATACTAGGCGATTACGTAATAATTCAGTACAAGCTCCACCAGCAAAACTGCGCTGCAACTGCTGATTGTGCCTCCGTAATCCGAAACATAGTTCCGGAGGAAGGATAACATCGAAAGAAGTTCATTTCCGCCGTGACATAACAGACGCGAGGGCATGTAATTGAATGGCGCATTGATTCATCATCATCATCATCATCAGCCTGGTTATGCCCACTGCAGGGCAAAGGCCTCTCCCATACTTCTCCAACTACCCCAGTCATGTACTAATTGTGGCCGTGTTGTCCCTGCAAACTTCTTAATCTCATCCGCCCGCCTAACTTTCTGCCGCCCTCTGCTACGCTTTCCTTCCCTTGGAATCCATTCCGTAACTCTTAATGACCATCGGTTATCTTCCCTCCTCATTACGTGTCCTGCCCATGCCCATTTCTTTTTCTTGATTTCAGCTAAGAAATCATTAACTCGCGTTTGTTCCCTCACCCAATCTGCTCTTTTCTTATCCCTTAACGTTACACCTATCATTCTTCTTTCCATAGCTCGTTGCGTCGTCCTCAATTTATGTAGAACCCTTTTCGTAAGCCTCTAGGTTTCTGCCCCGTACGTGAGTACTGGTAAGACACAGCTGTTATAAAGTTTTCTCTTGAGGGATAATGGCAACCTGCTGTTCATGATCTGAGAATGCCTGCCAAACGCACCCCAGCCCATTCTTATTCTTCTGATTATTTCAGTCTCATGATCCGGATCCGCAGTCACTACCTGTCCTAAGTAGATGTATTCCCTTGCCAGTTCCAGTGCCTCACTACCTATTGTAAACTGCTGTTCCCTTCCGAGACTGTTAAACATTACTTTTGTTTTCTGCAGATTAATTTTTAGACCCACCCTTCGGCTTTGCCTCTCCAGGTCAGTGAGCATGCATTGCAGTTGGTCCCCTGAGTTACTAAGCAAGGCAAGATCATTAGCGAATCGCAAGTTACTAAGGTATTCTCCATTAACTCTTATCCCCCATTCTTCCCAATCCAGGTCTCTGAATACCTCCTGTAAACACGCTGTGAATAACATTGGAGAGATCGTATCTCCCTGCCTGACGCCTTTCTTTAATTCGGATTTTGTTGCTTTCTTTGTGGAGGACTACGGTGGCTGTGGAGCCGCTATAGATATCTTTCAGTATTTTTACATACGGTTCGTCTACACCCTGATTCCGCAATGCCTCCATGACTGCTGAGGTTTCGACTGAATCAAACGCTTTCTCGTAATCAATGAAAGCTATATATATAAAGGTTGGTTATATTCCGCACATTTTTCTATCACCTGATTGATAGTGTGAATAAGGTCTATTGTTGAGTAGCTTTTACGGAATCCTGCCTGGTCCTTTGGTTGACGGAAGTCTAAGGTGTTCCTGATTCTATTTGCAATTACCTTAGTGAATACTTTGTAGGCAACGGACAGTAAACTGATCGGTCTATAATTTTTCAAGTCTTTGGCGTCCCCTTTCTTATGGATTAGGATTATGTTAGCGTTTTTCCAAGATTCTGGTACGCTCGAAGTCAAGAGGCATTGCGTGTACAGGGTGGCCGGTTTCTCTAGAACAATCTGCCCACCATCCTTCAAGAAATCTGCTGTTACCTGATCCTCCCCAGCTGCCTTCCCCCTTTGAATAGCTCCCAAGGCTTTCTTTACTTCTTCCGGTGTTACCTGTGGGATTTCGAATTCCCATAGACTATTCTCTCTTCCATTATCGTCGTGGATGCCACTGGTACTGTGTACTGGTACTGTATATGGTACTGGCATTGATTCAATTTGTCCGAATTTGACTGCGGGGAATCTGCCTCTCCTCTTTATATGGTCAGCGACAATCGTCACAGAATAATGTTATCAGTTCACGCCGCTCAGGCAACCGCTCCACATTGTAGAAACCTGAGATTGATGAATCACTAGCATTTGATCGTTGTGGACTGGTAGGCTTTCCCTATCAGAAAACTTGTAATTCATCGGTACTTAAAGCACGAAGAAACTCATCCATAGTCACTTACCTAAGGCAGACTTCACGAACCTTTTCCTTAGTGAGTGCCTTTGCAATGGCTGGGCGTTTTGGCTAGCAATACGTCCAACACCACGATTGATTGGAATAACATCTTACCAACACTTTTAGTGTAAGAACGTTCTTATGAATACGTGCAAAGTTCTGCAAAGACGTCATTTCGTGCCAACGAAGCGAATGCATTTTTTTTTTTATCACTCGAGGGAGCTTGTCGGTGAACAGTTTGTTGCGTCAATTTCATTTTATACAGGAATCTCTAGAGGAAGTCGTCAGTGTTTGTTGTAAAGTGCTGTTCAGGACGATTCAAACTGCCAAAGCAGGCAGGCTTCAAAAAAATTGCGTGGACCCACGTTAACCAACAAAAGTACCGACGTCGCACGTGGACTCTTATGTTGAGCTAAAGAGTGGGTGATCTCCATAAACGTTCACTATGAATTGAAACTCGAGAAGAAAAAATTTGTTAATTCACCATAATTAACAAAACTAAGTATTCTTAGGAGGGCACGATATGCAATAGCGGCACCATTTGGCCGGTATTCACAAAGAATTTCTCGTGTAACAGTTTTCTCGTTGGCCGGTGTTTGCGGCATCTGTCACTTCCGTGAGATATGACCGCGACAGTGAGACGAATGCTGCGAGGATGTCAAAGGGAATTTCGTAAATACGAAAACTAAGTTTCTGAGCACCGCTACACAAAATCTGAAGGACTCGGACTGCAAACGATCAGTTGACGTAATCTGTGACAAGGGAGCCTTCACGCAAACCGATCGCCATATATACGAGGGTCGTCCAAGTCCAATCCGGGACTTTCTTTCTTTCCCGGTTTAAATCGACGCCTAGGCTGGAGCTTTTGTATGCAGTATGGCACCTGTATGGCAGCTGTATGGCACTTTTGTATGGCACCTGTGTCCTGTTACTGGTAGACGGCGCTCATTTCCCACGCTTCTGGATAGACTGTTATTCAAGATGGCGGACAACAGTGTGAACGTCTACGTGGAACAGCGTGTTGTGATGAAGTTTTTAGTGAACGAGCGCATAAAACCTGCTGAAATTTACAGAAGACTTCAGGCTCAGTACGGTGATGTGGCAATCAGTCGCAGTAAGACATTTGAGTGGTGTAAGCGCTTCAAAGGTGGCCGTATCTCTATTATTGCCGATCCCGATCGTGGGGGATCACAGCCCACGATATTCATTCCGGAGAACATTCAGCGCGTGGAGCAGATGTTCGTGGGCAATCGTCGCATAACCTGTCGTGAAATTGCAAGGGTCTGTAATCTGTCGTTAGGAACAGTGAACACAATAATTCATAATCATTCGTTGTTCCGAAAAGTGAGTGCACGCCGCTGTGTCCCAAAGCAGCTGCCTGCTTTTTACAGACAGAGAAGAGTTGAAGTCTGTAGGAACGGAAGGAACGCTTTGAAAGGGAAGGTCAGGATTTTCTGAATCGCATCATGACATGTGACCAAACATGGGTTCATCATGTCACCCCAGAATCCGAAAGAGCATCAATGCAGTGGAAGTATACAGCATCACCACCTCCTAAGAAATTTTGAACAGCTGCGTCTGCTGTTAAAGTGTTGGGAAGTGTATTCCGATGTAAACAGGGAATTATTCACGTTGAATTTTTACCCCATGGTGTCACCATCAACAATGAGTTTTACTGCTGTGTTCTGCGTGATGTGCACAAGAGTTTACGGAAGAAACGTCCGAATTTCATTACAAAGGGTGTGGTCTTTTTGCAAGACAATGCACGACTACATACCGCTCAACGCACATTCCAAGCAATCCAAGAACTTGGCTAGGAGATGTTACCTCCCCCCCTATAGTCCTGACAGCATGAAGTGATTTCCACCTGCTTGGGCCCCTGAAGGGATTCCTTGGAGGAAAACATTTCAACACTGATGATGAAGTGAAGAATGGTGTCCTACAATGGTCCCGTCGTAATAATAAATCTTTCTATGCCGAAGCATTCCAGGTGTTAGTTAAACGCTGGGATAAATGTATGACTGTATCTGGAGGTTATGTGGAACAATAAATCCACTTTCCACATTTAGAAATTTGTTCTTCTATTTGTTTTTAAAAAAAGTCCCGGATTGACTTGAACGACCCTCGTACTTGGGCAACTGGATTCATGGGCTACATTACCGTGAAGTTCTTTTTTTTTTTGCCAGAGGGAGAGTTATTAAGGGAACAGGGGTTCACAATTATGTATATGTAAGTTTTACGGTACTATCACAGACTAACCAAAAATTACTGCAGAAGCTCCCGAGTGGGACTTGTGACATAGTGGGTAAGCATTTGTTCGAGTTCCTCATGTATTGTCAATATAGATATATACTCATAATCATAAAGCTCAGTAGTCATACGTAGTCATAAGGCATTCTCATATATACCCCCATAGGACCCCATGTACACTTATGGAGCGCATCGTGTCACGATTGACGGACAGATTTGCGAGGGACGTAGCCCTAGTATGCCTACGCACTAAAAGAAGGAAACGCAAATTAAGGAATGTCCCACATTGCTCAACGTGGAAACCTAAGCGTACGTCGTAGTTCCCTTCGTTCTCTTCCCTATTCAATTTGTCCTGATGATAAAAGTACAAGTGTCGCTGGCGTTAGGCTTTGCGGTCGACTTCTCATCGCCACTGAACAAACGATAGACACGAATCACGAGCGCGTGAAGTGTTTGGAAAGCACCGCACGTTGCCGTATCGAGGAAACGCCAGCTAAAGACCGAACTCAAGCCTGAGCTTGTATTACGGAAAAAGACAATTGGGCTAATAAAAAAAAATATTCGTTTTGTTTTGCATTACCAAAGTATCGCCGCTGAACCTTTTCTCGATGAAATGGTGATGATTTGGCCAAAATATCTCTCCTTGAAGGCATTTAGGTGCGAACCCAAGGCATCGACTTCAGTGAAACCGCGTGAACTACGCTTCGATGCCAGTGAAGATTGTGTTGGGATGCCTGGAGAATGTCAAAGCGCGTGCTTATGCAGCCGACCTATAATAGTGGCGCAGAAACCTACATTGTTTCGCATTTTGCCGGAACATGTCAAGCATGGCGCCGTACACCTCGGCGGCGGGATGCCCCTGAAACAGGTTTTGCTATGCTGTCACAATATACTATGTCAGGAAAGTGTCACGGTCCTGCGATCACCCCTGGTCACGCACAGGCTGCGAGTGTGTGTGTGGGTGCCGAAAAGCACAACGCAAAAAAAAAAAAAAACGGAAATAAAGCAAAAATCGGAGGAGCTCGAGGCTCTGGGGGCCAGTGGTGGCACCGAATCGACGACGTTCGCCTGCCGATCACGTTCGCAGTGCCCGCTGGCGCGGTTCCTCCAAGGGCGTCCATTACTTTTGGGGCAGCAGCTGGTCAGCGGCATATGACAGCTCTCATCAGCACTGCGGTGCACCTATATGCGGGACGGTGACGAGGGCAGCCGACTCCCTCCGGCCACTGGCGGCACCAGTGACCCGATTCCCCATTTCTTCGCTCGTCGTTTCCCACTGGCACTAATCGGGAAATGTCGGCCTTTTATCCCCTGTGGGGAAAAAAGCACACTACTTGGCAGTGAGATGGGCTAGAAGCTCTATTGCGGGTGCGTTTATGTGAGCTGCCTGCAACTATTCTTCCTCGTTAAGCTTGCTGGTGACCTTAAGAATGCGTAAGAAGGGGGGCAAGTTGCGTGTGGCAAGCGTGGCATGGCTTATGTTATTAGGATTCAACTATTTCTGTCGAGGCACTACAACTTCCCTATACGTATGTCGTACGGTACTGTCGCTTCTCTTTGTCTGCTTGATGCCTTGTATAAGAAGCGGACTTTGAAACATCATTTTCTCTCGCGTCATTGTAGATCAGCGACGCACTTACGCTTAGCTAAGTATGTTTTATTTCGTAAGTTCAATTAAAGTTTAACATGAAACTTGGTGGCCATGGATTTGGGAGGTGGTTGCATGTCGCCAGGTCAGCAGCTCGAATCTTGATGTTGCCAAATTTGTATAACAAATGTTTTTCTTTTTTTCGTTCTTGCTTCTATAGTGGTATTGGATACCAGGACCTGTATTCATCCACAAGGCAATTTGAATGCGGCCGCTTTTTAAGAATTAGCGCCGTTCAGCCGTAGTAGGTGACAGGAAAGGTGGCTGGCGTGCAAGTGACTAATCTGTCGGATAGGCTTTCCAATTTGTCACATATTTACCGGCAAAGCTGCGGGCACGAAATTGCACTTTGTGCATGTCAAGTAACGGTCATAGCTGCGGCCGCGGCTGCCTCTCCGAACCCTGAATGCGCGTCTCTTGCGAGCGCAGAAGACCGCGCTGGAGGACGAGGAGGCGATTCGCAACCTGCCTCTGACGGAGCTGTTCGTGGACAGCCACTTCCCGCCGGCCGAGTCGTCGCTCTTCGCGCACCGTAGGCCCGTGCCTGGCAGGATCACCTGGCTCAGGCCGCACGTACGTATGCGAAAAGCCTCTCTAATCTACAACGTAATCGGTGCTACCTCAGTGCTTCCGTTGAAGACAGTCAATGGCGTCGCTGTTTTTGCCGTGCTACGTATTCTCTTATTTTAACGTTCTTTGATAAGAGGTCCTCTTTTGGTTATATGGTCCATGATCTTCGGTATATTCGAGTCGGCATGTATGTTTTTTCGACACAGATGAACTGAAAGTGAAAGATGAAGAATGTCACGAGATGTTAAAAAAGATTATCGATGATTGCGATACTCCCTAACGCGAAATTTCAGCGTAGCTCTTTAGGTGTTTTGAATTACACCGGTTGCGTCGCTCATTGTTCGGAGAGAAAACGTGAACAGGGGAACGCGTGGCTCGCGCGGAGCGTATTATACAGTGGCGGCGGATGAGGCGAAGTATCGCATGCACATTTGATGCGAAGCCCACGCCGGCGCTTTGCTTCCATATATGGTAACGGTGCACGCGCTTGCCGCATGGCTTGTAATGACGTCATCGACTACCGGGTGACGACGAACGCTACTACGGCACCATCTCGTATTGGGTCGCCGCCGTGGAGCATATTTCGTGCGGCACCCCGCTTTCCTTGCCATTCTTTTGCCGTGCTCCTCCGCTTTCTTCCTTATGCTACCGATGTACCGTGCTTCTCCGCTTTCCTCCTGGCGCTCTTCACCATCGACGTCTTTCATCCTCCGCTGGCTCCGCTCGTTCGTTCTGCAGTTTACGCCGACGCCGAGGCCGAGTCCCACGCTCAACGCAGGAACGGGTGCCTAAGAGCTACCCTCTAAAGCAGTCAAAACTGCAAGTAGACTTTATGTGTCGCAAATTCTCTAATACTGCCCAATACAGTATGGGTTGCAGGAGTCGCTGATAAACGTAGTTTACTTGAACGGCTTTCAGAAACTCCAGAGAGAAACTTTATTTTAGTTCGTGGCACCTACACTGTGGTTCGAATGGCCAGCTTCTGACCGCCTTGCAGGAGATGGTCTCCGAACCGCAGCTGCTTGTCAATGGAGTGAGCCGCAACGACATCGTCCAGGGCGCCCTCGGAGACTGCTGGTTCCTTTCATCGTGCGCAGCTGTGGCGCAAAGGCCTGACCTCATGCACAGGGTGAGCTTTAGTATAGTTCGGTGCAGTGCCCGTTCAGGATGCTGGCTTGACCTAGTTGCGCCGAGCTATACGAGTTATCGGTGTTTTTTTTTTTCTTCGGTACGTCCACCCACATTTGTACGAAAGCCCAAACTTCACCATGACGCTCATGACCAGCGCTGACCCTCCCATTTAACATTGTTAAAGCTGTTGTCATCGCATTCACTGAACAGAGCTCATCGTGAGCAAATTTAGAACAGAGAAAGGTCAGTAAGTTAGTCTGTCAGCGAAATGCCACTTTCGCTCGAAACCAAGCATTTTACCACCACTGAACAGCGCTATAGCGCTCACAACTACCAGCAACTTGATATAACACCCGGTTAAGAAAGATAATGCGGTTCAGTGCGAAAATATTTTCCTTGCCACGAAAAAATTGTTTCAAAATTTGTCGTTTCTGACTCGGGGCCAGAAGAAATCAAGGCCTGTATACAAAAAAAGCTCTCAGGCTATAAGTGTTAGCAGGAGAAGATTGCGGCTAACCCTGACGCTGAACATTTTATTAGCTAAGGCGGCTAGCCAATGGGAAATAGCACTTGCGATATAAAACCTTGTCTGCATCGGCCCCACGTAATCTGTAGTTAGGATCTGGGCAAGATAATGAATAGTACTAAAATAAATAAGTGACGCCATCAACATTGCTCAACGTGGTTTGTCCGCCCGCAGCGCGTGGCCTCAAAGGTCGTAAACGAATTTGGCAAGAGAAAGATATCGCGGCTTTTTTAAGCAATAAGAATATTGTGAGTCATGCTTACAACAGAGGTGCGACGGTAAAATTGCCAGTTGGAAAGATAAATAAATTTTTGTGTGATGTCGGAGGCACTACAGTGAAAAGGGAAGACGAAGAAAACTGTTAAAAATATTTTGAAGGAAGAGAAGGTGTGAGGCTGGAGAGGAGCGCGGAATAAGCGCATAAAAAATACGATAGCACAGAAAAGAAAGAAGATTTGGGCAACGCAAGGTGAACGATAGACAGGCTACTAGCATTGGCATCAGTGCAGCCAACACAATGGTTTTTTGTGGGCTATTCATGAATACTTGTGTCCTCGTAGAAAAAAAAAAAAAAATCTCGTAAACAGCAGAATGCAAGGTCTTGCCACCACGCTTCTGTGTAGAGTGTGCATTCGTAGACGTATTAAAACGAATGCATGTCGTGACAGAACATCACGTTATCACATGGGAGATCGCTAAACTTGAGAGTTAACGGATAAATGAGAATGAGCGTAAATTTCACTATAGGTCATTCACTCCCGTGCTAGTGTGACTTGGATTTAGATAGGCCGTAGGATAAGATTTCCCGATTTTCTTTTTTGTGTAGCTACTCTTAACCGCGGCTACAAATCCAGTGATGGCCCGGGTTGTGGCTGGTGCATAGGTGAAACAGTAAACGCAGCGCCCTGAAATAGCGTAGAAGCGCGTGGAATCGTTCCATTTACTGTTGGTATGTTCGGCTGCTCTGACCACCGACGCGGTACCCGCGCATTCGCAGGTGGTTCCCCAAGAGCAGCAACTGTACGGCTCAGAGTACAAGGGTGCAGTACGCTTCAACCTATGGCGCTTCGGTCGCTGGGTGGTGGTGTACGTGGACGACCTGCTGCCCACCAGCGAGGACCGGCTCATTTACTCGCGGTGCAGTGACCCACGAGAGTTCTGGGTCGCCCTGCTCGAGAAGGCGTACGCCAAGTGAGGACCCGGGCTTCTCCACTTTTGGGCCTACTGTGTATACGCGTGGTGCTCGACAAATGAAATTCGACGCATCGGGCGCCTGACCTAAATTCGCTGCGTTCTGCTTCTCGGTGCGGAGAAAGGGTTAACTGTGGGTTCAAATGGAGAACCTGAAAACGCTTGTTTCCTCCAAGTCTATTTCACTTCTGGCTGGACACGAAACGCAATGAGTCGTCGAATACAACATGTAGTGGACCCTGAGAAATTTTAAATAAAGGGGAAAAATGCGCTCATTCTTAAGCATACCGCGGTGTACAATACACAAAGGTAGAAATTTTCCTGTCGGATACTGCACAAGAATTTGCTCACTCTTGGGGTGGTCTTTCATTTGTTGGTGATTCTATGGTCGCCAGCAACTGAAACGTAACTTGAACACGTGCCGTCTCGAATAATCAGCGTCACGAGAAAGCGTAGATGCTTTGCGTGATACATAGAAGGTGTCATATTTTATACCCTAGAAGGCTCATAATTCGGAGAATTCGCAAGATTATTGCCATCTATTAGTTCGCTGTTGCGTGGTTTCATCGCCATGGCTAAAATCCATTATGCACGATATCTTAAGGCAAGCAACCCTGACGTTTACTTCGCATAAAATAAGAGACGCGCGCGACTTGGATGTGTTATGTATTTAAAAGGAAAGAAAGATAAGAAGTTCCGATTGTATTTTACTGCAGTCAGCGTCAAGTACAGGCAGAAACACTAGTGATTCTAAGTTAACGTAATGAGAACGTGAGCAGTTACAAAATATTTTTGCGCAACACCTCCTGGGCTTCTTGCGCGTGCTCCACATCACACGGCGTCGAAATTGACCACCCGATGTGCCACAAGCTGCACCACTGTCATTTCCGCTTTGATTTGTCCAGAGACCAATCTAGCGCTAATTCCGTATTTGCAACAATTTGTCATTGCGCTCGGGGCACGCTACACGCACAAGGTTATGGACAGAAGTGTCATAGGCTTCATGCATTTTTTTTTCAACCACTGAAACTATGAAGAGCACATCGAGTACCTACACTGCCAGTGCATCTGCTTCGACGTCCACCGTCAGTCTTTCTGCAATGCGCTGAGCCGGCTGCATCGACGGTCGACACTTTACAGGAAGAGTAAAATCAACGGACCTAAAAAATAAAACGCTTACAGACACACTGTGTCTCTTACAGGGCACGGGAGTTAGTTTTTAATTGCCTTTTCCTTCGCTCTTTCAATCCCTCCCCTCATTCTCTCTCCCACGTGCAGGGTAGCTGACCGGACGTCCGTCCGATGAACTTCCCTTGCTTTCCTTGTTTTCTCTCCCCTTTCCGCCGGGAAAGTGCAGGCGAAGAGAGGCGCAACACAACAAGGTGTGCGGGTATCACAACCCATTAACTCCATTCGTCCGGTGCGTGCGCAGGCTACACGGTAGCTATGAGGCCCTGGAAGGCGGCCAGGCCATGGACGCCATGGTGGACCTGACCAGCGGCCTGGCCGAGCGGTACGACTTGCAGGACGCTCCGGATAACCTGTTCGGTTTCCTGCTCAAGGCCTCCGAGCACGGCGCCTTCATCACCTGCTCGCGCAAGGCGAGTGCTAAAGTGTCGAATTTTTTCTTTTATCCGAGTCGAGAGGAAAGGGCTCAACGACAGAAAACGGCTATAGACCAGCACAAGTTCTAGGCATAATTCAACCGTAAAACGAAAACTTGTTACATATGCGCAGCCGCATCAGGTCCACAAAGTCATAAATACCTCAACGACGCGGAAAAAAAAAACTGAAAAAGAAAACCTGAGATGTAGCCGCTCAAGGCCATAGCTCACCAAGTAAAGTTACATTTAAAATGACTCATCATGTATCACGATGCTAGCCACAACATCTTGCATTTTGTCATTTCCCCAGGGGAATTTAAAATAAGCTCATATTTATTACGCTTGTAGGCATCCCTCCGTAAAGTTTTCGGTTTCTCGTTCATCCGCATATGACCGAATAGGACGTCATCGTTTCTTCACAACCGCAGCGGCTTCCTTGTTCAGCGTCTATGATTGACGATTAGGTTTCGGCCGCCACCGTGGAACGGGCCATTTACCGCAACGAGCCACCTGCGCGGCACACCCCTAGGGCGACAATTAATGGCGTCGCCCAACTGCGCAGGGTGACTGGTGGCTGGCCACGGCAGCTGACCCTAACGGCCTGGTGTCGGGCCACGCATACACGGTGAGCGCAGTGCGCCGGGTGGCGCTCAGCAACGGAGACGACGCCTGCCTGCTGCGCGTGCGCAATCCTTGGGGCAATGGAATCGAGTGGACCGGTGACTGGAGCGACGCGTGCGTGCCATTTCGTCAGAAAAAAAATGGAGGACGCTGAAGCTTCGCCTTTACGAGTGGAACGCGATAGAATTCAAAGATCCCTGACTGTTTCTCATGCTTCTGTTTCACGCTTTCTCACAACTGCAGCTTATGTAAACGCAATGTTCACCGGTAAACGCTGGCGACGAACGCTGCGCACGAAGGCGAGCTTTCTGGTAGAAACGCGGCCTCTTGCGTGGGCCGATCCTGAAGGAAGTGCACAGCCGCACCAAAGAAAAAGAATTACATCATTTTGAGGTTTCTGTTATTGTTTCGTCCTTTTAATATTTCAGTCTGAGAAAACGTAACATAAAAGGTGGGCGCTGTCGGCGTTTGGTTGCATGATATTTGCTTGTGAGCTGTCATTCTGAAAATTCTGAGAAAGAAACTTTGCCAAGAATCCAAGACAAAGTACGGGAAACTTTAGTGATAGAATGGAGTGGCAATATAATCCGCATATACCGCGTGCCATATAGCAAGGCGTGCCATATATACATATGCCTAAATATATACGGGGATTGTCGCTCACGGGGATGCCGTGACCGGACGCCGATGCCGACACCGAATTTTCTGTGATACGTGCCCGCTTTAATAAAGACGCCGTACGTGTAGTTATGACCGCCTAACGGCTGAATTCAACGCAAAATGTGACTTCTCCCAAGGATTTTTAATTATTCCTGTCAATTTCTCCCGTTCCCCTCCCCAGCCCAGGATAGTCTACCAGTCGCTACCCTCATTAAAAATCTACGCCTTCTCTCTTTTCTTTATTTTTTTCCTGTCTTTTTTTGCTTGCCTACGCGGCTGAACCCACCTTGTGCTCTGCGTTCAGATAATTCACATGGCCCCAGGTTACCTTATAGCACACTAATGAAATGGACTTACTAAAAGCGTCCACTTAAGTGGACTCATCGCATCACCCCTTTGGATCTGCACCGCAGCGGGAGATGAAAACGCTGCCATTAAAATCTTCATATCGATACTGTGGCAACATATTTGGTCTTCCAAAAATGAAAGGTATACACGGGGCCTCGACCTGTTCGATAGGTGTTGCACCTGTGTGCGTTGGACTTCGAAACATTACAGATGAGCAGACTGTAGAAACAAAGTCAAAACATTGCATATGGGTGAGATGTGGGCCTTGCCCGAAGCTTCCAACCAAGATTCGGAGCGACGGGACTTATATGTGTACGACAGTTATGAGTTTCTGATCTCGCATCAATCAATCAATCAATCAATCAATCAATCAATCAATCAATCAATCAATCAATCAATCAATCAATCAATCAATCAATCAATCAATCAATCAATCTATCAATCTATCAATCTATCAATCAAATTTTCATTTAAGTAGCCGATAAAAAAGGCATAGAATAATGTACCTAGTCCAATACATAAAATTACATATTCAACCAAAGATATTTTGTCGGCGAGCAAGAAGTCGTTTAAAACAGAGTCAGCAATATTACCTTGAGGAAGAGTTAGGACATCTGATTGGTCAGTGTTATAGGTCAATGTCATTAATGTTATTTATTTAAACGCGGAGTGTGTTGAAAGATATTGCGCTAAAAACCTTTAATAATTTCTCACCCTAAACACTGGCGCAATTAAGAAGATACCAGTTACAGTTGCTTGCTTGCTTAGTGTCAGTGAACTGTGGCGTTGAGAAAGGAAAATAGTGTGTAGGGTAATATTTGAAGTAAGAAGGCGTACAATTTCTAAAGAAGAGTGTGCGCAGATCATTTAAAGAAAGACTACTAAGGTGACGAACAGAGAAAAAGGTTCACGTCTAGGAATACGATAACAGACGATTCCATGTAAACGCTGATTCCATTCGACAAGCCCACAAGCTAGATTATGGTCAATCATAGCGTTACCGCAACCACTTCGCGTTGTGCGTGTGCCTGCTCTGCAGAGATCCTCAGTGGTCTTTGGTGGACGCGGAGACGAAGAAGCAGATGGAGTGGCGCCAACACGGCGACGGCGAGTTCTGGATGAAGTACGAGGACTTCTGCCGCGAGTTCGAGGAGGTCTCCATCTGCACCCTCGGGCCTGACTTCGACGGCGACGGCATACCGGAGAAACCAGGAGAGGTACTTCCCACAGCGACGCGCTCTGTCTGCAAAGTTAACGATACCACTGGAGGGAAAGAAAATTCAGGCAAAGCAGGTTCATACGCTATGCATTAGCGCAGACTGTCTTGAAACTGCAAAAGCACACAAAGACGAGAGCAAAGAGAGAAGAAGACAGGACGAGACTGTCTGCTTATGCAGGCACGACCGCAAATATTTAGAACCAGGCAGTTGGCAAAACGAAACTCAATTTCTGGGGCTTTAGGTGCCAAAACCGCGATCTTATTATGTGCCACGCTGTAGTGGAGGCTCTAGATCAATTTTGACCATCGGGGATTTTTTGACGTGTGCGTAAATCTAAGTGCACAATAGTTTATGCATTACAAGTCCATCAAAATGGGGTCGCCGCAGCCGAAAGTGACCCCGCGTCCTGGAGCTGAGCATTGCAACGTCACAGCCGCTGGGCTACCGCGGCCGGCTTAAAATGTTTATTCGAATTCGCAGTGGAGGCGAGGGTTTCAGGGCTGCGGCTTGGTTGGATTGTATCTTTGAATTCTGTTGCAGGGGCTTCTGGCTGCGTACAAATTTCGCTTCTTCTTTTTCGCGTATCTGCCACTGCAAAGTTTTGTAGTCACAAGTAGAAAGGGACAGATCGCAACGCAGACGAGATCACGTCACTGGGAAGAGGTTTTCGAGGAAAGCTGCTGAAGCTTGCTAAACTGAACTTTGAGCTGTTCTGAGTAAATGAGGATAATCTTGCGGGAAGAACGGAGGAACTCCCATAATAAGGCTTAGGGGAGCATATAAGAACCCCAGGTGTTCAAGATTAATCCTGTGGTCTTCACTGCGGCATCTCACAGCCCGTGTTACAGGCTGGGGGCGGTAACTCTCAGTATGCTAAAAGGTATATATATATATATATATATATATATATATATATATATATATATATATATATATATATATATATATATATATATATATATATATATATATTAATATGTGTGTGTGTGTGTGTCGATAAAAAGGTGGTCAATACGATATATATATCTTCGTTACCTTTGGATGACACTATCAGGTGCGTGCAATCCGTGGCGTGTGGGTTGACGGCATCAACTCGGGCGGATCAAGAAACAACCTGAGCTCGTTCAGCAGCAATCCGCAGTACCTCTTGTCCATACGGCCTTCACCAGGAGACCGAGGTGAGTTACGCGCTTTCAGTATTTGTGAAATTGGGCAAATTTAGGCTTTTGTGAGGGGAGGCGCCGACCAAAGGTCGTGCTATTCTAGCATCGATAACAATCTCTCTGTGTGAAGCAAAGAAAGTGCGCGAAGTAGTTTGCGCAGAGCAGGGGAGAAGAAGCCTGCACTATGCGTCGACGTCCCACGTCGCCCAATAGTGACCCTGGTGACGCACAACATGAGAGAAGTTCGCACGAAGATGGAGGCTTGATGTTATTAACAATGGTAGAACGAGGAATGCCGCTGAAGCCAAGGTTTCGACAAGGAGACTTGTTTTCGTCAGTACAGCAATTGCTTTTCTTAACAGCGTTTATGTACGTGTAGCTCACTTTCCCCCATCCTCAATGGGAGAGGAGGAGGGGAATAGGCCGGTGTGCACTGTAAGGAAAAATAAACTTGTTAAAAAAGAAGACTACCCCATTGTTGGGTCCTGTGTTTCCCAAGAATGCAAAAATATAAATAAAGAAAGAAAATCTCTGAAGCTGTTGAATAACATGTGGTATTCCATTTTCGTGGGAATATCACGTGGCATTTCATGTTGTATGTCGTGATTTATCGTTTTACTTAGGCGAAACGAAAGTACGCTCACAGGGGCTACGTCATTGGTAAAATTGGCTTCCGTACAAGTCAGGCAATCCAGTGGCGCGCGCACAACAGCCCTAAAATGTGTAAGACCAAAGATGAGAAATTAAAACCAAAGGAAAAATGGAAGACGACGTTGAATATCATGCACCATTCCATTAGTACATCTCTGTGTTTGGAAATTACAATGAGCCGGTGTGGGGTGTATAAATTTTATGCGGTCATTTAATGTTTCTGCGCAACGCACACGTGGACTCACTATTGCTATTTATTGAGTCAATCCCATGATATATATGCAAATTTTCTGCGTCCTATCGAGGCGAGGTACCAACTGACCAGCAGACGCGAAACCGTGGTACGATAGACAAAGAAAAGCTTTGCTTACAGTGGGTGCCTATATCTTGTTTTGATATTGTGCTCAAAATGGCGGAATTTTTTAATGACCTTTGATCTTCATCTATGACATGACGGTCAGCAAACCCGCACGTTGTTCCCCATGTCATGATGTCCAGGTTATTAAACACAGATCGCGCGGGCGCAGTTTAGCAATTGGTATACGTGTATATGCACGTATGACTGATTAGGTCTGGTGCTACGTGAGGCTTCTATGGGTGAAAATTTATTACTTCCACTGTGTCATGGGCGCAGGTGACGCAGCAGTGGCCGAGGACGCTACGGCGAGCGTCGTAGTCGCACTGATGCAGGTGCACCCACCTCACAACGCGTTCATCACCCGCAGCCGCTTGCGCATGCACCAGATAGGATTCGTCATCTATCAAGTGAGTCATCTTGTCCGGTGGCAATGCTGCCTGTGCTCAGATTCTGTTCTCGCCGATGCGTTCGTCGGCCCATTTACCGCAAAAAAAAAAAAAAAAAGAAAGAGAGAAAACCCGAAATCTAGGCGCCCCGCGTTTTCTTATTGAAACATTTAAATTAAAATATTGTACGCTCTCATTTGTATCAAGTTAACAAGGCCTACGAACTTCCCTAGCTCGCAGCGCTTCAAGATAAAGTGTAGTTCATGTCGCACAGAGCTAAGGACCCGCATTCACGTAACGAATGACCATAAAGAATAAACAGAAGAAACGTTTTCGCACTTCGTTCCATCTATTCTTTTTTATACGTTTACGTCTTCTTGGTCCGCGGCCTTCAGTGTCATATGCAGCGCGCTTTACCATGGAAAGAAAATCTGAGAACACAAATAGATCACAGTGCTAATTAAAGTGCAGTTTCGAAGTCTCGGAAACGGGGATTAAAGCCGACGAGATGAACAGTGCTCAACCACAATTGAGATAACGGCACACTTAAGTACGTAAGGTGCCATTCTTCGACCGGTAGTTCGCTGTTAAATGATGTATGCCAGTTTTCAAAAAACTTCGTTGACAGCCTCATCAGGACAGTTTTATTTCATATTTGGTTATCAGTCTCTCTAGGGTGAGTGAGTAGACAGTGGATTGCCGACAGTTCGATTCTTGATTATCGCATAATCGTTCTGTCGCTGAAGATCGTTACGACATTTAGTGAGCGCTTTAAGAACTTGAGGCTTAGTTCGCCGAGTGCATATCAGAGACGTAGGAGGGCTAGTGATGAAGAAAAAGAATCTAAGCCCATTTCTTAAAGAAAGATGGCTGAATGCGAAGCTTTACCTTAATTCAAACTGAATCAAGCTACCTCCCTTCAGTATCGCGAACGGTTACGTGTATCCTCATATGCCCGAAGGCCTACCCATGCTGAACGACATGAAGGAGCGAGTGGTGGCGCCTCGACTGCCGTTCATGTGCATACGGCGCCTGACTTACTGTCGCTGTCAATACGGCATCAAGGCGCAGATCGTGAACATTCAGATCGATATCAGCGCAGCGACGACGACTGGCTTCCGTCTCGTTGATGCGCACTCTCGGATCTGATTGTCGACGGATACACATGGCTCCTGCGTGCCTTTGCCGATACACGGGATTGGCTTTACTGTTACGAACGCGCGCACGCTTACGTTCGCGTACGACAGCCTCTTCGTATGCCGTGCTCTGCCCCCGCGGTCCACCCATGGTGACGACCGGGAATGCATTGCGTGACGCGCGTAATGCAATGCATATATATATATATATATATATATATACAGTTCGTCTTGGTAGCGAGGCGTTTCTCCGTTGGTCGAGAGCACGATGTTGTTCCCATTGTTCTTATCGATACAACTACGAATGTAAACTGGGGTGTTCTACGTAGACGCGTAAGTTGGCTTTCCTGCAGTGCGCTTTCGGCGCTCACGGACGAATCAGTGAGACACAGAAAGCTTCGCTTTAATAATTGTAGGACACTTAAGGACTTATGAGTTGTGAATGCGAAATCATTATTGTCAAATTCAACGCCGCTGAGCAATCCGTCGAGTTTTCAATTCCTCCCAGGCAAGCGAGCACGTTGAGACTCTTGGAGTGTTTTGATTTGGCCTTACCGAGGCGCAGTTAGAACGAAGGCGAGACTTTGCTCAAATAAGGAAGGCGCGGATAATGCAGGATTTCGACAGCGAGAGCGAGGGCGATTTGGCTTCGCGGTGATGCCCTCTCACCTCCCGCAACACGTGGCGCGCTACTGTTGGGGTTCCTTTTCGCCCGCTCTGCTCCGTTGAGGAGTGCTCGTGCCATGACGTCGCAGCCAACGGCAACTCAAGTCGAGGCGCGCTCGTGATGCGGCGTCGCTAAAACCCCTTAAACTTCGTAAAGTACTGCCACGCTTTGAAGAATGGAGCCTCCTCCTCGCGCGCTCTGGTCGAGGCCGACGCTTCGTCGCTATAGCCCGGAATACATGGAGCGTTTTTGAGGCGATTTTCGCCTCACGGCGCCGATTTGACGCCCGGCGTCGAGAAAAACGCCCGCCGCCGCCGATCAGGACCGGCTAGATTTTGACGTGGCGCGCACGCGTCTGACGCTACCGGAAGTGCCTGTCGGAGTCACTTCCTGCTTGCCGCCCGCGCGAAGTAAATGAAAACTCTTTTTAAAATTAGTTTTCAGCAACGAGAGCCACAAGCAATGTACAGAACGAAGCTCAGATAGAAACTCTGCGCAGTCCGCACGCCCGTTTCAGTCGCACAAGGTTGCCAGACGAAACATTTCCGGCCAACTCTCTCCGCTGAACATCCACAAAAATGTCGACACAATACTAAACATACCTGGTAATGTGTATAGACATATTACTGGGGTATTTATTGCATAATTTATTAATTATAACACAAGCAAACAACATATAAGCATTGTTCGTTCATTTAGTGGTAGCCAAAACATTTTTGCCTTGTCTGGCCACACTGCGGCGGCGTTCGCCGCTCGTACGCCTCATGTAGCCTGGCCGGCGTCCCGCCAGCGCGTTTTTTTTTTTTTTGGCGCGCGATAATCGCAGGTGATAAACGCCCCATGTAGCCCCCGCTTATTGGCCTAATAGCATCACGTGGGCCCTCGCGCCGTGCATCAGCGCCATTTTTGCTCGAGAAGCGTCCACGGAGTGACGAGGAGCGCATGTTGGCACCGTTGCTACGCTCGAGCAGTGTAGGCGGCGCCACGGTCGAGAAGGGAGCTTGAAAGAGAGGAGAAACGAGGAGGAGTGAAGGCGGGGGAGGAGAGTGTCACTACTTTACGAAGTTTAAGGGGCTTTAGGCGTCACAGCCAATGGGAACTTAAGTGCCGTTACGTAAGCAGGACGCCGGCATTTTCGCTCAATGAGCCATTTCACGCTCTCGCATCAATAAAAAGCGGCGAATCATGGCGATTCTGTATCAAGCGCTTCGCTTAGCAACTCAGTTTTCTGAGTCGCACCTCAAGTTCAACGCTAGATGAGTCTGGCTCAATTGGCACCACTTCCGAGCGCAGCGAACGCATGGACTCGAGACTTGCTCGTAGTTTTGTACCTCACAGCTCGCAGTTATAGAAAACCAAGAACATACTAGATGAGTTTGGTTTAGAGCTAGCGGATATTAGGGTCAACATATCCTCACTTTAGTATCTGCCCACAGAGGGCAGCGGTAGCACCATATTCGTTTCATGGTACTTTGTGGCTGTGGGATGCATGGCACCTGGAGGTCCAGAACTCGTTGGTCCGTTTTTTCCCCACTTCATTCCGCATTTATTTTAGAACTCGCGACTTAGCTTGTGAGGATTGCTGTCGTGGACTTCAATAGACACTGCAAACCCGCTCGGGATGAATCGTATTGCAAGGAATGCTGTTCTATTGTTCAAAAGTAGGAAGCGTCTCATCTGTAAATTAAACTTTGACCTGTCCCTCAGCCTATAAGAAATAAAAGAGAAGGAAAGGTAGTCAGATGGACTACTCCGCTTATATTGAAGAACTAATGGCTCTTTCCTTAAAAAAATTCATTCTTCTTTTTTCATTTCCACTTGCATTGTGTGTCGAAACATGCAAGTATACTAATTAGGAAAACAAAACGCGAAGGTTTCTGATAAATCAGTCAAAAGTTATTTGATGTCTCGGAACCCTTACGAATTCCTTCTTCAGAATGAGATTGGAAGCACTGTGTGACATTGCACGCAAAACAACCGCCGGGGCTCCGTAAAGACAATTATCTTTTGATTTGGTCAATGACCCTTGCGTTTTTTCAAGTAGGTTACCCGAGCAGACAAGTTTTCGTCAAACGCTTGATTAAATATACCAATCTTAGCGATTGTGATAAAGCTTTAGCTTATCTTAGACTGTTTCGTGTTGTCGGCGTTGTCCGCAGACATCCTCTCATCTCTCAGATATCTTCCATTGTCCTATCTCATTAGTAGAAGCACTCGCGATGGCACATGCGTTTCCACCAATGAGATGGGAGAGTTAGGTCACGGGACGCAAAGCTCGGTTCCCTGCAACGCCACCAGATGGCGTTGCCCCCGGTGCTTTTTTTTACCTCTTTCTTTTTATGAAGTCAGAGAAGCGTAGAGCAAGGTTAGTTCTTAATAAAGAGTAAGGAACATTGATGAAAATAAATGGCTAGCTAAAGTGCAAAAATATCAGTCTATCTCAAAAGCGCGCAGATGGAATGAAGGTGCCAAGAAAATTCGCAACCAAATACAGAATAACTGGAAGTCTAAGTAGATGAGGCAGTCGTAATAAAAAAGAAAGTGAGAGAAACGCGGACAGTAAATTGCATGCAAAAAAAGAAAAAAACGGTGACCAAAAAGACCACAGTGACAAGACGCAAGAAAGAAATCAGGATAGAAAGTTCTTATGATGACGTAAAATGGAATGCGTTGTTATTTTAGGCTTGAGTTGGCTGCCTGCAGACAAAATCATATCGGAGATAATATGCGCCATAGTACAAGTCATCTGTGTGGTGTAAAAAAAGCCCCGGAAACGACTCGTAATAGAAAGCCAAGATATTAACCCAGCATGACCCGCAGGGAGCGTCCAGCTTCTTGAAGCGTTGGGGTTCAGAGAAGGTGTAATGATGAACTATTCAGTGAGAGACGATTAGTAACTTGGTGAAAACGTCAGGGAAGAGATTTATAAAATGAATGTCATTGCAAGCGTAGGTAATGGTACAATTTAGTGAGAGAGGTTTTAAATGGGAAAGATTGAGAGCAGTTAGGCAAAAGCCTAGATAGCGATCAATGTAGTAAAACCTGGATTAAATCAAGCAAGCTAGGTGACTATTCGACCCCGCCCAGTTTCAAAGGGGGTGCAAATAAAACATCATTCAAATACTTAGGTATCCTACTAACACACGATTTGTCATGGTCGAAACACGTTGATGTCACCTGTGACACGGCCCTTAAAGACTACGTTACTTACATCGTCCGCTGCGTCTTGCTCCTCAAGAAACTAAACTTCTTACATATAAAACCCTCATTCGCCCCATCCTCGAGTATGGCTGCGTTGTATGGAATCCATATAAACTCTGTGACGTCAAAAAACTAGAATCAGTGCAAAAAAAGGCAGTGCGTCTTGTTTGTAGAAGATATGACAAGGAATTTTCGCCGTCTAAAGTTGTTCCCCTACTTGATCTCACTCCTCTTGCAGAGCGTCGCAAACTTGAATGCCCAAAATTCCTTCGCATGTTAACCATTTCTCCTCACCTCTCCTCTCTAGATAACTATTTGACTTTTTCCAAACACTCATGCCACCATGCTCTAAATATCTCTACCTTTTTGTCCGCACTGATTCCTTTAAACAGTTTTTTTCCGATCAACAAATGAAGTCTGGAGTTGAGTTGAGTTGAGTTGAGTGGTTGTAGGCTACTGGTGGGATTAGCCTTGCAGTAGCTGCCGGCAATTGCTCCACCGTAGCGACACTTAAAATACATAAATCATATAAATCAGACACAGACCTCACAACTACACTACACATAGTCACACCTAAGGTCACCATGTGGAGGCCAAATCCGTGTCCTGCAGGTAATTTAAAAGAAGGCGAGAAACCTCCTTCCTATCTAACCGGTTCCCGCGCGGGAAAACAATGTCCTGTATAGAACTGTGGGGAATTCTTGTCCTCTTGAGGGACCCGAATAACACGCTCCTTTCCGCGTCATACAGAGTACAGCACATAAGGTAATGTTCTATGTCACCGCACACACCACACGTTGAACATAATGGTGACAACGCCAGGCCAGTCTTACACATCCACGCAGGGGTACGAGCAGAGCCCGTGCGAATGCGGAGCAGTAAAGTGGCTTGGTTTCTTTTGAGACCCTTAGTCACACATGGCTTGTGAGGTGAGCTCCACAAAGAGTGGAAGTGGCACGACACCGCTTCTCTGAAGAGTCTCTTGTCCTCTTGAGGCACTTTTCTCAAAGGATTCCCAGACAGCGCTCTATGGGCAAGGCTGTCCGCCATCTCGTTGCCTATGATACCTATGTGCGAGGGCACCCATTGGAATCGTATGGAGAAGCCTTTGATAAGGAGAGTGTGCACCGAGCGTAGGGAGCTTAGACATAAAGCATCAGTAGGGAACCCATACTCTAACCTTTGAAGGGCGGATTTCGAATCTGTAAGAATGACTACGGGTTGAGGCGTACAAAGCCGTAGCTTTTTTAGGGCTGCCTCAATGGCAACGCTTTCGGCCGTTGTGGAGGACACGACTGTAGTGAAGCGAACCGACCAATCATACTTTAAAGCGGGAATATGAAAAGCAGCTGCACTAGATCCTCTGACCTTGTCCACAGAGCCATCAGTAAAAATTTGAAGATGACGTGCATATTCAGTTTCAAGATGTTCCAGTACGAGCGAACGTGTTGCCGCCAAAGGAGAACTCCGCTTAGCACGAACGTGAGGAATTGTCAACGAACAATCGAGGCTCGCGAAAGACCAAGGTGGATTCAACCTCTTAGTTCTACCTCTAGCGTCAAGACCCAGGTAACCAATAGTATTAAGGGCCAAGTACGCTCGGGACTCGGATCTCTTTCGAAGGCTCTGTAGAAGGGCTCGACCGGCTATCGTCTGTTTGAGGCGGCCAATTTGCATCAATAGCCTTTGTGAAGCGACTAGGCTAAGAGGTCTCGATAGAGACTCATAAAGTACTGCATTATTAGGAGCAGACTGCGGAACGCCAAGAGCCCTCCTTAGGCCCTTTCTGTGCAAAACCTCAAGTCGTTCCAGCTGTGATAGTGAGGGGGAAATTAAAGGGAGCTGGTACATTATTCGACTCGTCACTAGTGCATCGTGCAGCCTGATCATTGAAGAAGGGTGATTTCCCCATTGCTCACTTGCAACTCTACGGATCACATTGAGACGCGGAGATAGTGATGTCACAATAGAGTCCACAGCTCGTCGCCACTGTAGACGGTAGTCAATAATTACGCCCAAAAAGCGTTTGTACTTCAATTGACGAAGGCAAGATTTATCAATGTCTATCTTCAGCCGCGCATACCGTCTTCCTCTACCTGGAAACATGATGAAGCCAGATTTTTCCACCGAGAGAGTCAACCCTACACCTTGAAGGTAATTTTGAACTGAAAGTAAGGCCTGTCGAGCTATCAGAGCTAAACGCTTGTGTTGATATCCGCTTAACCAAATACAAATGTCGTCCGCGTATATCGACATATGGATATGCCTGCAATGTTTTTGCACTTCAGCGGGAAGACCAGCCATTACAACATTAAACAGCGTCGGGGAAAGAACACTTCCCTGAGGTACACCTCGCGATACCGCCCTTTCGGTGCTTATGGTACTTCCTAACCGCACTTGGATTTTACGATCACTGATAAGTGAGTGAATGAAGCGCAGAAGATAGCCCTGTACGCCTATGTCCATCAAGCTATTTAGTACTGAACTTTGAAGTACGTTATCATAAGCCTTTGATACGTCTAGGAAAATAGCTAGTGTTGAGAGGCCGAAAGCTCTTTGATGTTCAATGTGGCTTATCAAGTCCAAGACGCTATCTTGCGCGCTTAGACCTGTGCGGAATCCAGTCATGCATGTTGGCAGAGCCCTTCTATCTTCAAGCCACCATGATAAACGCTTACTTGCCAGCTTCTCCATGAGCTTAGCCACACACGACGTCAATGATACAGGTCGATACGAGGCCAAGTCTGTCATTTCTTTGCCGGGTTTCAGCACTGGGACAACACAAGCCACCTTCCATGAAGGAGGGACGTCGCCAGTCTCCCATACTCGATTGAGAAAGCTTAGGAGCATCTTCCGGTGTTCTAGAGGTAGGTTCTGCATCATCTGGTTGGTAATGTCGTCAGGACCTGGTGCACATCGACGCCGCAGGCTGCTGAGTGCTGTCTGTAGCTCTCGAAGTGTGAACGGGGCGTCCATAACAGACGTAGATGTTGCAGGCCGAGCGCACTGATGAATTCCTGAGCTTGCACGTACAAATGCATCTGCAAATTCCTCTGCCAAGCAAGCGAGAGGTTTCTGCTTTAGCAGTGCAAGCGCTTCGAAAGGCTTACGAGGACGAGAATCACCAGCAAGGCTGCCAATGACTCGCCAAATTCTCGTCATTGGTGAAAAAACAGACAAGCTGGCGCAGAAGGACGCCCACTGCGACCTACAGAGCTTGTTCGTATGGCGACGAATGGCAGAGTTAAGCCTGTTATAGGTCGTCTTCAAGGATCTGTCGTCCTTCTTCCGCATCATTTGTCGCTCCGCCCTTCTGCGCGCTGCGCAAAGGTTCCTGAGTTTTAAATCTGGAGTCGGAAAATGATTAGGCAACTTGACCGCCGTGGTAGCTGCCATCTTGCCATAAATCATTTTTTCTATCACATCTCCAGAAACACGTGCAAGTTGCTCCCTGTATTTGTCCCAATTAACAACATGGCTTCTTTTAGTGCCGCGCGTATTGAAGTCGGCAGTAAACACAAAAATTGGGTAGTGATCACTTCCCATGCGGTCAGGTGCAGTTGACCACTTCACACGAATGTCAGGTGAATGCAGAGTGAGGTCTATAGATGTGGCTGAGGCGGGAGGCCGGAAGAAAGTGGGACTTCCGTCATTGGCCACGCACAGGTCCAAACTGTCGATAACTTCTACCAGTTCGCGTCCGCGGGAGTCTGTGTTCCTGTCACCCCAGACCGAGTGATGGGCGTTGAAGTCACCGCAGATAATTCGGGGCGCTGGGCAACGGTCACAAAGCTGCTGGAGAAACAAATCCATTGCTACCTTCTTCCGCGGAGACACGTATACGGATGCAACTGAAGAGTTCGAAAGCCGAGCCGTATCTTCACAGCCGCTACCTCAATGCTATCGGTGCAAAGATCGGTAACGTTCACAGCCACATGAGGAATCTCTCTTCGTACGTAAAGGGCGGCACTTCCTGTGGGAAATGACTTTATGCTGCAATTCTTGTGCGCAACATATCCAGTCAAAGATCTCCCCCTTGGTAGGCCAGCCTCCGAGAGCGCCAATACTGGAACACAAGTTTCTTTCAAAAATAATTTCAGTTCTGCTAATCGACTTAGAATCCCAGCGCAGTTCCATTGCATAATAAACGGCACTTTTCGGTGATTTTTGGTTGCACGAGGTTGAAGAAAACTAGCCATATTATAAGGCAAAGTTCGCTGCGAAGGCGGTAATCATGGACTCAAACGAAAGAACGAGCTGTAGAAAGGTCTTCAGGGTGCCAGCCTGCATCGCTTGAACATAGGAGCGGAGGACTTCAAACAGAACTCGCAGAAGGTCGGACAGATCCCGATTTTTGAGCTCCTTATTTTGTTGAACGCACTGCCTCACCACTTCAACAAAAGATGCGGACTGGGACTCACTCTTCGTCGCTGCAGCTGGTTTCTTCGTCTCTTTTGAGGCAAGGGAATGTCCTCCTTGTCTTCGAGTCTGGTTGTGATCTGGTCGCTGAGGAACTTGGACAGTTTTGGTTGAAGCAGATCGAACAACCGACTCACTCACAGAGGACTTTGCCGTCTTGCTAGGGTCAGGTCGCTCACTGACGTCGCTTGTTACCAAGCCACGAACTTCCGACTCTAACGCAGGGAACTCAACTTCCGACTCTAACGCAGGGAACTTGTCACTTCCAGGTGTCGGCTTCTCAGTAGGTCGTGGTTTGGGACCACTAATGAAGGACACTCGACGGTGTAAGGCGCTTACACGGAAGGGGCAGCCACCGAAACTCGCTGGATGGTCGCCCCCACAATTAGCGCAAGCAAAATCTGCCTTGCAGGCTTTGTAATCGTGGGCGCCACCACATCGTTTGCAACGTTGATCTTTGATGCAAACTTTGGCTACATGCCCAAAGCGTTGGCACTTAAAGCATCGGGGAGGAGTTTCAACGAATTCTTTGATTGCATGCTTGGTGAAACCGAGGTTAATTTTCTCTGGGCGCTCGGTGTTGGGAGCAAACGTTAGCACAACAGAGGTAGTAGGCTTCGCTGCCCATTCTTTTTCTTGAGTTTCCACCCGGCGCATCATACGTTTCACGTGCAATACACCTTGCGGTTTCAAGTAGTCAAGAAGGTCGCTTTCTGAATACCACACTGGTACTCCCCTAATAACACATGTGTTCGTCATGTAGGAGTGGGGCAACCGGGCTTTAACTCTTATGTCACAAAGCTGAGAGCACCGGAGAAGAACGTCAACTTGCTCTTCCGTTGCGATATCTAGATGAAGAGCACCTTGCGTAGTGAAGCGACTGCGAATCGGAGCAGATCCCAGCAGCACTTTAATGGCTTCGAAGAGCCTGATAGGGTTCTGCTCTCTAAAATCAGCACCTTTCTCTGTTGGTAAAACTATCACTGGGATTCCGACCGTTCTTTGCTTCCGATGACTCACCACCTTGAAGCCGTCGCTGTCCACTTCCGCCATATCAGCCACTTCCTCGTCAGGGTCGACGATAGTGGAGTCGTCCCCACTGAGCGATAATGACGTACTGGACTGCTGATCGTCCCTGATGACTGGCAGCTCCACGCCTTGCGAGGCCATGGCCGCCTCCGCCACGCTGGCTTCCTTCGGATGGCGCTGTCCCTTTAAAGATGTCGGCGCCGGAGCAGCCGTACCCTTTCCATAGGGACAGTACCGCCTTAAAGATGCGGCCGTCTTCCCAGGATATAAATAACTCACTCAATGAATAGCAAAACTTAGGGAAAATTACAGAGCTGAGGTGACAACAGATCGAACAGCGTCGTCGTCTTCTCCTTCTCCTATATCTTCATGAAGTCTGGAATTTATTACCAGGTAGCATCCGTTCACTACCGCTGAAACAATTCACGCAAGCTTGCTTATGCTTGTATGTTTATTGTTCATCCCACTCAGCCAATAGCCTCATTGAGGCTACAGTATGTACAAATAAATAAATAAATAAATAAATAAAATCATCATCACCGTCATCATGCTCACGCGTGGTGGAACCCACTGATTGCACCTGCCGTATCGTGGAACTTTTGCCAAGGCGAGGTCGCGCCTTGCCTTTCCTATCGTGATTTAGTGATGGCGTGGGCGTTTGTCGTCGCGTGGCAAACGTCGCAAACGGCGTGATTGACACCATAGCGTTTTCCGTTGCATACTTAGAAAGCCTTCGAGCACTCGAGCATCGAGAAGGGCATAGTAGTTTTAAACCATAACGCCATGAAACATCTTTTATACCGAAATGTCACGAAGGACGCCCCAAGGGCGGTTCGGTGCGATAGAGATCGCGAGCGAAAACTCCTAACGCGCACCGCACTTAACGCTTAAACCGTCCTGTGCGTTTCGTTATTGCTCTCATTAATGTTCTCGTTCACGTTATGCTTTTTATGCAGCCTTCTTTATGTTGGAGACTTGGAATGCTGCAGGATAAGGACTGCACTATTAAACACTTATTGTTGTCGCAATTCTTGCGGTCCTGCACTTGTAGTATTTTTATTGTGAGTGGTTTTAAAGTTTCATGAACTCCAAGTCAACGAATGAAGTTAGCTAAGAGCCGATATTTACTGCACGGTATTTCTACGGCTCGACAGAAACGACGCACCCGCGTGGAAAATGAGCACAGCGGTAAGGGTCTTCTTTATTCTTATCCTGACGCAGGCGTTGGACCACTTCCGGCGCTTGTCGCTCGACCACTTTGCGCGCACACCGGACGTGGCCAACTCCGGGGCGTACATCAACTACCGCGAGGTGTTCGGTCGCTTCGAGCTGCGGCCGGGTCACTACGTCATCATACCGGCCACCTTCGACCCACACTGTCCCGGAGCGTTCATGATACGGGTGTACGCCAGCAGCCCCTTCCAACTGAGGTGAACAAAATGTCGCCTTAGTTTTGAGCAGTGAACGGGGTGGCAGTACCTTACGAATGTCGGAAGCCACCACACTGAATGTACATTAGCGAACATGCGCGTACAACTTTTGTCAAAAGAAACAAAGCCACTGTTGTGCATAAGACTAACTCTGGCTCTGGGGTGCTTAGAAGATTGCCGGTTATATCTGTCCCGCTCCAAATTTTTGGAGAGGTAGCTGCACTGCCGTCCTACCCCTCTGGAGCTTTCTAGCGCTACGATTTTTGTACGGGTGTGACATGAAGCAGGCTGAAGCACAATTTTGTAATAATTTGTTTTCTCTTTGATTCTATTCTGTTACTGTTATCTGTAACGTGGAGGCGCTCATCTGGGCAATATGGACTTTTAGCTTCTCCGCAAACGTATTGCCCTTTGCTGAATACTGGTTTACCGGAGACGCATACGCGAAGAGGACGAAAATGAACTACTAGAGAGCATGACGTCACGTCTTGGCAAGCGAACTCTCAGTGAAACCATTCGCTTCGCTTTTTTCTTCACAGTATCGGCTCAACACGTGACCTCTGAGACTCACTATATTGGCCGGGAATGTTTCGTTCCCGGAAGTTTTTTAATCGACGCGCTCATGTTTGGCTGCCCTGACGTAGCTCTGCTTGCAGAGCGGGAGTGCTAAAACCTATTGCGCGCTCTGATGTAACGATTACATATTGGGCCCACACGTTTCTCTTTAATCGTGTTGCGCAATGCTTTCTTCTAATGCTTGCCTTCTTCCATGCGCAAATTAGAGTGACCGGCTTGGTGGCCCAGAATTTAAACAGCCATATTTTACTTAGGTGCCGCAGTGAAGAGTCAGCAGCGACATAATCATTACCATGCGATCTCTTATTGAGATGAGCATTCTTGAGGTACTTTAAACATTCTTCAAGGACTGTTGTCCTCGGTCTCTAAATATTTAACTGTCAACTTGGACCACTGGGTAACTTTGGGTTCCGTGGTTTATTGGGTAGCGCGTCGGGGTGCTGTGCCGAGTAAGCCTTGTTCGAAACCAACCGACGGACCAACTTGGCTCACTCGTTACGCGACATTCGGCACGCGTCACTCTTCAATGAACGCTTTTGACGTCAATTTGTGTCACTGAGGTTGTGCAGCTCGATATGTGCCCTTGCGTACGTCTCATTATTCAAGGAACCTCTTTCACCCAAGCTTCGGCTCACTGGACATTTTTCACATTTCAGTAAACCTGCTTGACGCCAATGTGGGTCACTAGGTATGTGTCACTGGGTGCGTGCCGTTCTTCAACGATAAAAAAAGTATTTAAATGGTATCCGGCGTTGGGCTGAATCGAACCCGCTTCGCATATATTCGTGCAAGCTTGTCTGCGTATATAGTCACGCACGCACCACTTGCGGACTTCGCGGCGGTGCCGCTAGAGGGCAAGCGCAACAGCGGAGGCAGGATGCACATCCACAGCTAATAAATGACGCGACTCGGCGGTTGCAATCCGTTGTGTCGCTGCAGTGCCTGAATGCTCATCGCATTAACGTCGACATCCATCGTGAGGTGCGTTGTGCCGGAATATCTTCATTCTTCTTCCACGAGCACACATACGTAACACGGAAACGTGTCTGTAGTACTGGGGTTGGACGACGCCTCACAAGCTGTCTCTGCCGGCGCGGTTGTTACAGCCCACGTCGTCCCTGGTATCCTGGTATTCCGTGAAGGCTAACGCATATACGTAAGATGTTAAACTCTCCAGCAACGGTGGCCGAGCGGCGTGCGTGCCGACGACGTAGGGTGGAAGCAACGAAAAAACGGAAACAATGATTACATAACCAGCCATTCGGATTAGCTACGCTAAAGCTCGTGGTGGCTTCATTTCTTTTTCTGGTAATGACTATGCATGGTAACGAAAATTGCAGTGGATTCCTCAAAACGAATGTAGCAATGTGACTTACTGTTTTATTTGTTTGCTCATTTTGATTGTCATGGACTTTACGGAGGGATTATAAACGTGCTCCTTACGGCGTGGACTTCTGCCTATTTGTGAAGGATTATTATACTCGCCAGAATTGAAAATGTACAGATTTTCTGTTGTTACCTATATCTATAAAGTCATCTTCAAATCAGCGTTCCAATTACATGGAACGTACAGTTTTGTCGGTTATATATTTGGACTCTTCCGAGTTGCACATTTGTCCTGTATGGACTAATTTCAGACAGCTATGTTCCCGGCATCTTCTGCCACAGGTAGTGTCGTTTCACCTGTTGGTGTTCTACCTACTGCTGCACACTTTGTGACAAGTGACGACTCATTATGCTTTTTTATAGCCTCCTTTCTTTCCCTTAGCGTGGCTACAGAATTTACACCCCCAATATATATATATATATATATATATATATATATATATATATATATATATGTATATATATATATATATATATATATATATATATATATATATATATATATATATATGTATATATATAATTGAAGAGATTGAGGTAGAGAGTGCCTTGCCTTCGTTCTGGAAATGATAAGCAACATTTGCATAAAGGCGTCTAGGGTAGCAGTAGCCTTTTTCCATGTTAAGTACCGCGAAAGTCTCGCTGAACATAATAGGACGTCACACATTCGCATACCTACCATTCTATGAACGTTAAAATTAGTAAAATTCCGCGGACATGACACCGAATGAAGAAAGGGCGGGGGGCGCTGCGCGGAGTTTTTTTTTTTTTCTTTTCGTTAACCTTGTTCTGAACACATGCGTTTTGACGAATAAAAGTCGCAGACAGGGATAAAGTGCGTCAGAAAGGATGGCCTATGTTTCGATAGGTGGACCTAACTTTGTTAAACGTATGTCCTTTGTTAAAGGTACGTGACTTTTCACAAAGATAGGTCCACTTATAGAAACGTAGGCCGGCCTTTCTGACGTACTTTATCCCTGTCTGTGACTTTTATATGATAGTGCGTTACTCCAACTGTGAGCTCAATTCTTGAGCTCGTTAATGATCGTTATGAAGCGTTAATGAAGCGGATATGTACAGGTATCCGTTCCTCAAAAGGCAGCTTTTGAGGAACGGATACCTGTACATATCCGCTTCATTAACGATCATTTACCTTTATACGCAATATGCAAGCCGCGTCAAGCTTGGAATAGCAGACACTGAAGGGCAACACACACATTGTTTGTAGTAGATGACATCGACTTTTTCGTCGAATTTCGTGTTGCCGAATTTTGCCTACTTTAGAAGCTTCTCCGTATGTTCTTGCGTGCATAAACTTGCTTGAAGCAAGTACTGGCTACATTCGCCATGAGATTTCCAACGAAAGGCCCGGCAGTCAACGAACGAGTCATTTTCCCGAACAGAATTTATTTTTCATGAAGGTTGACGCAACATCCGTAAAATTGACAAAGGAGCCCAAATGCACATACATTACGGAACATTCTGGGCAGCTGGCAGATATGCATTTGCGACGTTTGCCGTGATACGGAGACATTGCTTTATTTATCCGCTTCGCCGCGATACACGAGCATAGAAACGGAAACCTAGTGGTGCTGGCGGCGAAGGAGACTTTTCTAATAGTTTCAAGTTCACCGAAGACAATTATTGCGATTATTTTCTCTCGAAGGGAGCTTCACTGAGCCAAAAGAAGTCAGCTCATCCATGTCACCGATGGTCTAACTTCCGAAGAACAAAGCACTCCAGAGACCTGTGCCTAGTGAAGAGACCTCACTGCAACACAAGCAAGATATTGTGCTCAAAAGTGAGTATTGATAGCAAGTATAATGAAGAACACGTATGCAAATGTTAGACCTGCGTATGGCGTCGCAGGAGGTATTTGTAGCATGCGCGCCACGATGCTTCCTCGCGTGGCCGCGATTAAATTAGGAACAAGAGAAAAAAAAATGATTTGTCACGGTTTGTTATTTTAGCGCAGGATATGGCTACGGGAATGGCTGCCTTGTACAAAAGGGCTGTCCTTGAGATCTTGCAGGAAGGATCTTCAACCACAAGTGCATGTCATCGCTTCGAGGTAACGGTGTAAAATAGAGGGGAAAAAAGTCCCGTATAAAATGTTACATATTCACTTAGGGCGAAAAGTCGTATTGTTATACTTTCAAAAATAATTGGTTGCATGTGACTTTAGTGGGAAACGTCGATATTTTTTCTACGTGACGCTGCTGGGCTCATCCTTCCTAGCAATACTCTTGGATCTCAGCTTTTGCTTACGTCTATCTATCAGTATATGTACTCGCTACTTAGACTAGCCATCATTGGTTTCGGCTCACACGTTCAAAGGGGAAGTGATTTTTAAAGTACAAGCTCGTATTGCTTAGAGGGTAGCAGAAAAGATGATTACGATGCTTGTGCAATGCGTCTCCTACCCGCTGCACGGTTTACTTATTGCAACACGTTGCTTAAATTAAAGGGACACTGAATACAAAACAATTTTTTTCAATACAGACTAGTAGAAATTTCTTTCAAAGCTCTGTCCACGTTTATTTAGCGAAATCAACTTGACATTGTGCTATTAGCAAATAATATGAAGAGGAAATATACCTGCCTAAATGTTTCGTCCGAGTCGGTGTGTCAATCAGTTATGAACTGCGAAGTAAAGGACATTAGGGTATTTCCGCGTGCAAGGACACTACTATGTACTAAATATACCCTGCAGCTCCTACTCTAGACGCTACTCATTCTTTAATGCAATTACTTTATTATTTGTTTTAACGCATATATACAGTTAACAGGAAAGAGAAAGATAACGCAATACAATCTTTACTGCAAAACATTCACAAAGCCACGAGCAGACGCTGCCACATACCAACACGTCATGATGAGCTCGGCATTAGGCGGCGCCGACTGGCCGCACTTCAAGGCGGCATCGCAATGCGCTTTGCGTCGCTCTGGCCGCGCTTCTGGCCAGCCACGACGCCACTTGCAGTAAGGTGACCTATCTGGCAATGCAGAAGTGCGGCCATCTGAGAACCACAGTTGCGCATCGATCTTGATAAACTTACGTTTGTTGTAGCTGTCACCCTGATGAGTGTCACGGAAACACAAGACAGTCGTAACTTCATTCCGACACATTATGTAGCCCGTGGACCGCAAATGTAGGTCGACATCCGTGCTCTGCTTAGTTCGCAAAGCTTCAAGAACTACTTTGACAGCATGCGTGTTAGCTCAACGGGAAGCAATTTTCTCAACCGAAACATTTTTTTTCATAAGTTTGAACAGGAAACTGCCTATATGCCGCCTTTCTTACTAACAAGCAATGCCATTTCTTTCGCGACGGCTTCGGGAATGCAGCCCTTTGGAGTTAGACTGTTGACGAAGGCTCGCACTTACGAAGGGCACATATTCGACGCTCCGCCCACGATCGCTTTCCGGATCCGTCCTGAAATCTAGCGTTGAAATCCGCCCAGCGGCGGAACAACGCTGACGACGAGCACGTGCGCGCTGATTGCGCCGGTGTTGGCTTTCGCGTCGGTATCGTCGAAAGAGGAGTGCGAGGCGACGATAAAGCCGTTCACCCTCGCGCGCGAGCCCCCGAACGTTCTGCGCGAATACCGAAACGCGTGTACAGTAAAGCCTGGAGTAAGCAGCTCGTTCGGTATATTGCCGCTCTCGCCCAGCGTGGCAAGACGAGGAAGTTCTTAACTGTCACTGGTTGCCTCCCGCCTTGCTCTCTCTTTACAGAATGCTTGAAAGCGACGCGGGAAAAGCCCGCCTCTCCTCGGGATGGCAAACGTCGGTTGGGCTGTGACGTACCCATGCAAAGCGCGAAGGAGGCAAGGCTCGATTAGACGGCGTCGATCGCGCCTTCGCCGAGGAAGGTGGCGAAGCCTCGCTATCCGGCTCCTCCCCCGCGCAGTCAAGTCCGGTTTCCTCGTCGGTGTGCCTGGCCCGGCACGATCGCTCTCGCCTGGGGCTCGATCTATCTCCGGCGCCCGGAGGTGCGTCTCAAGGCGAGTCCTTCGCACCGTCTTTTTGCCTAGCCAGTTTGTATGACGCGCGACAGCGTGCTGGGTGCTTCTTTCGCTGCGGAGCTGTTTTGCTTCGCATGCAGATCAGAGAGGAAACTCGGCGTGTTGTAGTAAAATATGTGCTTCAGATGCCGTCACTCAGAACCAAAGTGTGTCATCGACCATCGGCTGACTGCTCGTTGGCGAAGCGAACGAGCTTATTGTTTCAAAGGTTAGACGTAAGATACACGAACGCAGTAAGACCGAAAAAAAAGACTATGCAATCATTGTCTTTTTCACTCCTTTCGTTTCCGTGTCTTCTACGCTCAAACCTTTTAAATCAGGAATCCACACCGATTCACTCACCTTTCTGTCGCAGCTAAACGTATTAAACTGTGCGCTTGTTCGCCATGACGGTTTTTCATGCAGTAAAGTATTTGAGGAGGTCTGCAGTATTGAACGGGAAAGCATTTTGTCCCCTATGACCCAATTTTAGGCCCATGTTTTGAATCAATTGACATGTGTCAGCTGGTACAAAGAACAACATTCAGTAGCGTGATTAAGCTCTCCAGGAGCTAATTGAAACAGCGGTAATTATAAAGGAAGATAAAAAATCTGTAAATTTATGCAAGAAAATCCCTCAAGATGAGGCAGAAGAAAAGCATTAGACGGCGATTCTCCTAATGCAGTGCACACTCCTGGGATAGTTAAGGCTTCGCACTTCTTTGTTTGCTGGTGTAGTTTCAGTGGCCAACTGTTTTTTTGTTTGTTTGGAGCACTTGGTTTAGTTTGTACATGACAGGCCAGAAACGGATGTTATGGTGCGGCAATTCAGCACTTAAAAAACTCCGACACGTATATACAGCACTGACTTAGTTAGTCAACTCTGTTCGCTGCTTCTTCGTGGCTTTGTGCGAGGAGATGCGAGTGATTAACAAAACTAATAGTTCGCCTATGGCTTCTCCCTCCAGACTCGAGCCATGAGAAAAGTGCAGCTCTCGTCAATTTTACTGGCTGCTCTGTGCCTCGGCGTCGAAGGCAGCAAGGACTACAACATTGGTCTCTGCAGCAAAACCTTCTTCAGCTGCCAGTGCGGCACACCTGGTTACACGCTGCACGTGACCGTCAAACAGTGAGTTCCAGAACGCGAGGAGTTGTGAACGACGTTGCCAGATGAGTCCTGGCGAAGTGGCGTTCACTCCTGTCAAACAAACATACTCCAAATCACGCGCGGACAACTCTATAGAAAAATCCAGCAAAAGTAGGGGTTTCCGAGTATTCGAAACTCTGAATGCAAATCGAGTAGCCTTTGGCATTGAATTCGTATTCAGTCTGAGAATTCGCTGTTGGAACTTATCGAATAATTGTGGCTCTCCGAAAAATGGAAGTGATAAGATGTTTGGAGACGCCATGGAGAATGGTCGACGGGAGTGGGGACTTTTCCGAACGGTTAACTTGCAGAAAAAGCGTGGTTCTTGCGCAGATAACCGGTTTCTAAATGAGCCCATGAAGGAGATCATATCTTCACGTTATTCCTTAAGCTTTTCAGAAATGTGCCTCACCTTAGGCAGATTACAAGTTGGTAGCTTTGATTTATTCTAATCAACTTTCCATTTGGCCAGTGTCATAACGTTTAAATTTCTTCACAAATGGTAGCCACAATGCTGTCGCATGTATCGCATGAGCCACACACGCTTCGCTTTCATGCTACAGGAATGACATTTGACGACACCGCATCTATGTTTCCAGGCTATAATATACTAACAAGCTATATTTTGGCGCACTTATTCCATTATGCATTTTAGACCGCCAGTAGATAGTAGATATTATATATTTCAAATCCATTTAGATTCCCTTGCGGAGCATTGGTAAAGAGAAGTTGCTGGAAGTTTTCTGTAGAATCTGCTCCAAGAACTTGCACCTTGGAGGAATATCACGAACATTGCTAAACAGCTGAGGCGGGAACTCCCGGATTCCTTTTCAAGGAGCTTTGGCATCTGCTGTGGTTATAGGAGCGCCACTTACTCCATTTCCACCCGCAGGTGCACCTACCTTCACCGGTGGCAATTCAAGTGCCGGCCGTGCAGCAATCGCAAGCCCGAGGAAGTGTGCCCCATGCTCAAAAACTGCAAGGAGTGCGAGGACGACGCCAAGAGCTGCGCCACGTGTCCTCCCGGCCGCTACGGCCAATGGTGCGAGGAACGTGAGTGGCACACGCACTTTCAAGATGCCACGGGGGCACAGTCTCCGCTGTGATCTGAGATGACAACTTCGTGCGTCAGGCAATGGCGGGAAACTGACGCGTACATCTCCAGTCACGCATATTCGGATACCTTTGAACGCTGTTTGTACGGCTTATGAAGAACGATTCATACGTAAAGAAAAAAAAAAGAAAGAAAGGAACAAAAATTTGTCACGTGTAATTTGTGACTGCGTTGGAGGATTATGAGTTGAACAATGACAATGACAATGATGTTTATTTGCATAAGTAGACTACGCGAGGGGCATGCACAAAAAACTGCCACATAGACAGCTTGACGAAGCCGCAGGCCTCCGCATTGGCGTTTGCGCGGCGTTAGCAAACACAAAGGCAGTTGATCATTGTTTAGAAATGCCATTTATATAAAACGGAACATCGCGAAACATGCCAAGCAAATGAAAAAAAAAAGTGCTCTAACAACAAGGCGTAGTAACAAACATCTCCAACAAATAAGGACAAAAAATGAATCATAGACCTAATGGTATCGCAACTGTTCGAAACACGAGGGCGAAAAAGATATAATCAAAACACAAGCCGTAACGATAAAATTTCTCATACAAACTAAAAAAGAGTAAAACCACGAATATAACCTATACAATGGGAATCGTTAGTTTCAATAAGGAAAGAATTTGCGAAAGCGAGGTAAACAATCTAGTGCAGGCAGAAATAACTTTACACAGCTTTAAAAGGAAATACAAACGAAAGCAATGACAAAGGACGGAAGGGCAAACTAACGCTGCCTCTCAACTAAACGTTCCATAAAAAAGAACAGGCATACAAAGCGAGAGCCAAATAAACGAAAAAAAAGAAAAACATACCAGATTTATGTACCTTGTTTACGCTCTTTCCGAGCCCTTTAGAATGCACCTTAGTCAGCTCAGCTGCCTGGTCATGTCATGATATTCAGCAAGTAAGTTAGTTTGCCGGCAACTCCGTCGTTGGTTTATACCCACTATTATTATTAATTACTAAAGCCAAGTGTCGCTTTAGTAATTTTTGTCTCCTTCTTATATTACGTCTTTACTGTGTCAACAGCGTTATCACGTTTGCATTTCCGTCACGACGTGCCATTTACCTTGCACGATGCCGAGTCGCTTTTCGGCGTGCCGCGTTTAGAGTGGTCAATCGGGCACAGCATCTGAACAGTGCAGTAGAGATCAGCCGTATCCTTTGAGAAAAATAACAGTGACTGCAACTGCATGCTAAACTGGCGCACAGCACGAATGGGTGCAGCGGTAGTACTGGTGCTGCGGCCTGCAGGGTCGTGCCATGTATTAGAAAAATGCTTTCGTTTGATTTCAGGCTGCCAGTGCCAGAACGGGGGAACCTGCGACTCTAAGACAGGAGCCTGCACCTGCCCGCCCTCCTTCATCGGCACCCATTGCGAGCAGTTTTCAGGTTCGTCCATACAACGGAGCTATTGGTTCTGTAAAAGTTATCCTACAGCAATCTCAGTCTCGGTGAAGTGATTCATTTATAACAACTATGCCTTTTGTCGCCATGGACATTGCCCTTTGCAGCGCTAGCTATGTTACGTTCTTGCGGCAGTTGATGCGTCTGTTCACAAGACGTCTCAAAATATTGAGATATGTTTATGGCAAGGATAAAATAGACACCAAATCTTAAAGATGCGGAGCTACAGCATGCTTTCAGAGTAACCTCCTACTGAAGTTTCTGGTCTATTTCAAGAGCACCGACTTTTGGGCTAGTTGATTATGCATAGCAGATCACGGTCAAGTGCGCACAAACAAGGGCAAAGTGAGGAGCAGACAACACAAGCGCTTGCTTCCAACTGATCGTGTGCTTACAAAGTTGCATCATTTGAACACTTTCCTTCATGACGTCACAAGTCCGAAATGCTGACATGCTAATAAACAGTTTCCTTGGACGACAGAAGAACAGAAGGTGCGCTGACACACGACACAACCGCCTTTCTAATGCAATCTGTTTCAATTATCTCCATAACATCCTGATTCTTATTTTTGGCTACTATCCTACGCATGTTGAACAAGGGTTTACACGACTTTTTGTTTTGTATTCCACAGTCATACTCAGAAACTAAGTTTTTGAGCATGGCCACCTGATGTCGGCATTTTCGTCTTGTGACGTCATGAAGGAAAGTGTTCAAATGATGCGACTTTGTAAGCACACGATCAGTTGAAAGTAAGCGCTTGTGTTGTCTGCTCCTTACTTTGTCCTTGTTTGTGCGCGCTTGACCGTGATATGGCCTGTTTGTCTGTTTTGGGAGTCGCGAGGAGTGCGACGGCAGTTTCAGCGTCACCTACGTATTTTCTTTTGAGTTACGGCGAATGTTATGAAACCGCGATCACACCCGTCATGCTCAAAGGCCAGTTCGCCTACTGTATCGCTGTTCTTCAAATGCACCGGACTGACTGACTGTCTGTGCTCTTTCAGTGCATCCTCTTTTGTGCACACGATGTTTACTCTCTCCCTCTTTTCCTCGTTCTATCCTGTGTACCGTGACCGCCTCGTATTGTTGCAAACCATACATTTCTCTGATTGACTTCCACACATACTTGTGCTTTTTGCTTTACCTCCCTGCACCTCTCGTTGAGCGAACAATCTCTCCTTGTCATATTCACCTTGATCATCAAGATGACGTAACCCTGTCAGCGCCTGAAGATGCATCTGCTGGAATTGTTTTAACTGGGTTCAGGCTACCCGTGGCCGCTTCTTCCGTTGCAGGATGCATGCCGCCTCAGATAGGCGCCAACGTGCAGGTGACTCTGGACCACCCCGAGACGCCGACGGTGTCCTACTTCGCCTGCGAGCGCGGCTTCTACCTGATGGGCGCCACCACCGCCACCTGCCTGGGGAACGGAGTGTGGAGCGAACCGAGCCCTAAATGCGGTAAACGGATACGTCACCGCTTCCGAGTGATTGTTGAGTGCGAGGATGCTCAAGCGCTTTAGATGACGCGGATGAAGCAGGCGGACGCGCGGAAATGCTACCACGAAGGTCAGTGCTTGTGCGTGTCTACTGGCTTCCCTGGTGTCCTGCATAGCGCGTCAATGTTCTTAAACACGTCTTCCTAGCAAGGTTGAACCTGTGAGTGAGTGAGTGAATAAACTTTTATTTGGTCCAGCAAAGCGCGATAAAACGCGCACCCGGCTAATCCCACGACGGGACTGACAGATCTAGTCTGCCGGCCCGATCGCGGGCGCGCTGGACGGCCAGGATTTGATCCTCAAAGACAGGACTTCGCAGGAGCGCGTATCTATGTGTATTTGTCGTGATTGCTGGGCTGACTGATCGAAAGCGACACCTGCGCTATGAGAGGCGCCGTATTGCAGGACTGTGCATTAAGATTACTTTTGACCCCCAACCTGGTTTCCTGGAGTATCTACCGAAACCAAAGTACAGAAGAGTTTTTATTTGATTAGAATTCTCTGGGCACCTAGGCACTTTTCGTTCTATCGGTGCCTGTTTCGCGGCACTGACTGCGTATATACACAGACTTTACACGGCGCGACTTTCACGGCGCGGCTGATAAAAGTGATATAAGGGGCTCTTCTAGCTGACAATAAAAGTGAAAGATTTACGCCTGGTCTAGGTACCTATGTAATGGCACCGTAGTTCATTCGATTTCACAGATACGGAACCCCAAATCTACCAGCGGCAAAATACTCTTCTAAGTTGGAAGGGCGCGTTGAATTAAGCTTTCTTCGTGGCGTTCGAAAGTCTAGGCGCAGTGGCGTGTCGGTTTATCGATGCGATTGGCATGATTAGCCCACTTCTCCCACTAAAAATTGTAAATAAAGGTTTATTCTGCAATGCGGTATGTTCCTACATGAACATAATGCTAATCGCACTAACGTCGACAGTCAGCGTGAGATGGGTTCTTCTGTAATTTGGCATCCTGCTGCCATCGGTGCACCGTCTTCACCGCCGTTAACCGAATCCGTGACCTCGTATTCAGTGCAAAAAAGGCCATAGTCACTGAGTCATCGCGGCGGATAGACAACACACCCCTACGAGATATGAATCAGATGACACGCCGCGAAGTTGCTGAACGTGCTTCCTGTGAGGAACAATCACCAACTAGCCAAAACGCCAACGTTATGGCACACCGAATTCACGCTAGAGGAGGACGAGGCCCCCACCCCCCGTTTTCGTAGACATCGGAACGCGCACAGTGCTTGATTCCTCCAACATGTTCTGAAGCCAACTGAACGCGGTCGCACGCGCAAGCTGCATGTCTCACGCAAAAAACTGCTCACCTCTTTTTGTCTTGTTTCTGAGATTCTTTTATGTATGGAAATCTAACAGCAATAATTTAATAACCTTGCGCACCAAACCAAATCTAGAACGCCTGGTTTACGTACCACAGGAATACCTCGAAGCAGATCCGTTCATGCAGCATATAATATGCGAAACACGCTGAGACGACATGAAAATTGGCTGCGCATACAAAAAAAAAAAAAAAAGGAAGCCGCAGCTTAGCTCAAAAGCCGGAGGGTTACTTGCGATAGCAAATTAGTAGACAGCTATACGAAGTAAGGATCGCAGTCTTATGGGCCATGTAAACTCGTAAAAATTCGCTTACAAGCTAAATTAACAAACGTGGTGTGACGCTCACAGAGGCACACGGAAACACAGCTCACTCAATGAGCGTGGACACTCGCTGTCACAATGCTGGTGCGGGGAACAGCTGCAGCAGCAGCAGCGAGCGAATTGGCCTTCGCACTGCCTTCGCTTCGACGCAAACTAAGCGGCAAGAACACAGCGCATACGAAGCTATGAGCCTTCGGCGTACCTAGGCTCTGTCCTCATCGCAGGCTGCTTTCAAGCCGGAGCCCTATCTGCGGTGGCAGCCGCGTCATACGCAGCTGCCACCGGAGTAGAACCTCTCCCCCCCCCCCCCCCTCAGTGCTTTGCGTTGAGAGGGGGAGGAAGACGGCGTGCTTCCTCCTTGCCTTCCTCCCTTGCGCGCGCGAGAACAAGCTACAATCATCGGCTCACCCTCGCAAGCTTTCGCTCGCACTCATAGCATACGGCGTGCGGCCACGGCGTTATCGCATTTTGGCTTTATGCGAAACATCATGCCGACGCCGACGACGACGCAGAGGACGACGACGATGGCGTAAATACTCCTGGAGTGTCCATATAGTTGCTAACAGAATAAAAATTATGCACCTGTAGGGTAGACGAAGTGCATGTTGAAACTAATTGGCACAAGTTAGCTAGTATTTCTCATTCACGTCTATGGCATAAACAGGTCTATGCTCCTTAAAACCACACTGGAGACGATTCGGCATGGATAGTAGTCAACCACTGCATATGGAATCTGACAGCTGGTTGAATGTGAATAAGCTTGCAATCTTGACAATGCTGTTATTACGAACAGTAGTTGTGCCTTATACACACTCTATTCTGCGTGATCCTTCTCTGGCTCGTTAGTTGTGGCACAGCCGATATCTTCTCGCGCACTTTCCGCAGAACGGATATCCTTCTGTCCTGACCTGGGCCGCGTGGTTAACGGCCGTCTCAAGGAGCAGCGCATTTCCTTCCTGGCGGGCGGCGACAATGCTTACGCCAACGGCAGTGCTGTTGAGGTGGTGTGCGACGATCGTTACGACCTGGTCGGGGAGTCCGTGCTCGAGTGCAGAGACGACGGGACCTGGTCGGCCAGCATTCCCACCTGCGTCAAAGGTCCTTTATTCTTTTCGCCTTGCCTTGGACCCAGTGTGCTTAGGACATAGAAGTGTGCTTACGACATTAATACATAGATTATGTATTGATGGAATGATCGATCGATTGATTGATTGGGTGGATGGTTGAGCCACTGATCCACGTCAATGACCGTGTCTAGAGATTCCAAGGATCCGCCAGGCTGTGAGGGACGTTGCTATGCGGTCCTCTGTAAGTTTTCAGCACCAGATGTAACTCAAGATGCAGAAAAATCTTTCTTTATGCACAAGCGCTTCTTCATTTTGGTACCATCAAAATGCGGCCGCAGCGGCTAGAAAATGGTATCCAGTGTACTCGGCGTTTAACAGAAAAGTTCCACTACCTTGTCTTTAACGACCAACTGTGCCGAGAAAGTAGGAGTTTTTGTCGTCTACTAAATTATACAGAAACGCATATTTATTGCATTGAAATCGTCAGACAAGTTCTCAGAGCAGTTGCGAACTTGTCCGTGCGAACGAACTCACCCTTATTAAGGTTCATACACAGGCGCGCAGCTAGTTCTTTTATTCGTGTATTCGGCATCACGTGACTCTGTCAGGGTGACACAGCGTGGACCTCAGTCACAGGTGGCATTACAACGAACATGTTTATTTTTGAAAATTGAAAATCATAAATGGAAGGGAAAGTTCATTAAAATGGTGTTTACTGAGAGACACGTATTCATATGGACCCACCAAGTTAGCTGCGTACCCCGAAACAAGGGAAAATTGCTGCGCGCATTCAAACTTGCCTTCTATAAGTCTGCCGGACCTGTGGCAGGTGGCGTCATATATAAGCGATATGATACACCATTTTACCTGTCATTAGCCACCTGTTTGTTGTTGCTGGCATCAATAATACCTATGTTTATTGATCACTTTCCTCTCTGGCTGGCTTCCGATACGTTAATTAGCACTTGGACCTTTTTTCTTTCAACTGATATATTTTATGTGCGCTGCTCTCGTTCCAGTCTCCGAGAACCATGTCAACTGCGAGACCAAAGCACTGGACATTGTTTCATCGTACACCTCACCAGTCAGGTAAAACAAGACTTGCCTGCCTTCTTGCCACTTGTGAAAATGCTGTGAATATTCTGCGTCCATGAGGCCTCCTCTTCCAGTGTCTTTCTCAAGCTAGAGATGTCCGCTTGCGCGCCGTGATTGCAGCTCTGCCGAACGCTCCGCGTACAAACGAAATCTAGCCGGGTGTTCTGCCGCTGCGCCTGTTTATCGCTATCATGAACCGCCGCGAGGGAAGTACATCGGTGACGTAAGTCGTACAGCCGATGCCAGCGTCACTGCCCTGTCGCCTTTTAAGCCGCAGCACACCCTGTTAGATGCTATGTTCGTTTGTACGAGAAACGTTTGAGAGCGCTGCAATCACGACGGGCCTGCGGGCATGTCACGTTGTATTTTTTTTTGTATTTCGCGGGCATCTGCAATAAGCGGAGGAAAAACAGTAATACTTATAGATAGAAAGTTAGAAACTGTGTACTCGGACGTTTTGCGAAAGGCTGTACAATTTGCTTATTCGAATTTTTTTGCCTAACATTGTTGCTTCGGAAGTTGGTTAATTATTCCTGACTAATTATGCAATTACTTAGAATATGAAAAATGGCGATTTACTACAAACAACAGTCAGTATTGTGCATTTGGTCGCGTCTTCTTAGAGTGCATCGGCATATTTTTCAACTCTGGCTGAAATTGGCTGGGACACCCCGTATACAGACTATAGTATGTACAGACTCAGTGTGTCTGTATATACACACAGCGAGTTGCAAGCATGAGAGCATCACTTGTCCCGACCGTACTGACAAAGCTTTTGTTAATCGTAGCCCATTCTTCGTATGGTGACATTGCGAAAATGTCTATCGTCTTTCAACATAGAGCAGTAAGGGAATAGTTAGTCGTTAACGAATTGCCTGATCTGCCGGTTGCGAGGCGCATTAGCGTGTCTTGTTCAGCATGACCGCCGTGGTACCGTTACCTTTTCATTGTTACCTCCGCAGGGTATACTGTCCACCGGGGTGTGCGCAGAGCGGCACGGTGATCGGCAGCGTGGTCTACCACCAGCTGTCGGCGCTTTGCCGGGCGGCTGTGCACGCGGGCCGGCTGAACAACGCCGGCGGAACAGTGTCACTGGTGTCCAGCGGTAACTTCGCCGACTTCGGTGCCTCCCTGGCCAATGGTGTCAACAGCGTCAGGTGAGACTGACTCTGGGAAATGGAAGTCATGTAGATACAAGTTTATAGAGTACGCTAGAATGTCATTGGCCTCTCAATGGCTTTTTTTTCTTTACATAGGCTTTTACTTTTCTTAGCAGAAATCATAACACTGTCTTTCGGCAGCAGTTACTAACATCTTTTTTTCATTTTGGTGGTCTGTAGCTGTTGAAGCCACTTCGAAAACTTTCTTTTGTGCACTTCAGAAACATTGGTGTCCACGAAACTTTAAAGGCACCCATGGTAGTCTATAATATACGTAGAAAGAAACCTACAGGGCCGGGATGTACCATAACGTTTCGATTCCAGTGTTATTCTTCTCCGCGCTTTTTCAGCGGTGTGTGTGCATCGCCCCCCTCAACATATGACTGTGATCGGCGGTCGCAAATAAATATTACGGTTGATACTAAAAGAATAATATCGAGCGTAAGAAGCACTTTCAAAGCGAAGCTCTCTTTGAATACTTCGCTGTGGTTTGACGTGTCGTCATCGCCACCTGTCTCATCAAGTAAACATACTCAATAAATAAAAGATATGTCTATCTCAGCACTGGGGGAATCAATGTTAGCGTGTATTCGGCGGATAATTTGGAATGTATCTGGCTACTCCGCTTTGTTAAATGTTCTGGAAAGCGTTGTCAGATAGACAAACATGCATGTGCAAGGCTGGAAATTGTAAGTCTGACGACTGCAGCAACACGAAGGTGTCGGCATAGGCGATAGTGTGATAGCGATGGTATGAGGACTGATTTTTCGTATTCGGGCGAGTAAAGATTACAACCTGTTTTGCTACAACATGGGCCAATTCCAAGGGCCATTTTCGCAGCATAGTCTGCCACGACGAAGCAACTGACAAATGTCGGCCGATCCCTTAGGCGGTGCACTCTAGCACAGCACCACAAAGTGCTAGCTGCTGCGAGGCAAAGATGGAAGAAACTGACATGCTCCCGCTCGTGACGCAAAGGAAGGAGATACGAAGGTCTGTGGCCGAATGGAAACTAGCGCGTGCACATGTGCTCCAGCTCGTGATGTGTGACGTGAAGCACGCACGCGCCAGTCGTCTCAAAGAGCGATACCCCGTTTCATACATATAGCTGGCAACGCTCCACACCCTTCCTCAAAGGGGAGCAAAAAAAGGATAATGGGAAAAACGACGACGGCAATACAGAGTTCATACCAGTGACAATGAAAGCACGATGCCCTTTGTAGGTAACTTGCAGAATGCTCAAGTACTTCCTAACGGCGGCTTACACAGTCTTCTTTCTTCAATTTGCAGGTCGCAAGAACCAGCTCCCGGTTTCACTTTTGTCGAAGATAGAACATTTAAAGTTGAAAAAGGTGCCTTGAATTTTTCCGCGACGTTTAATATGTTTGGAAGGTTAGTGTTGGTACATTAAAGTACAGTTACTGTGACCTCGATGCTGATTTTATCATAATAATTGTTTTTACTAATTAAACATTCATGCTACATCTCTTTTCCAAAGCTCCGCATGCCCCATATGTCTTGTATGCCGAATTTCAAGTGGTCATATGGGATCCTGTATGAAAAACCACGTTTTTACGTGGTTTTTCACCCATATGACCATAAAACCCATATGACCATTTAGAATTATGGTACGGGACATGCGTGTTTTATTAAATAGGCATGCAGCTATTAGCTTTTGAAACGATATGTCAGTTATTATATTGTAGGGTAGTAAAGGTCTTACATTACGAGAAGGTCAGCAACTTAGTCTATGGCAAGGTTAAGGAGAGAAAAAGAAAGAATAAAAGAACATGCCGAAGGAAAATAGTCCTTGCCGACCACAAGTCATTTTTGATTTTCTGCTAGGTTGCCGGCAAGGCTGGAAACCTGTGGGTGACACTTGCATTCTTGCCACCCGTCACAAGCTCAGCTATTCCCGGGCCAAGCACTACTGCATAAACTCCGGCTTCAGGCTGTTGCAGTTTCGTGAGGACGGGTTTCCGGATTCCTTGCTCACCTTCCTCAAGGCTTCCAGTGAGTGCCAACGAAATATTCTATTTTTTGGGGACGTATAATTAAGGACAAGAGGTCATTGAGTGAACGCAAACGTCTCGCGCAGTCGAACAAACAATGTTTTCGAATGCTTATACAGAAGTTGAGATGCTGATGCGTTTGCGGCTCCGAGCTGCACAGCGGGCAGTCAGAGATGCCGTGCTTGTCTCCACAACGAATCTCGAGAATCAAGGATTATATAACGTGTACATTCTACGCACACGTTTGTTCGCAGCGAATGCATCGCAAAAGCTCCACCTAGTTGACAAGTACACGTTTTCTTGTATAGAAACAGAATATAATAGGTCTATTTGATTCCTTAACCCAACTAGGTTATCGTAGAAGGTGCGAGTTCCAATGAATTTTTTTTTTTGCCATCGATGCAGCCATTGCTCGTTACGGGTGCTTGCAGGGTTGTCACACGGGTGACTGAACCATAAATTGAGTTTTATCCACAAAAAGCTCACGAATTTAGCTTGTTAAGAAGTCATCAAATATTTATAAAACAGAGTTGACGCGTCCGATAGTTGCTACATATGAGCGACGGGAGTATATTGCTGGCGTACACTGCCAAAGCAGTACCGCCAATCTGAGGAAATGGCAAGGGCGTGTCGTCTGCGGCGACACGGCTCGAAAGGTGGCCATTTTTCTGCAGCGGAGCATTGGCGTCACCTGTCACCGCTCGGCATGTTTCGCCCTGCATTGCCGTAGCGGTGACAGATGGCGCCACCGTTCTGTTCTAGTAACATCCCGAACTGCCCGTGTGACTATAAGTTAGGCCTCCATCCCTAGACATCGAGAAGCAATCTCAAGAATACCGCACATATACGCCCGAACTTTGCTGCTGAAGTGAGACAAATGGCAGGGGAAGTCTACAACACCATTCACTTCGTGTGAAGGGGGAAAGCAGGTCAGAAATCAGTGAGTAGTGACGCTCGCCTAGCACCACTACTCACTTTTTTATTGCAGCAAAAATCCGTAGACGGATCATAGCATCAAGTGAGGAGAAATTCACCGAGTGATACCCCTAGGTAGCGTACACCTTCGAGAAACGCTTGGATTTGAAGTGCATGGAAGCATCAGCCGGTCAGCAGTCGAGATAAGCAAGGACGTTTAGAGTGTTCCGTCAGGAAAGAGAATAATGCGACAGGATTTGTTACAGGCATATGCAGCGGTACAATTCAGATAGAGAAGTTTAGAGGAAAAAAATGAGTAAGGAGATGTATGCAAAATTGCTAGAATGAATAACGCGTACAGCATAGCTGATTAACACAAGCAGGCTAGGTGTCTATTTGTCGCCCACCTCGTTTCAAAGAGGGTGCCAATAAATCATCACCATCAGCTGGGGAGCCTTCATGCTAATTCAAGCCTTGAATGGAGCTTGCATGTGGGCTTCCTAAGTGGCGCGAAGGGTACAAGAAAAGCTGCCGCGCTACTCGAATTAATAGACTGTTTTAGCGGAGCGTTTGCTTGCGCTCCGCTCCGCACACGTTTCACGCGCACCGGTGGCTGCACAGAATGCGTTGATTTCGCTTATCTAACAAGAGCGCCTTCCAGAGATGCCACTGACGTGCTCTCAGCTTGGCAGTAAAACGATTACGAAAGCAACTACACGCTCCCTGACGCACCGCTAAATCAGGTTCCTAGCGGAACGTGGTCAGCGTCCCACGTTCCGCTGCCGCTATGCATGTGCTGTGCGCACGCGCGTCAGCGTTCCCAGTAGCGTTTTGCTGAGCGGCTGCGTGCCAATTGTTGTGACAGGCCGGTCTGAGCGGAGCGGACCGTAAACGCTCTGCTAAAACTCTCTAATGACTCATCACACTGCGCGCCGCTCGGGCAACGCCAGGAAATCTCGGAAGCGACATGCCAGAAAGGACGCCATATTTTTAATCCGTATGCACGCTTGATCTGCTTAAGTGCGATTTGAAGGCTGTTAATAAGAAAATCACACAATGACTAGCCTTGCAGTATACCCAATATTTCTTTATTTAAATGTTCTGGTGTTTTTCGTGCCACAACCACGACTTGATTGGGAGCTACGCCGCACCCTATCCTTGATACACGAGAGTTTTTGCCTTTCACCCCCATCGAAATGCGGCCGACACGGCCGGGATTCGATACCGTGGCTTCTGGCTTCGTAGCGCAACGCCATAACCACTGCGCCACCACCGTGTAGCCAATGTCTCTTCAATAGCGTATATATTAGGCTCATATATAAGCAATTTAAACCAAGGGTAAACTTCGTTGCAGTGGGCCTTTAAGACAGTTATTTTAACAACGTGGGGATCGCCTTTTCACTTGTCAAAGTATCCCTTTAAGAAACATGCGCAACCATTGTAGAGCTTTATGAATTACATTTGCGCACTGTGGAATTTGTCAATGCTCTGGAATACTGCAAATAAACCATACCGATGGACAGTACTGAAAACGATGAGCATCGTGCAAGTGCTGCTAGCATTCAAATTGCTGTTTGGACGGACTGCAACTTTCCTTTGTTGATTCAGATTTTTGCTGGCTTTCTTTTCGGACGCATAAGCAAAGAGGAAGAAGAGCAGAAGAAAACATTTGTTTTTTGCGGTGCATCGTCCGCAGTGGCGTTCTATTTGCAACCGGTTGTGTTTCGTCTTTGCTAGTGTGGGAATTAAGGGTAATAATGTACTCCAATTTTTCCAGGGAGCCTGTAAGTTCCAACGTGCGAGTGTATGAATCGATGGCTCCCCGACGAGCTTCTACGGTAGACTCTCGTTGATACTGGTTTCCAGTGACGCACCAGTGCGGGACATCATCATCATCATCATCATCATCATCATCATCATCATCACATCATCATCATCATCATCCTAGTTACGCCCACTGCAGGGCAAAGGCCTCTCCCATACTCTCCCTCTCCCAGCCATAAGCATATATGACATGCTTAAGGCTGGGAATTTGGTTGAGAAGAGGGGGCGGGTCATTCATAGCCTGATTGATCATGGTTGGAGTCAGGGTGGGGCCTCGAGGGATGATACCTCGGCGAACGGGAGTGGCTTCAGGAGGCTGGCCATCTGGTCCCAGGCTGCGAAGACTCGGTGAGGATTACTAACGTAGTGGATCATGCGGATGCCAGACTTAGTGTGGATTAGCTTAAATTCTAGAAAGCCTTCTTTAGTCAACACCGACAATGGTACGAAGTTGGGCACTACTGGAATGGGCATAACACTTCTATGTAAATACGCAAGGCAACTTACTGAGCGCTAACGTGCCTGCAGAAGCCGATCTGGGCATCTGGCGGTGGTTGTTGGTGGTGAGATGCCATTCGAGGTGCACTAGCGTCATCTTCTCAAGGACCGTCCTCATGACGATATAAGCGAAATGGGCTAGACGTTCCCAGGAGTGGTAGGTGGACGACTTGGCTTCGGTAAAACGATGACGAGGGCCTTTTTCTACAACGCACGAATGCTTTCCGATTCCCAGGCGTTGTTGATGATGCAGAGGGCCTTGCTTCTGGCGATTGTTAAGGAGGTTCAGGAGAATCGCATATGTGATGCCATCGGGGCCCGATTACGTGTTGCGACAAAATTGCAGAATAGCAAAACGGATTTCGGATAGTGGGAAGAGGGAGTTAATTACATCGCCTTCATCCTATTGGGCAGATGGGGCAACAAGTGAGGGACGGCTGAAAACTGTATGGAAGGTGTTCTTTACTTCTCGGAGAAGCTTAGCAGTGGTGCAGCTGTGTTACGGCTGGTATCTTTGTAGTGCGTAACCGGGCGTAAGTTAACCCATGAGCGATCGACATTGTTGCCAAGCAAGAGCTGTTTGAATATGGTCATGAATTTCCTCACAATTGTGACTCCAGTGGTTTGCCGCAAGGTGGCCCGCGCAGCCCTGACTTTCTTCGCTGATTTGGAAGATGCGGTGGTGAAGATATTTGTTGTGCTTGTGCTGTTTCCATGTCCTTGTAAGTTTACGTTGCTTCTCTCCTAATGCATGAAAATGAGAGTGGTATATGTGGATGATCCTCTGTGCCGGCTATCGAGGACATACGGTAACGGACAGCGGAATTGATTTCCCCAGCCCAGTATCAACATTGTCATTGAGGAAGCTTTCTCGACCAGTCCTTGCTTTGATATAGCCACAAGCTATGCGCCACTGGGTGTATCCCGTTGGGTATATGACACTGGGTATATGACACTGGGTATATGACATTGGTTATGCGCCGCTCTTTTATAAACCTCTTTGACGCCAGCTTGGGTATGTGCCATTGCATGGGTGCCACTGGCGTCACTGGGTATGTGTCACTTGGTACGGAATGCTCGGTATGCACTCGTGGGGCGACTGGATATGCGTCAGTGTCCTCGTGCTACTGGGTATGTGCTGTTATCGAATTCACCTCTTTGGCGCCAACCAATGTATGTGCCACGGGTATGTTCCGCTCATCACTGAACTTTTTGGCGCTAACTTAGATTGCAGGCTATCACAACGACAAGAAACGCCCATGCAAGATGTTGGCTGGAGCTGACTTTGCTTGAATGTGTAGCTCTGCAGCTGCAGCTGCGTCGCGTGCTGCGTAGAGTCAACACGTTCCTCACGCACATTCTTGAACACCGTCCGTGAAGCTCCATTGCAACGCTAAACTTTGCTCTCGCGGCCACTGCTTGGCCCTTAGGGCGAAGCAGGCAAGTTTATTGCGGTATCAGTGAATACGGATGCTGGAGGTGCATTCGCACAGCGAGCGTTGGCGCAAATATCGGGGCCGTCGTGGTGTACTCCTATCGGCCGCCCATGCGCTCCCCCGCGTGGAGGATTATATGACCTCAAGAGAGAGGCGATGCGTTTCGCTGCAAAAGTGAAGAAGAGAAATGGACGCACCCTAACCTTCTGCTCAGTCGGCTATGCTGGTGCCACGGTGGTGTTAGAGTGTACTTAGAGAATTTAGCAGCGTTCCGTCCACCACTCACGGCATGACGCGTTGGACGGCGCACGCATTAGCCTTCCACTTGTGCAGATGTGTGCATACCACACCGTGGCGCGTACACTAGTCTGAGCGGAACGGGCAGTAAATGTCCGTCTAAATTTACCTAATCTATTTCTGTCGCCACACTGAACGCAGCAGCGCAGCTCAAACGCATTCGAGCGTGGCCGCGTCATTGCTTTGGGCTATGAAAAATGCCGACTGTCTTTAACGCGACAGCGATAAGGGCCCGGTGTCGCAGAAAATCCGGCGTCGGCGAAAAATCATTCCGAAATACCGCATACCCAACCATGCAGGCCCTCCGTGTAACGCAAATAAGTTACTGAACTAACTCAATTTCTCAAAATAAAATGCATCAGAAGAATTGTAAAGCGCGACTTACACGCAACGTACAGACAGGATAGCGTCGGACTGTAATTCGAATCTACGAGAAAACATAATTTTGTTACGCGGGAACTCAAACACAAACTCCTTTTCCCACGTTTCTGCTATGCATAGAGAGGCGCGCCCAGTTACTTGCAACACCTCCAAATGGCGCTCGCCTTCGCCCATCGCGGCCCACGCAAGTGGCCATATTTCAACCAGAAAGCGCGCCTTCGTGTGGAGCGTTTGCCACCAGCGTTTCTCGGTAAACATTATGGTTACATAACCTGCAGTTGCCGGGAAGCGTGAGCAGCAGTCAAGGATCTTTGAATGCTGTCGTGTTCTATTCTTGAAGGCCAAGCTTTAGCGTCCTCCAAGTTTCACACCGAAGCTCTATGCCTATACCGTCCAAGGAAATTTTCGTGTCGTGAGCAAAAAACCGATACGTGGGCCGATCCCGGAGACCGCGCAATACCGGGCCGCCCCACGGCGGAGGTAAAGCAGGCGGTAAACACTCCCCATACATGGACTAATACCGAAGATAGTGCAATGCCGGGCCGACCTGCGGCGGAGGTGAAGCAGGCGTAAAGCACTCCCCATACGGTGGCTCATCCCGAAGACAGTGCAATGATGGGCAGAGCCGCGGTGGAGGTGAACCAAGCGTTAAGAACTCCCCATACGTGGCCCGATCCCGAACATAGTGCCGTGCCGGGCCGACACGCGGCGGAGGTGACGCAGGCATTAAGCACGCCCCGTACGTGGGCCGATGCAGAACATAGTCCAATACCGGCCCGACCCGCGGCGGACGTGAAGAAGGCGTTAAGCACTCTCCATACGTGGGCCGAACCCGAGGATGGTGCAATGCCGGGCCGACCGGCGGCGGAGGTTAAATTAAAATTAAAATATAGGGTTTTACTTGCCAAAACCACTTTCTGATTATGAGGCACGCCGTAGTGGAAGGCTCCGGAAATTTCGATTACCTGGGGTTCTTTAACGTGCACCTAAATCTAAGTACACGGGTGTTTTCGCATTTCGCCCCCATTGAATTCCGCGGTGGAGGTGAAGCAGGAGTTAAGCACTCCCCACGCGTGGGCCGATCCCGAAGATAGTACAATGACGGGCCGACCTGCGGTAGAGGTGAAGCAGGTGTTAAGCAATTCCCATAAGTGGGCCGATACCGAAAATAGTGTAATGCCGGGCCGACCTGCGGTGGAGGTGCAGTTGGCCATTATGGGCCCACATACACAGCTTCGCTGGTCATCCTTCTTCGCAGAGTGGAAGGGCACTGAGATTTTTTTCTTCGGTCCCCTCGCGATCGGCATTGCGAGGACGCCAGCAATGCTTCTCAACCCACCAGCGTTCTGAGACGTCTTCCGCAGTGCAATGGTAAACACCATACCCTGGCTACATCTTGATGTGGCTTTGAGTAAATAGCATCCAAATCCATGTTTCATGGGGTGGCGCCCTCTGGATTTAAAATGTGGATTTTAAAGGCTGCGCTTTTACTTGGGGGATGTGGTGGAGGCGATTTTGGGAGCCGGAAGCACGTCGTAGACGTGAGGTTTGGACACCACCTATGCTTAGATTTCACGAAATTGCCAATTTTACAGCCAAACAGTAAACGGGAGCTCCACAACAGGTTCCCTGTGGCGAAGGCCGGCGTTTGGCGACGTCGTCAATATCAAATCCCGATGGAACGTAATCCACTCTAGAAATGTTTACACGCTTAAGGGTGTTTTTTTCTCGCACGGGTAACACCCCTACCGTTAGGGCCTGACAAAAAATTATATAGGACGACGATGGAGCTCTAACTAGACGTGCGATGACAAAGACATGGTTGGACACTATGTAGTCATTCTGACAACCTTGGGCGCACAGAAATATCTGAGAGGAGAATTTCACAGGGATAGGTATGAAACTCTCCTGTCGGATATTTCTGTGCGCCCAATGCTGTCAGAAAGATTACATGGTCTTCAACTACGTGTTTTGTCATCACACGTCTAGTTATAAGTCCGTTATCGTCCTCTATAAATTTTTGTAAAGCCCTAACAGTAGGGCTGTTACCCGTGTGACGACAGCCGTAAGGGTATAAACATTTTTGCCGGGTAGTGTCGGAGCCGCGAATTCGCTTTGAAATGTAATGACACGAGGATTGTAAAATAGTACTTGCTAGCATATATCTCACCCAAGTAGACAATGACGTGAAAGGCAAAATTTGCCATCCACCTTACTGTAGCCGCAGTTACATAGATGATCAAGTACGTACTTAACAGAAAATAAAGCTTCGCAGTTGATGAAAAATTCATCCTGGTACGGGAATTGAACGCGACCAACATATTTCCGGCCCGGTCGTTCTACCATCTGAGCTAACCATCTGAGCAGATTGCGGTCCGAGGGCGAAGTAGTTAACAGTTCGAAGCACAGGGACACAGAATATTGCAAATTAGTTCTGCGGAATCCTGCAAGGTGGAGGAAGAATCAGTAATAGAAAAATTTCTCTTCCACCCCACAGTAGCCCAAGACACAAAGGACAGTGGCATATCGGCGTTTCTTCTTCTCTGTTCACTTTCTTTAGCCAGTAATCTCTAATTGTTGTTTCTCACGATGCGTTATAACGGGTCCACGCTGTAAAGTAGCTAAGGGTTTGTACGGCTACGGTATACCGCGAACGCTGCTCTGGGTGCGAGCGAGATCGTGAGCCTGTAAAGACACCTCTATTACTTCCGAAAGGCGTGACATCTCACGCAGTTTCGCTATATCTTATATATAAGTTGTAACGTTGGCATACATCTGTAATGGATCTTTTCTCAAAATGCGAAAGCGACCAAGAAATGGTATATCGTACGTTTTTCATGAAAGCATAAGGATGCATATCATCACCACAACCACATCAGCATCACGTTGTTTGACTGCCTGTTATACGGTTATAATATATGGGTACCGAGCAGAGTCGCTTTTACTTTGGAACAAAGTGCACACTTTCACTGCATTGATGTATCTTTTATACTCTGTCTAATCTATTTCCTCAATGACGTAGCGAAGCGCAGTTCCGCATCCACGAATGTTAGTGCGAACTAGACTCCACGATCGTCCTATGGGTCGCGCGACCTCGCTATATGTGTCTTTAACCAGGCGCTGCCATACCTATACTATTAATGAAAATTGACAGTGGCTTAGCTCGGCTATGCCAGGATATACGTAGCGGAAGCTAAGGCATAGCATGGCTAGCCTTGGTTAATCTTGACTGCAAGTCCAGGTTAGTCTGGCTATCTAGCTATGTTGCGGCGTTTAGCCAGTCGTTCGCCGCGCTGTTCGTCTGTTTCCTGGGCGATTCGTTTCATCTTCATCTCGTTCCGATATCGATTCCACGCCTCCTCCTGCTTATCAGAATTGTCGCCGCCCATACTGCCGCCTGAACTGTGCTTGCGGCGCACGCGAGCTCTCCTTTTCAATCCTCCTACATGTTATCAGGCATGCGACGCAGCTGGCGAAGCGAGCGGAGGCGAGCGCAACGGCGAGGAATGCGGTGTGACGTCATACCAAACGGCGGTTGCGGAAAGGCGCGGCGCTGCGCAGCGGCGGAACAGGTGTGGCTCGGTGCTACTAGTGGCACATGCGCCGTAATGACTAGGGAGCGAGAGAGAGAGAAATATCGGCGGTGAGGCGCGCGTTGTGACGTCATGTGCCTCGTTGGAGAACCGCCACGGCGAAATCGCTAGTTCGCGGCCAGTAAAGCTTTCTTCTCAGAGTGCAGCCATTTCTTCTCAAGCGGGTGGGCGGCGGGTTATCACGCTGTTTTGGTGGGCCAATCGCGTTGATAGTGCAACTTTTTCGCCACTTTTGTTGGGGCCATTCAGATGATCCTGTGATAGTGTAGTCTAAAATTATGCACCACAGGGATGACTGAGTATGAGCATCGCATATGTGCGCTGGGTATGCGCCCCTGGGGCCACTGAAAGGATATGTACCACTGAATTTTATTTTGCCTTCAATATCATACTTCGTCATTAGAGATATTCTCTTTTATTGTAAATATAAACATATAGCATCTATTCTCCACGTAAACGTTCACTACACAACCGTTATGTAATTCATTTAACTGTTCGCTAAGATTCACGAATCATGTTCATTACGTAGACATCAAATGCAGTTGAACTTGTTAAACTTTTACGCACAAGCATACATGCCCCATCTATGAAATCAAAGTAAAAGACCGCCGAGCTGGAAGAGGGAAGTGAGCACCGGAGGTAAGAGACAGGGGGAAATAAGGAAGGCAGGGATGTTAACCAGTCTAGAGTCCGGTTGGCTGCCCTACGCTGGGGGAAATGCGAAGGGGAAGAGAGAGAAGGGAGCAGAACGCCTCAAGGTGGAGAGAGGAACGCGCGCCAGGGAAGGTAGGGAGGAGCGTGCGGTGGAGGGGGAGAAGAAAGCAGGCGAAGCTTCGCGAAGGAGGAGGGTAGGTGGAGGCGCCTACTCTGGTAGGTTGCTACGGGTTCTGTGTGCGCTACGGTTGTACCGGGTTTGTCTGGCGACCAAGAAGACGAGCGCCGATCGAGAAGGACGGAGCAACAATGCAAGCGGCGGCAGGCCGAGCGCGAGTCTACCAACCTCTAAGTCGTCGACAAGCGCCGGGAACGAGCTGAAGATTACCGGCAAAAGGCCCGACCTAGGGGCGTCTAGGAGACTTCCGAAGAACGTGCTAAGCGGCTTGCAAGAATGCAAGTGGGTTAGGCAAGACGGCACCGCTTAGAAACCGCGAATCAGCGCCCATGCGCTTGCGCGTAACCCGCGTTCACGAAGTGAAACATTGTTATAATTGTTTTATAGCTTCTATCATTGACGCCGGCCCAGTCCCGCGGAAATGTATGTAAGTCGCTCGTAGTCCACTGAGGCGGTATTTTAGTAGTGCAGATGACGCTACGATTGTTTATTTATAACTGCTACGTACGTAGCTTAATATACAAGTTGTCCCACATATCATGCACCAAAATTAAAAAAAAAACATTCCTATGCCATGTAGCCACACAGAAACAAGGTAATGTTGTTTGCTGTCGCTTGGAGATACTCAGAATAGTTTTTTGCATTCCGCCTAACGAGATAATTGGTCTTAATAATCAAATTCTCAAATATTATAATTAGAGTAAAAGTGTGAATGAGAAAGTTGTAGACTAAGATGAAAACCTCCCGACGCAGCTTTCTGTTGCTCAATACGTGCTACATAAAAGGGTTTTTCCGAACCTGAAAGAAGTGCGCGAATGCACGCAAAACTGCCGCGTGACTGGCCACACGAGGTAATCGATCGCAAAAGCTACCGTGTTTTGCTGTCATCGACGATGTCGTCGTCCGATATCGTCTTTACTGCACCTTCTTCATCACCGTGATACTATCGTCCGTAGGGTCCGTAACTGCTGCTTTAGGTGACATTTGCGGCATTGCTTTGGGAGGCGCTGTACACTTTTTTTCTTTCGTTTTGCTACAAAGAAAAGGGCAGAAAGCGAAAAATCATGCGAAAAACAATTTGCCATGCCGAGGAGCTTTTGTAATGATGATATTATCGCCGAGCATTTGTGTCCATACGTTTTACTTAAACCTGGGAGCATTCTAAAGCTCACATAAGCAACAAAGCATAGCACAGAGCAAGTTATACAAAGAGCGTCCCAACTATCATGCACCAAGATTTATAAATATGCAAATGCATTTTTCTTAGTTTGCTTAAACCACTGGCCGATACTGAAACAAGCTCTTTTCGCGCACAGTAGAATGCAGCGGCGTGCACGCGTGTGGAGAGCACCAGGAGCAGAACAAATTGACAGCTGGAGCGATTATCGCGATAGCGCCGCCTGGTTGCGCAACGAATGAAGCGAGCAACAACAATAAAGTACTCAAAAGAAAAGAAAATACGAGGGAATACATTTTCTTTCTACACATAATTTTGTGATTTTGCTTGAATTATTAGTATATTCCAAAGATACAGCCAAATATGCAAAGTGTATTTAATTTTCCGTTGGCCACCAGAAACATGGTGGCGCTATGGTTGCCAGATACCGAAACTAGCCCAGACGTCCACCCAGTGATTACACTCGAAGCACAATGATAGCGGCGAGCACAGTCGGCTATCGTCGACAATCTGATCTGCGGGCCATGCGCGCCTGCTTCTATACACGACTCGTCGAAGGTTCCAGCGTAATCGCTGGTGCTTGAGTGCCTTCCTGAAAGTACTACACCACTCCTTCACGCATACAATCAGATTATGTAAGTTTCGGTGACTTCGGTGACTTAAAGAAACGGATAGACCCATCGATGAGATTCGAGACACATCGGATACATGCAGGAGCGTCCTGCGCCTAGCGATAACAATTAACATTTGTTAGCCAGTGAAGAGCAGTCACCGGAGAAAGATAAAGAAGTAAACGTGTTAATGCCCCCGTCTTAAGAAGCGCCGTCCCGATACTGCATGCAAGCAGAAAAGAGAAAAACAAAAGCACCTGTAGTAAAGGAAAGAACCGACACTTAAAAGAAGCCAAAAGTCCCAAAGTTCGTCAGCGGGCGTTGAAAAGCTTAAGACGCACCATGTGGAAGACTTCAGCTCGTGCGCGGCGCCGCTGTAATTGCTAAATGCTGTCAAGAACGACCTCAGAGTCCAGTGCGCCAATACGTCGGATACCTTGTAGGGTCGGCAGTAGCGTCGGAAAAGTTTCTCACTGAGTCCTCGTCGGCGTATAGGGGTCCAAACCCAAACGCGGTCGCCGGGATGGTATTCCACGTAGCATCGTCGGAGATTGTAGTGTCAGCTGTCGGTCCTCTGCTTGTTCTTGATGCATAGGCGGGCGAGCTGTCGGGCGTATTCGGCGCGCTGGGAGATAGGCCGTGACATCGAGGTGCTCTTTGTCGGTGAGATGGGGTAGCATGGCGTCGAGCGTCGTCGCCGTGTTGCTTCCACAAACCAGCTTGAACCGCGTCAAGTGTGTTGTTTCTTGCACCGCCGTATTTTAAGCGAAGATTACGCATGGAGGTCTGCCTGCATTTATTATTTTCTGGCCATCTTACTGGTCGGAACTGTACAAAACATCGGAAGACTTGAAAAGATACCTTGCGTAAGCGAAAAGACACTGGCGAATCTGAGGACGAGTCAACAACCATCGGGAACCACGACCAGGTGAACCTTTCAGAGCTAGATATGGACGAGGCTGGCTTCTGAATCGTGCGCCATCGTAAAGATAGGACGGTGGCATTCCTGTGTTAATCTCTGTAGCGTCAGAAAGAGCTGGTTTAAGGCAAGTGAACCCTAGTGTCCTATATTTTGAGATTGAAACAGTTCTCGGTAGAGACCCAGTCAAGAGCCATTTTACAGCGTAGGAAGCATTGCTCTTGGATGTAGTGCCAGAAGGACAAACTTACGCGCCTCTATAGCGACCGAGAATATCGGTGGCATAGCCGTATCTCCCCAAATTCCACACAGTTATATGAATAACACATGCATTGTTAGGGAAGTTCTAAAATGGTATCCGGATGAAGAACTGCTAATCCATCTGGGACCCCAGGCAGTATTCCATACGAGAGGAATCATACGTCGGGTCCAAACCTCATCATCTGAATGGAAGTCAGGACGCACTGACTCTGTCGTTCTCACATTTGCTCTAAATTCTGACCACCAGGAGAAGATTAACCTCGGTTTTACGAGAGACGAGCTTGCTGACTACGTGGAGACACCACCACGCTGTTTTTAACTGTCAGCGCTTCGGACATGTAGCCAAGTGCTGTTGTGGGGAGCAGAGATGCAAGCGCTGTGGGGGACCTTATTTAAGACGTGCTCATTTAAAAACAATTTAAGTGTGCAAACTGCGGCGGCGACCACCCAGCTAGCTACGGCCGATGTCCTGCAAGGACAGCCGCACAGCGAAGGATGTTCGCTCAGCGAAGGATGTTTGTCTTGGGTCCAGAGCATGCAAGCGCACCATCGAACAAGAGCAAGGCGTCCAGGGCACCGCAACTAAGTGGTTCGGAAACAGAATACGCATCTAGCTTCCCGCGTCTCACACCGTCAAAAGAATTTAGTGAGCCAACTCAACAGGTCAACGCTGCTGGAGAACATGTTCCAAAAGAGTGAAAAGCGCATCTATACAGCCGTAGTGAACCGACCTCAAGCATCAGTTGGAAGCACTCAGCAGAAAAACTGCCAACATGTGATATGTGCTTTGCTCACGGCACTACGCTCACACGTCGCAAATACGCTTGCGAGTTCAACGAAGGATATGCAGTGCTGGCCCTTGAGTCAGTAATACTCTGCTCTACTTCCGCATACCCTTAGTAGCATACTGGCGATTTCTCGCCCACCTGGTCCTTTCCGCCGTTCAAAAGTGCCCTTAGTAATGCAATGGAACTGCGCCGGTATCCTACAGCATCTGTGCGAATTTAGTCCTTTTCTTCGAGACATGGCTATACCAATTCTAGCCCTCTCGGAGGCTGGTCTCCCAAATGGAAGGACGATCCCAGGGTACATCAGCAATGGCCACCCGAGCATAGCTTCATCTGCAAGTAGCAGTGCAATGTTATACATCAGGGGCGAAATACCTCACGTCACCTTACCAGTGCAAGACCTTTGTTCTACCTCCTTGGAAGTCGTCGCTGTGCATGTGTACCTAGAAAACCGCAAACTCAGTGTGGTGTCGGTGTATGTAAGTCCACGAAAGAAGTTCTCCACGGAGGCGTTTGTAAATGATATTTGCATTCGTTGCCCTTCGCCTAGAATAATGTGTGGGGACTTTAACGCACATCATTTGCTTTGGACGATAAGACTGTACATTTGCGCGGCAAAGAACTTGTCGCTGCCGCGGATGCTGCTGCCTTATGTGTGGCGAACGATGACAAACTGACTTTCTTCAGGACACCAGATTCATGGAGTGCTATAGACCTCGTATTACACTCTACAAACCTTTTGGTATCATCGACAAAGACTCCGGACAGGATTGGCAGCTAACATTTCCCGATCTTCACAAATGTCTTCGGATTTCAGACTGCTGGTCGACAATTCTGTACTGTGACGCGCTGGGATACATACAGAGAAGCGTTGTACGAATCCCCTGGTGAGCTGTTCGTACATATCTTGCGGATCAAGAGAGTGGCCACTTCAGTGTTGAAACTGCTAGGTCATTTCCCTACTCCTGACTTGAAACGAAAGAATCTCTGCGCAACATAAAAAAAATCGGAAAGACTAATAATGCACGAGGTTAACTTGGTATCTTGAGCAAGGAAGGAGACTACTATCGTGAATGACCGGATTTCGCCTACGGTTGTGTGCCCAGGACAGTGTCTCGCACTTACTAAGCCTCTTCGAGCACCTTCGCGTCAAAGGCCTTTCGACACTCGCCTTATTTATGGACGTTGCCGAAACATATGACTGTGTGCTTCGTACTGGCATCATCAACGGACTCCAAGCCTTGGGTGTCTGTCTCTGGAAATGCTCTTCGATTCTTCCACGAATTTCTTAGAGAGCGACATGTTGAGGTTAAGCTCGGAAATGTAATCAGCGAAAAGCGACGCATTTCCCTCGGCCTCCCACAAGGAAGTGTCCTGGCTCCCTTGCTTTTTAACCTTGCCATGGCCTCCATTCCAAACGCACTGAAGGTAGGTTAGACGGCTGTTAAGATGTCCGTCTACCCACATGACATCTGCATTTGAATCTCAGGGTACGAACACAAACGTTTGGCCCAGATAGGCCAGGGTGCAATCTCCGTCATCGATAGTCACTTATCGACGCTTGGCCTATTTTTATCAGTGGAAAAATCTGCTTTCGTGCTTTTCCCGTGAGTGAGGCGCATGTCAACTCGGCTGTCCATGAATATTAGATGCCATGCAATTCGCCATGCAACTAGTGTTCGATTCATGGGCATCACCATCGACAGCAAGCTACTATGGCGACGCCCAGTTGAAAGTGTTGTGGCTGCATCAGTGTGTACGTTGGGGACACAATCCTGTATCTATGTTTTGAACTGAACACTGGACTGATAATAAGTCGCATTCTTTATCAGCTGCCGCTGAACTCACCATCACCTAGCGAATTCGAGCGCTTGGAGGCAGTGCACAGAAAGGGACCTCACTTGGCGACGGGAGTTCCTTAGGCAGCTTCAAACAAGAAGGATAATAATGAAGCGAAGACTCCTCCACTCCGCCTTTTGACATCTCAGGCCTTGCTGAAGCAGCTTTTAAGGCTAGGAGAATCCCCCGCAGACGCGGCGCTTCTCCAGCGGCTAAGAGCAAGAACTCGCTCCCATTTCCATGCGACGCTGAACACCTTTCGATTTTTAGGATTGTGGTGGCCTAAACGGAGTGGCCTCGACCCACCATGGTCTTTTTCGGACGTTACGTGCACCCTCAGCGTACGCCACATACCGTCGAAACGCACCATTTCAACTGCCGAAGGAAAGTTTCTTGTTCTAGACCACTTGAGCACAGCGGTTCAAAGCCACCTACAAGTGTACACAGATGGGTCGGTGTGTGTACAGACAGCCAGCTGCGCAGCGCCATTCTGCATACCCTCCCTTGATGTGTCAGGGTCTGGCCACCTGGATCGCGTGTTTCGTCTACAACAGCAGAATGTGCCGCCATTACCGTGGCTTTGCGAAAACTACGAACTTATTCCGCACGTGACGTCGTGGTGCTGATCGACTCAAAATCATCGTTACAACGATTACACCGCGGCTTACCTCGAGACAAATTTATAAGGCAGTCTCTTGCACTGATCAAAGTTCTAATAAGCAAGGGATTTAACGTAAAATTTCAATGGATCCCATCCCACGTAGGAATTGAAGGAAATGAAAAAAACTGATGCTCTCGTACGCCTGGTACTGACATGTGTCCCAAAAGTAAGAGCACCAAATATATTTCACAACCCTAAGAATGCAATTCGCATGAACTTTAGGGCGATCAACCAGACTCCACACCCAGCCTATGTGACCCATGGAGTTACTCGGGAAGAAGCAACGCGTTTGTACCGCATCCTAGCCGACTCCATGTACACTCCGGCTTGGTTATTCAAGACTTGGCGATGCGCTTCCTCGTTCTGCGCCTTCTGTAGTGACATCGCCGACATCTAACATTTCATTTGGTCATAATGCAAAGCCTTTAGCGCAATTAAAAAATACAAGGACGGGACAGAGACACAGCGCAGCGCTAGCTTTCAACCGACGTTTATTGAAGCACAGACGCAGATATAGCGAAGGAGATATAGAAAGATTCAAAAGACACAAAAATGCAAAATATAAATCACACTCTACGCATGCGCACGCCATTACCGTCCACAAACGCGATTTCCTTGTGAGAGAGATTAACTGAAGCTGTACTAACACAGTCTGCTCCATTTTTTCGGATCATCCGGGCTTCGATTATGTCACGCCTGCAGTGGTCTTTGCTTCTGGCCTCCACTGTGCATGCGCCGAGCATTGGCTTGCACGTTTTGCTGGGACAATCATGGCGATGTTGAAAAAGGTTCCCGTCCCTTGGTTTTGTAACTTTTCGCTTGTGTTGTGCAAGCCTTTCATTGAGGAATCTGCCAGTTTGTCCTATGTATACCTCGCCACAAGTTAACGCAATACTGTAAACCACACCTTGCAAGCACTGCGCAAAGTTATTACTATGCTTCATTTTACATCCACTTGATCGTTTGGGAAAATGGTCCGTCAACTTACACGCCTTTCATAGCTTGTCTGGGGCAGAGAATGTCAACTTCACATTCGCCTTAGTGGCAGCCCCCTTCATACTATGGGGGATACCGTGCATGTACGGAATTATCGCCGTATTTTTCCTTTCTGTGGATTGTTCGCTGCGGCTCTTCTTGCGCTTCTTCACTAGGCCTTCCGGCACGGAAACAGGCACATCTTTGGGATAACCAGCCTCAGAAAGCTGACTGGCTTGCTCGCTCATCCTGGCGGGTATCATGACAGGACAAGATTTTTTCATGGCATTGGTGAAGCACACATTCACAATTGCCCGTTTAACAAGGTTCGAGTGGGAGGATGCATACGAAAGGAGTGTTTTGTTAGCCCTAGGGTGGTAATACCACCTTATGCGGGTTTCTGATAAAACATTAGATAGAACATTAGATCTAAAGATTGCAATTTATTGTCAGCCGGTAGTTCATAGGTCAAATCAAGTGGCTTAAAACAGTGCTTAAAAATTTTAAAAAGCATGTAAGGTCCTGTCCAACGCTAGCTATGCGGTTGTCTATTAAAATAAACAAAAAATCATCAACACATCTAAAAACCCTGTCACGGTGAGCTACAGCGCCAGTTCTTAGCGATTTGCTTTTAGCTCACCATGACAGGACGGTAGCCACCCATCTACATAATTTTAAGGTTTTAAGAGATTTTAGATCCGCCGCGGGTCGGCCCGGTATTGCACAATCTTCGGGATTGGCCCAGGTATGGGAAAAAATTCTCGATTACACGGCTTCATAAACGTACGCAATACCAGAACCTAGCCATAGACAGCTCCGCTGTAAAAGAAGTGCACGAACAGTCTCTCAACAACCTTATGTACTGGTTGTAGAGAAGCTTACAAATCAAACTTTGTGGCAAAATAAAAAAGAAATGCTGCTCGAGGACGTGTTTGCCGTAAACACGCCCGAAAAATTCACCGACGATACTCCCTAATGCAATATTTGAGCGCAGCTCTACACTTGTTTTCATTTCGCGTGTCAATATTTTGTATCATGCATATAATCATGATTATATAAGTACAGCATTTATATTAGGAAGAGAACGCCGTGAGTAGCGTAGCTTGCGCGGACAATCTGTATCGTGCGGCACATCGCAAACGGAGCGAAGTGTGGCGCGACTGCCTCTCTAATCGGGAGATCGCGGGAGGCAGCGCGTGGATGACGCGTGGGGGCGATGCGTGGCCGCCTCAGACAAACCTCCGCTCATGGAGTGCTTTGTTCCTGCACAGGCGACGCGCGTTAGTCTGGCGCCATATAGCAGCCATCGTCGCCGCACAGCCCGTCTTGCGTGGCACTATGCTTTTCTTCTCACGCTTTCGTTCCACCAATGTGGAGAGTGGCCCTTCGTCGCGAAGAAATCGTGTCACCAGTGTCAGCGGCGACGACATCCAAGGGAACGCCACATCGAACCTTACTCGTAGCCGCTCGCCATCGCTCCTTGCAGGAGCAGTGATTCATTCTGAAAACTTCAAAATGAATTCATTCAAAAACGTTGCTTGTTGTTTCACTTCTGATATTTTGAGACACTTCTTTTGACATGCTGTGAACAGTAACACGACTTCAACAGTCGTTTACTGGGAAATATTTGGTTACATTAAAGTATTTGAAAATACCGAATAGTTCCCCTTCGAGTTCGGGCATTAATGGTTAATGTGTCATATTTTATTCGTGTTGCAAACACCGAATAGTCGCCCACCCCCAATTATTTGATAGAACTCTGCACGCGATAGAACTCTCTGGCTTCAATGTCCGTGATTTCGAGGGATTCGCACTGGGAGTGCTCAGGGTTTATTTCGACCATCGTGGAATGATTAACGCGCATCCAACTACACGAACATTCTTGCATTCCACCCTCATAGGAATGCAGATAATTTGCCTGAGGTGCCGATATTCTTTATTTGATGCGAAAGAATCTGAACGGTATCCGGATTGAATGGCGCCTTCAGTAATGTTCACTTGTTGTCCTGACGCAGATGTCGGCCTGTCCTGGGTGCAGGACATCCCGGACGAGGACCACGATCAGAGACTCGCCGAGCAGCGCCACAGGCATCGGTCGGGAGGAGACAGCGGCGAGTGTTTCGTAGTCGATCCGGCATCTGAGATGCGAGCGAATGCCGTGCGCTGGAATCCCTGCGAGGGGACGCACGGGGTCGTCTGCGAGATGGACATGGGTCAGTTTCAGGGTGAGTGTTGCGCATCGCGCTAATTTCACAGTGGGAGTGGCGCCACCGGCCCTGAGGTGGAGGAGACGGGGTAAGGAGGGGCAAATGTTGGCGTATTTTTACCCGCATCGGTTTTGTCGCGAGTTGCGGAGTAGCCTGCAGGCGGCTGGGGGAAGGTGGGAAGGCGGCTTGTTTAGTTGGACGCATAACGCACATTTTATAGCCTCCTCTGAGTGTAGCGCTGCAATCTCGGCTCACCTGCTACGTGACGTGGGAGGGAAATAGACTGTAAGGATCTCTGAAGTACAAGCCAATGCTTGGTACTGCATGACTAAATGGAAATTTTTGAGTGTGGTAGTCAACTACGAGGCTATCGCGTTATTGTAGGTTTCATGAGAGGCTATAGCTACTTATGGACATTTTAGCTCAGCCTTGAATGAACGGGTATTCCGTGTCGGGGCCGCAATCTCCAGTTTTTCTAGTATTGGTTTGCGTTGCTAGAGCAGGCAATAGTGGCGGTACATCAAGATCTCCCTCTATGTTACCTTGCCACCGATTTACATATAAGCTGGCCGCGTTCCACCCGTCAATTGCGGCACTGCTCTAGATGCAGCGAAAGCACTTGTCCCTGATTCATTTAATCTTTATCGCACACCTGAATCCACCAGCATATTGCGACGACCCTGGGCCTCTGGAGAACGGAACTACCGAGGTGATGAACCAAGTAGTCGCCGGAAGAATGCTCGAGGGGACGCAGATTGCGTACCGCTGCTACAAGCTGCACTACCTGGTTGGTGAGAGCCTCATCACCTGCCTCCGGAACAGGACGTGGACTGCAGCGAAGCCGCGTTGCATGAAACGTAAGAACGCTTTGCAAGCGCGCGATAATGTCCCTGCGCATAATAGGAATGTATACGCGCACGCAGAGCATCAAACTTTCACGTTCACCGAACTTCTACTGAACCTAGTACAAGTTGGGTGCCTCCTAGATTGGGCCTCCTAGATTGGGCGGGGCACGCGGGTAGCTGCTAGATCTCGCAGGCCATGCTTGTGATAAAATGTAGCCACGGACAAGCACTATCTGGACACTGCCGTCCAACAACAGGGAGCCGCCGGCATGTGCGCTGTTTGTTCGACCAGGGGTACATAGTGGCTAGCCGAGTCAACTATATTGTATGCCCATATGGGCAGCCCTTTGTTTTTGTTCTCCAAGAGGTTCCTCAGTGGTTAATTGCTTCTAAATTTAGGTTTAACGATGTCGTCGTGCAGTCCGTTAGAGTAGTACTGCTGACGTCAGGCTCTCCTCCGCTAGTTCAAGCTGTTCTTTACTAATATACAAGCTGTTAAACTCTCCACGTGCGAAACACATTTGTGAAGTTGGAAGGATTGTGTCCTCTTTCGACCTATTGTTGCATCAGATAGCTATCTTAGAGCTTCGATAGAGCATTTCCATGGAAACTATTTTTGTTGGCAGTGACAACGTGTCTGGAGCCACCGGTGCCTCCATATGGTGAAGTGGAATACGTTTACGATGGTGGCAATGGACTCAAGTAAGTGGCCTCCGTTGCGCAACTTATGAGAGCACCGCTTTCATACTTCGAAAAAGTATAGTGGGCATTCTTGGGCATCCTTTTTAGAAAGACAATGGGCATCCACGTAACCCAAAAACAAAATAATATTCGCGTCAAACAAAAAAGAATTATGAATAAATAAGATGAAGGGTAGTGTTCATTCAAATAACCTTATTCAGTGCCGTGCGATTTCGTGGGGTGGGCCTTGACATGGGTAGTGTTGACAGCAATATATGCGACTGATGATGAGCTCGGAACGTTTTGTTATATTGAAACTGATGCAGACGCTGAATATTCTGTCGCATTAGTTACGTTTATACTGAATGGGGTGAATCTGCTTCAAGTGGGGCAATTCTGCTTCAAATAAGTGAGGAGATTTTGCTAAATCTTTTTGTATTGACTGTTGGTGGCGTCATTCGAAGTGAACACAGACTACCAAGCTATAGTGTTAGCAGGCCGCTAGAAGTACAGTGGTGTCCCCATAATTCTTTGCACAGGGAATATGGTTAGTTGGCTTTGCAAATGCATAACACGCATTACTCATCTCATCTGTGAAAGAGAGTTGGAACGCATCCGGAGGGTATTACCAAATCAATACCGCCAGCTTACCGCTATCATAGAAAATAAAAGTGCACGCTCATTACATCATATCGGTACTAACATAAGGAGCGTAAACAATGGAGGTCAACAAAGAAACTTCAGAAGTTAAGAACGCTGCAACGACCGATGGAAAAAAAATCGGGATATCGTTAAGGGTCAGGAAGACTGCGGTGTGGATTATACAGCAAACGACAGTCGCCGATGTTCTAGCTGACATTAGGAGCAGAGACGAAATTGGGCAGGCCATATTGTCACGTGGTAGTGACTGTGAAGAAATCAGCCAAACTGAGAAAGACGAAACTAGCGTTTTATTGGGCGAACTTGTGCCCTCAAAAACAGGCTACACTAAAACAACGGCGACAGCGGCGAACACACTCGGCGATCGCCGAAAATCAGATCAGCGGGCCAAGTGCGTCGGCTTTTATACAGCAGTCGTCGAATGTTCCAGGCTAATTGCTGGAATCCGCGTGTCTTCCACAAAGTTCTACACCATTCGCGTCACGCGATGGAATCGGATAACACAAGGTTCGGCGACAACAGACAGTGGATAGAAGCATCGACAACATTCGAGAAACTTCCAATACATGTAGGCGCGTCCCGCGCTGTGCATAACATTTGTTAGGCGGCGAAACCGGGTCGCCCGATAAAGATAGGCAAGTGCACGTGTCAATATTATGCTTAGAGCGATAGATAGATAGATAGATAGATAGATAGATAGATAGATAGATAGATAGATAGATAGATAGATAGATAGATAAATAGATATATAGATATACAGATAGCTAGATAGATAGATAGATAGATAGATAGATAGATAGATAGATAGATAGATAAACTTTATTAAAAGAATAATAAAAAACCGCTAATGGTCGGGGCCCTTAGTCCAGGGCTCCGCTGGCTCTTGCAATCTTCTCAGCTCTCTGTATCAGCTTGAGCTGGTCGTCGAGGGCCGAGCTGGACAGCAGTGCCTCCCATTGCTCCCTCGTGGTGTTCGTGTCGGGGTTGTGTAGTGTGCGTGATGTTGATGTGTAGTGTGATGTTGCGTAGTGTGCACTCCTATGGTATAGGGTTGGTGTGGCCCCACACCACGGGCATTCGCCCCTGTAGGCTGTGGGGTGTATGCGATGTAATATGTGTAGGTTCGTGTAAGTGCCTGTCTGGAGCCTACGCCAGGCAGCGGCATCCTCTGTCTTTAGATTTAGGCGGGGTGGTGGATATCGCAAGCGACACCCTCTGTGGTAGTTCACGATGGCTGAATACTCGAGGTCGACAGGGTCCGGGTCTTCTGCAACCGGCGGTCTATCATAGTTACAAAATAGGTGTCAATATAAGGGAAGCGCACTCGAATATGGCAGATGACTAGATAATGGGATAAAATGAGGAAATCTGCAGGCATAGGATAGGATAGGATAGTATAGAACAGCTAGCAGAAGACGGAAGGACTGGATAATGGGATAAAATGAGGAACTATGCAGGCATAGGATACGGTAGGATAGGATGAGATAGGATAGAACAGCTAGCACAAGACTGAAGGTAACTGGAGATGGCTTGGAGAGGCTTTCATCGTGCAGTGGAGATCAAATGGGCTGATTGTGACGATGATGATGATGACGCCAAATGTCCCGTCTAGTTTCACTTCCCAAAATATGCATCTTAACTACTTTGCACTTGGGAGGCGGTTACTTTCTTTCATTGGACTGTATGAAGACTCCGCGGGTTATTGAAGATCTGAGGGTGTGGCGTCAATTTGAAATTATGCTCCATAATGCGCTTCAACAGTGAAGCAAAAAAGTACTCGTGATGGCTGTTCTATCAGGCAGTTCAAAGGAAGAAACTCCTGCGGCTATCTATATGGTGCCTCTGTTGAGGACAACAATTTGTTGGCGATACCAAGAAAACCCACGCACCCATCTGCTTAAACATCAAACGTTGTCGCTTACGAAGAGAACTCCTATCTAGCGTGAAATATCACTGGCACCTTTGCGGGTGGGAGTGTGAAAGGTGACTGTAGCGTGGAAAAATAGCCGTATAGTCACCTGTCTGGTAACCATATAGTATCGTTACAGAAAATAATTGAACAAGCTTAGCAACCTACGCACGTGTCAGAGATGTGTTCGTCAATAACATGGTAAATTTCTAGTAACTGATCATGGTTTCGCCTGATCACGAGTGGCAGGCTTCACCTGTGGTAATGTGCGCAAGTAACGACTGTGAATTTATATGAACCCAGAAGACCTGCTATAGACAAATGTGACAGCAAACAGCAGTTTCTATTTGCTCTTCAACAGGCGACGCACCAAATGAAGCGTCCACAAGCGATACGTCAAGATCTATTTTACATTGCCGGCAATTTTAGCACCAACGCTCTCGCTTCACCCACCGCATGTTTCACCGAACGGGGTGCACGTGATGAAGCATCTCGTGCTCGAAAACTGACGAGCAGTTTCAATTCCGAACCTCTATTACCTGTTCCACCAGGACGGGTCGACAAAGACTTCGGCTCTCGCTGGTGACGCTGGACCCATCTTCAGCGGCTCAACTTCCCAAGGGTCACTACCGAGCGGGCACCCGCGCCACTTTCTCGTGCGTGAACCAATTCTACTCACTGGTGGGATCCGGAGTGCGTAGGTGCCTGCCCGACGGAACCTGGACTGGGAGGACCGCCACCTGCATACCAGGCGAGTTCGAGGGCTGCGCAATGATCATATGATAAACACGTCGCACTTTCGTGACTGTGGAGACGAAGTTGATGCATTTGCGTAGAATGAACTGTAACCAGGCATACATTTCTTTCTCCCACCTCCAGTCCTATATCTCTTTTTAAGAGCTAGTATGCCACGACTCCACGTTGTTCATTGATCAGCTGATAGGCGATATGAACAAACTCGGGCGCTTGATGTAGTACCTCCAGGTTGTGTTATTACGACACCAGAACCTAGCATCATCTTTGCGCAAGGATATTATGGTCCAAACGGAGGGTCCGTGTAGCGGCAGCTCAGATACGAGATGGGATTTGGAATGTACTCATATCAAAGAGCCAGGGAGCAACGTTTTCGCTTAGTGTGTGTTTACGTGCGTTCGTTATTAGTATAGAAGCGGACTGAATGTTTGAGAGACAGAACTTGCGGCGCTGCAACTCGAATGCTTGCGACCTTCAAAAAGCGAAAATGGGTCTACGGCATTTCTCATCTTGCGGCTTTGAAGCCTTGCGAAAAAATACACTTGAAGCACACTCAGCTAAGTGGGGTATTTGCTGACCTAAACTTACGCAAACGCTTAGATATGCCGTTTTGGGTCAGCGGGGCAAATCGAACAGGGGCACGTGGGGCGGTATATGAGTGGCGCGTGCGTCGCCAAGAATTTTTTTTTTCGCGCTTGGTTGGCATCTTCCGTTGTCCACCGCATTGACCACTCATGAAGTCAAAGCCAAAGTATGTTATTTAGTCATCAGAACAGTTGCCTAGGAGGAAGACATAGAGGCAAATAATACCTGACAGAGTGTCGGCCCCCTTTCCCCCACTCTCCAAACATCTCACCCAACATCACTGTAACAATTGCTACATTGCATGTCGAAAAAAACATTCACTATAAATCAGTGGAAAGCACTGGCAACAATGCATCAAAACGAAAATATTTGAACCGAGACTATTCTGTGTCGCGAGAAATGCGCAACTATGAACGAATGACATTTGTGTCAAGAAGTACATGAAAATCGACCAAATAACCTGAAGAGATAACTATCGACGGCACGTGTGCAACAACAGCAGCCGCAACAGTGCGGGCACCATTGAGAATAGCCACTACAAGTACAGCAGCAATGAGGACAGCGGCAACAGCAGATTTTACACCGAAGCTGTATATGGCTTGCCGATTCGTCCGCCCATCCGTCTGTCGCTCACCAGTACGCTGAAAACTCCTCCGGCGCAGCCCGCATGGGATTAGCCCATGCGCGGGAAAAAAAAAAAAAGAGAGAACGAAACGCGCGCAATCAGCCAACGCCATGCTATAGGAAGCACAAGGCCTGTTTACGCCGATCCACGACGTCACGCTACTTGGCCTGAAATTTCCATTGACAAGACTGGCATGATAAAAGCGGTGACGTCAAAATCACTGTTGTCTACTCGGGAGCACCCCCCTGAGATTCTATGCCAGTCGGGCAAGGTGACATGATATCATGGATCGGAGTGAAAAGAGAGAGAGAGAGAGAGAGAAAGGTAAAGGAAAGGCAGGGAGGTTAACCAGAGATGATCTCCGGTTGGCTACCCTGTACTGGGGGAGGGGCAAGGGGATGCAATAGGTGAGAAAGAAAGAAGGATAAAAAAAAAGGAAAAAAAAAAACCTAAGCACGCACATACGCACGCACACACGAACTATTTCTGTGGGCACTGTCACGCAGCCCGCAAAGGCGTTCCTAGTCTTACGCAGTGCCACCGTACAGTCCTACGTCACACAGTGTACAGTCGCAATTTGTCAGAAAGTCCAGTGTCTTTCAAGTATCGCAGCAGCGCCTTCATAGCGGATCGCGCGGATGTTCGCGTAGGCCAGGTTCCAAGGATCTTGTTTTCGGTCATTGGGCGCTTGTCCAGTTTGTCTAAGGTGGCTGAGAGTGAAAAGCTTTGTACTATCAAGGTAGTTTTGGTTTAGCTGCGTCAGTAGTGCCGTCGTTGCCCTCCGTCGCAGTCGAGCGCGCGCACAGCAGTTTCTCTCCGACTGTGAAATGGGTAGGCCACGCGTTATACGTATTCCCTAGGCGCAGGCAGCTTTCGATGCTGCAGCCCGGGCACAAGAACAGGCTCGTGCACCCGAGCGCAACAAGCAACTGCGTACCGAGGACCCGCCAACCTACCGAGCCGTCGCTTAACGAACCGTCCGGATTACCCCAGGGCCGCACGTTTCAGGTTCGCTGGTTAACCACCTGTACGGAGTGCTTGGGTGGTGGATTCCTGTTTATCTCAGAAAACGTCTAAATGAAAAAAAAAATGACTGTCTGTTCAAAATTCGGGAGAGGTGTGAGCATGGTATTTTTATTGCTATGTCGTCAGAGTGCCTAAATGGCGCTAATAGCCTTGTTTATTCGTGGTGTTACGACAGGTATTTAAGGCCATCTGCTTTTCATATATCTTACTGGTAGGTTTGCTTCTTATTTATGCTTTAGTAACGCTATAAATGTCGCTACCCTTTTCCTGCTTTGACAAAAGTCTCCTCGCACATAACACCTGTAGTTACCAGACAGCAAATACCGCTTCGCTCTGCTGGTTCTGCTGCTGCGTTCACTGCGACTTTAAATCTCACTATTTACACAGCGCACCGAATCCGGAGATTTTCCAACTTTCTCCAATCTAAACTGGCAAGTTATTGCAAATATTCAACTTCTCTCCATCTATTGTTTCGCTTTGTATTGCAAAGTTTTAAATCTCGGTTTGGTGCTTCATCGAAAAATATTACGAATATTGTTTATGATGCTGTTCGCACGACAATTTCTATTTGCGCTTTAAAGAGTTATCTAGGGCATCTGAGGTACAGTCAGAACGAGTATGACGTAAGGCACCCAGTGAACTGTTGAACCGCAGTGTGCGGTCGCTCGGACTCTCCGCGATCGCCGTTCATCTACCACGGGAACGTGAGCGAGGCAGGCCAGTGGCCGTGGCAAGTGGGTCTTTCCATGTGGTCCGCGGGGGAGAAGGCCTGGGACCTGCAGTGCGGCGGCACGCTGCTCTCCGAGAGCTGGGTGGTCACGGCGGCGCACTGCGTCGCCAGGGACCGGCGCGGGAATTTGCACGCGCCGAAGGACTTGCGCATCTACGTGGGCAAGTACCACCGAGACGACGCGCTCGACGACGCCTTCGTGCAAGTGCGCACTGTGAGTATGGAACACGTTTTTTTTTTGCGCAACAAATAGCAGTGTAAAAAAGACACCAGAGTTTTTTCCAAGGTGGTCACGCAGTATGCGCACGATAGCGGCCGCACGCCGAAAGAACAAAAACAAAAGACAAAATATTACGCATACCCTGCCAAATGAAAATGAGTCCGTCGGGTAAAGAACGAGTATTCTACCGTAATACCGCTAATGGCGCTAGCTCGACAAGCGAGTACAAATTGGTTTGTATAGTTTGTATAGTGAAGTGATAAATACAGTGCTGTCCAACTCGAGGAGAACGCGTGTAGATGTGCCAGCCGATTAAGGTTCGCTCATTTCCGTGACAGCCATGTTGAAGCGAAATTTTAATTTCGGCGTCTAGTGCTATGTTTTGAAGCACTTAGGGAGAGCGAACAACAGTGGTTTGGTTTCGCGAGCTGAGCTTCTGCTGGATCTTACGGCTGTGGTCGAGTATAATTGCGGCATCACCTCTGAGATTTGCGCTGCGCGTCCATGGTTCGTCCAGAACGGAGGTCCCGGAGGCTGAGGGCACTGCGCGTAGCACTCACTACACGTCACAGCGATGCGCTTCACTTTGGCGGGAAATCGTGCCGCTCTCTTTGGATATCACATCCATATCACACCGATGCTATACGTGGTGGCCGTACACAAAAACTGTCGAGCAGCAGCTCTATGTCGAACATGCGGTTCTATGGATGGATTTTAGAAAAACAAGTCGGAGGACACCTAAGCACTTACGAGTTGTGACTGCGAAAACAATAACGTCCAATCGAACGCCGCTGAGTTGTTCTTCGATTTATGAACTCCTCGCGTGAAAGGCAGCGCGTGAAACGCTTGGTGCGTTTTGATTTGGCCTTACCGAGGGGCAGTTAGAATGCAGGCGATAGCTTCCGCGGACAACGATGGCGCGGATAACGCAAGCAACCAGTGAAGAGGGTCTGCACGGCGTCACGTCACGGCATGTGCTCCGTCTGGGCGCGCTGGTGACGTAGCGTCGCGTTGATGCTCTCTTCGCTCACGCAACACCTGCCGCGCTATAGCGGCATCGTGAGCCCCATAACGTAAAACTATTCCCATCTGCTTTCATTCCAATCGCCTGACGTCAAAGTTACGTAACCGCCGACGCAAGCAACGGGCGGTAACCCGCAGCGCTGTTTGAAAAGCCCAATCAAACGCGCTTCTCGTTTATAGAATGTCACTTTCTTTTGCTTTCAAAGCGAATAGCATTGCCTACATTGAGCAGCTTTTCTTACCTAACTGCCTGAGAAGAGGAGAGGAGCTTGCTCAAATGGAGAGAGTTTAGATGGGGCTGGGCCAGCGCAGTGAGAGTAGATAACCGGGTGAGGAGGGTGGTGCCAGTGTCTGTGTTTCGTACGCTTCCCCTTACTGAACTTGCGGTGGCTGGTCGAAAATGGCGGCGGCGTGCAACGGTAGGTTAAGAATGCCGTTAAAACGGATCCTCAGCACAGCTGGCAGAGCAATGACGCATACGTGCCGAGAGGTCTCGATAACGTCATACTGCCACACAACATCTTTTATAGTATTCGCAAATAAATGCGTGCTCCCCGGCAGCTCCCAATAGCCAGTACCACAGCGATCGGCGGGCAGCCATCTTCTATTCCTTTTGGAACGGGGCAGTCTCCGGCTCTTCAGAAGAAACTGTCAGCTTTGTTCGGAATCTGAATGCGTCTTTAACGCGTACATGTGGTGAGTTTTGTGGTTTTGTGACGTCGCGTGACATACACGTAATATGGGCGGAGCCCGATAACGTTTGACCGATATCAATTGGTCAAACGACGGTTTTTTCGCTAATGGTAAAAAATACGTCGAACCAGAAATTATTTTGCTTTCGTTCGGTCTAACCATGCTTAATCAGTGTGCGCATATATGATATGAGGCGTTTTCGCGGTTTCCGTCCCGTCGCGTGACAGACGGGCGCAGTGGGTGGTAACTCCAAAATTTTTTGACCAATCGTGGAGGGCTGATTGGAGAATTGGAATAGGAAAGTTTTGAATAGCTTTACGTTATAGTTTCCCAGGTGTTCTAATTTGCCAGCTCTCTCCGTCGACGCGCGCTCGTGACATGGGCGTCGCAGTGAATGGGAACTGAGGTGCCGTTTCACTTCTACAGACGTCGCCGACTTTTTCGCTCAATGAGCCATTTCATCATCATATCTTGGTGGTGAATCAGCGCACTGACAAGGACAAGGCGAAGACACGCAAGAATACGCGACACTCGCTGCACTCGCCAAGTACTTTATTTCAGAACACACACTTCATATATATATATATATATATATATATATATATACCTGCGCACCCTCAGACGTTTCTTCCCTTTCTAGTGGAACGTTGTTGACGGCAACAACCTGTTCAGGAAGCGTTTACAAAGTGGCCGCTGCTCACATGGCATTGGCTTCTCGTACAGACCCAGTGCCCTGGTAATAGCCTGGATTAGTGCAATAACTTTATCTCAAGGTTCTTTTAGATGCGTCCTCCGAATGCTTAATTCTTTCGAAATAGTCATAGTTAATAAGTTCCTCAATTGTGGGTGAAATATCTGCACGGAAACCCACATTCGCTTAAATAATGCGCAAAACAGGGCGAGAACGCTGCAGAGGATTAAGGTAACAAAGGCGCTGGCATCGTACATATGCCTCGTATATTTTTGGAAGGGGAACGGTGTGGCCCAGTCGGTATGTGCGAGGTGGGGATGACAGTAAATTTGAGGCACATGTTTCACAAGGCGGTGACTTCTCGAGCATATATACGAACGACGATCGAAGTGGAGCAAGGAGGGGGGGGGGGGGGGGGGGCATATTTTGTGGGTTTTCGTTTAAATTGGCTTGCATGGAGTAAAGGAAATCTATGAATTCAAATGCTTGATCACTTTGAATAAGACATCGGGCTGGCGCTGCAATAAAAATAAGCTAGCTGGTGTATGCCCGTTCTTCTCGGTACGCATTGGTAAACGAAGCGTCAGCTAACAGCTAAACTTTACGAGGTGCACGGTGTGGGAGGTCGCTGTGGTATTAGCTGATGTTGAAACCTCACCTCACTGCGGCAAGCGTCATACCGAGCGTGGGCGGGACGGAAAGGCGCTGACCACGAAGATAACGGTGATTTGGTGTGAGTTTTTTTTTCAACACACGTGAGATGGGGTGTGCCACGAAACGTAGAGGAGAGCGTGCTAGACATATGAAAACGCAAACTAATATCGTACCCCCATTTAGAACGGAAGTATGCGTGTTTTCTAAGCATTAATTGAGTAAAATTATTTCGCTTTAGCAGTAAAGCGGTGCGCGCAGGATAGCCGGCAGAGTCATGAGACGCAGTGCTAACACATTGTGACAATCAGCTGTAGAACAGCCGAAAGAAACTTACTTCAAGTTCACTTAACGTACAGTTCTTACACGAAGAAAATCTTTGCATGCGTTTTCCAGCATTAGAATACCGTATTTTTGGTATTTAGACCTGACTTTAGAAAAAGATACGTGCTGAATCGCACCTACAGTGCGATTCAGCCTCTACAGGTATAGGCTACCTGTGTACAGGGATCATATTTTAAAGACCAGAGTTTTAAAGGCCAGAGTTTCTGTCCGAATATTACCATTTATAACCATTTAATGACTCACCTTAGTGCATACGTTGCAAGTCGAAAATTTAAGCCGGTCAGTTGTGAAGCCACATCTGCGGCCTAGCGGAATTCGCGAGATTTGTAACAGTTTTGACATATCCTTCCTCAAGATGCGCTACGTGATACATTAGCATGCCACACACATTTGTAAACTGAACAAAATGAAAGGACCTTGCATTTTTCAAAAGGTTTGGGGAAGGGTATCTCTAAACTGGTATTATAGTGTGTAGTGGGTAACATGCATGTGGCGCTGTGCGGACTGCCAACGCTGCGGCGCGAGACCCGAGCTCGGGCTACTGATGCGAACGGCTAGGACTCGCGATCAAGAGCTACTTGCGATCCCTCGTACGAGCTGCAATAAACCCCCTTACATTTGGTGGAGCTGCGGGGTAGACCTCGGAAACTGGAACTCCGAAGCCGGACGCTACCGACTGCTGCGACCATGCCTGACGAAACCACCCAGGAACATGCACCACAGCCTCCGGCGGTCATCGTTTCCGGTGTGTTGCGCCAGCGTGATCCTGCCATCTTTAGCGGCACCGATGATCATGACGTGGAGGATTGGTTGTCATCTTACGAACGGGTGAGCCAACATAACAAGTGGGACGACGTCACCAAGTTGCACAACGTGTTGTTTTACTTAACCGGCGTCGCGAACCTCTGGTTCCGAAACCACGAGCACGATTTCGCAACATGGAGCACATTCAAAACAAGTTTCGCTGAAGTGTTTGGGCGCCCCGCTGTGCGCAAGCTTCGCGCAGAACAACGCTTACGGGGGCGTGCGCAACATCACGGTGAAACTTTCACAAGTTACATCGAAGATGTCATTGACCTGTGTAAGCGCGTGAATCCGTCAATGTCAGAACAGGACAAGATAAAACACATTATGAAAGGCATTGATGAGGACGCCTTTCAGATGTTGTTAGCGAAGGATCCGCGTATCGTGGCCGAAGTTATCAATTTGTGCCAAAGTTTTGACGAGCTACGGAAACAACGCATCTTAGCTCGGCGCCCACCGCCTACGGAAGATTCGCTAGCAGCATTATTTATTGGCGACAACGACACAACTTTGCTGACGCAAATAAAATAATTTGTGCGCGAGGAGGTCGCACGACAGCTCTCGATTTTGCCGACCACGGAGAAGCCTTCTCAATCTTTGACTCCAGCGCTCCGACAGATAATTCAAGAGCAAGTGACCGAAGCTCTTCCACCTCCGTGTCAGCCGGCTCCCGTGGCCGCGCCTCTGACGTATGCTGAAGCCGTTGCGCGGGCGCCTCGTCTACAGGGGTTCTCTCCTCCGCCTTCAGCGCCTCGCCCGCCGGTGTTCTCTCCTCCGCCTTCGCCTCGCCAGCCGGCGGATCCCTTTTTCAGTGCACAGCAGCAGGGTCCAAATCCTTGGCGCACTGCTGACAACCGCCCAATATGCTATGCCTGCGGTACCCCGGGTCATGTAGTGCGCTTCTGCCGCCGGCGCTTGCCGGCCTTCATGGGCACCCCGCGACGACCCAGCTCCGACTTCCGACCTTTCCGTATGCCTTCACGACCACCACCAGAAGTCTACGCTGCTGATGACATACCGGCACCGCAGTCACAGCTCTACGGCACTCGTCGCTCGCCTTCCCCTCGTCGGCGCTCACTCTCACCCATGCGTCGTAGACCCAGTGCCAGTACTGCTGAGGCGGAAAACTGATTTCCGCAGTTCCTGAGGCACGAACTGCGTCATCGTCGGAACATCAAAGTCCTCGTTTTTCCCCCGCTAACGTTATTGAAGTGTGCGTTGATGGCATCAAATCCCTTGCGCTCGTCGATACAGGTGCTGCTGTATCCGTGATTAGCGAGAAGCTTTGTCGTGCATTGCGGAAAGTGACCATGAAGCCTTCGATTCCATTGCTTAGAACAGCCAGTGCGCAACAAGTACAGCCAGTCGCTATGTGCACTGCCAGAGTGCTGATTCGAGACATTTTGTATTCCATTGATTTCTTTGTGTTAACTTGTTGCTCCCACGATGTCATTCTCGGTTGGGATTTTCTGTCACGCCATCATGCCGTCATCGACTGTGCACGTGCTGAGGTTCAGTTCTCCGTTCTGTGCGATTTGCCATCTCGCGACTTTCTAGTTCACGATCTTAGCAGGATCTGTAGCTTCAGATACTGACCTTCCTCCTCACAGTGCTGTATTTGTCCCTCTTTCATGTGCATCGCTTGCCGAAGCGACGGTCATGTTTACACCCGCTGCCGTCTTCATTCGCCGCCAGCCTATATTGTTGCCTTTCGCCCTCCTCACGGTTCACCATGGTGCTGCAGAAATACTGATTTCTAACCCAAATTCGTACACTTTGGCTTTGCACTGTGGCGAGACTATTGGTACCATCGAGTCTGTGGACGCTGACGCTATTGTGCATTTCCCCATGGCCGACGACGTCGATACTGCCAACGTAACAGCACTGACGCCCCATGTGCCATCTAACCGAGTCCCACCGGATGTTTTTTGTCGCTCCATTGCCGATGACCTCGAGCCGACACAACGTGAGCGGCTAATTACTCTTTTAAATGAGTTTCACGCGTCTTTTGACTGGAACCAAGCATCGTTAGGCCGCACAAGTACCGTCTCTCACCACATTGATACGGGACATCACGCACCATTATGCCAGCGTCCGTACCGCGTGTCATCCACCAAGCGTCGTGTCATCACCGAGCAAGTTGAAGACATGCTTGACCGTGGTGTTATCAAGCCATCGTGCAGCCCTTGGTCATCGCCCGTAGTACTCGTTAAGAAAAAAAATGGCTCGATTCGTTTCTGTGTGGACTATCGTCGCCTCAACAAGATTACACGAAAAGATGTCTATCCTCTACCGCGCATAGATGACGCCCTGGATTGTCTACATGGTGCTGAATTCTTTTCTTCTTTGGACTTGCGATCGGGCTATTGGCAAGTGCCAGTGGATGAATCCGACCGCCCGAAAACAGCTTTCATTACGCCTGATGGCCTGTATGAGTTTACGGTAATGCCATTCGGCCTCTGCAATGCGCCCGCGACATTCGAAAGAATGATGGACAATATTCTGCGAGGCCTCAAATGGAAGACGTGCCTGTGTTATTTAGACGACGTGGTAGTTTTCTCCCCTGATTTCACCACTCACCTCTCTCGTCTACGCGAAGTCCTTACTTGTCTTGCCACCGCCGGCCTTCAACTTAACTTGAAAAAGTGCCGCTTCGGCGCCCGACAGCTGACCATACTTGGCCATGTCGTTTCCAAAGACGGCGTCCTTCCCGACCCTGACAAACTTCGTGCTGTCGCAGAATTTCCGCGGCCGACTACACTGAAAGAGCTCCGAAGTTTTATCGGCCTTTGCTCGTATTTTCGACGCTTTGTACGCAATTTTGCCTGCATCATCGCTCCTCTGACGAAGCTCCTGGCTGGCCCAGGTGACCTTCGCGATTGGACTCCGGCATGTGACCAAGCCTTCACCACTTTGCGTCGTCTGCTTACCTCACCACCTGTTCTACGCCACTATGACCCGACTGCACCGACCGAAGTTCATACAGACGCCAGTGGCGTTGGTCTTGGAGCCGTCCTTGCGCAACGCAAGCCTGGTTTTCCGGAATATGTGGTTGCATATGCGAGTCGTGCCCTCACGAAGGCAGAAACCAATTATTCTGTCACAGAAAAAGAATGTTTGGCTATAGTTTGGGCGTTAAACAAATTTCGCCCTTACTTGTATGGCCATCCGTTCGATGTTGTGACAGACCACCACGCGCTCTGCTGGCTTGCGTCACTGAAAGACCCGTCAGGCCGTCTTGGACGTTGGGCTCTTCGGCTCCAAGAATTTGACATTCGCGTCATCTATCGATCCGGGCGCCAACATTCTGATGCCGATGCACTCTCCCGATCACCCATGAGATCCGACGAAACGCCACCCTCACCCGTAGAGTGCCCGGTTGCTACACTTGCTGTTACTGACATGCCGTCTGAACAAAGGAAAGACCCGTGGATTGTGTCTCTCATTGACATTCTTCACAGTTCTTCAAAGGCTACATGCCCTCGAGCCCTTCGTCGCCAAGCCACCCATTTCGTGCTACGGGACGCCATCTTGTACCGCCGAAACTATCAGCCGGACGGTCGCAAATGGCTGCTAGTCATCCCTCGCCATTTGCGCTCCGACATATGCACGTATTTCCACGCCGACCCCCAACAAGCTCATGCTGGCGTCCTGAAATCTACGAGCGGCTCCGTCAGCGCTACTACTGGCGCGGCATGTATTCTTATGTCCGCAAATACATTCGGTCATGTGTAGCCTGTCAGCGACGCAAGACATCTCCTCATACGACTGGCCCTCTGCAACCTTTGCCGCGTCCTGCACGTCCTTTTGATCGGATTGGCATTGACCTCTATGGGCCTCTTCCATCCACTGCTAAAGGAAATCGTTGGATAATTGTTGCAGTAGACCACCTCACAAGATATGCCGAAACCGCTGCACTTGCTTCGGCTGCTGCTCGCGACGTCGCCGCATTCATGTTACGGCATTTCATCTTACGGCATGGCGCACCGCGAGAACTGCTCAGCGACCGAGGCCGTGTCTTCTTGTCCGAAGTTATTAATGAGCTACTCGCCGCTTGCCGCACTATTCACCGCACCACTACGGCGTATCACCCACAGACTAACGGTCTCACGGAACGGTTCAACCGCACTCTGGGTGACATGCTCACCATGTATGTTGCGTCTGATCATTCCAATTGGGACAATGTCCTCCCTTTTGTGACGTACGCGTATAACACCGCCGTTCAGGCTACCACAGGCTTCTCCCCATTTTTCCTTCTTTATGGACGTGAACCATCCACTACCCTCGACACCATGCTACCATATCATCCGGATGCCTCTGAATTCACCCCTCTTTCCGAAGTTGCTCGCCATGCTGAAGAGTGCCGCCAACTGGCTCGCTCGTTCACGTCGGATACCCAAGGTATCCACAAAGATCGCCGCGACAACGGGCAGCCCACACAGTCCTTCGCCGTGGACTCTCACGTCTGGCTTCAGCTGCCCTTCCAATCTCCAGGCCTTAGCCCAAAGCTTGCTCCAAAATATCAGGGTCCGTACCGGATCGTCGCGTGTACATCGCCGGTGAATTATGTGGTGGAACCGGTGACGCCATCTTCGGACAAACGCCGCCGTGGCCGCGAGACGGTTCACGTCAGTCGTCTGAAGCCGTACCACGACCCCCTTATCGTGTCATCACCTTAGGTCGCCAGGATGGCTCCTCTTCGCGGCGGGGGCAATTGTAGTGGGTAACATGCATGTGGCGCTGTGCGGACTGCCAACGCTGCGGCGCGAGACCCGAGCTCGGGCTGCTGATGCGAACGGCTAGGACTCGCGATCAAGAGCTACTTGCGATCCCTCGTACGAGCTGCAATAAACCCCCTTACAAGTGTCATAATTTGTGGCTAACTGGATATGACTTGAATGTTGCACAGCTTCATCTCCACAGGTGCAACGTGTGCCCTCATGCAAATAAATAAACAGACCAATAGTGAATGTTTGTTATTGGTTACCTGAACATTGCAATTTATTATACTAGTAATATTTCCTTGTGCAGGCAATTTATTTGAATATGTGAAGCAGCGCTATCTGCCACAGTAATATCAGTTCGCTTTTGGCCTATGGTAAATAGAGTTATGGTGTTTAACATCTCAACGCTTATCACGGGTTATTAGACGCTGCAGCGGGCGGCTCCGAACACTGTACGTAATTTAATCTGCATCCAAATCTTGCTACTCATACAAAGGAATAAACATGACAGGACAGGAGAGAACATCACTCGTCACTTAGTATATTCCCAGAAGACATGTTCGCATTTATTTAAGCAATGTGCTAACGCATAAGTGCGGAATGGGATAGCACCAGACAGCAACGGAATTTAAGTTGCCAAAGCACATGCTTATTCTAATATGCACTCGAAGAATCCATGTTGACATCACCGAGCCGTTGGTTGTCTTAATGGCGCCGCACTGAATATCAATCCTTTGTATGTTACACTAAGCAGGCATTTTGGCAATTTATTTTTACACTGAGATCTGGTGGCATCTCGCTGCGCAAAAAGTGTTAGCGTACGCTGACACCTTTAAAAGAAATTTTAACCTGTCTGCTTCCGATAAACTTGGAAATACCGCTGCTCCCGGTCTTGCAAAAATTCTTTTTTTTTGCAGTGGGTACATAAAACTATCTTGACACCCTGTAACTTTGTCTCCATCCAGACTCTCATAATTCGCAGCCTGAAGAGGTCCACATGTACGATGCGTATTAGCAGATTAGCATAGGAATATTTTTGCGAACATGGGCTATTGTGTTGTTCAGAAATTTAGGGATAAATATTTTTCAGTGTTTCAGTAAATAGTTTTCAGTTTCGCCGTTATCCAGACGTTTATTGTCGAGTTCAACTACGAAAAAAAAAAGTTAACTTCTGCTATGATTTTCTTGGTTTCCTATGACTGATTTACATTCTGGAACGTTTTGTGATCGATAGTTGCTATATAAATGCAGGTGGTCAATACTAGCTAATAACCCTATTGAATTATTTTGTGTTATTTGCGTCAGGAATACTAGCAAAAAGGCAGTTGTACTTGCAACACTCTCGGAACTCCGTTAAACTTGTCTCCACCGCTCGCTCTCATGTTTTGCAGCCTCAGGAGATCCACGTGCACGATGACTATGATCCGGTAAAATATGACTCCGACATCGCGATGGTGCTGCTCGATAGGCCGGTGGAGCTGAGCAGTCGGGTGCAACCCATATGCCTGCCCAGTGAGAGGACGTCGCAGTTAAACATCGTCGACGGCCGACTGGGCGTGGTCAGTATATGTATATGAACCAGTTCATTATTGTACCTCAACTGCAAGCGCGTAGGCTGTTCCACCTTGTTTGCATGTTTACGTGCCATCTGTGAAACGCTGAACGTTGAGTATGCATTGGAAGCCTGGTTATACGTTCAGCCCTCTGCGATGTCTCAAATCAAAGTCAAAACGCACAAGGACGTAATTAATTCGAGAGCTTAAAGCACTGCCACTTATGCTGTGGTAGTCCTAAGCTGATAAATTAATAATCACCACTTTCTTCATAGCTAAGCGTCATTAACCTTCCTATGTATATTTTTCTCAATATACGAGGAGACAGGTTACCTTAAAAGTATGCGACACGTCTGGTCGAGTTTACAGACATCGAACGCAACACAAATGGGGCGAGGGACGCGAGACGTTGGCAGCGTTGTGAGACATCGAGCGTGACGAAGTAGAATATGTTGGCACCTTACAAACTGTAAGAAGTGTGTTTATGGCGTTTGTATTACGTTTCACATAAATCTAACACGAACGTTTACGACCCTACACGCAGCAGAGCTGAGAAGGCAGTTGGGAAACAACGTGATGGCGCTGAAACCGGTGTAGTCTAACGATGTAACAAAAGTTCGAAGACGTGTCAGTTACTATGAGACCGTGTGAAGCGGAGTCGACTGCTTTGTGTAAAGTTTGACACATATTGTGGACACATCTGGCTGACACCATTTATTTTGATCGCGTCATAAATGGGAACTACATTGTAATTCTTTGGCTTAAACGCCGTGTGGGAAACATGGCTAGGGAAACAGCACTTAACAGCTGTAAAGGGCTTGCTTTTCAAGGGGTGGGGGGAATAAAATTTATCGACAGAAAGACAGTGACCTGTAGGGGGTGGGGGCTAGAAACCATGTTTTCACGGCCTCCCATGAAGAAAACCCTCAATTCCTCAAGCGACTGAAGAAAACTAGTCAATTAAGGTAACACCTTTTTACACTGAAAACGGCCTTCAGCATACAGGGGAAGACTATCGAGGGCAGAGCACTGTAAAATATATAGGAAGTGGAGAACCAAACAGAAACGTTCGAAACAGACCGAGATAAAACGGGTAAAAAGAGTTCAAAGTAAGGAGGTTAGCCAGCTCTGGTTGGCTATCCAACACGGGGAATCGGGAGGGGGGGTTCAAGGAGAAACAACATGCAAGATAGCGGAAAATTATTACGCAAAATATAGTATGCATCACACTTAAGCGTCAACTATACAAGCTGTCTTTCAGGTGTGTTGATTTGAGGAATTTAATTTAAACACGGGATTATTTTTCAGCTGATAATTGGCGAGGACATACACACATGTTTTTTTCCCCTTTGTGTAAGGCCAGACGTATAGCTGCCTTAACAGTTTTCGAAGACACCGACGTTCGACGTCGAAGCGAGAGCAACGGGCGATAGAGGAAGTGCTCGATGGCTTGGACTACGGGCTGTCAAAAGGCGAAAGGCCTCTTGTAGTCACTCATTCGGTCGCGTAGTCGCGGAATCGTCATACTTGGCTCCTCCTCCTCCTTTTCCAGGCGACCGGATGGGGCCAGACCGAGAACAGGAGCTATGCGGACGTCCTGCGACAGGCCGTGATCCCCGTGGTGTCAGCGCAGGAGTGCGAGCGCGCTTACCGCGAGGGCCGCTTTCCCCTGACGGTCACCTCGAACATGTTCTGCGGTGGCTACGTCAAGGGAAGGGTGGACGCCTGCACGGGCGACAGCGGCGGCCCGTTCGCCTTCGTCGACGAGTCGGTGGCCGACCGACGGGTGTGGGTGCTGGAAGGGATCGTCAGCTGGGGAGGGCCCCGAGGCTGCGGAGCGCCGAACCACTTCGGCGGGTACACCAAGGTTGCAGCGTTCATCGAATGGATACGCCAGTTCCTGTAACGCGTCTGCGTCAGTCACGCGAGCGGCGCACTCTCGCGGATCGGCTGAGGACGTCGTTCGCAGCAAAGACCACAGCGTGCTTGGCATGTCTGCTGACGGGCACCAGACCGGCACGGACACGTTGATGACATTGCTGACAGGACCCTATGTTTGGACTTTCTTAGAATATTCACAGCTAGCGGCATATACAGACAGAACTTAAATTCAAGGGATGTTTTTTGCCTGCTGGTAGCTTCCTTTTTATTGTTTATTTCAGATGGACTCAATGTATTTTTTTGCGGGTTGATCACACAGAAACGCACTCTGTGCACACGCCACTGAAAACCGCTGTGGCTCAAGGGATATGGCATACTATCTGTGAGCACCAATGGGCGGGAGCTTGATAGCCGGTCTCTGGGACGAGCCCATTCAGACATGGGCGCTCAAAGGGTAGGACTTCTCGCGTACTTAAATTTAGATGCGTTTGGAGAAACACAGGGTGTCGAAAATCAAATCCAAAGCGTCTTGCTATGCAGCTTCTCGTTTAGACCAAATTGTTGCTTTGAGACGTTAAAACCCATCAATCGTAGTTGCTTAATGCGTCAGAAGGGTGGATCTTGAGGACGAAGACCCCAATCCACAGAGAAATCGCTATCGTGTGTCGTCACACCTACGCCGATTCATTTGCACGAAGCGGTCCTGCTTCGCTTTCTTTTTGCAGCATAATTTTAGTTAGTAAGAACGATTACAGAAGCGATGTGCGCAGCATTCTCAACGTGAACGCCAAAGCTGTCCCATTCGCAATGGTTCAACTTGCGATAGAAGTGACCCGGTAATTGTAAGACTAGCCGTCTACAAGAGTGGAGAAACTACAGTACCCGGCCGCGTGATTAACATCTGAATAGAGCACGACATTAACCCTTGAGTGACGATTGTTGTCTACAGGCAACACACCAGAAAAAAAATTCCTTGCCAACTTTCAGTATTGAGTAAGAAATTTCTGGCTAAATGTCTTCGGCCAATACTGAATGACAGGCAGCAAGCGTCATTTGTTAGTTTGGAGCAGGAACATTGGACGAGGAAGAAGTGTGGCACGTAACTCACTGTCTTTTGAAAGCAAGGTCAGAGGAGACAGGCCGATGCAAAATGTCCAGCTACAGTGGTGTCACACATGTGATGTAAAGCAAATGAAATGTACCCCTATGGTTCGCATATGATGAAAGCTTGGGGTGAAGCCCACTTCAAGTTTCTTGCCTGAAGTTTTCCGCGTATTGCTGACAAAATATAATTTCTTTTCTTTTTGTTGGTTATGCTTATTCTTGATGTGCGTTGCGCATTTAGATAGAAAATATAGGTTTTTCTGCGTATTGATGAGTCTCGTCCTGAAAGGGTTAATACATGCACTGGCATTAATAACGTCCAGTTCGAACATGCGTTTCTAGTCAAAGTATACCACGGGAAGTTTTCTGATAAGTTGTCGAGACTTGTCTGCATTTGCTGTGCGAGGTGCCTTAAGATTAGGATGACATCTTAAGCTGTTCTGAACGCTGTATATTGAGAACAGTCGCATGGATTAATGAACAGTTCATTTGAAGTTGATTTTAAGTTACGTTTTCCTAATGCGTAATGACACGTTCGTGCCGGCGCATGTTCGGTTTGAGATAATGCCCGTTTTGTTTGAGAAGCAGTCCGTTCTTGAGAAGCGCTCTTTGGGCTATGTGTGTTTTCGTTAATTAGCTATCAGTTTATTTCCACTTTAGTAACTTTGCTATAAAAAAAAACATTTTGAAACACCAACACATTTTTGCGAAAATTAAGCTACACCTGCTATGTAGAATCTATGCACAACATTCGGCGCGGTCGTCATTTTGACCATTTTTCAGAACATATTACTGACACAAAATATATACAAATATTAACTCTATGTTGATATACACGTGTGCATTTTATTTCTTTTCGGCTGAGGCAATCAGTGCACATCTCGAATGGTGCATGGTGGAGGCTTAAGGAGAGGTCGAGGAATTAAGTTCTCACGCGAATTAGTTCATTCTGTTCAGTACAAGTTCACGTTGGAAGGAGACGGGGCGGGAATTTCGAGCTCAAATTAATATCGAAACCGCGGAGCTAAGGAGAGAGTATACTCTCTCTAAGGAGAGAGTACGACGCGGAGCACTAAGCCTTTGTTCGTGAGGTAACCACTTCTCCCACCATTCCCTCCCGGCTGAGCGAATCGCTAGAAACACGCACACCAGACGTAGCTTGGTTCGTAGTAGACTTGATTGCCGCTGGCCGCCGGAGTTGCCGCTGTTTTTTTTTCCAGTCCGTGCATTTCGCTTTGCGCCCACCACATTCGATACATTTAGTTCTCGGGCTCGATACCTACAAATGATGGGCTTCCGCGTAGTGTTCGGGCAGGCGTGCTTCTTTGGTGGAGCAGGTGGCTCTTGCCTTCAGCCAACATGTCCAAAACACTGCAGCATTGCATGTACTATGAGCGAAGTAGACAAACTATGAGCGGCAACATGCGAGAAATGTGATCGATTTCGATTTATTCGACATCGTCTAGTGCAGCGCAAGTGTCCATGACTGAAACAACGATGCGAAAAGAAATACGTCTGGATGCTCGAAACAAAAAAGTTTGATTATCTAGGGTACCCGTGTGGATTCCGTTTCATATCTTTGCACGAGTGACGTCGTTAACTGCCGTTTCAACTCTTAGAAACTCCATGTTTCTCACTGCTATAACTGCCATGTGCTGTTTTTGCACTGCCAGGTGAGCAATTAACATAACCATAAGGAGGACTATACCGCAGTGGTATACGTATATACTGCGTAGCTGAAGACAGTTATTTGTGTTTTCGTGAAATGTTGCTCAAGTGCCTATAATATTCTTTTTCTTCGTTTTGCGGCATGTATATAGGTAAAGCTCAGCCGTGTCTTGCCACCAGCGCGATTGTTGGAGCCTGTGACACGTGTGGCTCCTACCCACCATGGGGGATTGGCCAAGAGATGGGTGGATTATTCCCAATTAATATCGAGCATAATTTCTGTATTGAAGTAGTAAAGCGCAGTCGCATCTTGCCACCAGCGCTATTATGTATTGAAGTAGTCGGCTTGCTCCAGCGAGAAGCAAAGCGATATTGATATTGAAGCGTAAGCAAAAATATGCGCAGATACTAGGATCTGTGTTGCAAGTAATGTCTTTGAAGTTTCGTTCTACCCCCAATTGCTATTATGCGATCCCCCTTTGGCAAATCCGTACGTTGGGGTCAGCCTTGGTCGCTAGACAACTATAATCGAATTGGCACTCTACAGTCTGCGGCAGCCATTCATGAGCTTATGTAACACACTGCCGAATCCCATAATCGGAACATGATCACCTCACTTCGATGCCGTTGGTTAGATTTTTTGCTACGACCACGATAAACAAAATACTGCCACTTAATATTGCGCGAAGTGCGACAAATGGACGTTGTCGTTTGTAAGGATTCAATAAATTTTACGACACTGCTTTGAAACGTTTGTCGCTGCGTTACTGGCCGACACTTGTGAAAACGGCATTGATTATTCGTCCCCTATCGAGGTTAGAGCATTCACGATTTTCTTTGACCACTCGTCTTCTAGCGACAATTGTGCACGCATATTTCGATCGCAGAAATGTCAATGCAAACCTGTCTGAAATGCACCACGAGCGAGTGCGTAAAGGCGCACCAGGATAATGTGCGACTTTACACAATTCTTACTACATACAAAGACACCCAGGAAATTTCAGGTTTGTCCGTTCAGCCTGCGCCTTTTCGTACGAAGTAGGTGAGCAGTCTCTGGACCATCGACTCGCTGCTACTGAACTTGACTGTTCGCCGCCTAAAGCCCCGAGTCCAACAACGTTGGACTACAGTGCTTCGGTTTGAGGGAATAAATTATATTTACCCAGGCTATATATACAGCAAAGGCATATCTTCAAAAGACTGAAGTCACCGACGTTGGGTCTAAAGGAACGGGAGCAGTAAGCAAGTAAAGTAAAGTGAGTGAGTGAGTGAGTGAATAAAGTAACCAAGCAGGTAAGCAAGCACGTAGGTATGTAGGTAGGTAGGTAAGTAAGTAACTGAGTATGTAAATAAGTAGGTAAGTAGGTAAGAAAAGTAAGTGAAGTAAGTACGTAAAGTAACCAAGTAGGTAAGTAAGTAAATAAGTATGTAAGTAAAGTAACTGAGTTAGGGGGTGAGTGAGTAGAGATAATTTAATTGAAAGAAAGCAGAGAGGTCGGCCTGAGCTAAGGTTCTCTAGCCTGCTACTCTGCACAGGGGGAGAGGGAACGGGGACATAAAGATGTGATGAGGGATGATGATGACATAGCAAGAGGGATGCGTAAAGGTGAAAGTAAGTTCAGCACTGATGATAAACATTAAGTAGGTAGGTAGGTAAACAGGTAAGTAAGCTAAGTGAATGACTAAATAACTACGTAAGTAAGTAAAGTAAGGAAGGAAGGTAAGTAAGGCAAGCGAGTGAGTAAAAAGAAGACAAAGAATGAAGTGTGCTTTACCACTTCTAAGCACACTGCAACATGCTTAAAACTTCGCGCGAATCAACAGCCACATAGCTACAGAACCGCCTTCTAACAAGCAGTAAAGTTCGCGGAAGCGCCGCTCCTTTGTCAACCGGGAACTTGTGCGGCAGGTGACTCGCTCGCTCTAATTTGTATACCAGTGGTAAAAAAAAAGCCTTAAGGCAAAATGGCACCACATGAAGAGGCGCCTAAAAAGTGGTGAATGCTTCTATTTAGCATTAAGTTTTATTTATTTCTTTTCAAATACTACGGGCTGTATTTTGGCCAGAACAGCAGGGCCAGCATGACACATGAGAAGAGTACACGAAAATGAACAGGCCATGAAAATTGAGCAGAGCAAAGCAAGAAAAGGCTGTAAGGAACTTCCTGAAAAAAAAGCATACATTCTAAAACTTTCAAGCTCGTTGCAGAACAACTCGAATTCAGAAGCATTTGCTGCTAAGGTACTTAAGAGTACTCTAAAAAAAAACTTCTTTGAAGAAAATTGACAAGTTCGCTTTTGTAGTAGTTAAGAGGCTTCACCCAATTACGCAGGTTGTTGAGATTTTGCTAGAAGTAATTTTATCTAGGAATGTTAATACGGCGACTGATCTTCCTGCGTTTTTAAAAGTATGAATACCTTAAGTTTCAGAGGTTTATATTGACTGTGAATATTTCGAGAAAAAATACAGGTAAGAGAACTCAAGCTGGTTTGGCAATTTATTGCTGTCACGAAATCCTTGCAGACAGAAGCGATTCATAAATCCACTACTCGTAGAATGCCACATGCGCCAGGGTAAGATGTGGTGTCATTGACCGTCGCACACACGCCTGATTCTCCTCAGAGCAAAGCGAAAAAAAAAGTAGTTTTTCCAATAATGGAACGGTTAGAGGCATTTATAGGTTGGTAACGCACCACCGAGCTACAAAGATATTCACTTCATTTCGTCTGCGTCATCGATCTTCGGCACTGAAATGGAGTGATGGACTATGTAACGAGGTGCGGCTATGTGGAGCTGCCCTGCAGCAATATGTACCGAAGAAATTGTTTGTCGTTAAAGATCACCACAGGTCTACAATGTCTTAGAGTGTGTGGAAGACTTGCATCACAGAACCTATTCGTCGTAAGGCATCGTGAAAGGAGCGAAATGATAAAGTACCCGCTGCTCAAAAAGAAGCGCCTTCACAAGGCCGCGGTGACTGATCAGTTTTGGTAAGACGACGCATGCACTTATCACAAGTTTCGTGTCTTGCAAGAGTCTCGTCGAAGGCACTGGTATGGCATGAAGAGATCTTTTCAATAGCACTACGAAGCAATAATAGGTCAAGAAGAAAACACACTTTAGCGTTAAAAATCACGTTGCTCAACCTTGCGCGTATATAGCGTCCAGATGTCTCGTGCACTTAAAAGACAGCCCGCTACCAAAATAATGACTGGAGCTGCGGGATTCGAAAGCGACAGTATTATGTACGAGCCGTATTAAATAATAAATATTGCCCGTCCGGATCAACAGAACAAGAGGAAACGATGTATCGTGCGAGGAAATAAAAAATAAGAAAAGAAAATAGAAGTTCACAGGGCGGTCGCATTTGCGGCCGTCAAAAGGTCGGTCCTGGCCGGAAGACTCAGGTTGAGGGTATTGCTGAAGAAAATGAGGCAGATGCTGGAGACCACCTTGACAAACACGGACAGCCCAAGCTGCAAAAGAACAACACACGCGACAAGTTGTATATGTTCTGTTCCACGCGGGGAGAGTGGTCAAAAGGAAAATGATGCAAGTAGAATGTCCTTCCGAGAAAAATATCGGTATACTGTAGGCAATCTCCTTTTCCCTTTTATAATGAAAAACGCAGTGTGACTGCCTGTTAGTTTCCAGAGTCCAAGGTTCGCCCCTTGATTTGCGAAATAATGAAAGGCAAGCTTAAATCCTACACAATTGAAGCTATTCCTTTAAAGACAGCCTTAGTGACAAGAACTGCCTGTCGACTTCGTTAAGGATAAAATAGCTTGTCAAAATGTTACCAAACGTTTTATAAGAACATGTAGATCATGCCTTGAATTTTTATGCAAATATGCATACATATAAAAGATGGCCTCGTTAAGACTAACGATTTAGCTGGGATCAAATCCCTTCTGAAATGTATGAAAACGCACAAACGCTCTCATTAAAGAACTGCGGTGAATGAAATTCGTGGCTTTTATGTAGCAAAGTTCCATTCTACCAAGTGGAGAAGCAAAAAGATGTTTTGTTTAGTACCTCAATAAAAACATTTCCCAATATCGGTCAGGGGCAAGAAAATTGAAGCAGAAGTCTACAGATCCATAACTCTACACACAAAACAGGCATCGGAGTTTTGTAAACCACACCTATCCAAGCACGACGTTTATTATCAAGTTACAACTTTTGTGAAATTATTAGGGCTTACGAGGGTTGCTCAAAAGTCCTTCTTTTTAGTAATCAGCGGTACATAACGCGGTGGTATATGCTACATCAAATTTGTTCACGTTAGAAGTCCTAACAGGTAAAAGTTTCCAAAATTCTGACAAATTTATTGATTATTTCGAATGGTAAAATACAATGCTAAATTTATTAAAATTTCACTATATTCGATTTTCGCATATATAGGACGGCCTAAGTAACAAACATTATATTCTTGTAATCACTTAAATTTTAAAATTTTCTTTTATGTGCAACAAACCTAATAAAATTCGAGGCAGTGCATCCGAACAAAATGGTGTCTCTCTTTTTATACATTTAGAGAGGCGCTCCCGAACTAAAGCTTCCTCTTAATAAAAAGCGATGCCATGAAACGTAACCTAAAACAATTTGATCCTGTTGAAAACAAGCCTTCAGCATGTTTAGACACGGTCAGACCGGCACGCTCCAGGCCCGCCGTAGTGTATAAAACAGATAGCGCCAAACATTTACACCACTGGCTTCCGATAACAACCAGCTACGAGTTTTCTCAAGGTTTATGGGAAATTCTGTTGGTCGATGCGGTCCTCCGAGTCGGATTGCAAAATGCTCCACACATCCGCTTCGGAGAAAGAATGCACCTCCCGAACGGCTGGTCAGTTTCCGGAACCGGGAGAGGCAAGGAAGCGATGGCAGAGGCCAACATTCGGGGACGCCCTACTGAACACCGATGCATCACGTACCATTATAGCATTCGCAATCAACTATAGGAACAGCGCACCAACAGACGGAAGACAGGAAAAAAATACAAAAGAAAGACCAACACGTCTCTTTTCGGCGCCATTATTCTGTCAGTCTTCCTTGCGCTGGTGCGCTGTGTTTTATTACACGCTCAGGAGATTACGAAAGCGCAGTAAGAGTTAAAGTTGTTGAAAAATGAATCTTCAAGCAAAGTACCATGCGGCTCTTAGAGCTTTCTTTGGGGCTCTGACTTTGCTTGCCCGCGAAGAGTAGTAGCCTGTTGCTATAAGTTAATATCACAATAATAAAAGGAACAAACATCGACCTTGTTTTCAGCGTGGCGTTAGTAGACTGCGATGCTGGTTGACCTCGGCGGAAATCCCCGAAAGACAACTTAGTTGATGATGAGTGAAACATGTTTTGTGAAGTTAATCGAGCTGCATGTTTATTTACGGTGTTTCTGCAGTTCTTGGAAAACAGCCTTGTGACTTGCACGTTCGCGTTTCTTCCACTATACGCGGTGGCGCCACTAATGATTGCAATATGGAACCGCAAAAAATGACTGCCATAGCTGTTACAGTCTTTTGTCAAAGAGGAAGTCGCCGCGCATGTTATCGGACGTGTAGAAAACTCGCGAGAGGGAGGCGAGCTCTCTTCCTCGCTGCTGACATTTGCAGCGCCGGAAGTTCGGCTGGCGCGAAAGGACGCAGCAAAGACGGGGAAGAACTCACTCTCCGAGTCTTGCCTTGTTTTTATTTCTTTTTCTTTAAGCAGCTGATGTTCTCGCTAGCAGAAATTGGGTTAAATTTCACCGCAAGAGAGAGTGCCGACGTAGACGATAATTACAAAACAGCATCAACCACGGTAAAGTGGCCCTTAACTACTCTACCTTAATTGGCATGCACTTGTCAACATGAGGTGAATAAGCGCGATTAACAAAAAAAAAAAAAAAAAACGTTGCTGCACGCCCTTTGTGGCTTATATTGTCCCACAACGATAATCGTAATCTGCCTTGCTTGCGTTTCCTTTCTTGAAAACACTACGCTCGCTGCTTTGCCGTCGGGAATTGCTATGTCATGCTGATAACGCGCATGCCAGTTGTTACTGGGAAGTACCGCGGGCTTGCAGCGTTAAAGCAAGGAAGTGCGGACAAGACAGATGACGTTTATTGCTGTGGGGCAAGATACGACCCAAAGGGTGTAATTTTGTTTTATACTCTAGAACAAGAAACATCCTTTGGGTCGTATCTTGCCACACAGCAATAAACGTCATCTGTCTTGTCCGCATTTCCTTGCTTTAACGCAGCGAGCCCGGTACTTCCCAGGAACGAACGGCATGCGCATTATCAGCATGACATAGCATTCCCGACAGGAAAGTAGGGGGCGCGGCGTTTTTAAGAAAGGAAACGCAAACAAGGCAGATGACGATTATTGTTGTGGGGCAGATATACACCCCAAAGGGTGTAAACTGTTTTTTGAGTGTACACTGCGAGTAGTGGACGTATAGCGCATTCCAGGCTAGGATAGAAAAAATGGCAGGACACCTCTGGTGCTAAATGTGTCCCGTAACTTCTTTTGTCCACGTATGCTTGCACCATAGGTCTGCTGCTCGTAAGGAATCACCAACAAACGCTTATAAGGAGCCTAGATTACGCCGCATTTTTTTCTCAAACCTCATTATGTCCTTGAACGACCGTAAATTGAAGCAAGCTCATATCTCCTGTCCATGGTTCCACTCACCAGCTCGGTGTATTCGATATCGGTGTACTGGTGGATGAAGATGAGCGAGATCCTTGTGTAGGGCATGAGCAGCACGTACGAGGACTGCATCACCACGGGCAGCGCCAAGTACAGCTCGTTCTGACGGAGCTCGTCCGCCTGGTCACAAGAATGTTAACGGACGTGCATTAAACATACGTGCACACAGCGACAGGCAACGCCTATCTTATTCTCAAGAAACGATTATTTCTCTCCGTGTTGACAGCAGTCTTGCCCATTAGTGCGAAAGTGGGAACATTGCTTTATAAAAGATGGCTGCAGATGATGCTAATTTCCATCTCACCGCGTTTCTACAAGAAATAAATTATTCTTTGAACACTACGATTTTTATATATCTAATCATGCGCATTTGTGTTGCTTTTTTCTAAGGTACTTTGTTATTATATGCTCTTGCGAAATACTTTAATATGCATTGCACATGACTAATCTATTACTAATCTACTTATTTATTTGTACATACTGCAGCGCAATAAGCGCTATAGCAGGAGTGGATTAACACAGGAAAACTATAGAGAGAAAAGTACAGTACAACAATGAGGCCGATGTGCTCGGACCATTCATCTTGGATGGCAGATACAAAACTTCGGGGTGAGCATGAGCGAATAGACCAGGGTAAGGAATTCCAGTCTTCTATAAAACGGGGGAAAAGGCTGAATTTAAACATATTGGAGCACGCAAAGTAGGGCATTAAGTTCAAGTTGTGATGTCGTCTCGTCGATGACTCTGGCGCGAGGTTGGTATAGCTTTTTGTAAGTATAACGGAAGAATTGACGACGCTGTACAAGAAATCTAACGTTGCTATGCGGCGACGTGAATAGTGTGAAGTTAAATCCAACGAACGAAGTGCAGAAGAGGGTGAAATGTCATGATCATAAGGGTGACATATACATCTTGCAGTTTATTCCTGGATTGCTTCTAGCCTGTTAATCTCAGACTGCTTATAACGGTTCCAAACGACAGATGCGTAGTCAACAACAGGACGGATTAGCGATTTATATAACAGTAGCTTAGTATCTTTTAGAGAGTTGGATAGTGCACGACGTAGGCAATCTCATTTTTTATTGCTTTGTTACAAATGTAATCAATGTGATTAGGTCACGCCATGTTATGCGTAAAAATGACTCCGAGATACTTTTACACCGAGATACTTTTACTGTGTCTGATACTGAATTCTGTGTCGGGTCTTCATTTTTTGTTGTAGTGCTTCTTGCCGCTAAGGAATTCGTAACATTTGCGATTGACAGCACTGTCATTGCGACATAAACTATGACCACAATATTCCATTTAACTCCCTCCCCACCTCTATGTAATGCCCGAACAGGAATTCAGGGCATTTCAAATAATAATAATAATAATAATAATAATAATAATAATAATAATAATAATAATAATAATAATAATAATAATAATAATAATAATAATAATAGTAATAATAATAATAATAAAACGCCCGCGGTGGCGAATTGAATTCCGGGGAAATCACCTAAATATGTCGTGTATTCCCTATCTTTTGCGGAATTTCGAATTCATTTTCCGAAAGCTTCTGTATACAGAGTTGCAAATAGTTGCCAGATGAGTTATTGCTTGTCCAGACTTCTCTGCGCCCGCGGCAGTGCGTGGACCCCTCGTCCGCTCTTACCAGTTGCAGCATATCGGGGACCACGCGACTGCCGAACCCGAAGGACGTGTCCAACTCCGCCAGCACGGCAGTGGTGGCCAGCAACACGAGCTGGCTCCAAAAGGGGGACATCATGCGCAAGTTGCCCACCAGCACTTTGTCGATGATCCACGTCGACACGCCAGACATCTGCACGGAACGTACGGAGAGTCATGTAGCCACATGGGCACCGTTGGTACATCGCCGTCGGATGTAAAACAGCTCGTGGCGGGTTTCTCGAGCTAACAAATACGATGGCACCAGTCGCTGATAGTTAAAGATGTTCATTAGTGTTCTCAAAAGAGGGAACATTTTTTTACCCTCTCTTCGTTCTTCCCGCTAAGCATGTCGCAGTAAGCTTCAATTACACCATTGCCCCACGGGGCTGACGTGTATTTCGCGTTACAAAATTAATCACTTTGTCGGAACTGCGCAAGGCGCTTCGCTTTAGTCCGAATGATGTGGCGGGGTCGCGCTGTCTGAGCCCTGCTGCATTTATAACAGTGTACTATGGTATACGACAGGTAGCGGTTTACGATAGGTACTACGGTTTATGATAGGTAGGGAGGCACTGGAAGTGGTAAGGGAATACATCTACTTAGGGCAGGTAGTGACCGCGGATCCGAATCATGAGACTGAAATAATCAGAAGAATAAGAATGGACTGGGGTGAGTTTGGCAAGCATTCCCAGATCATGAACAGCAGGTCGCCATTATCCCTCAAGAGGAAAGTGTATAGCAGCTGTGTCTTACCAGTACTCACCTACGGTGCAGAAACATGGCGGCTTACGAAAAGGGTTCTACTTAAATTGAGGACGACGCAACGAGCTATCGAAAGACGAATGATGGGTGTAACGTTACGGGATAAGAAAATAGCAGATTGGGTCAGGGAACAAACGCGAGTTAATGACATCTTAGTTGAAATCAAGAAATAGAAATGGGCATGGGCAGGACATGTAATGAGGAGGGAAGATAACCGATGGTCATTAAGGATTACGGACTGGATTCCAAGGGAAGGGAAGCGTAGCAAGGGCGGCAGAAAGTTAGGTGGGCGGATGAGAATAAGAAGTTTGCAGGGACAACATGGCCACAATTAGTACAGGACCGGGGTAATTTTAGAATTATGGGAGAGGCCTTTGCGCTGCAGTGGGCGTAACCAGGCTGCTGCTGCTGCTGCTGCTGCTGCTGATGATGATGACTACGGTATATAGGAGCGTCAAAATGTGGGACTGGTGAACATAGATCTGAAAAGGAACCTTCGTTCTCCTTAGGGTTGTTGAGCTTAGAAACTGCGGGTACAGGATGCGCGGTTAAGGATGCAACGCCACCATTACCGTGATTAAGAGTGTAACCCTTTTTTCGGTGAACTTGCGCGACGAAAAGCAACACTCGAGTGACAACCATAGCGGCGAGCATAGTCGTAGGTCGCAGATTGTGGATCCCGTGGGCCAAGTGCGGACCGCCATTTGTACGCGACTCATCGTACCTTCTGGCGTCATCAGCTGCACTCGCGTACACGCAAGCGTGCATGGCGGCGTGACGCGCGCAATTTGACTACAAAGTAGACTTCTCGGCTCTAGAAGCGGCGACAGCGTTCGGGAGATATGAGATACAGCAGACGCGTCTTGTGCCGACTGATAACTGGATAGCAAAGATAATCGTTTATAACAGCAAAACAGTGTTGAGAATCCGTGACAATACAGCATTCGCAACGATCGAAGCTCGACCACCACCTCATCGCATAGGTGCTCACTAGCCTCATTAGACATATCTAGAATAATAAACACGGATTGTGTTTTCTTTCTTTTTATCCAAGAAATGCCCTGATATCGCGGCTGAATCTATATCGACGTTGCGATACAATTAACCATACCACGCTAGAAGTGTTCGGCGTTTCACGACTCGTCCTAATGAAAGAGCACTGGGGATGCCAAAATATATTCGTGATAAATTTGCCATTGCCACTAGCGAATCCTTCCGATTGCTCAAGAGAGCCATTACATTGAACATGGTTAATAAAAGGCATCGTAACAAATGATTAGCAGTGCCGCTGTTTGTCTCCATGTGTTCTTATATATCGGAATGCACGTCGACGACATGGTGCGTCCAGCCTAGTCTAAGCAGCTTTATTCGCATGTGGATGGCTGTAGGACTCTTAGAGTAGACCCTTGCTTGCAGGAAGGTATAATCAATCTGGCTTTAGCCCAAACTTCGCTTGGTGTAGCAAGACGACGGACAGGAATGACAAAGTGCGGGTAACCTTGCGCGTACCCCCCTTGTAAGAAGAATACGCGGTAATAACGAGGGTAAATGGACCAAACAGGGGCAGACCACTCGCCCGGGAAAAGTGTGCGAGCTCCATGCCTCCTATACGCATGATGATCATGTCCCAGGGCATGTATGCCATGATGAGGGGCCACGTGACGCTCATGTCGGCCAAGAACGGGTTGCCAAACTCCCTGGGAACGCCGATCACCAGCACCACCAGCACGTACGTCGTCATCGTATATGTAATGCTGCAGTGCGGCAGACGCCGAAAACAAAAGGACAAAAAGCAGTCAAGCACGAAATTCTTCCATCGCAGCGTTTAATTTGAAGCAACGGTACGAGGAGAGTGTACATTCACGGCTCGGGAATGGTAAAGTTTCAACAAAAGAAAAGAAAGGCCTTTTTGTCAATCCTAAATTTTTATGAACGAAGAATTTATTGGCTAGATCTCCCACCGACTTTCTGTCAAAACCATTAGCGGCACCTAAGTAATCGCTCTCCGAAATGCATGTGAGGATGTTGCCATGAAAGCTTGCCCACCATGACAACTTTCTCCCAGTGACCTAGAAAAAATCTAAGCCTATATCGATGTACTGGCTAAGCGAAATTAGGCACCCATTTGGGGCTCCTATTTTACTTCCTTTGCTGCATTTCTCAGTATTGGCGCGTGTCCCGTTTATCAGAAAAATGCAAGGCGTGGTCGCGTAGGACGCGAGAGCTTCGACTAGCGCTGCAGGGCAACACGACACCATCCCTTGGCTGCACTGTGAAACCATATCTTGAACATTTAATGCAAAAGATTCAGCTCGGGTTAGACTCAGATATTCGTTTTCACGTACACGTGAAAAGCAGAAATACTGCCATTGCAATACTTCTGAGACTATTTCATTGATATTTGTTGCCTCTGAGAGATAAAGGAAAGTTGCACCAATGATGCGAAGGAGAACACTTGCATAAGGTGTTCAACTTTCTAGACAGATATCCGCGAATTGGACCATTGCACCCCTCCCACCCCTACACCCTCGCCTGTAAAAAAAAAAAAAAATAAAAAAGAGCGCGCGATGTTTACAACTTCGCAACTCCGCAACAAAACGTTTCACATGAATCAGCAAAGTGCATACGTTTGGGTGTATGAAGCGGAAAAATATTATTTATTACTTGAGGGCTTCCATGACATCGTTACGTTGTACACAGGAGTTTTGTAAAAGCGCTGTTTTCAAATAATGAATACGTTTCGCAGCGGTGTAATATTCATGTCACTTTTGTGCGCTTCAGATGTTCAAACAGACGCAGTTTCAAAAAACAATTTTTATAATTCTTGTGCTTATTGTGGTTAAATCTGACGCATTACTTTCTCCATTTTCCGATTTTCACATATCTTTGTAAAATACATGGCTTGAATAAATTATGTTCGGTTAAAATAATTAAATGATGCGATTTCACTAGAGCCAACTGGTTTCCTTATTGCAACTGACTGCTCGACAGGAAAGCTTCGCTGAAAACTGGGTTGTGATTCTGCAAGGTCGCACAAGTGTGCTATTGGTTTTAATGCAATAAAGCTTTAAGAGTACGGGTGAAGTAGACGCACTGAAAAACTCTTTATTCGTTGTCATGTATTTAAATAGGAGCTCCCGACGTAAAGCTTGGCCTTAAGAGCGGTTCCAGTGTCGGCTTTCACGAACATTTAATAACGAAAATATTAACAAATTTGAGAACGCGTTCCTAAATGTTCCATAGACTAACGCCTAGTTCGCACAAGAACGCGTTCTTAAATTCATTATTATTTTAGTTATGAAATGTTCGTGCAAGCTGCCCCAGGATGCAGAAATTTAAGAAGCTGCACAGGCTATAGCTTCGTTACCTGGTGTTTAGTAATCTTGTTGCCGTATACCATATATTTTTCACATTTCCGTGCTGTAAAAGAAGGAATTTTTTCCGCATTGAAAATAATAGCTCACTCTTGAATCGTGCGGGCCACTACCTACTCCATGATAATGGGAAACTACGTTCAATATTAAGAGAACACGCTCTCGTACTTATCGCCCATATTACAAAGGTGTTGACAGAAGTTATGGGACATAAAAGCGCACATATTGAGCAATGCCAGTGTGCAGGCGCATGGCAATTTATTTGAATTAATGAAGGACCTTATGGGCGCTAAAGCATTTCTAGGTGGCGAAATGGTTCTGAGTGTAGTACTTCGGATGAATTTTCACTCTCTGCAGGTTTTGCAGGGTCCACCCTATGCGCCACTCACACGCCCGAATTTGGCGACATTTGCGGCAAGTGTACTTCGCCGCCGCGAAGGCAGTCTGGGTGGCGCACCACTACACCGTCAAAATGTGCCATTTGGAACAGACGCTCAATAGGTTATGGAATATGCAAACTACGTATTCGCTATCTTGGAGAATGCAAAATAGGAATGCGTTATATTCGAGATAAGCATTTAGCATGAACGTTTGTGCGAATAGACTGACTGATTGAAACCGCATTAACAGTCATGACAGGGCAAGGCAACACGTTTTCATCGAAGCTCAGCAGAGGAAGAATGGGCGCTTTTACTTCAATGTGCATGGCAGTTGCCAGACTGCTTCTTTCCCACTCTTTAATATGGGGCTTAGAAAAAAGCGCTTTCGGAACTACCAACCCGGAAATGATTATTACCTTATTTCTTTTCGAATCCCGCTATCGAGACTACTCATTACCGCAGAGTGAAGCGAGTTAAGCGAATGCATTCACTAGTGATGTGCGTGGTACCGTCTGCTATTTGCATTGGTGGTGAAGTGTACTCGCTTGAGGCGACACTAAATTTGTCAGCCCCGCTACGGTATAGCTATCGTTACACAATGTTTCTTGAATTGCGTCCCCGGAGGAATGCGACCTCATAGAGCGGTAATGTAAATTGAAGCTTAGAGCTCATAATTTCGACCGACATCAAGGTGAGCCCTGCGTCAAACTACACACATCGTCATTTCAACGCAGAGCATTCTCCGAGTCAACCCAGTGTGTGACATACATCCGGGTGTTTTCGCGGGCTGATCTCGGAGACGGTGCAGTCTAAAAATGTCTGACGCTAGGGCTAGTGGGTATGCACTGCTGGTTATTTGCACGGAGGCCACTCGATATGTGCCATTGGGGCCACTAGGTGTGCGCAACGGAATGTGTGCTACTGGGGCCACTGCGTATGCGCCACTGAGTTATGTGCCGCCCTTCAATTCTTCCCTTTGACGCCGACGTGTGTATGTTCCGCTGGGGCTACGGGGTATGTGTCACTTTGTTCATTGCAAAGGAGTGCAACCAAGCGTACGCAGAAGACCTAGACACCACAAGCACTACTAAAGCTGCTTTACTTTGCCGAGGAACAAATACAGAGAAAAAGAGCAAATCTGAAAGATGGGCGGTGAACAAAAGCATGTGGGAAAACAAATTGGCAAATGTCGCGTGACGTCAAGGAGCGAGATTTCACATTCTAAACGATATATGAGCGGACAACTCACACACATTCCGCAGTTCTTCTAGATAGAAAATGATGCAGCACTTCGGGCAATTAGTCAAGCTATCTACTGTATTAAGTGCCACTGGGTGTTTGCCGCTCTTTCAAGGACCTCTTTGCCACCAACTTGAGTTGGGGGTATCACAAAAACAACAAGGAACGCCTGCGCAGTGACATCCACCTAACGCTACGCATTGTGTAGATGTCAAGTGGAGTTGAGTCTGCCGGACCTCCTTTTGCGAGATGTAGCCCATGCATAACTTTCGGGAGAACTTCTCTGTTGTGCTGCTTAGAATGTTTACGGATAAAAATCAAACCACACCAGAATGATTGGCACACGGAAAAGAGCACTCACCCGAATTGACCAATCGCGTTTAAGGCGAATGTGAGGACGAACGCCACGAAGATCACCACAGCAATCATTTCTGGCTTCCTGAAACAAAGGGAAAACGTAATGCATACTAATTCTATATAAAGAAAGTTTTGTTAAGGCCTCTTTTTTGGCTTAATTTGAATTTGAGAAAAGTGTTTTAATTAACATGTAATCTATTTATTATTGAAATAACTTTTCGTAGTTCTGCAATCAGCCCTATGCGATTGGTCGAAAAGTCTTTTGGGTTCCCTTTACTTCGCCTGCATGTCACGCGACATCGCGAAAACCATGATAGTTCCCCTTCTGATATGACGTGTACATACTGATTATGCATGACTGGAGGGAACAAAAGAAGTATAGTTCTTTCTGATTGGACAGCTTTTCGCCATTAGCCCTTTGCTTATTGGCCAAACGTTTTCGGGCTGCACTCAGTTCAACTGCCTGTCACGTGACGTCATCAAACGGCGAAAACGGCGAAAATGACGAATATGCCGAAATAAACTGATTTTTTTTATGAATAGCCTCAGGCTGTTACGTTCCAAAAGGAATAAAAGATGGTTGCTGCTGATCGCTCAGGCACTGGCCACTCGCACCTGACGGAGACCTCGGGTTTATTTGCGTATTATTAAACTTGTTGCGTGGCCGTGTTGTTTGAGCACTTTCGGCACGTTTACTACCTGGCTCTGCCAACTCTTCTTTGCTGAGGATCCATTTTAGCGGCATTCTTAACCTTCCGTTGCACGCCGCCGCGATTTTAGTCAATCCATCGTAAGCTAAGTAAGGAAAAGCGAACCAAACGCTGACGCCGGCACCACCCTCTTCATCCGGTTATCAATTTTTAGTGCCCAGGCTCGGCTCCATCAAAACGCTCTCCACTTGAGCGTGCCCCACGCCTCCTGGCAGCCAATTACGAACTAAAAACAGTGCAATGTAGGCAATACTATTCACTTTCCAAGGAAGTAAGAGTCACCTCCTATAAACTAGGAGAGCGGTTGGTTGGGCTGTTTAGGCAACGCTGCGGTTCAACGCCCGAAGGTTGCGTCGGAGGTTACGCAAATTTGAGCCCGGAGATTGGAATAAAAACATATTTGAATAGTTTTACGCTATAGGGCCCCACATTTCTCCGCATCACCATTAGTTGTAAAGCATATAATTACCCGCTTCACTAAAGTTTCACTTGACATAAATTTCAACAGGCGCGCTAGATCTGCGTTCCTAAGAAAAAAAAAATCTTTTTTTCACATTTAGGCCATTTATCACATAAACAGGTCGGTTTTTTCATTAACCATATAGCCATATACACAAGAATTTCTTATTTTCCCGACTGTCAGGCTTTTGAATGTAGGGCGCTATAACGTAAAGCTATTACAAACTTTTCTATTCCAATCCTGCAATCAGCGCTCCGTGATGGGTAAAAAAACTGTTCGGACTACCCCCACTTCACCTATCTGTAACGCGACGCCGCGAAAACCGGGATAGCTTCCAATCGGACATGACGTGTAGAGACTGATTATGCATGTTTCCACCGAACAAAAGGAAAATAATTATTTATGATTCGACGCCTTTAGGCCATTAACCCTCAGCAATTGGCCAAAAGGTTTCAGGGTGCACCCACTTCGCTTGTCTCTCACTCGACATCACAATACCGCGAAAATTCATTGCGTCAAAGTGACGTGTACGTGGTAAAGATGCATCAATATGCCGAACAAAACTGGTTTCTTTTTCTGAATAGCCGGAAACTGTCCCTTCCGAAAGGAATAGAAAATGGCTGCCGTTGATCGCTCAGGCACTGGCTACTCGCGCCTGCCGAATAACATGGGTTTATTTGCGTATAACAAAACGTTTTGAGTTGCCGTATGACGTTATCGAGTCCTTTCAGCACGTGTACAACATCGCTCTGCCAACTCTTCTTTGCTGATTTCTTCTTCTTTACAATTTTAGACAATCCATCGTAAGCTAAGTAAGGGAAAGCGGACCAATCGCAGATGCCGGAACCTCCCTCTTCATCCGGTTATCTTTTTTCAGTGCGCTGGCCCGGCCCCGTCCGAACCTTCTCCACCTGAGCATGCTCCTCGCCCCTTGTCAGCCAGGTAGGTAAGAAAAACCACTTAATCTAGGCAATGTTATTCGTTTTGAAAGCGAACAAAAGTGATTTCCTATGAACGAGGAGAGCGTTTGATTTGGCTGTTCAGGCAACGCTGCGGGTCACCGCCCGATGCTTGCGTCGGCGGTTACTTAAGTTTGACGTCAGGAGATTGGAATAAAAACATATTGGAACAGGTTTACCTTATAGGGCCGTCAGTTGCGTTACTGAAACATTGCGGACGTAAAACAAACAAGCGCGTACCATCTTAAACGGAGATGTCATTTACGCAGACAAAAGATTGAAGGTGAAAGCCCATTTGAAAAGGTGATTTAGGGGCGACCAATTAAATGTTGAAAACGGCCAACGTTATCCGCAACCGCATCATGAGCAAGGGAAACTTAAAACAGCTTGTTTACCAAGTTTGCTTTGCAGTAAAGCAGAAAGTGCAGGAAAGCAGAGATGAACAAAATACGCGGTCATTTGCAAGTGAGCATATGCATATATCTTAACTTTTGTGAACTCTTTTTCCTTGCGACTGCCTGTACTATATATTTCAAGGAAAGCAGAGTTGATGATGGCAACCGGTGGTACCCCGCGTAATTAAAGAAAAAGGTAGAATAATATTGAATTACGTACAATTTATGTCTACAGGTATTAGGCACAACTCGTGAAACTCGTTCACGATGGTTTGAACGCCTTACGTGACAGCGCCCATGGCCTTGCGTTTCTTGAGGAAGATGTCTCTCATGGCGAGATTGTATTCTTGGTCCAGTTGTTTGTCACTGAGAGGAGGAAAGCGCATTAATATGGATGTTGATCAAGTCATCTCCATGTCGCGCGCAGTGAGCGACACATGAAGTGGTGGCGCAGCACGTCAGTGGCAAGGAAGAACTGGAAGGGCCTAGCTTAAGGATGTCAAACATGGTCCTTTCGAATTCGCCCCCCCCCCCCCCCCCCCCGGCAAAGGTCAGTATGCATCACAACGAAGTCTAGTGTTTTACACAATATTCTGTACACGTAAAAGAAACATAAGTTAATAAGGTCTCATCTTGACAGAACGAACGATTTGTTAATGAACTATCGGTGACAACAAGGTAAACGTAAACTGCATGGTAACGACCTGTTTAAAATCAGTGCTGTGTAGCTATAATAAAACTGAAATGTAGGTTGCGCTGTAGCGTCGGCTAGAGGGACGGATATTTTGTCTACACGCCGCTGAAGATATGCAAGTTAGCAGAAGAAAGTCAAGATAACTACCAATGCAATTATGTGTAATCACTTCTGGCATTACCTTTTGAGAGCTTCGAGTTTGAAGCTGCACGAAGAACCAATTAATCGAAATATGTAACCCTTGCTTGAAATTACAGATTTTATTCAAGAAATTATTTGAAAATGTGTAGCTCGCTGTAGTTCGCGAAATGTATTAAGACTTGTTATCTAAGGATACCTGTGATCCAATCGTGGCTCTTGTTGGACATTCAAAGCTTCCAAATCCAACTGGAGGACGTCTTATTCTACTACTTTCTGAATCCTACTAACACTTTGAAATTGCGCTTAAGGCTAATTTTAAACATTCACACAAATTTGTATAAACGCAATATCCTAATCTGCATTTACAGTGGCCTATCGTGATGGTAGGTATTCTGCAAGGTCCTTGCAAAGTATAACGTGCCAATGTGACAAAATTGGAGTATGTTTAACCAGCTGAACAACTGCGGAATTTCGTAATGTGATGAGATTAGCTTGAGCGTATTTCAACTTTTTATGTGGGGAGAGTTTCTTGTAAAAAATTGTACCGCATGTAAATATTTTTGGCGTATTGGCGTCCAAACTTCATGTGTCCTTGGCAATAGCAGTTTGACGTACATTGTCGCAGAAACGAATGCATTCCAGTCATCGAATCTCCACGTAGCGCATATAGTAGACAGTTCGTCTAGGTCCGTGGCTACAACTGATAAAGATATCACCAGCTTTAGTGGGCGTAAAGTAGCACTCATGGTTTGCCAAAGAAGTCTAGTATAAAAAGTGATGATAGACGTTTTGTCGAGCAACTTTTTTTATTCTCAAGTTATCTCTACAAACCTATGGTAATAATTCGAGAACTTTCAGTTCTAATGAGTAAGCTTTTTATAAAGATTATTTGGATACATGAATCTGCTGGTTAATATGTTTATAGGTGAATGTGTCTTTTTTGACCAGCCAGGCCGCTCAGTTGTGCTGTTTTTAAAGTGCCATGAACTTGCCAGTGTACTTACATCTGCCGGAGATAGAGGCGATAAATGTAGGCCCAGAAGATGACAATGGTGACCGCGGACATGGGAAACATGAAGAAGAGGAACACCATGGTCGTCATGGGGCTCTCTCTATCCCGGCTGCATAGTCCGAAATTTTTATTTCCAAGTGAATCGGACGAGGGCCTTTCTCAGGGTTAGTGTCTAATTCAACACACAACCACCCGTCAAAAAGTTGTTCTTGTTTAAGCCAATAAGGGAACACTTAGATGTTGAGGTTCAGAACACCAAAATTAGGACTGTATTGGTGGTAGAGATGACACCTGTTATTTAACTATTTTGCATGCTTGTGGGCAGCAATTCGAAGCAATGGAGTTGGCTAGGTCTCATCAAAATTTTCTGTGACGACAAATGTTGCAATAACTTGATCCGTTAAATTTCCACGCATCTGTGAAAAGAACTCAGACTCAAGCTCAAATATGCCCGTTTCATGAATTACAAGCAGATGACTGTCATCTCCGCCATGACTTCCAACGAGAGTTAATGATCTACAACATGAAAAACAGCATATGTCAGTGGAATAATGACAAGTGAATAAATGGCATCCAACATGTGAGGCAAGTGCTATCTGTGAAATAATGACTGCGCCTAGGTTCAGGAAAAATTTTGCCGTATAGTTTAAGCACCCCAGGTTTAAGGTCGGTTCTGAGCAATTTCACACCATACTGTATATTGGAATGCAATGTGGTGATGCCGTTTAATGAGCCCCTCCCCTGGCGTCACAAGAAATTTCAGTTATGAACTCTAAATGATAAAGTGTCGTATTGATACAGTTCTAATGGGCTCTAACTTCTGAAGCCTGCTTCGATTAGCACTACTTCGATCATTCTAGTTACTATAGATCGACCTATAAGATCGAAAGGTCCCAATTAATTTCTTTTATTTCTGCATTTCATACAAAAGAAAAAAAAAGCAGCAGGGAGAGAAAGTTCGTCATGCAAATGCTTGACGGCTTCCGTGTTCCCTCACAGGTCAACGTTGGGGGGCAGTGAATTAAGTTAGCATTTGTGTGCGTAACATATATTAAACTATGAGACACGAAATTCGTTAGAATCGTCACAAAAAATGTCAATTCATAGGAAAAGCAATGTTTCTAACTATCTGGTTGAAGCACAAGTCCACAAAATTTAAACAATGCACAAACTACGATTTGAAGTAATTAAGGTACACAACTAAGCGGTGATCAGAGGATTTATGGAAATTTTAAAAATCACGTATTGCAGTTAACATAACTCTAGTCTTTGAGAAGGATTGTTTAAAGAGGCGGACATTGCTCGCACGAAATTCAAAATACATATTCAAATAATTAGCAAATGTTTACTAATTCACTTCCTAATTAATTATCTTACGGCACATATTGTAATATACGAATTGTAGAGGATGAGATATCGTCAGGCGTATACACTTGGAATGAATTCCCAGAAAGGCACCAGGCTGGAGATATATGCGCCATCAAACACTCTGTAACAATGTATGGTTGGTCCACGTACTTTTTTAACAGAACGCTCTTTTATGCATTGAAGAAAAGCACGAAAGTAACTAACGCCCCTGCATTTCATCCCACACTTCGAGTCGAAACTGCTGCCACCCTAGACCTTCATTCCAAGTGGATGCGTCTTGCAAACTCACCGGCTGCAAATGAGTAAATTGGAATATGTGTGGTAAAGTAATTAATTATAAAGTTAATCAGCCAGTTTTCGTTAATTAGTCGTATATGTGTTTCGATTTCTCGTGCTAGTAATGTAGAATAATCCAGCTCAACCACATGAATGATGTGATCTCCCAAAGGCGATATTTAAAAATTCCAGAAAATATAAGAATGATCACCCTGCATACAATACGCAGTATTGACAACTACCTCACTGTCGCACTAGTACACGTCGTACAAAACCAATACAAAACTTTATCCAGGTCCCATAAATTTCGGGAATCGACCTTAGCCAAAGTATTTTGGCGTTGTTTTACCTGGCTATAAGAAGGGTTTGGGTTTCCGCAACGTGTTACAGGATGGCGCAATATGCCCTTTCAATGCGAGCGATTGTGTATCTGATTCGCCAGCCGTGCGGGCGACAATGAAGCATTTTCACGATCATGAGGATGACTTGACGACGACAGCTATTACGATGCACGAAGAGTGATTTTTTGTACTCAGGGGATGAAACGTCACAACCTGTTCCGTCACCACCTGAGCCGATCCCGAAGGCTGTACGATAAAGCGTATGAAAGCGCCCGCTACGACGATGCAAGTAGGGGAGAGACAGGCGCGCTCTCGCGCAAGCAAGGGAAACTCTTGCTATGCGAAATGGATGCACGTGCCAACCACCTGAATGTAATGGCTGTGCGGTAATGATGTTATTTTGTCTCGTTGTTTCGCGGAATCGATTTGAAGCCTTCAGCTTGACGCAGGAAGCCGTCCAAGAAACCGATTTTCGCACAAATCACTCAGTAAACGAACGTATTCGTATTTTTTGTCTACATGTGAGCCGCACCGACCCTGCCTATATACACTGCCCCTTCCCCTCTCTATAATTGGACCCGCTACGGCTTCTCTATTCATCTACGCGGACTTTGTTAGTTGGACACCTTTTAGTGAAACTGGTTGGCATAGTCGATTCGCACTAAGAGCTTTCGGTCTGAAAGAATGTAAGAGAGATACAATACCCCTGCCATTCCGAATGCGTACCTTCTGAACTCGTCGTCGAGAATGCGCTTGGTGCGGCCCGTGATGTAGCTGCACTCGCTCGCCACGATGCTGGTGTAGACGACGCCAACAATCAGCGCCTTGTGCAGTGCGGTGAACGCACTGCAGTTGCAACCAGGAGTCATATATACGTATCTCCGAGCACACTCAACGACAAAGCAGCAAGAACGTCGGCAGTACGCGTGCTGTGTACCTTCGCACGCACTCTGCCTTCTTGGCTGATAATCACCGGCATCGCAACAATTGTACATCGTCAAAACAATATGCTGGCGTCTCCTCCTTTGGTAGTTGTTCGTTGTGTCGCGTTGCTAGATTTTCGAGAGATGCGCTTACGACGATACGCTGACACTAAGCAGGATTGGATGCTAGGAAGTGTCCTCATTGAAACGCGGCGGTGCCGCGCGCCGCCAAGCTCTGTTTCTTATTTTGCCGAATGTCCTGCCTGCGGATTTTTCGACAGACGAAAAATTCCCAGCATCAAGCTTTCTCGGCCATTGTTGTGAACGTCGATTTTTTACGCCTTCGTTGTTCGCGGTCTCCCAACTTTTCTGCCACCAAACCTCCCACCATCCTTTACTAGTCTCGGTTGTGGAAGTGCTTAGTTTCGCCTGTTTTCCCTGAACCCAAGGGCTTTAAGGAGGCCAGCGCAGCCTAAACCGACAGCGGTATAGATATTTTCACATTCTAATAAAACGTGTTCCGTCGTTTCACTAGCTTCATCGCCCCAAGCACATGCTTCTTGATTGGCCTACCTCACTTAAAAGGATGGGTGGATGGATGGATGCATGGATGGATGGACGTTATGAGCGTCCCCTATGGAACGGGGCGGTGGGTTGCTCCATCAATCTCTTGTTATTTTATTGCCTAATGTCCTACATATGTTAAAAAGATAACACGATTAATTCCCATAACCAAAGTTTCTGAACCCCTATTGTGAACTTTGTTTTTCTACGCCTCCATTGTTAGTCGTTTCCCCACTTTTCTTCCACCAATCTTCCAATAGCATCATACTAATCTCTATTGGAGACATGTTTACTTTCCCCTTGCTTTCACTGTGCCCAAGGGCTTCAAGGACTCCAGTGGTTCCTAAATCGACCACTGGGCAGACATCTTCACATTCTAATTCAACATGCTCCATCATATTGCTCACTTTACCGCAGCAAGCTTATGCTTCTTCTCCTGATCTCGCTTTGAAAAGTAATGAGCTCCCCTTGGAGTTATAAATTGTTTCTTTCCAGATTTCGTTTTTCCTCTTAAGTAGTTACTAATGGCAGGTTTCAGGCAAAAGCCATGAAAGCGCCCTTTATGGAGGAGCGCGTAAACTCTCAAAGATCACGTTCAATGTGTGACAAGCTGTTATTCCCTGACGAAGAAGCTGCTGGATTTGGGAAATTAAGTACTGTTCGTGCATGTGTGGGTGTGGAAACATGGTGAGAAGTATTTATTGAAGTGCCCTAGATTGGTCACGAGGAATGCTACAATGCTTACAATAATATTTTTTTTTGTCTTAAATATACATAGCCTAGTGGAGCTGTACGTAGTAGTGCCTTCAGGGCAAGTTCAAAGCCGGATTCTTTACGGGAGATGTTGCCATATATGATGGAAGTCAGAACTGTTATTATTACGCCTGTTCACAAAAATCATCTGGGCCTCAGAGGGTTTTAACTAATGCAATCAGCTTTATATATGGTAACATGAGCAGGGGTCGCATACACATTTCCGAATAACTCACCTTTTAGCCGAAATGGGCTTGCTCAGCTTTCCAGGCTCGATGTCTGCAAAGTCGATAAAGTAAGAAATCATCGCAAACTTTGCATTGTTTCAATATAAGACCTCCTTGATATTGTGTGAGAAAAGTAGTTGGCACCCTTTGCCACTCTTAAATATATCCCTTCGTCTACCGAATAAAAGGAGTGGAGGCTTAATTAGTTTTGTGGATCTTCTGTAACGTTTTAATAGTGTGGCGTCTTATGCAATATACGCTATAGTACGTAGTCGTGGATTTTCCAACACGGTCACGAACGCTTAGATAGGTCTTTTATAGTTCTCCCTTATCTGTTACGATGCCCACAAAGGTAACTTGGTGGCATCACGGAAGTGACACATCGTTATTAGCGCAAAGCCCCTCAAGGACTTCTCAAGTACTCCTCTAGGCTGCGGACAGGAATCACGCTTTCTTGTCGGGGATGTGCGGTTCTCCACCTACCGGTTGCCAGCGGGACAGACAGTTACCTAAAGCACTGAATCAGTTCACATTTAATTTATGAACGTTGTTTGTATTTCTTTCCTGATTTCAGCAATGAAAGGCGACTTCACGTTTACAACTTCTCCCAGATCACTACTAAAATTGAGAGAAACTAATAACAGCTTTGACGCAATAGTTCTGCGGAAACCCGCAAGGTGCAGAGAATTGATAAAGGAAAAATAAACACCTCCACCCAAACGTATCTAAGTGCTACAAAGGAAACCCACACAGGTTCCTCGAAAGAAAAGTTTCGCCGTTGAAGAAAAATTCATCCTGTTCCGGGACCAGGACGAATCCCTTTGTAGCAAAGTCCCGGACCAGGACGAGTTTTCTTCAACTGCGAAGCTTTCTTTTTCGAAGAACCCGTGTGGGTTTCCTTTGTAGCACTTACCTACGTTTGGGTGGATGTGTCATTTTGCCTTTATTAATGACAGCTTTATAACTGCTCTGAGAGAAACCTATCACTTGCTGTAAAGAGAGGTTTTGTCAAAACAGAAACGCGATAGTAAGTTGGAGCCTGGTGCTTTGTGTTCGTTATGCTGGCGCTTGCTGCTTCTCCCTTTATTCATTTCGAAAAATATCGCGAACTTCAGCTGACAATGCTGGAGTGACGAGTTGGCGCTCTCTCGGCCTGTGTCTTCTTTCTTCCCCTAATCCTTCGAGACACAACATCAACAGCTGTGCGCCCTAAATCATCGTGCCCTGCTAAATTTTATCTGCAGATGAACCTGTAGCAGATATCCCACAGTGTTTGCGATACGCAGTTCGGGAAACATAGATGCCCCAACGAAGCGGGCGCCACGCACCGGCCAAATGCACGTCGATCTCCGAGACGATGCCACCACCAATGCGTGATTTAGAGCCGAACGGCTTGAAAACCGTTTTTAGCGGTGACGTGGGCAGCGAGGTGTCGCTGAGGAGCACCGCCGAGGGTCTCGGAGTCACCCGCGACTTCCTGCTGAACGGCGACGGAGCGTTCATGGGCACGATCACGGGCGCGACCGTAGGCGGCAAGGTCATGGGCGTGGCCTGTTGCACGGACGATGGCATCGGCGCTGATGGTGTCGAATGTTGGTGCTCGGCGGGGTCTGCTGCAGGCACTGTGTCAATGCAGTGTAACAAGGACACGCAGATAAAATAACTCTACACCGGACTCTTCGCTAATGTAATGTAATTACAACAAGATAATTATTTATTAAGATGTTCGTCAAACAAGTCACGGGTCAGCTGACACTATTTGACCGGCAAGGGACCATATGGTCTCCTACCAGAAAATAACGCGACACTACTGCCTAGACTGGGCCCACTACCCACCATCGCATACATCCCTCTGCAAAAACCAGAAGTAGATTAGAAATAACTCCAAATAAATACCTATCCGAACATCATAGACTTTTCCAATTACTATCACGAACCATGCTCCAACAAATGTGATCACTATGAGAAGAAAGCTGATATTTTTTCATATGTTATGTGCTTTCCCTAAGGATACTTCCTTGGGGATTCCAACATCTAATCCTGAGCAGCGGGAAGCCGCGTTGCTCAGCTCCGACCCAGACCTCCAGGTCCGCGTCATCCAGAGGGCTGAGGCGGCCGCCATGGCCCAAAGGCTCCTGGCTGCCTAGCGTGGCCAACCACCACCTTCGGCTTCTTCTCGAGTGAAGTTTTCACTCACTCACTAACACATTCGAAAAGTACTTCTGCACCGAGAGTTCGCCACGCGACCTTTCGAAGTCAGCCCGGGATCGTTGGAATTGCACGCATACATCCTAAGAACAGTTTACAACATTTCGGGCGCATTTTTTCCTGCAACGATGTTGGTCAGCAGCCTTGCGAGCAATTTCTTTTTTTGACGCCACACACACGGTATTTCGAGGTCATGAACAGCGTGCATGTTATCCGCGTGACGTGACAGTCTTGAATGGAAAGTGGAGAGCTTTCAGAAGAAAAAAAAAAGATCTCCGACGATTACGATACTCCCTAACGCGAAATTTAAGCGCAACTCTATACGTATTTTCATTACGCGATATATTGTGGCAAATAATTTGAGAGGGACATGTATCAGAGTCGGTGATCGTTGAAAATCTGATCTGCGGGTCAAGGGCGTCGACGTTTATACATGACTCGTCGAACGTTCTATTGTAATCGATGGTGCCGCGTGGCTTCCAGAAAGTGCTACGCTATTCGTGTCTCGCATGCAATCAAATAATAAACTATTCAAAACATGACAATCGAAACAAGCGGGAACGAGACCAAACCTAGCAAACCAAACAAGCGGGATTGAGAGCTGACGTGAGCAGACTATAGTAGAAAACGAGCGGTGGTGTCTGAGACCAGATACTAGTACGCATCGAGTGGTCAGGCATGACCACTCAGGGATTCCAACTGCATGAGAGCAGTTCCCCGCGCACACGTCACTGAAGGGGCCGCTCTCATCGGTCTCCCCGTTCACGGCTTGCGTATTTCATTATGCAAGAAAAGGTGAGACGTGCAGACAGAACACAACAGAAGAGAAGTAGACAACACGAACGCAGCACGCCTCACCATTTCTTACATAGTGAATCCTTACCAACTAGCTCAGCTTTCTGTCGTTCTAAGCTTCATTTGCGTATTTCATCTCCCGCTCCGCGTTCACTCTTATCTTTCGCTGTGGTTCTTCACACAATTACGGCGCCGACGCCGATGCTCGCCGCAAAAACGGGCGCCCAAGAACTGCGCATTAAAGGAAACGCCAGCAAGGCAGATGAGGATTATTGCTGCGGGACAGAGATACACCCCAAACAGTGCAAACTGTTCAGTTCTACAACGTTCGGTCTTTACCAACCAGCTAGTTTGAACACAGTTTCGCGAAGGTCGCTACAAGACAGTGGTTCTCAGCAAACGTGCAAACAATTATAATCTCTACTTTACGCTTAAGGCTGAACTCCATGCAAAAACTTTCTTTTTCAGTTTTTGTTGTTTTTTTTGTGCGAACGCGCAGGAAGCCCTGGAGTCGAGACGTCGGAACTTTACGCACAACAGTATCCGTGGCCCGTAAACCAATGCGAAATTTTCGTTTATCACTTCCTCGCAATAAAAAAAAAAATATTCTGTTTCTGACGCACCGCTGGTAGGTGCACCGGCAGTAGGCGCACCGCTAGTAGAGGCACCGTCAGTGTGCACGGCGCTTGTAAGCCGAGTGCTTGGAGTTGCATCGCTTGGATGGGCACTGCTGGCAGGCCCAGCGCCGGTAGCCGTACTTCTCGTTGTCCCACTGCTGCTTGTAGGTGCACCGCTTGTAGGGGCGCCGTCCGTAGACGCAACCCTCGTAGGCGAAGCGCTTGTGGACCCATTGCCAGTAGGTGCCCCGCTTCTAGGCGACGCAGTACTGAGAGCGTCTCGTCTCGTCACCGCCATTGAAGGACGGGGACTCGCCATCTCGGGCAGGATTGTCAGAGGGGCTATTAGCGTGTGTTCGAGCAGCGAGGTTGCCGAGCTCTCTGCGTCAGCGTCGGCAGCGCATTTGTTATCTTGGACGTGTTTTTGCAGAGAAATGTGTACAACGTGAGTTTGGTCATCTCTGCACAAAGAGGAGGAAGCTCACGCACATGTAGAAAGAGTAGTAAGCATATTTATCAGCATTTGTGGGACAACCTACATAACGCATAAATAGGTTTTCTTCTTTTTTGCTTAAACTATCACTTGAGAAACAAGCCACGGTACCTAGCGGGCCTACCTAGACATGTGAGACGCCTTTCAATTTGTTTAAACCATGTGTTCTATACGGCCGGCTTAATCTTCGATATTTGCTTTTATTTTAGGCTACAAGTCGGCACCACTATGACATTATAAATTTGCCTTTTCCAAATAAGAAGCGGATATGGTAACGCTTGGCTCATGATTGCTGTTAATTGCTTATCAATTTTTATGTTCAGAATTGCTGACGTAAAGAAATAGTAAGGCAGCCGTATGAAGTAAAGGGCAAACGCGAGTACCTCCTATTACAGCAGAAGTTATAAGGAAGAAATGAAGATGTACAAGTCAGGTTAGGCTTATAATAGATAACCCGTGGTCCACCATGTATAGCAAGAGAAAGGGTACCAAGACACGTCAAATACAATCGATGATGACGAGTGAGTAATTGGGTGTGATCCTATTAGAACAGTTGCCTACATAGCACGAAGGCTGCTAATGCAAACAAAAAGAAAAGGAAAAGAAACGACGTTGGGAATTGCTGTGAATTGCCTTGGCCATACCACGAACGCAAATGGCATGAATATGACTTAGTGCCGCTCTTATCTTACTTTTACGTTGTTACTTATTAAGTAGTCCTGTTGCATCAACAAGCGACTTTCATTAATTTCTAACCCGCCCTCTACTGTAATGAGTACATGACTTTTGCTCTAAACATTCGAAGAAAATGTAATGACCTTGATTGCAACATGCGCAAATGCAAATACAAGTGAATCGATCGTTCATTCTAAGATAGAAATAGCAATCTTGATCATTTGAAAAAAAAATTACATTCGAGCCATTGTGAGCCAAGGACCCATTCGCCATAGGACCTCATCCTCACTATTAACAGCCCAGAGCAGCATCTCACTTTTGGTGCCGTCTGTTAAAATTAGGGCACCGCTTTTCTTAAAAGCCTTGGAGACCTCGACAACCAAGCGGATTTGCGTAGCGGGCTCAATATCTCACAGCGGCAGCCTATTTGCGAATTGCATTGCAATATTTAACACCAGTCATAACTTGGCACTTCTGCGCTTTCCGTTTCATATTGGGTTTCGACGCCCATGTCTTTTTTTAAGCTAATTATTGCGGGGAAGAAAAGTGTGCGTTATATTTGAGCGAATACGCCTGTTTCGCCTCATGCCTTTTATTCGTTCGTTTTCCGAATGTGTATATATTGTACAAGCGTGCGAATATTTTAAACCTGAGAATAACAAATAGGACATTGACCTATTCACCTCGGTCTTAGAATCGAAGTGTCGCTATTTGTAATTATAAATATTTGTCGAATAGTTTTTGAATCTATCAACGCCAACTGTGCGCGATCGAGCATTCAAACTGGAGCCAATTAAAGTGCGATAAATATTTCATTCCAGCAGCCATAGACGACAGAAAACCTCGAGAGAAGTTGTACGTTGTAGGAGCAGGCTACCTGACTAAAGAATCCAGACTGTTCTGGCTAAACCACTATCATTCTCAGTCACCAATGAGTATGCGTGTGAACTGGTTTTCTGCTCCTAACGCTCAATTTGTGCTTTTAATAAACGACGCTTCATACTGCGCAATGTAATTGCGAAAGATTTGTAACGTTGGTAATATGCTCGGACGCGGCGATAATTTCGCACAATGGAGAAAGTTATCCTCCATTATTAGGAACGCATTCAAAAAGCACTGAACACACCATTCTATTTGCTTCTGTCACTATTGGATTAGTGTTCCATTCGATCTCTGAACACACTCTTAGCACATCTCTCGTAATATTGCGCATCCTCGTATGACCGACACCGTTCGAGCTATTCGCACGCAACCTATAGAGTCGTACCTTTTCGTTGCCGGTTGTATGAGTAAGCAAAGGATTCCAACAGTTACACGCGTCGGGCACAGCAGCATTAGGCAACAAATGTTCACTCCTCTCACCTCGGTGCTTGCGAACGAGCCTTTCGGTAATGGAGCGCCTGATGTACGGCTCCGCCAGGGACATGTTCCTGGGCTGTGAGGGGTCGACGCCCGGCATCCGTGCGCCGAGCGAATACTGACGAGAGGCTTGTCTATGAGAGCGCACGTGCTGGCATTCGACCACGTGGTCCTGCGGCGATGTTTAAAGCCGAAGTGCAAGAGCTGTAGGTGAGGCAGTATTTCATCATAGAGTTCCCTACAAAAAATTACTACACTTTATCTCACAAGCCATTTGCCGCACTTCGGAAGCTGCGGAACTTCATAGCCAATAGGAAGGCCGAATGCCCCTCGAGACGTGGTCATTCGCGTCGCGTGGTCTGCTCAACGGCAGATCATTTCGCGGTGCATGACGCACATGCGCAAAGCTAGCATGTCACGTATCGTTGAAACCTATCATGTACAAAACAAGACTAAAACTATCTAATCGCGCCAGTAATCAGACAGTTAGGCCCGTAACTATATGCCGCTGGGCACGGATATTGCCCGTGCACGCTTCGTACCTCCGGCAGTGCTGCTAGTGACTTGTGAGACAGAGCATAGAGGGTGCTGCGTACCATTAAGCGGCCATCGCTAAGGCGATTAGTTCATGGGTGTGTGTAATCTTGTGGCTTGAAACTTTGTGTTGTTATTCATTACGCTTCTTGTTTAAATTATTAAGTGCTCGTACTTTTCTAAACACGAAAAGGCATGCAGTACGTCTCTTCGCACATTCAAAATCATTGCCTATAGCTATATATCCTATAGAGTGACGTCATGCAAAAGCTATATTTCCATTTCTTGTTCCTATCTAAAGTATACATTTCTGGCGCTTTCGCAAATACAACTTAGCGGTGATCAGCGTCCGTGTTGTGCCCTTCCTTCGGTCCTGGTCTCTTGCGCTGTGCAGTCATGTTGATCTTGAATCCCCAGCTCGCCCAAGCTTCCAATCTAGCACAACAGCTCGATTTTATTAAGTCAGCTTACGTTTACTTCAGTTCATACTGACACTACAGCTAGGAGCCTTACACACTTCGTGTAATATTATAGCACGTTGCTATCGCATTCGTTGCTTCGCTTCTATGGCGAAACTATGAGAGCTCGTTAACCATGTCAATACATTTCGGATGTATCGGCTGAACCTTGCCATTGCAATTTTACATAGGCCTGCTTCGTATTTCAGGCGCAGTAAACACAAGCTGTTCGAACAAAAATTTGCCTCTAAGATGCATTTACGCTTTACTGAGCCACAAACGTAAACCTCAATGGTAGCTGGTAAAAATGGCTATCTTCTTAACTTAGCTCAAGAAGTAATCAAGATCCTGTCAAGCCGTAGGCATAGTCAAACGGCGACGCAATTTCAACTTGACCACGTTGGCCATTTCTTTGATTTCTTTGATCGCTGTTGACTCAAACAAAACTTAGGTATTGAATTTTTTTCCAAACATCACTTGGCGGTTTGATAGCCGCATTCCGATTTTCCAGTCAGCTTATACAATAAAGATATCTGTCAACTACAATCGCGATGCGCAGCGCTACAAGATGCCACTACAAGCAATAGTGTTCGCGTTCGGCGCAATTTAGTATATGTTCTACGTAATGCTGAAACTCTCTGTACACTGACCTCTATGTTGTGCATAATACGGTTGATGAAGGCGGCGAGCACGAGCGTGACGAACGAGCCGGGCAGGAACAACGAGGCAGCGAAGGCGACCGCCATGAGTCCGGCGAACAGGGGCTTGACAGGCGCGCCTCGCCAACTGAGCACCCATAGCGAGAGGCGCGTCCACAGAGGCGTCAGGTCCACGGCGACGTACAGCAGCAGCAGGCCCACCATGCTCACATTATCCATCTGTTGTATGAAGCGAAAAAAAGAATGTAGACTGACTCTGTTTATCCGTGAGACCACATTGGGTTTTTCTAGTACAAAAATAGGCAAAAGAAAGGCTACAAACGGAAAGTGCGTTAATGTAGATGCGCGCACGATGTTAGTATGTCACAAATATGTTTCATGTGCATGCATGCTGTCTTTCAAACAGGGAAGCTTTTCCTACGCGAGAATTGAGACTTTTACGTCTAATACAAAATAAGACGTTCTTCAGCTTTGCCAGGTAGCCGACACATGTAATCACCGTGCTGAAGTTTATTTCTGAGATCAGCCGTGGTTGCTCAGTGGCTATGGTGTTGGGCTGCTGAGCACGAGGTCGCGGGATCGAATACCAGCCACGGAGGCCGCATTTCCATGGGTGTGAAATGCAAAAACACCCGAGGTGCTTAGATTTAGGCGCACGTTAAAGGGACACTAAAGCGAAACAGTAAATCAGTTTAGACTAATAAAGCATTGTTTGAGAACCCTGCAGGCAGTCACTTCAAAAAATAGTTTGATTATTAGATGAGAAAATGAAGGCCCAAGTATCAGTACTTGAATTTCGCGCCGAAACTCCAGCGCAGGTACGTCAGCGTGACGTCAGGGATTCCAAAGTGTGTTTTCGCATTTGGGCCGCGTTGGGCGAATAAAGGTTCCCGAAACTTGCCATGTTTAATATTTGGTTCCTTTAGAACACAATGTAGCCAATCTGTACCGCTATATATAATTAGTAGGCCCTAGAAGATGCCATCAAAATCCAAGGCGTCACAGCCCCCAGGTGCGGGAACTTAAGCAGGCGTCGCCACCCGCATTTCGTTCTTGCGCTTTTTCTGGCTTGCCAAACGTCTTATTGTTGTAAGAGTGGTGTTTTTGGTGTTGTAGAACGGTAAGTTACTGATGCAGAAGAAATCATTTTTCACCCCCCTTTAGTGTCCCTTAGCTTTGCTGCTCAGCAGTTGTGTGCATTCCACTCCGTGATGCGTATACAGGTCTGCATGATGGATATCGCATGATGGATGGACGGTTTAACAATAGAAACCGATGCACATGCCCCGAGCATTCGGCACTGACCTGCTGATCGATCTCCTCAGGAATTGACCCTTCGGCCAGGCCGATGAACGCGGTGGCCACCGAGGGGACGAAATTTCCGGAGTTCTCCACTACGGCGTGCCCCATATTCAGAAAGTGGTTTTGGCACGTAAAACCCCATAATTTAATTTTGATTTCTTAGCTTCTTGTATAACTGGTAAAAGCATTTGTGCTCCCACCGAGAGCAACGTTGTGAGCATTGCAACACTCGGGCTACTCTTGATAATCGCTTTTTTCCCCCAGAATCGTCCAGACTACATCCATGTTCACAGGTGCGAATGGGGCTGCCTGCGTTGTCTATAGCTAATAAAATGTTAGCATGCCGAGAGAGCAAGTCTACACTTGCAGATTTACCGGTTACTAGAATTTGAAGGTGTAGCTCCTAGAGGTAGTGTTGATTGGTGGTAAGATAGGGAAACGATCAAATAAGATGAAATAGTGATTTTGTTTGATAACTATCACGCTTCCAGGTGCTAAACATTCTGTGCGTTGCGGTTTAACAATAGAAACTGATGCACATGCCCCGAGCATTCGGCACTGACCTGCTGATCGATCTCCTGAGGAATTGACTCTTCAGCCAGGCCGATGAACGCGGTGGCCACCGAGGGGGCGAGACTGAGCACGGTCAGCGGCAGCGTCTCCAGGATAGTCAACATCACCATCAGCAGCAGCACGTACAGGCAGCGGGATATCTGAGCGTACGGTGTCACAGTGAGACCAGGGAGACATACGTAATTTCTAGAAATGGAAACTCCGTGTAGGACTGACACCGAAAGTTATTTTGGTTACTTCAGAATTTGAGCTTGTTATTTCGACATCTTCAGTTCATTATGTTTAAAGATGATGGGGAAGTTTCTGATTAGCAACGAAATGTTATCGTGAGCCTTAGCGCAACACATGGCAGTATTTGCAGACGCAAACACCCAAAAGGCGGTGCTAAAAAATGAGAAACACCCGAAATGAATGCGCGCCCAGTGTGGCTGTCGTATGTTGTGCCATGTATGATGGTGTCGTGCTACGATATTTTGCGTTGCACTACATTTCGTCTCAGGAGTTTTGTGCAATGCGCCCAAAACTAACTGGTCGTACCTCATGTGAGACTCGAAAATTATAACCACGTTTTCTGACTTATTGACGATCAACACTCTAGTTAAACGAACGGACCCCTTGTTTTCTCTAAATGGCTGGCGCACCTCAGATATAAAAAAATGCTGCGAAGTTGTTCAATTAGTCTCGTTGAGAAACTCTGTCGCAAAATCGGGACACACGTTCCAAAATTCCGCTTAAAGAGCATATTGCTTAGAGAACAAGAAGAAAGGGGGTTAACTGAGGGGCCCGATTTTCATTAGTCATATCATAAGAAGCTAACCAACACTGACACCAAGGACAACATAGGGGAAATTACTTGTGCTTATGATGTATGGGGGTTTTTTGGCGCAAGGGCCAGGTATGGCCAAAGAGCGCCATGTCTGTGCTAATGGGTTTGCAATGTACTTATGATTACTATGAGGTTGGTGTGACGTGGCTGTAAAGGGGCCTTAAAATATACGCAATAAAGTGCGTAAAATCTGTATAATGAAATTATGGCGATGACGTATGACTTGTACTATGAACATTTAGATGCATTTAAAAAGAATGATACGGTAGGTAAAATATAGCAGATTATAAGAAATGCTAGAGCACTACTGCCTCCATATGGCCCTTGAAAACACAAGGGCCTGGAGGCATGTGCTATTCAGAACAATTATCGCAGCGGCATCCTCTGGAGCGAGGATGCTCTACGAATTTATTGGGCTTATAACGTGTAGAACTACATCCTTTAAGAAGTCGAGAACTGCCTTGGTGTTGAAAAGTGGTTCCTTACCAAGAAACATTGCTGGGTGAAGAGGTATGCAATGACGATATGCAAGAGGAAAATGCTTCTTTCTTTCAGGTTCGGCTTCGCGACACTCCAAGAGGACGTGGAGGACGGTCAGCCTCTCACCACATCGACCACAGGTTGGCGGTTCGTTTCCAGTAAGAAGAAAATTGTGTGTACCAAATGTGTGCCCTATTCTGAGGCGGCAGAATAGGACATCTGTTCGCCGTGATTTGGATGGGAAGGGCCAAAAACCTAGCTGTGGCTTTATAACGTGCAGTTTATTGTTTATTTCTGCGTTCCACATGCGTTGCCAGTGTTGTCGCAGTTTCTTACGCAAGAAAGGCTTCAGATCTGTGAACGGGACAGCAACTGCAGAAGAAGTGTTTAGTGATGTGAGTGATGTGGCCATTTTATCAGCCAGTACATTGCCCTCGATACCTCTATGGCCAGGTACCCAGCATATTATGATGTTCTGGTTAGATGAGTACGCTTTACACAATACCGAATACAGTTCATTGAATACGGGATTTTTATGTTTGCTGAGTGACATTAAGGCCTTCACGACGCTGAGAGAGTCTGTATAGATCGCTGCTTTTGGAAGTTTCGATTTTCTTATGTGCTTTACAGCAGAGAGTAGTGCGTAGGCCTCGGCCGTAAAGATACTTGTTTCCGGATGCAGAACATCGGATTCCAAAAACGATGGGCCGACGGCTGCATAGGATACCCCGGCATTTGACTTCGAAGCGTCTGTGTAGAACTCTGCGCAGGAGTGATTTTGCTGGAGTTCTAGGAAATGCATTCGGATTTCAGCCTCAGGAGCGTGCTTTGTAACTTTTATAAAGGATATGTCACATTGTATCACCTGCCACTCCCAAGGAGGTAAGAGCTTGGTTAAGTGCATTAAGCGATGCTCGAGGAGCGGGACATGCATTTCATCGCTAAGCTGCTTCACACGCAGCGAGAAAGGCTGTCTTATGGAGGGACGATTGCTGAAAAGTGTAGCGCACTTCATATCGGTAACGTTATGAAAACATGGATGTTCAGGATTGGCGCGTACTTTAAGGAAATATCTAAAGCTAATGTATGATCTCTGTAGGTGGAGAGACCATTCATTTGATTCCACATATAGACTTTGTATGGGACTCGTTCTGAAAGCGCCAGTGGCCAGTCGGATTCCCAGATGGTGGACTGGGTCTAGCACCATAATCCAATCGAGACCGAATTAGGCTCTTGTATAGGTTCATTAAACACTTCCTATCACTACCCCATGTAGTCTGGGATAGAAGTTTCATTAAGTTCATTGTTTTCAGACACTTTTCTTTAAGATGTTTAATGTGTGGAACGAAAGTAAGTTTATTGTTGAGTATAACACCTAGAAATTTGTGCTCTTTTTTTACAGGTATCTGATGTCCACACATTTCCAAGCAAGGATCCGGGACCAGGCCTCTCTTCCTTGTGAACAGCACACAAGAACTCTTTTCAGGATTGATTTTAAAACCATTTTTCTCTGCCCACCCTGACACCTTGTTCAAACCATGCTGTACCTGTCTCTCGCATACTGCGAGGTTACAGGATTTGAAGCCTATTTGAATGTCGTCCACGTAGACAGAGTAAAAGATGGCGGGTGGTAGTGAAGCACGAAGCGTGTTCATCTTCACGATAAATAGCGTGCAGCTGAGCACGCCTCCTTGGGGTACACCCGTTTCTTGCGTAAAAGGACGTGAGAGTGCATTGCCGACTTTTACCCGGAAGGTACGATTTGACAGATAGCTTTTTATTATATTAAACATATTACCGTGGATGCCCATTTCTGACAGGTCTCTTAAGATTCCGTAACGCCACGTTGTGTCATACGCCTTTTCCATATCGAGAAATATCGAGAGGAAGAACTGTTTATGTATAAATGCGTCCCGGATATTTGTTTCAATACGTACAAGATGGTCGGTTGTGGAGCGCCCTTCTCGGAAGCCACACTGACAGGGATCAAGCATTTTGTTCTCTTCAAGGAAATGGATCAGTCGCCGATTTATCATTTTTTCAAATACCTTACACATGCAACTTGTGAGGGCTATCGGGCGGTAGCTTGCCACTGATGAAGGATCTTTGCCTTGTTTTAGAACAGGGATCACAATGGCTTCTTTCCATGCGGTCGGAAGGTACCCTGCGTCCCAGATAGTGTTGAAAAGTGTAAGTAGTGTAACTTGGGTGTCATTTTGTAAGTTTTTGAGCATTTCATACATGATTCTATCAGATCCTGGTGCGGAGCTCTTGCATGCGCTCAAGGCAGCTCTCAATTCGGCAATACTGAAAGGACGGTTGTAAGGCTCATTCTGTCGGCTTTTTCTTGTTAAAGGCTTACGTTCTTCTATTTCTTTATGTATGAGAAAAGATTGCGAATAATTGTTTGAACTTGACACGCTCTGAAAGTGCTCCGCAAGTGAGTCTGCCTGATCTTCTAGTGTATCGCCTTGTGTATTTACCAGAGGGAGTGAATATGTTTGTCGCCCTCTAATTCTATTTACCCTGTTCCAGACTTTGGCCTCGTCTGTAAACGAGTTAATGCTCGATAAATACTTCTGCCAGCTTTCTCTTCTGGCCAGTCGGCGGGTTCTCCTGCCTTGGGATTTTACTTGCTTAAAGTTGACTAGATTCTCTGCAGTGGGAGAAGCGCGTAGCAACCCCCACGCTTTGTTTTGTTTCTTTCGAGCGATCCTACAGTCTTCGTTCCACCACGGGACCCGCCGTTTACATGCCAAGCCATGTGCTTCTGATATGCATTTAGATGCCATGTCTATAATGAAGGCTGTGAGATACTGCACAGCAGCATCAATTCCTAAACAAGACATGTCATTCCATGAGATATTTGTTAAGTTTCGGAACTTCTCCCAGTCGGCTGTATCGATCTTCCACCTAGGAGCCTGTGGTAGACATTCTTTTTCTTTATGTGTTTTTAGCAGTATGGGGAAGTGGTCGCTTCCGTAAGGATTCTTGGTGACTTCCCATTCGAGTTCAGACAGCATACAAGGGGAAACTAGGCTGAGGTCAATTGAAGAAAATGTTCTGTTTGCGAGAGAATAATATGTGGATGTCTTCTTATTCAGCAGACACGCACCGGACGAAAAAAGGAACTGTTCAACGAGGCGACCTCGCGCATCGATACGAGAGTCTCCCCACAGGCTGTTGTGCGCATTGAAATCCCCAAGCACAACGTAAGGTTCTGGCAATTCGTCTATGAAGGACTGAAATTCATGTTTAGTTAATTTGTAATGGGGGGGTATGTAGAGCGAGCAGACAGTGATAAGTTTGTTGAGGAGAACAGCACGAACCGCCACTGCCTCAAGGGGCGTTTGTAGCTGCAAACGTTGACACGCTATGCCTTTCTGAATAACAATGGAAACACCGCCCGATGATGCGAGAGCATCATCGCGATCTCTGCGAAACGTAACATACTGTAGCAGGAAATTTGTGTGTTTAGATTTTAAGTGTGTTTCCTGTAGACACAGCACTTTTGGATTGTGTTTGTGGATGAGTTCCTGCACGTCGTCAAGGTTTCTAAGAAGGCCTCTGACGTTCCATTGGATTATTTGTGTATCCATATTGGAGGTCAATAAGTGCTGTGTGTACAGAAACAGAAGTAGTGATTATAGAGATTACAGAGATTAAATTACAGAGCCCTTTCGAGGCCCTGTAACGGGAGTTCTGCCCTTTCTGGAGCGTTCGAGGGAGCCTCGCCGCTCCTTAGGCGCTTGGTGCGCCTTGAGGATAGGTGTAGTGTCCATTGCCTCTTGTGAGGCGCCGGACACATGCTCTTGCGAGCGGGAAGATTTCAGAGGGAGTCCCGCCTTGGAGGGCAAGACCCCTGCGCCCACCAGCCCGGAGGTCGATGGGGCTCCCAGAGGGATTTGGCTACGCCGGCCGTTGCCAGCGCAGGAAGGAACCTCGGAAGTTGAGGCAGCCTCGGCTGCGCCCTCCTTCGGGGTCGATGGTTCCTTCTCCTCGGTTGACGGAGCAGCGCTAGCTGCAACCGTCGCGGGGGCAGATGGCGTGACTGCCGACTCACTGCTTGTGGGTCGGACAGCCGCCGGAGGCCGTTGTGACGCTGCCCCCTGACGCGCCACTTCGGCAAAGCTTTTCTTTGGCAGGTATGCAACCCGCCTGCGTGCCTCCTTAAATGAGATATTTTCTTTCACTTTGATCGTTACGATTTCTTTTTCTTTCTTCCAGGATGGGCACGACCGCGAGTACGCGGCGTGCTCCCCATCACAGTTTACACAGTGGAGAGTGTTTGCACAAGCTTCAGTGGCGTGTTCAAGGGCACTGCATTTGGCGCATGTTTGGCGGCCTCGGCAGCTCTGCGAGCTGTGGCCAAAACGCTGGCATTTGAAGCATCTTAGGGGATTTGGCACATATGGTCTGACACGGAGCTTGATGTACCCGGCCTCTACAGACTCGGGCAGAATACTTGAACCGAATGTGAGTATCAGGTGCTTTGTTTGAATTTCTTTTCCATCCCTTCTTATCTTAATTCTTCTCACATTGACAACATTCTGGTCACTGAAGCCCTCCAGGAGCTCAGCCTCTGTCAGCTGGAGCAAATCGTCATCCGAGACAACGCCGCGGGTGGTGTTGAGAGTGCGGTGTGGAGTCAATGTTAATGGAACATCTCCAAATGATACTAGACTGGGCAACTTCTCGTACTGTTTCTGATCATGGAGCTCTAACAGGAGATCACCACTTGCCAGCCTTGATACCTTGTAGCCTGGACCAAGGACATCAGTTAAGGACTTGGAAACTAGAAAAGGGGATATGTTGCGTACTTGTTTTTCTGATTTTTCTGAGTGGATCACATGGTAACGTGGGAAGTTTTGTCTTTGTCGTCCAAGGAACTGGAAAACTTCATCGGTGCGCCCTCTTTTGTGAGGGCGATCAGGAAGCGGAGGGAAGGAGCTAGCCATAAAGGAATTGAATTTTCGGCAACAACGCCAGCCACCCACCATGGAGCCCTACAAGGGGACGTTACAGGGACTGTAAAAACAGGTCCTGCAAACGCCAGCTTTACGTTGTCACTATAACCAAATATGAGATAACCTAGGTTGGTTATTCACACAAGGTTAACCCTTGCTGCCTGGAAAAATTGGAAGTAAGCGGAAGCTAGGAGAAGACAGGAAAGATGAAAAGTAAGAGAAAGACGAAGATTAGAGGGAGAGAGAGACAGGAAAAGGCAACTACCGATTTCCCCCGGGTGGGTCAGTCCGGGCGTGCCGTCTACGTGAAGCCGAGGCCAAAGGGGTGTGTTGCCGCCGCCGAGGGGCCGTAAAGGTCCACACACCCGGCATTGGCTCAACCCCCAGGATCCCCTTTTCCCCGGACACGGCTAAGCCGCGCACGGCTACACGCGGGAGGGTCCAACCCTCGTGTGCTCGGTACTTGTGCTTAATAAATGAAATAAAAAAATGACAAAATAATGGAAGTGAAAGTGGAGAACGAAACAACTTCCCGCAGGTGGGGAACGGTCCCACAACCTTCGCATTTCGCGTGCGATGCTCTACCAATTGAGCTACCGCGGCGCCGTTTCCGCATCCACTTTCTTGGGTATTTGTTTCCAAGTAGAACCCTAGGAGTGTTAGCAAGAGCCACCACTCGCAGACCTTGGCGGCGGATGTGGAACATCCTTTCATTTCCATTAATTTATCATTTCTTTATTTCATTTAGTAAGCACAAGTGATTTCCCCTATGTTGTCCTTGGTGTCAGTGTTCGTTGACTTCTCATGATATTGCTGAGAGAAGGCGTTTTTTTTATAAAGAGAAGCTTTTCTTCGCAAACCTCGTCGGGTTTCCTGACCGTGGGCTCTGCGCAGTGGCGTTGGTGCCTGGCTGTTCTCATGCCGTATAGGCCAACCACTCATAGCTCAGCACCCGCGCCTCACGCGCCGTTGGGTTCCTTGCAGCATCACCAGCTGTGGCGCCGGCCGTTGGAGGGCGGAAGAGAAAAAGAACCAGAAAGCTCACCTTACCGTATCCGCGGCTGCATGATAATAAAAAAAACGCTTCTTTCGGATAGAATGGATTCGAATTGCGCTACGTAATTATTCGTACGCTACCTCTGAAGCCATGATGCGTTCAAGGCATCTGTCCTTCTCGCTAGTCGTCAGCCTTGCTTAATTTAATTTTTGTACGCCCGCTCTCGTGTGTATGTGTTTATGTGTGCGTGCTAGAGGATGTGTGTGTGTGTGTGTGTACGTGCGTACGCGCGTCCTTGTACTCGTACACATTTTACGGATACATTTTTACTGAGACAAGCCTGTCTACAGGACGCAGTGCGTTTGCCTGGTTTTGCTGTAAAAGCGACGGCGCTTAGTAAACGCACCGTCGTCCTCGACACAGCCGGCTCTGCTGGAGCCAGGGCAGTTTTCTGTCTTCCACTGCGGGCATAAGCGTTGCGCGCACACAAATTAGCTTTGCTGCTCAGCAGTTGTGTGCACGCCACTCCGTGATGCATGTACAGGTCTGCATGATGGATATTGTAGAGGAGAAAAACATGTAGCAGATCCAACCATCTATATACAGCGAAACGTTGTGTGAGCGTGTGTGCGCACGAATGTGGCACGCATGCACACACACACACACAAACATACAAACGCGAACGCTCACAAATTATTCGAGCCTTTTGGTAAGCAGAGTTACCGACTACTCGTGAGTACGACGGACGCCTGGAATGCACCATAGTTTCAGAGGCATCCATTAAATCCGCAAGAAGCATTCACATCCGCATTACCGCGCAGCTGCGGATGCACTAAGGTGAGCTTTGTGGTACTTTCCCTTTCTTTCCGCCGCACGGCCGGCGCCACCGTCGCCGCGGATGCGCGGAGGCGAGCGCCATCTTGTGGTGCCGCAAGGAACCCAGCGGCGCGCGCGGCTCGTGTGATCCGCTCTGATTGGTTGGCCTATTCGGCAAGGAAAAAGCCCGACCGCAGCGCCCACGGTCAGGAAACCCGGCGCTTTGCTTTCAAAAGAGCAGCAATGTAATTACCAGCCTTTCAGAATTCCCCGCTCCTGTCGCACAGAAGTGTAGCCATGCCGTGTGGCAAAACATTCCCCATGACTTGCTGTACATCAGTAGGCCCTTCTGGTGCCATGCTCAGATCATGAAATTACATTAAAGTGGAAATGCCGGCAGCGTTCGACAGGTCTCAGTAGTAGTTTTCTGCCATTTCACCAGTGGGGCATGACACTCATCGGCGTACTTACCGGGCGGGCCAAGAGGGCGCTTGCACCTCCCCTCATATTTAAAATTGGCAGGGAAAGAGGCAAAGTGGGCAATTTGCCCTCTCGGGCAAATTGCATACTTTCGCACATACGGCTGCACGCTGGAAAACTCTACGAAGAAACATCTGCGGCCATATTTTCTTTCTGAATGCAGTGGCTGCATAAGTAGAGCTTTTTGTTTTAACTAGAAGTAGACGAATATGAACTTTTTGAAATACGATTTGAATACGAATAGTAATTATCGAATATCGAGTAGTTAACCGCAAACACATATATTTATAGGAGGAATATTTGTTTCTGTGTAATTGTACTGCACGCTTTTACTGAGCACTAAAACAGAGACGGCAACCATCAGGGACATTTAGCATCAGTTTTAATGAGATTGCAAATTCTCATTTTACAAACGGCACGAATAGCCTCTCAACGTCTTTAGAGCAGGGTTGCAAACATTCTAAGAATGATTGAGTGCTTAACTAGCTTTAAAAATGCTAAATGAATGGTTTAAGAAAGGCAGAAGCCGTAGAAAAAGAAAAGGCTGCTGAAGGACTTGTGGGCCATGAACACAAGCAAAAAGGGCCGCTTCGCGAAATTTTGTAAATTTGCTACATAAGTAGACTGCCAAAAATAATTATTGGCAGACTACAACCAAAAATATAGTTCCTAATGTAGGCTTCAGCCGCGAAACAAAAACAAAGTTTGCATTACCCATTTTGTTTCTGCTTTGCTTCGAAAGCTTTTGCCGTTGTTTCAGTTCCGACAATTTGCGATGCTTTGTTTAGCAGATAGAGAACAGTAACAGGGCCTTCATTAACGGTTGGTTATTGCGAAATACTCGTCTAGTCTTAAACATTGGAATATGCTGGATAATTCATTTTCCAATGCGAATACGAATAGTTAGTGCATAATATTCGATTCGTATTACAGGCTTCGAATATTCCCCTTTCACTGTTCATTACGTATTCCCTACCAGAGCAGCGGAGACTGTCTTTAGCGCCTCGGTGCGCGACGCGCTGTGAGGTACGACACGCGGAATGCGCCATACACGCTCGCATTGCCGATAGGGCTGGCACAGAGCAGTTCCCAGCATAACAAATTTCAGCTAGCGCTGTTTCCATGATGCCCTGTTTTTATGGGCCGCCCAAACATATTCGAAAACACAAAATCGTGTTGCTAAATATAAGACAAAGCTCGCGGACTCCTGTCGAAATGCACTGGAAAGGAGAAGTTATTTTTCTCGATAACCACTGAATCATATTTGATGAGATTTAGTACATTGAAAAGGAGAAGTCATTTTTCTGGTAACCACCACATCATATTTGATGAGATTTGTTGCATTTCAAAGCCGAAGTTAGTCTATTGCCTGTTTGTTGCGAATTTTAGATTTATGTCGTCAGTTTCGTAATGAAAACGGGTAAAATTGCAAGTTCTCCCAATACAAAACTATCAAGTTTACAAATCAACTCATCGCGGTTCTGTCAACTGCACCTAATAGTACATCTAAAGCCACTCATATGTTAGTAGAACTTTCGGAAAACACTTGTAGACAATGTAACGAATTCATATAAGACATAAATTGACATATCAAATTCGTCTACTTTGGATGGGCTAATGGATGCAGTTTACAGGACTGCGATATCTGTTCTTGATGCTGAGCTAAGAATTCGTAAACTTCGTGCTTCTATTTCTTTTTCAAGCTGACTAAGACTTGCAAATTCCTAGAAAATTCAGCCCCTAAATCCAAATTCCGCTTTGAACAGTCACTAGAATTGAACTTTATTTCTCAAATGCAACAAATGTCATTAAAATCGGTCACGAGATTATCTTAGAAAAGCATTGATGCGTTTTACATCCACTTGACTAGCTGGCATCGACGCTGGGCCCGAGCTAAAGCTTCCTCTTAACCTAAGCGCGAGGGTAGGGGTCCAGTTAGTATTATAATCAGCTGCGCCCAACAACTGCGTACCCTTTATTATGACGAAATATTTGGAATATCAGACAACGTAACTATTGAATCTGAAGAAATAGTATGTATAGTGTAAGCCTCTGCCTTGTAACTCACCAGAAAACAACTAAAATATCTTAGAAGTCTGACTGCTGAACTTAGTAGTGCAATCACGACTTATCCTCGATGTGTTGATGAAAACGACCTTGTAGAGTGTGCGGAGCCATTTTATTACCGTTACAATACTGACTTGATTTTTTTTTCTATCGGCATGTGTCACTTCTGAAGTTTATCCATATCATTTTTGGGTTGTTTCTACATTAGAGTAACACTAGCACGTGTTCCCTGACCTGAGAAACAGCAGCACAAAGCTCGTATTTTCAGGAAATTGGGGCTGATTTCCTGGTGACGTCTACCGCAAGTTTTATCTGTGTAGATTACTTACGTGGCTCTGAAAATTATTGCTCAATACTCGCTTTCTCCCAATTTCGATGCCTTACACAAGCAATTTAGTTTATTTCCCGCAATTTCCTCAGTAAACTATGTGAAGCGCGGTGTTTGAATTTTGTTGAAATTGGAAGCATGCTCTCAGAGAGCAGCGAGAACCTGTGTAGGTAGACAAGAGCCTTCGTAGGAAGTCACTTATTCAAGCGTTCCCGTGTGTCATGCTGCCGTTATTCGAAATGTTTCCCATTCTCCTAAAAGAGCTGCACGAGATGGAAACGCATAATTCCGTGAAAGCAGGGAAAATGTTAAGCGTAATAATTTGCTGCATTCATATTGCTATATTTTCTATTATGTGTGTGTATTCTGATGCCAGACTCTACAGGGGAGCCGAGGCCTTCGTCAGGCATTCCCGCCTTTAGCGCCGCCTTCCTCCTTTGTAGGAAAGGGAAAATAAACTTCACTTCATGTTCTTGCTTTAAATGGAAGTGTTTCAAATCACTGCCGAACCCTCATTTTTCCTTAATTGTCCTATGTCATGGAAGTGTTTCAAATCACTGCTGAACCCTGGTTTTTCCTTGATTGTCCTATGTCATGCAAAGTTCATAGTTTCTTCCTCCGGTGTCATCAGTGAACTAAACAAGGCGTTTTGTTAATATTTGGCAGTAATTAAGGCAGAGTTAGGGGCATGATATCTGTAATGTGCCGGGCAAAGTTCCAAATGGGTGAGCTAACTGTGGCTGTGTGCAATAGATTGCGTATGTACGTATAAGCGGTCCAAAGCGTTATTACGGTGTTTTACAAGCGGTGTAAAACTTATACTGCTGCCCTGTCCTAATTACAACTACAACCAAATTTTGCATATATACGGGCAATGCCACGCCCAGGTTGCATGGTTTACAGCTTTTGCAAAAAATTATTCTTAAGCAAGTGTTCGAAAGTGTCACGCTGCCGTTATCAGCTACGTTTCCTGATGTTCCAAGAGAAATGCGTTTCAGAAACTTTATTTTTAGAAGAAATGTACGGCATCCCAAATGCATCTCAAGTTTTAGCTTTCCTTCCTTGTTTAGAAGCGTTAGCAATATTTATTCAACCGTTAGCTGTTTTTTTATTTCCATATAATAGGTTAGGCTGGACCTCAGTGAACTAAACCAGGCAGCTACTTTATGTTTAGTGACAATAAGGGCCCGGTAACGGATGACGTGTAGAAAAAGTTAAAATTACGTGAGTAAATGGGGCTTTGGCAAATAGTTATGTATGCAAACGCTCTAGAGCGTCACGATTGTGTCTAACGAGAGGGGTAGACTTTAACCCGTTGCCCTGGTAGAGTTGCAAATGCCTGTGAGGTGAAAGTTGGTTGAAATGGGTGGAACGCTACGAAAAATCCCTGTGCGAAGTTAAATGCGGTTGGACCGAACACAGGCTCCGTCAAACATTAAAAAAAATCAAATGTGAGAACGTGTGTCATGGTCGCTATCAGCTATGCTTACGAGTGTCCATGCAATAGCTGTAGGTTACAACAGGTTGATAATTCCTAGAAATGGGAGGGGGTTTCGTCATGGTAAGTGAAAGTTGTGAAAATATTCACGATCCTTTATTAGTTAGAAACGTTACAGATAATTACTGAGCCTGGGATTTCTTCTTCATATTTTCACGCGTCATAAGGCGTTCGTAGTAGGCTTCTCCAATGTACTCGGTGAACTGAACAAAGCACATTGTTTATATTTGGCGAAAATAAGCGGCACGTCATGGGCAATGTGTAGATAAAGTTAGTGGAATAAGTACGACATTTGCAGTAAATTACTCCGGAAAGCGATCCGTATACTTATGAATATGGCTTAGGAGCAAAGCAGAATTTATTTCGTTGCCCTGCAAGAACTTTTAAGAGATCAAATATGGCTAAGTAAGAAGGGAGGGGGGAGCATTTTTAATGTTTCAACGAAGTAAAATGCGTGTTAATGAACAACTGGTGTTTTAAAAATTTCTAGTATTAAGCGCTCGAAAGTGTTACATGCGGACAAGTTTTCAAACGGAGCAGTTAGATTGGGCAATTCTTTAAGTATGTGATAAAATTGCAGCAAACTAAAGCTCTAATAAAGCTGAATAACTACTGAAACAAAGTAATGAATGTATTGATGCAAAGGTTCATAATGAGATAGCATTCAATTGTCAGCAGAGCAGATGCTTGTGTCCTTTTTCATGTACGCATATATACGTACTTTCGCTTTGCGCGCCTCACTAAACTGGATTCCCGTTTTGGGGTAGATCGCTGAATCACTCAGCAGACGAGCTTGACGTGGCCCAGTTGGAACAAATCGAGCCGCTAGCAGATTGCCTGCGGCGTCCTTGTGGGCGGAGTAATTCAGTGGCACTGACCCGCCTCCTGCTTGTCTACGGACCAATAGAGTCCTGCCATGTAAATGCAGCTTAAGAAAGACTTGCTGCATGCAAATTCAAAACTAATTTGCCTCTGCGCCTTTAGCATGATGTATTTACTTCACCAGCCGTGGTGGCTTAGCGGCTATGGTGTTGCGCTGCCAAGCACGAGGTCATGGGATAAAACTCAGGCTTCGTCTGCTTGTTCCCAGCGTTGTGCAGTCACGTGGACAGGTACCGTAACTGTGTCATTATCTAGCGTGTTCCAGCGCGTGATCATGCTCTGCGATCCGCTTGTGTCTACCTCAGTATTCGCTTAGCATTGAAGTATACCGCTGGTCATGTGTCCTTCTGCACAGCGCGCAAGATCGTGCTTTGCGCGAAACGAGACACTAGAGAGTTTTAGTTTAGGGGACGCAACGCGTTGGGGCCCCTAGCGCTTGGGTGCCTTTGCATTTGCGTACGCAAGCAGAAACACACTGTAGCTTAACGGCTCCAAACGCAAGCCGCAGTGAGGTCGCATGCGCTTGCAGCGCCATCAACGTTTGATCTTTGCTGCGTTATCGTTTTTTTAAACATGAAATCAAGCATATGAAGTTAAGCACATAAAACCATTCTTATTCAAAGCAGTTAATAGGGAGGTTTAGCGTCTCCGGAATTGGCGTAAACGCAGGCGACGCAGGTTGAGGCGTTGGGGCGGAGCCGTAAACGGGAGCGGCCTGCATGGTGCAGCCACCTGGTGGCGCAAAGCTCAAACAGACAAAAACAGCTAATATTGCACTAACCAAGTGTATTCTACTCTGCTGCGGGTGTAAATTTTTGGCACCACACGATTAGGCCAGTGCTGAAAATTTACACCAGCAGCTAAGTAGAATAGACTTGGTTACAGCAATATTTTGCTGTTTTTGTCCGTTTGAGCTTTGCACCTGGCGCTCACGTTTACTCCCCCGCCCCAACCGCCTGCATTTACCCGAATACCGGACACGGTAAACCACTCTGATATATATATATATATATATATATATATATATATATATATATATATATATATATATATATATATATATATATATATATATATATATATATATATATACAGACATACAGACGACAGACACCGTTTATATATATATATATATATATATAAACGGTGTCTGTCGTCACTTGGCGAAATATTTATCACATTATCTACCCGCTAGCTACTCTTAAGTTCTCGTACACCGCGTAGGTCACGTAGGTAACGTGATCGCTTAGGGGCAGCGATGTTTTCGGCCGCCCCAACAACCCAAGGACGCAAGTAGACGTATCGGTCTGCGCATGCGAAGTACCGTCGCCCCTAGTTGCGTACGCAAGCCGCTTGCGTCTAAACTAAATCTCTCTAATCACAACAGCTCCCGCGGGACGCCGTCAACGGAAGTGCGCAGCGCCGCAAAAAAAAAAAAAGAGAGAAAGTGAGGTAAAAAAAATATGAAGGCGGGGCCCGTGACGTATGCGTCACGCAGTCCTTGAGGTCAGGTATGGGTGAGCGCAGGGAAGGAGTTTCGCTTACAGAGGCTAGACAGGGCGAGCGGAGAGAGTCTCGCTCGGCAGTGGAGCTCGCCTGCTGAAATCGTGGGTTCGCGGCACTGAAATATTGCTATCTCTACTATTGATGAGCCGATTTGAAAAACATTTGCGGCAGAACGCTCCCTATGGGACACGTAACAACTTCCAGCGTATGACCAGAATTTGCCATAAGGCCTGGTGAGGGGCCTTTTAAAGCGACACTAATGAGAAAAGTTTCACCGATGCTTACAATAGGGTCTAATGCGAGTCTTGAGCGCAGCTGTTTAGGTTCTTTGAATTCGCACTATATCGTGACAAAATTTTTTATTCTCAAAGACAGGGTGCATTTGGCGGCGGCAGCACTGGGCCTCTGCTCGGGCAGCTCATTTAGCAGCAGCGGCAGACGAAGCATTTCCGCCGTTTGCCTCACTCATTGTTCGGAAAGAAAGCATGAAGACGGAGCCTCGTGGCTCGCTCGGAGCGCATTCTCTAGCGGCGGTGGCGCCGCAGGCGAAGACGCTCATGCGCAGTGGGTCTGAAGCCCACGCCAGCGCTTTCTTCCGCGCTTGCCACAAGCCTGGTCACCGCCTCCACTTCGCTTTCCTCACCGCCCTTTCGCCATACCCTCCTCCGGTTTCCTCCTCGTGGTTCCGCTGCACTCTCCACTTTTCTCCTCGCGGCTGTTGGCTCTCGCCACTTTTCAGAGCGAAGCTTTCTTTGACCCTTCTTTTGACTTTCCCACTGCTGCTGCTGCTGCTGTAGCTGATGCTGCCTGTCACACCGCGTCGGTGGGTGGTTCAGAGCGCGTGTATAGATGATATGAGCGAGTCAGAGAGGAACGGCGATGTGAGAAACACGTTTGGACCTCACCGCGTCGAATTTGCACAATGCCCTCTGGAGCTACATTGGCCTTTTGATAGCTGTAATTATCTGTGACCTTACTCAAACGAAGCACCGCAGAAACTGCGGTGCTTCCTTTTCTACGAACGTACGAGTCCAGAGGAGATGTAGATTGAACTGTAGAGAGGAGGGAGGAGGAGAGGCAGTTCTCATACAAGGAGGGTGGGGAGGTGACGTGAGAAGGCAAGGAAACAGTACTACTGTACGATAGCGGTTGCGGAAAGCTGGATAAGTTAAAGGTACCATAGTTCGTTCCTGCTATTTCTGAAATATAAACACCATGCAAATATGCCAAGCGGAGAAATTACGCAGGGCGTGCAGAAGCAGAGCCGCATTAATTAAAGCTCACCGCAGAGTCTAAGCAGCACTAAAGAAGTGGTCGACCGTCACATCAACACTTCTGTGTCCGCCGCGGTACCTTTGCGGCTATGGCATTGCTACAGGTCGCGCATTTGATCCCGATCGCGGCAGCCGCATTTTGATGGGGGCGAAATAAACAAATGCACGTGCAATTAGGCTATGGGACACGTGAAAGAGCATCACTGTGTCAAAATTAAACTGGAGTCCACCAGTATGGCGTGCCTCGTAATCCGATCGTACTTTTATCAGGTACTGCCGTATGATGCGATTCAAGTTTAATACTTCTGCCACGATGCGTACTGCCGTGTGAGGAAATGACAATGCTCAACCCTCTCAGAGGTTATGAAATATGGTGCACAAGAACGCCTCAAGCAAACACCCCTCCCTGTGTGTTCTGTGTACTACGCAGGCAAACAGCAGTGGTGAACGTTTAACATCCACTCACCACTCTTGTGTTAGCCTAAACGTTGAAGAAATTAAACTTTCGCCATGAACATCACCGCTAATTGTCGCGCAAACAAAGTAACCAGCACAGAACGCGTCGCTTACATCGATTCTCACAGTGCGTGAGATCTGCACAATTTTTTCATCCCCCGCTGCGCGCCGCGGTCGCTCTGATCTTTCGCTGTGCTCGTTTGCGCGGTTACAAGTGACGCCGACGCTCGTTGCGGGAAGAGGCGCCTAAGAGCTGCCCTCTAAAGATGATTTCATCTATATTAGCAAATTACAATTACGCAACACTAGAACAGCCACTATTGCCATGAGAAGAGGCTTGGTAAGTCATTAAACCGCGAAAACGACAGGCGGGTGGCAACGCTGTCTTGAAGCTCCCACACCTGCTGATCGTGACGTCATAGATTCTGACAGCGTCGGCGATCGCCTAGATAAATTATGGGTAGCAATCACACAATACAGTATTCTAAAGGAGAGAACGACTGAACTTGGCAATATTCCAAGAACATGTACTGAGCCAAACGAGTCCCGCATACCAAAACAAATATTTCGAAATTCCTGACGTCACACTTACATAACCGGCACTATAGCTCGGTAGCGAAACTAAAAAAAAAAAAAAAAAAAATTGACGTTGAACTTCATCGTATATCATTGTAATACATCTGTTGTCATCAAATTAACGAAAATATACTATTTAAGTAATACTTTATTGGACTAAACTGACCTAATTGTTTTGCTATAGTATACCTCTAAAGATCACTGGTCATCGACAACACTGCAGAGTGATGAATAGGCAGCGCGCGCGGATATAATAAAAGGCGTGTGCTCACCAAGCCACCGAAGGCGAGCAGCGGCGTCAGGTATAAGGGCGCCGCGACACCGAGGACGGCTTTGATCTCGCCAGGAGACACGTAGGTCCGCTTTTGCACAATCCGCGAGGCCCCTTCTCTGCGATGTGAAACACCGGCATGAAAAGAAAGCATGACCATATATTTTAAACAAACAGAAAAAGAGAAACGAAGTTCCTCTGCTAAAACTTATCGGGAGTACAGGTCAGCCACTCATAATGTACATTAGCGCAGGTGGCTGGCCATTGGAGCAAATGACACGAAAATATTTGTGATTTGGGTTTATTAAGAGCGCTTTGACGGTGCGTCCACGCAGCGTACTCTTCATTCCTCGTCCAAGCACAAATTAAAGCTTGCGCTCATTGCAACGCGACGTGGGTAGCTTTTAATCGACGTGCATTTGTTCGGGTGCTTTCCGAAGGGTTGCGTGCACCACCACCATTTTCTCCCTATAGGCTTGAGCAGCAATGTGCAGCGGTGGCGTAGAGGTAGAACACCCGCCTCGCGTGCAAGAGGTCCGTGGTTCGAATCCCGGTGCCGGCAATTTTCCACCGGATTAAAAAAAAAAAAAATCCGCGTGTTGATAAAATTGCACAAACAGGCCTGGAGTGTGGCCTGATCCCGGTGACCAGAACCGGTAACGCACTCCCTCACCAGAGCAGGATTGGCCACCCTGGTGCAGTACTTGGCCACAACCTCCTATATGAACACAACAATCAAACCCCGGCCCTCAGTCCCCAGCAGCTGCGAAGCTACTGACCACGGCGGCGGTCAGACCTGCGACGCTGCAGAGGGTGCTAAGAATCACTGGCTCCGGACAGGCCGCCATTGGAATATGAACCTGGCCACGTTTAACGCTAGAACGTTATCTAGTGAGGCGAGTCTAGCAGTGCTATTGGAGGAATTAGAGGGCAGTAAATGGGATATAATAGGGCTCAGTGAAGTTAGGAGGCCAAAAGAAGCATATACAGTGCTAAAAAGCGGGCACGTCCTGTGCTACCGCGGCCTAGAGGAAAGAAGAGAACTAGGAGTCGGATTCCTGATTAATACGAATATAGCTGGTAACATACAGGAATTCTATAGCATTAACGAGAGGGTGGCAGGTCTTGTTGTTAAACTTAATAAGAGGTACAAAATGAAGATTGTACAGGTCTACGCCCCTACATCCAGTCATGATGACCAGGAAGTCGAATGCCTCTATGAAGACGTGGAATCGGCGATGGGTAGAGTGAAAACCAAATACACTATACTAATGGGCGACTTTAATGCCAAGGTAGGCAAGAAGCAGGCTGGAGACAAGGCAGTGGGGGAATATGGCATAGGCACTAGGAATAGCAGGGGGGAGTTATTAGTCGAGTTTGCGGAACAGAATAATATGAGGATAATGAATACTTTCTTCCGCAAGCGGGATAGCCGAAAGTGGACGTGGAGGAGCCCGAACGGCGAGACTAGAAATGAAATAGACTTCATACTCTGCGCTAACCCTGGCATCATACAAGATGTGGACGTGCTCGGCAAGGTGCGCTGCAGTGACCACAGGATGGTAAGAACTCGAATTAGCCTAGACCTGAGGAGGGAACGGAAGAAACTGGTACATAAGAAGCCGATCAATGAGTTAGCGGTAAGAGGGAAAATGGAGGAATTCCAGATCAAGCTACAGAACAGGTATTCGGCTTTAACTCAGGAACAGGACCTTAGTGTTGAAGCAATGAACGACAATCTTGTGGGCATCATTAAGAAGTATGCAATGGAAGTCGGTGGTAACTCGATTAGGCAGGATACCAGTAAACTATCGCAGGCGACGAAAGATCTGATCAAGAAACGCCAATGTATGAAAGCCTCTAACCCTACAGCTAGAATAGAACTGGCAGAACTTTCGAAGTTAATCAACAAGCGTAAGACAGCTGACATAAGGAAGTATAATATGGATAGAATTGAACATGCTCTCAGGAATGGCGGAAGCCTAAAAACAGTGAAGAAGAAACTAGGAATTGGCAAGAATCAGATGTATGCGTTAAGAGACAAAGCCGGCAATATCATTACTAATATGGATGAGATAGTTCAAGTGGTTGAGGAGTTCTATAGAGATTTATACAGTACCAGTGGCACCCACGACGATAATGGAAGAGAAAATAGTGTAGAGGAATTCGAAGTCCCAAAGGTAACGCCGGAAGAAGTAAAGAAAGCCTTGGGAGAAATGCAAAGGGGGAAGGCAGCTGGGGAGGATCAGGTAACAGCAGATTTGTTGAAGGATGGTGGGCAGATTGTTCTAGAGAAACTGGCCACCCTGTATACGCAATGCCTCATGACGTCGAGCGTACCGGAATCTTGGAAGAACGCTAACATAATCCTAATCCATAAGAAAGGGGACGCCAAAGACTTGAAAAATTATAGACCGATCAGCTTACTGTCCGTTGCCTACAAAATATTTACTAAGGTAATCGCAAATAGAATCAGGAACACCTTAGACTTCTGTCAAGCAAAGGACCAGGCAGGATTCCGTAAAGGCTACTCAACAATAGATCATATTCACACTATCAATCAGGTGATAGAGAAATGTGCGGAATATAACCAACCCTTATATATAGCTTTCATTGATTATGAGAAAGCATTTGATTCTGTCGAAACCTCAGCAGTCATGGAGGCATTAAGGAATCAGGGTGTAGACGAGCCGTATGTAAAAATACTGAAAAATATCTATAGCGGCTCCACAGCCACCGTAGTCCTCCATAAAGAAAGCAACAAAATCCCAATAAAGAAAGGCGTCAGGCAGGGAGATACGATCTCTCCAATGCTATTCACAGCGTGTTTACAGGAGGTATTCAGAGACCTGGATTGGGAAGAATTGGGGATAAAAATTAATGGAGAATACCTTAGTAACTTGCGATTCGCTGATGATATTGCCTTGCTTAGTAACTCAGGGGACCAATTGCAATGCATGCTCACTGACCTGGAGAGGCAAAGCAGAAGAGTGGGTCTAAAAATTAATCTGCAGAAAACTAAAGTAATGTTTAACAGTCTCGGAAGGGAACAGCAGTTTACGATAGGTAGCGAGGCACTGGAAGTGGTAAGAGAATACATCTACTTAGGACAGGTAGTGACTGCTGATCCAGATCATGAGAGTGAAATAATCAGAAGAATAAGAATGGGCTGGGGTGCGTTTGGCAGGCATTCGCAGATCATGAACAGCAGGTTGCCATTATCCCTCAAGAGAAAAGTGTATAATAGCTGTGTCTTACCAGTACTCACGTACGGGGCAGAAACCTGGAGGCTTACGAAAAGGGTTCTACTCAAATTGAGGACGACGCAACGAGCTATGGAAAGAAGAATGATAGGTGTAACGTTAAGGGATAAGAAAAGAGCAGATTGGGTGAGGGAACAAACGCGAGTTAATGACATCTTAGTTGAAATCAAGAAAAAGAAATGGGCATGGGCAGGACATGTAATGAGGAGGGAAGATAACCGATGGTCATTAAGGGTGACGGACTGGATCCCAAGGGAAGGGAAGCGTAGCAGAGGGCGGCAGAAAGTTAGGTGGGCGGATGAGATTAAGAAGTTTGCAGGGACGGCATGGCCGCAATTAGTACATGACCGGGGTTGTTGGAGAAGTATGGGAGAGGCCTTTGCCCTGCAGTGGGCGTAACCAGGCTGATGATGATGATGATGATGAGGCTTGAGCAACCCCGGTGGCTTAATGCCACACACACACCTCATCTCTCTTTTTTCCGTGCAAGGCGGGCACGTCACTGTCACACCCGTCGATCTTTCGGAAGACCGCGAAGTGATAGCGGCGGGAGGGTATCCACAGGGGATGCGTTACCACCCTTTTTGGAGCTTTCCATTACGTCAGCGCAACGACGACGACTACGACTACGTATGCAGAAAGTATACGTCTCTACTCTGACATACAGGAGCACTCGAGAAGTGCATCGCATTCGCTGAGCGCATACGAAGAAACTTCACTTACATCCTCATCTCGACGAGGGAGTCCTTGCGCAGCAGGGTTCGGAAGAAAGGACGTCGTCCGTGTGAGATTCGAACAGCCGAAGACCACGAGCAGCTTCTTTCCTCGTTCTCTTCTTGCTCTTCTCGATGAAGGCGCGTGCGTTACGTACATAACATTTCTTTTACCTTTTCCTCCGGGCAAGCGTTGAAAGGAGAAAAGATTTCTCATTCAAAAAGCGCGCACTGAAACTCACTTAGAGACATTACGCATCCAAAAAAAAAATAGAATAATAATTTTAAATGAAGGTTTTAGGCATATTCAGGCCTTGGATAAAGACTAAGGTCGGTGTAGGAAAAACGTGGAATAAGCGAAAAAAAAAAAAGATACCCAGATCCGAGGGATTCGATTTTTTTCCCTGTTAGAACCGTACGCAGAAAAGATTTAACGATGGTAAAGAAAGCGTAGCGTAAATAAGTGTTAGGTGTGTTTAATTGAAATATAGAAAATTTAAAATGAATATGAACGAAAAGACAAATTTATGCAGGCGATAGCCAAAAACAAATCTTCAGCACCACGCGTGAGGTGCTTTAGCAAGTAAGCTATCAAGGCGGCTGTCCTACTTTCCAATTTCTTGGACCATTAAATGACCCACTTCTGAGCCTTTGTGGGACTTACCACTGATATAGCGTGGCATATGGAGAGTGTGGCGAAAAAGAAACCGAACACAGAAGAGCGCATAGCGCAGTTCGATAATTGTGAGTGCGATACGTACTTGCCTGCGTGTCAACGCAACCCGGGTCAACCTTTGATTGAAGCAGGTAATGCTTTTCAACAACGTTCTTCCACCATTCTTACGACGACGACTTCCTTGACGCTCTAAGTTAGCAAAGACACTAACGTCGTTAATTATAACACGTTACTGTTTTGGTAACTTAGTAACGTTCCCATTGGCCTGTTTAAGCTGCCGCGGATGACGCATTTACGCAAGCACCTTGCGGTAAGGTTTAAGGGTCACGTTATTAGTAACTTTTCACGCTTGTTAAGTTAGCTTCCATGGAAGGTTGTGTTACCAGTGCGCACATAGCCTGCAGTTGGCCATCCTTACCTGAAGCGATTTTGGCTATTTGGTTATTTGGTGGTCGGTGTAGCGACCACTTTTCGATGGGGTACGAAATGCAGAAACATCCGTGTACGGCGCATTGGGTGCGTGTTAAAGAACACCAGGTGGTCGAAATTAATCCGTAATCCCTCCACTACGGTGTGCCTCATAAACAGATTGTGGTCCTCGCACGTAAAGCACTTGAACTTGACATTAATGTCTGTGGGCAATGGCTGAAAATGGCGAGAATCGTGAGACGTATCTTCCCTTATCCAAGAACTTATTTAAAAACGCACTCGTATAAAAATGTTCGTGTGAACACACATGGCAAAATTTCTTGTTCTGACTACTAATTTCACCATCAGTGAAGGGATTTCTTATTTCTTTTTTTACACTGTCTTGAAGGCGGAGGTGCAGCAGTGATTGTTAAATTTGTTCTCAACAGGCACGTCTAGGCGTTGTTCAGGCGTCGCTCTTCAAGACTTCATAAATCCAATGCATGACAGCGTTGGTCCACGTTATCGTCTTCGAATTGGAGTTCCTAGTTGTTGCAGAAGTATGCCTGCGTAAAACAACTGTTCTTATGCGATGACAAATATGCGCAGTAAATACTCTGCCGTATCAGAGCAATCCTCCTTTGGCAATGCAAAAATGCGTATTTTGTTCTCGTTCCTTTTTGCGTCTTCTGTTGCTTATGCTCGTGCACGAAATTAGAAGACACGAAACTATTTTAGGGCAATGTTATAAACAATTCAACTCATCACTAGTAGATGGGTGTTTCCTGCCTGTCTTGCTGTGCATTCCATCGCAATGTGCTCATTGTTTCCGAATTGTTTCTGCAGCGGACACATGCCTCATCCTGTTTCAGATATTTCCTCCAGTATGTTTTATAGCCATTAGCATTCGTAGTACACTTCAGGCACTTCCCGGTGATTATATGTCTGCCTGTTGGACAAGATCTCTAATCTCTCGTTTATTTCGGTATCTGGGCTTTACATAGTCTAACGGGTAGTGTTTTGGGATGCTGCGATGACAAAACAGGGTTTGACACCAACCGTCGCATCAACCTGGGTCACATGGCATGTGCCATCGGCTATGTGCTGCTTTTAGATGAACCGATGCACCTTTGAGGCCAACTTGAATTAAAGGATATCCACCACTATGCACGTCCCTCTTTTCAATCACACACAAAAAAAAAAGGAAATCCGAGGACACCTAAGCACTTTTTATGAGTTGTGAATGCTAAAGCATTAACATCCAATTGAATGCCGCTGAGCAGTCTTTCGAGTAATGAACTCCTCGCGGGTGAGCGTGCACGTTCAGACGCTTGACCAACGTTTCCTAGATAGTACAAGGCCGGTGCACTTCGATCGGCGAGGTCATGCTACCTTGCCCGACTACCATATAATCTAGCGGGTACGCTTTCGTCGCATCGGGCTGTCGGTCGAAATGCATGACATCATAAATCACAGGACACAGGCCTGCTATCTAGGAGGCGTTTGCTTGGCGCGTGTTCATTTCGCTTTACCGAGGCGCAGTTAGCACCAAGGATAGAGTTTGCGCGGACAAAAAACGCGTGGATAGCACAGGCCTCTGATAGGAGGAGTGAAGGTAACGTTGCGTCGCGGCAATGCTCTCTCCACTCACGCCACACCTGGTGCGCTATCGCGGCAGCATGCGTTCCCATTGGCCCGCTCTGCTCCGTCGAGGCGCGCTCGTGACGCGGCGTCGCAGCCAATGGGAACTGAGGTGCCGCTTCTTGCTTTTCCAGAGGGCAGATGTCGGCTTCTGGTGCTTTCGGATAAAAAATAATCTACATTTCGCCTGCGCTGGGTGGAATCGAACCCCCGTCGTATATCTTGGGCAAATCTCGTGGTAAAAAGGCCTTGTATAAGGCGTTCAACCTGAGGGCCTTCTCATGGCAGAAGGCCTTCTACATTTTAAAGGCCGAACGATCATACTTCCTTGACGCTTTTTATTTTCCTGCAGTGAAGACAAACGTGACGAGCAGCTATGCTGGCCTTGTTGCTCTGTAGATATTTGAAGAGTCTTGTCTGCCAGTAAGCTTCCTCTGCCCCTCAGCACGGCGTTGCGATCCACACACGTTTGCAGTAGCTCCCGACAAACGCCCGCAATGAGGGTGCAAGTTATAAAAAGGCAGACATGTGAAAAAAGATCCATAAAGCAAGTTCTAGAGAAAAGGGATCATACCTGCCTGATGTGGTCCGGGGCACCTCACGACACTCATATGGCACGGAACAAGAAATTACAAAAGTAACATACATCAGCCCAACACGTTTTTGTTTAGAGAATGCAAGTACACATTTAAAGGCTGGGGTAACGAATTGGAAAACGATAAGTAACAGCCAAAGTAGCATACATCAACAGCGAGCATCTACAGCGAGCATCTACACAGAAAACAATTATTGTGGTATGTCTTTTGTCCGGAATATAACCAAAACTTATATATAGCTTTCATTGATTACGAGAAAGCGTTTGATGCTGTCGAAACCTCAGCAGTCATGGAGGCATTACGTAATCAGAGTGTAGACGAGCCGTATGTAAAAATATTGAAAGATATCTATAGCGGCTCCCCAGCCACCGTAGTCCTCCATAAAGAAAGCAACAAAATTTCAATAAAGAAAGGCGTCAGGCAGGGAGATACGATCTCTCCAATGCTATTCACAGCGTGTTTACAGGAGGTATTGAGAGACCTGGATTGGGAAGAATTGCGGATAAGAGTTAATGGAGAATACCTTAGTAACTTGCGATTCACTGATGATATTGCCTTGCTTAGTAACTCAGGGGACCAATTGCAACGCATGCTCACTGACCTGGAGAGGCAAAGCAGGAGATTGGGTCTAAGAATTAATCTGCAGAAAACTAAACTAATGTTTAACAGTCTCGGAAGAGAACAGCAGTTTACGATAGGTAGCGAGGCACTGGATGTGGTAAGGGAATACATCTACTTAGGGCAAGTAGTGACCCCGGTTCCGGATCATGAGACTGAAATAATCAGAAGAATAAGAATAGGCTGGGGTGCGTTTGGCAGGCATTCTCAGATCATGAACAGCAGGTTACCATTATCCCTCAACAGAAAAGTGTATAACAGCTGTGTGTTACCAGTACTCACGTACGGGGCATAAACCTGGAGGCTTACGAAAAGGGTTCTACTTAAGTTGAGGACGACGCAACGAATGATAGGTGTAACGTTAAGGGATAAGAAAAGAGCTGATTGGGTGAGGGAACAAATTCTTGCAATATGGGCTGGGTGGGAATCGAACGAGGGTCTCCGGAGTGTGAGACGGAGACGCTACCACTGAGCCATGAGCACGATGCTTCAAAGCGGTACAAAAGCGCCTCTAGTGAATGCGGTGTTGCCTTAGAAACGAGCTGTTTCTAAGGCTCAGGCGTGCGTCGCTTGCTCAGGCGCACATTTCGTTGCCGCGCCGAACGCTGCGTTGCTCGACGCTCACCGCGTCCAATGCGGGGCGCGTAGTCGCTGCGCCGTAGCCCATTGTCTTACACCCCTTGGCGGGTCGACGGGAACGCTGTCGCGTTCCACTCTTGAAGGCGAAGCAGAGTAACGCATGAGTTGTTTCTTCGTCTAGCCGAACCAAATATAGCCAAGCAACAGCAGTTCACCAGGCTAAACAGTGGTTCAACCACTAAAATAAAGGCTAGTATGCTTCGCATCCTGGGCTTAACCTTAGCTAAGCCACAGCCATAGCTACGCCGGTCATCCACCTTCACAGAGCGGAATGGCAAATATTTTTTTATTGGGGTTTGCTGCGAGGTACAATAGGACTGATCGAGCAATTAAAGGTTCCCGTTACAGACGGGCGACAAAGTGCTCGTGACTGCGCTCGAGAAACGACGATCGCCCCTTGACGGAGGGAAAAGTCTTTAGACACTGGTCCAGACGGGTATCGGCACTCAAAGCCTTAAATGCACTGCTTAGGTTCTAAATTAAGGACATGTGAATTGTGCGACTGACTGAATGTTGTAGCCCGTTGCATCGCATTCGTATGTGCATTTGAATGCGAATAGCATTCTTTTTTAAAATTCAGATGTTTTGAATCTATCTATCTATCTATCTATCTATCTATCTATCTATCTATCTATCTATCTATCTATCTATCTATCTATCTATCTATCTATCTATCTATCTATCTATCTATCTATCTATCTATCTATCTATCTATCTATCTATCTATCTATCTATCTATCTATCTATCTATCTATCTATTTGTCTGTCTGTCTGTCTGTCTGTCTGTCTGTCTGTCTGTCTGTCTGTCTGTCTGTCTGTCTGTCTGTCTTCTTACGTCAACCGAGTGGCGTTTACCAGCTTGCACTGCTAGGTATGTGCTCCTAATCGAGATGCCGTCGTGGTCGTTCATCGTCGTCATTTGAGCTTCGTGATCTGACTCTCGTCATGCTGTCGTCGTCACGCTTTCTAAACCGACCCAATGGTTCAAATAGCTTGGTCACTACGCTTGTATTCGGGGTCATAATGCCGTCGTGGTCATCGCATCGTCATTTTAGCTTTGTCATCCGACTATGATCATGCCGTCTTCACCACGCCATCGTTGTCTCACAAACGCTGTCATAGTCACGCTGTCGTGTTATCATTGTCCTCACTTCAGTAGCGTCATCAAGTCATCCTCGACATACCCCCTTCGGGGTCCCGCCAAGTCAATTCGTGATTATGACATCGTTGTCCTGCAATCATTGTCCTTCTTTCCCATGCCTCCGTTATCCTCCTTTACGTCACGTTATGCCTCCATTACGTCACGGGGCTTACATGTACGGCTTGGAATAAACGTGAACAGGGAACTGGGCATGACCTGCCTATTCCTTCATCGCCGATAGCTTGGTAGTTGCAGCAAGCGGCGACACGTCATATTATCAGGGAGTTAACCTATCCACACACTCGCGTACGGAAACGAGACGTCGCCAAGCAGGAAGTACCATGGCTTATACAGTGCACGGCGTTCAAGTGCATGCAACTTTTGAATAGTATCAGATTTCAGAGCTAGTGACAAGATAAGTTGGCACTCGGGAGAGGCTTCTGTCGGCGGTGCGGATACTGTGAGCGCTCAGGCGTCATTACCTGAAGGCCTTGCATACGAGATTACATATTTGATGAACAATCGGCAGAAATAACGAAAAACGCACAAATGTTTTGACCTTAGCCAACAAATTTTGAGAGCAGACAAAAATGGGTAAAACCTGTAAAAAGGCGTTTATTACCAACCGTGACAAAACCTCTTCCCGCTTCGGGTCTCAATGTCAACATACTAAGGACGTTGTCTATTTTCATAGTGTCTTGAAGACGGAGACGCCGGAGTCTGTGAAACTGGTTATCCGCTGGAAGCCCTAAGCAAAGTTCATGCGCCGCTCCTCAAAACTTCATAAATCCAATGCATGACAGCGTTCGTCACGCCAGCGTCTTCGAATTCCAGATCCTTTTCGTTGCAGAAGCATGCCTGCGAACGACCAAGAACGTTTTTACGCACAAACATAAAAAAAAAAATGTGCATGTCAAGTCGCTTGGCGTATCTCAGCAACATCAAAAGGAACGTGTGACTTGAGGGAACCTTCGCCTTTCGTGGTTCTGCCATTCGACAGGAAAGGTGAGATTTCATGATGGGCGAGTGGGCCTGTGCCAACAGGTTCAAGACAGGGATAGCTTGCCCTCGCGGACGGCCGCGTGGATACACCATGGTTGAAATAATGATGATTTGTACTGACCTCCCCATTTGAATCGTCGTGTGGCAACATGTAGTCCCCTAACGTGTGTTAGCGACTCAGGTGTTGTCATATCGGGAGCCAGAAATATGCCTTTCTCTGGCTAATTTCGCCATAAGCTTTAGCAATTCAGCACCGAGTTTCTGATAAGCGGACGCTGCATAACGCAAGTACTGCTGGCGCTACTATACGCCACATGGGTGACCTCAGCCGGGTATTTTAGGATATATGAATATCACTATGATTTATTATTTCAGGCCGTATTATTGCTGTGCCCTGCCTGCGGTTGCGTCCCAACTCCATGATGTGGCATGACAACTCCTTACCAGCTAAGACAGCTGGGATGACGAGCACATTGTAAAATAAAATAATCTCCCACTATCTAGATAGATTCATGCTAAACCGCAGGACAAGCTCACTTTCGTTTTCTATTTTAAAGATTCCAGACAATCACTTGGCGTAGGACTGCCTTCTCGGTGACTTGCAGTATGGGTCTAAATCGATTATGGAGTGAGAAGCAACATCAGCAGTGGACCGTCTGTAGGTCAAACCATAGTAAAGGTATATGGTCCTAACGCACTTGACCACTGTACTTAGATTAAGCGCACTTATGTACATATTATGTCCGAGTTGCAGAGCAGGGTTCTGTATTCAATAGCCGAAACAAAAAGTAATAAAACAGATCTAAGGTGCAAATGATATCACTATGGCTGATGCCAATACATTGTCCTGACGCTGACCAATGACACTACACCTGATGATGAACCAAAGCCTTTTGCATCCTAGGAAGCTGCAGGATCCTAACTTGTCTTCTACACATTATTTTAAACAATGTTAACGGGTAGCTACGCTGACCTTATCGCTCTGTCAGACATTTTAATATCTTGTCTGCTTGTGGAGCTTCCTCAGCGCCGAAATATGCCATTGCGAGCTTCATAACATAGCCGTATACCTCCTAATTTTCAATTGCAACAAGGGCATAAAGTGGAAGACAGACACGTGTTAAAGTCGTTGAAACAAATTGAAGATAATATGGGGGTGGGCACACTACGTATATAAAAAAAAGTTCTGTTACCCCTTGAATTTATGGTCTAAATGCTCTGAACTGTGAAACAGTTTTGCTGGCCGTCCAATGAACCTATGCTCATGAGGTCGGCTGCCATACAAAGAAAGTTGACACCTGCAGAACATCTAGAGGACCTTCTAGGTGGCTAATTTTTGGGAGAAGTCGGGCCATGTTCTAATTCCGCGTAATACACGGGGGAAGCCAGAAGGTTGCTTTCTGATAGCGCGAGGCGCAAGAATATACAATTTGGGAGTGCTTTAGTCACACAATGAGCCAGATTCCGTATTGTGACCGTTTGTAGTGGTTGTACACCTAATGCAAGCGCTCCATCCTGGGTGTGCTTGCTTGACACTACAGCGGCTGGATGTTCCGAGTGGGGTGACGAGGGGCATAAACGTTTGTGAACTTTGATTTGCGTCCACAATAAAAGACCTCCAGTGGTTGGGATTAGTAAAATGCTCTCTCAACTCTGCGTTCCTCCAAGCCCACTATGAAGGCTTTAAACATAAATCAAAATCAGCTAATATTTGCACAATTTAGCAGTTAAATGGCCATGTGTAATTGCTCTGGCGTGCTACTGCGCTTTAGAGAATCAATGTACTTGAGAGCATTTCAGTGCACATCACATGGTAACTCATAGAATAGATCAAGAATCACTTGGACAATGACAAGAAATCAGCCTCGACGGCTAGACTACAATATCTTCCGCAAGCATATAGGCCTGATTCATCGAGTACAAAATTGCACCATATATTGTTATCGTATATTGAGCCCTCTTGCTGTTAGGCTGCCCCCCTCCCCCTAGTATTGCTCATAATTTATTCTTGTGTACGTACTTGTTTACTTGCGTGAACCAATAAGATAACTAATAATTAGGTGGGCTACTTTAAAAAGAAATTATCTCTCTTACCATCATTTTCTTGAAGATCCATATTCCCTCCGTGTTTGTTACAGAATAAAATCCAGGCTGTAAAAAAGGAGGCAATTCTTCCTTCACTGACAGAAGTAACATTTTTTTAGATGATGCAGTAGTGCACAACGTTGGACTAGTCAGTCATGCACGGCTTCAGAAGTGCGAGCCAGCTAAGCACGAGAAGAGCACACAAGCGCGGTGTCGTCTCCCTGCCTGTATGTCCTAATCTTGCAGCTCGTTCTCGCGATTCAGAAGCCTCGTTGGGCGATACTGGACAGAGATGACTTTCGTTACTTGTGGCACTGTCAGCAAAAGTTCACGGTTGAGCAGTTCTATAAAGCAAAACTGCTTCTTGGGTCGCCGAAATCTTAGAGCAGAACAGTCCCACGTTTGTCTAAGCCGTCGAGAAAAATTATTCGAGGTCGTAACGACATTTGTGCAGTCGTGACACGGCGACATATACCAGAATTGCAGCTCTATTGTCTAGAGTGTGTGAAAATGTGCTAAGCAGAAGCTTGTCCAAATCTTGTTTCAATGTGGTACTCCTGGTTGATTTATTCCTCCCCAATAAGTTTGCGCAGTGGTTTGATATTCACAAACTTGGTGGTAGTTTAAGACAATGACACCAGGTTCACCACGAATGCAGAGCCCCCCCCCCCCCCCCTCCCCCCATTTTAGGATAATCGTAATTCGGCTACTTGGGTAACGGAAGCACGGCTGGTAGTGCTAAAGCGATCTGCTCCTGGAGGAGCGCCGACTTAAGAAGGACGCGTTTCTTTTTTGCATTATCGTAAGCTCAAATTCGCAAACATGCCCGGGTAACCGCATCGTTCAGTGACAGCCGCATTGTGCATTTTTTTCTTCGACGTTTTTTCGGCGCGACGCGACACCTGAAATTCGTGCGTCCACGCCACATCGATTGATAACAGTGATTTTATGCAGGTGGAATTCTATATACCACACTGCTGTAGTTTAGCCTTTAAGCAATGCGACTTGGTTATTGTTACAGCGTGGCTCGCTTGAAACTTCATAAAGCCGCACCGACACCAGGCTACCGCACACCGTTACTACGTCGGAAACATGGTCATTGTAGGTGCAGGAAAGAGTTTTCATTTTCGAACCGTAGGCTGCACACTTCTCTTGGCCACCATCCGAGTTTCTCGTATCGGTGGGACCAATTTGAGGAGAAAGGCTGTATGCCGTTATTTCTAATCCGGATATCCTACATCTCTCGTGATAAAATTAGTCCTTCCTAGATTTATTTGGAAAACCAGTGAGCGCTGGCATATAGTATAGGACGAAAATATGAAGCACTCTCGCTTGGAAACAAGTAGACCAGGTTGGTAAATGACATAGAAATTTTAACCTAACTTATGCGCAAGAAAAAAATATACACGTTAAACTTACATAGTGCTGCAGGAAGTTCCTGAGCATGCATTCACCAGCGATACCTCTTCTCGTCTTTCTCTGCATTTAGAAAAAATGTCACAGCAATGATTCCATGATTGGTACTGTTAGCATGGCTACTCGTACAAGATCGCGAATATAAGCAAATTAAGAGCAAGAATTTGCTGAACTCAATGACAGAAGTTGGCAAACGAGTTCGGTAGAAACTCGCCATGTGGCGAAAGTTTCATGAACGAGTAATTGGTATCTACCTGATAGTAACACCTTCGAGGTACTATCGGGTAGATGATATTACATGGAATGATGAATCATATCTGGAAGGATGGAGCTCTACTATAGGAAAGAAAGGGAGCATCCATCATCTTCATACCTACGCCATGCGAGGTGCCCGCAATAGCTAATCTCAAACCATTGTCCCTGACTTCCTGTTTGGGTAAAAACATAGAATATACAATACTTAACAGGCTCGGACTGTGCGTGGAAAAAGTACGCCACCTACCACACTATTGGCTAGGCTATTGAAATGATCTATCTACTTAGGGTGCGCTGCTACAATTACACGAGGACTATCATAAGAAGCAAACAAACACTGACGCCAAGGACAACATAGGAGAAATCACTTGTGCTTAATAAATGAAGTAAACGATAAATTAGTGGAAATGAAAGTGGATAAAAAAAAAACATCTTGCCGCAGGTGTGGAACGATCTCACAACCTTCGCACTTCGCGTGCGATGCTGTACCAACTGAGCTACCGCGACGCCGTTGGTGGTAGCGGTTGTTTTTTCATCCACCTTCATTTCCCTTAATTTATCGTTTCTTTATTTCATTTATTAGGCACAAGTAATTTCCCCTATGTTGTCCTTTGTGTCAGTGTTTGTTGGCTTCTAGTGATATGACTAATAAAAACGGGTCCCTTGGTTAATCCCCTTTCTTCTCGTAACAACACGAGGACAAAGATCAGAGTGGAGCACATGTAAAGGCAATCCTTGCCATTGATCGTCGAGGAAGCCTTTGACTACATGTCTCATGATGCCAAGCTGGAGATACTATCCACACAGCACTTGCGGGAACAAAATCTAACGCTGTGCTCGCGACTACCTTCAAGGACGTCCCTTGACATTCGTAGTTAGACAGCGATCCTCCTACAATGATCAGCATGCATAGCTGGCATACGACAGAGATCCGTGTTTTCCCTGACATTATCGAACCAAGCAATGTGACGCATGCTCAGAGCCCTGCAGCTAATCCCAAATGTCAAGCATATAATAGACGCAGATGACGTTTACCATGTCAATTAAGAAAAAAAGAACACCGCCCACGCACCCCGTGAAGATGTAAACGAGCGAAGCTGAGATGGGGCGGCCTCGGTGTTTAAAGCTGGGTTAATTCCGATGGTTCATTAAACTCTTTCTCCATTATTATTACGTATTTGTTTCTTAATGAGGCTACGGACACCTCTGGCATGGGTTCATCACAGTGCTTATTTCAAATGCCACACATTGGGCTTCGCATGATCACCATCATGGAGGGGTGCAATGAGCGGTTCATTCTGTTAATCCAGCAGGTTCATCAAAGTCTATCTAAATTATTTTACGTATTGCGTTTCGTAATGCGTTAATCACAGTGTTTTTGACTCAGTTATGCACTGTTGTTATCAAGTGACATACGGGGCAGCACATTTCACTTAATTAAAGAGAGTGACAAATTTTTGAACTCCGGTTCCTTGGCGTGACGTCGCCGCTGGCGTACTAGCTCGTCCGCGGCGTCGTTACGTTGGCGCTTTAGCTCCGCTTCGCGAACTAGCTCGGCCGCTCAAGCCGCGGGATCGGCCGGACATTGCCGCATGCGCTCCGCATCGGGGGCCCGATGTTCTGCCGAGGCGTTGGCGGGATGCCGACGAGACCTATCCTGTTCCTGCCCTCGGTGCTGTTGCTGGCTCGTACGCCAGCTGCTCCTCGGAATAACGTACTAAGCGTTGCCGTCCTATTGCTAAGCCGAAGAGACTCCTGCGCACGCGCTGCTGCGAGAGAGACACGACGTCACTATCGGCGAAGCCAATGGCGCGCCGCACCTTCCACTGGAGGGATTCCGTGGTTGGACCGTGAGCGTTTCGGCTTGGCATATACAGCTTCGCTGTAGAAGCTCTCCAGGGTATATTCAGAACGCGCTACAACAGGACATAGACGCAATGCACGCAGCGGCGCATTCTATGAGCATGCCGTCCTCTTCGGAAAGTCTCAATTACTTCTTCTACACAAAATATGGTGGGAGCCACCCATGTAACCCTCCATAAAGAAGTAAGGTACATCTCCCAACCGACATGGGTGCTAGGGCTTTGTGTTAAACCTGACGGTGAAGCAACCGCAACTCAACATTTCTTAAACAAACTACACGAATGCTTCACAATGAAACGCTTGCCCAATGCATAAATGAGGTTGTATAAGGCCTATAAGGGTCATTTAAGGGACATATAAAAGTCCCAGAACGCAGTTCTGATGTTCAGGCTCAGATTTCACGTTGCCTGCATCGGCCTGAACCGATGCCAGAAATCAGCTGGGCACTCACGCCCAAGGGCACCGGTTAACCCGGGAGTACCTATCAACGCAAGCACATGAATGTTCACACAAAACAAGGCACCAAGTCGGCATTAGAGGAGCTCGTCAGTGTACACCGAAGGCAACACGAGATCAGACTCTTATAAGCGCACCTGGGCAGAAAAATCTTTGAGTCACTGGGCTTCGTATTCACGGCAACACTGCCATTGGAACTATGCACCAGACCACGAAAAACAGCAGCACTTCTAAACACTACGCCAATTCCCAGTCGCCTGAACCCACAGAAACGTGCCGCATGTCTACGCAAAGGGTGCGAAACTACCAGAAAAACATTGAATGAAACGGATTCATAGCGCACTTATACACCGGTGCCAGCGCCAATGATAGGGCCTCATCAAAAGTGGTTGTAGACAGCAACAACCCCATTCCCTATGCAAAGTGCCATGCCACCGATGGAAACCCACTGGGCCGGACTCACAAAAATTATTATAGCCATTGAACAGAAGCCTAAACGAGTCAGCCACGCAATTATATTTACGCATTTCAAGCGCGTGTACAAGATACTGCAAGCGGGGCAAATTATGAAGAATCTTACTACGGGCGCCGCCCAATACCTTCAGACACCAACAGACATCATCTGAATGCCTGGCCACGGGGAAATGTAAGGGAATGAATAAGCTCACCAGCTCCCCTGCGATATACATGCCGAAACGTGACAACTTTGCAACTTACGCGACACTTCTTACGCATTTGCCAAGAGCAAAGAAATATTTTTCACAATTTCAGCACCAAATTAAACCGAAGACAGGGTTCAGTCATGCGGCAAGAATAGGCAAACTGATAACCAACACCGACTCGACTCCATGTGCTATGGGGCCTTACAAGTGAACCCCAAGCACAATGCGCATAGTGCGGAGGATATCCCAACATGCTGCACATACTTTGAGACTGCAGTACGCCACCTGAACCCCTTCCACCAAGCTGCCAGGACGCTCTGCCCGCAAAATTCCAGGTGGCTCATTAAAGCCACCACACCGTTAGGTCAAGAGTACCTGCCGGTCTTCGTTTGAGTCGGCTTTGACGAAATGTGCGAGCGAGGCTCTGGACTTGGTGCCAATGAAAGCCCAACCACTTTATTGAATAGTTTTTTCTTTCTCCGCCCTGCTCGCCGAACCTGGCGTCTCGGGGCTACTGAACCACCGTTAAACACAAACCCCGTCCACAAACACACGAACACGTCAATATGATTCTATACATTTTTCTCAACTCAACTATATATCTTTCTGGCGGTATTGTCTCTGCCAGTCGACCGTGATCACTTGGGGGCTAGAGAAACCGTGCAGTACGTGTGAGTTCTGATTTCTTAGTTGGAAGCCACCGGTCGACAACGGATTTACTGGGATTTCAAGACAACACGCCGATTATCCTCCATGAGAAAGCGCTGAATCAAAGTCAAGAAAAAGAAAGAGAAAAAGACGTCAAAGCCACAGAAAGCCAGGAGGGCTATCAACGGTAAGTAGTTCCACAGAACGAGTTAACACTGCCACGGAAAGCGTCAGCTAGAGGGCTTTCGAAGTGAGCATGGAACGCTGTATCCGCACTAGTCGTGCAGGCTATATGACTGTCCGCTAGTTACGCACTACTTGCCAACCTGCTGGTTAATAATCGTCTTGTCCTCGCAAGACTCATGGCCTAAGCGTCCACGATAAGCTAGTAGTATGGTTTGGTGCGCAGCGAAAATGAATCACAGAACTGTACAATTGAAATATACATGTCTTGTGAGCACTCGCTATTTCACCTTTGGCTGCTCACTCGACGCGCTCGCCACCCCTTGCGTTCATTTCAAGTAAACCGCCCGGGATGCACCTAGTCAATATGTCTCACTACTTAAAATACATATGATTTGCTGAGGCTTCGCAGCTGCCCTAATCTATGAAGTGCCATCGTGCACACTGCATGGACCAATGACACACCTTCAGGTACCTGGGGTTTCTACGAAGTCGCGCGTCCCTTCAGCTGGCCCCAAGCAACTCGCGTTGGTACATTTGGCTTGCGCTACATTATTGCTCTGAGCAGATAGACAATGACGGATCCGTGGCTTCATGAGTCTCGACTGCGGCTGTTGTGATCGCTCAGCTGGCCAACTGCTGCCGCTACGAATTGGATTGAAAGTCGTCCTCAACAACTGCAAAACTTCTTGCGATAAGAAAGGCTGTCTGCTTTATTGCGTGCCTGACACCTCGAAAATGGGCAACACTTCCTTGTGCAAAATCCGCCCTTCAAACAACTGATTCTTTTTCCAGAAGAGGCTAGTATTATGTGCTATCATTAAACGTTGTGGAGGTATTAGAACTTGCGCAGAGGCGCGGTCATTCAGCTACATCCCAATATGTGCCTTAACACTTTGTCTTGGCTAACAAGGAGCTAGCTGATGCGGAAGCAAGAATTACTTCCGCATCAGTCGACGTGAAGATACCATACTCGCGAAGTAGACTCTTTGTTGGCTTCGTTCATGAAATATTGCGCAGCAGAATAATGGGCTCAGCCCGCTCATCGGTACCTACAAGAGCTCTTTTGGACTATTTGAAGAGCACTGGACTAGACTTAAGACTTTAATTAAAGAACTGTGCGCTTAGACATTGTATACATGCATACCTTCTTCTTCTCATCATCATGTTCCATCGCTCTTTTTTGTTCCCTTTCCTTTTCCCCCTGTGCAGATTAGCAGGCACGAGAAAACTAGCCTCTAGGCTTATGCCTTAATAAATTCTCACTCTCTCTCTAGTTTAGTTCAGAAATCAAAAGCACTGTCTGAACAAAACCACTTTGCCTAGTTATATTACAACACAACGTTAGCAAGTTTATTTTTTTTCTTATGTCGTCCATTCGGCTATCTCGAATACTTTGTGCGATTTTTTCTGACTCTTCACTGCCCTGCAACGGCTGTGCCTGCTGCTGTTGAAATTAACGGCACCAAATATTATATGCAGTAAAAAATTTTGCGTTTAATGTAGAGTGCTTCATCCGATAAAATTTTTAAAGGGCCTAGAGATATTTTCACGGTAGTGAAGTGGACGCAAGTAGATGACAGTTTTGGGGTGCGCCGACGCGTATGGGTGTCTTGTGCCTCTTTCAGCGTCTTGTGCGGCAGCGCATCTTCCTATACAAGCCTTGACGCGAGCACTGCGCCGGCGAAACAGTAATTTGCAAAATAGTTTGCACTCTTACATCTTTTATGTCCAGTATTCCATCGTAGCACTGGTCGTGAAACTCGCAAACAGCTTGTACTATCTGTTCAGGAGAGAAATGCAAGTGGTGGTAACTATTTTGCTTAATCGAAAGTTAGTACATGAAGGCCAAATAAAAGGTACAGTGCTGAAGGCATTGCACGAAAAAGAAAGATGAAACACTTTGGACAGTCTTGGTCCTAGCGCAATGTTCCTTTCGGACTTGTACGTATATGAAATGATCTATTAAACATAATTGTTTCAATATTGTTTCCGAGTATTTTGGCATGTAACAAATATTTTACAGATCAGTAATCAGTATTGAAACTTGGTTACTTTCTGGTGGCATTTCGAACTCTATCTTAATATACTTTAAAAAGTTATTCTATCAGAGTGAACTGGTTTCACGTGGAGAAATGCATTGCCTGTGTTAAAGGCCTACTAAAACGAAATTTTCGACATCGTAAAAATCGCAGTTTCAGATAATCTGTACACACAGTAATCTTTGTGCAAAATTGTAATATATATATATATATCACATTTATTTACCACATCGAGGTCGTTGCACTTTAGGTCGAGTGGGTGGTGTCCTCGTTCTAGGACTCCACTGGCCATAGCTGCTCGACGGACTTGCTGGACGAGCGCTTCTGGGCCCACTAGGGTGTCGCCAGTGAGATGTAGCTCCCACCGCTCAAGTGGCGTGCTAGGCGTCTTGTTGATCTTTTCCTCCCCCCCCCCCCCCCCCCCTTCCAATATGTGGAAGTGTGTAGGGCGTGCGTCGATGCACCAGGGACAGATGCCGCGATATGTTAGTGGGTGTATTTCACTTTATCTGAGTAGGTTTGGTAATGTGTTTGTTTGGATAAGCCTAAGAGCTAGTGCCTTTTCAGTGCTGAGCTTTTTGTGAGGGGGAGGATAAATCCTGTGGTTGAGCCGCTGGATCTCGAGACGTTCGCCGTAATTGGATGGCAGGGGCACGAAGGTAAATGGTTTGGATTGATGGGACGATTGGGGACGATTATAAAAACACGAAGCCGGCTTTCAGTCCTGCTCAGCGTCAAGGTCAGTTTCACTGAAGTTTTTGGTAGCACCGTCGTCCACATGTTGCGCCTTACATTTACGAGGTTTAGGCCTCTGCTTCCCATAAGAAAATATACATGTAAATTGTGTTTTCTTTTACATTTCTATCAATTCGCGTCGAGAGAAAGCGAAGAAAATTGTTTTCTGTGCTTTCAAGTGCTTATTTCACAAGATACAGAATGTCCACTACAGTGGACAACATGCGCTCTAGCTCAGGTGAGCGTACGCACCGACAGCTTGCTTTTGGTTCAACAGGCAAACATTCTGCCATCACATTAACAAACGTACTTGAAAACAAAAGTCTAGACACGGCGCACGTTACCCTGCGTTGTGGAATACGAAGAAAAAGCAGTCACTTTTGCCGGTAATGCGCAACTATACTTTGCAGTGACGTTGCCTATAATTTATTTATTGGGGGGCGACGGGGTGACTGCACATGCGAGTGTTGTGGCACGTTGCATTATGCCACATATCCTGATTCGCAGAAATTACGGAGTGGGGAGGAGAGGAGCACTCGAGCCCGGTGGGAACTCCCACACCCCCCTTCCCCCCTGGCTACGCCTGTGATACCGTGCATTTTGTGCAATTATTTGTCGCTTTGCACTTGCCGACCATCATTTTCATATTTGTGCAATACATTATTTTCAACAGGCGAAGTGAATGACGTTGCAACGACGCACGCGACGGCAAATAAACTTTCTTGGGCAGGTGGCCTTCATATTGTTGCGAAAGGATCTGCGCGTAACTCATTCAATTGCTTCTTCATAATAGCGCGCTAAATAATATAACGCCCAAAGTGTTACTGCTTGAAAATATGAGGCACCTAACAAAAACAATTGAATAGAAAGTTAAAGGAACCAGGACTACACCGCGCGGAAAATGCTCTAACGGACGTTTTGTTGTACCTGTCATACATGCTGTCCACTACACTAGGCATTTTAGAAAATGTCTTCCGCAGAATGAACTTGTCTTCATTCTGCCACAATATTTACAGGTGTTCCCTCCGAAGGCCTCTTCTATTCCGTGTAGGAAATTATATGTGCGAAAACGCAATGTCACGAGTGCTGCAAGTCAAAGTGGGGTGACGGGCGTGGCATACCCGCTGGAACGAACAGAACGCAGTCTTTGAAGCAGAGGTGAGTAAAAACGGCGATTGGTGGCGCCTCCTAGCCCAGCTATAGAAAACTTCGGTTGTCCACTGAAGTTGGCACTATGCACAAGAGCCTCTAGGAAGCACTAAACTTGCTCTGAAAATCGCTCAAATCTGTCCACTGTAGTGGGCAGTATGCAACAAAGGGCTAGACCTGTGCAAACGTGTGGATGTCTGTATGCTCCAAAATGGCAAGGTCAAAAACATATTGAATGACATCGGCCATCACATCTTTCAAATGTTGATCGCCAAGAGTCCGCGTACCGTAGCAGAGCTCCTGAAGATGCGCCAAAGCTACGAGAAGTTGAGGAGGAAGCGAGATTTGACCAGGCACCCCTCAGTGGCTAACTAGGCCCTCTCCGCCATGACCATCCTTTTTGCTTACTTCCCCTGCTCACAGAAATTCAAGAATTCATGCGAGAGGAAGTTGCATGTCAGCTTTCGCTACTACCTTTCGCGGGGCTGCCCCAACACCAGCAGCGAACGCCTCCTACATATATCGCTACGACGCCTCGGTGAGTCTTGAAGAGCTCCAGGCAGCATAACCAGGCTGGCCCCAGCATAACCATACAAAAGCAAACGTCGGCACAAACATGCGTCCGAAACCGGCAGCGCTACCATAAAATGGAGCACGTGTTTATGCCACGTACTGTACATGACCGTGTTCACCACCGATTTCAACAGGCACCTTCTCCGCCTTAGGCATGTGTTTACGCGCTTGACCAACGCAGGCCTGAAACTGAATCGAAAAAAATTCACCACCATTCCACTCTATGAAGGTGGATGGCCAGCGATGATGTGTATGTGGACCACTCAATGGCAAAGTATTCCTTGCCGTGCGTCAAACACCGTATGCACATAAATGGAAGGCGAGGCGTGACTAGTCGCTTCTCCGTGATGTCGAGCCTCGGAAGATGACGGGGGTATATATGCCCATGTACGGTCGCCAAACGCGGCACACCTTTTACTAGCGAATCCCGGCACGTAGAAGAAACACGAACTTCACCGCACTCCGAGGGCACACACTCCTTCACCTTAGCCAAGGCGATCGTGCGTTGGTCGACGTTCCGCAGAGCAGTAATGGTTGTGAGGCCACTCGAAAACCGCAAGCGGTCACACACATCACAGGTCGCACAAAATTGATTCCCCACAAATTTCCTCTGAAATCTGGCCGTTGCTGCGGTGTAACGTTCCAAGTGTGCGGGATCGGGGCCAAGGGTTGGTTCCCATTTCTTTCTGCCTCGCGGTCCCGGCGGGTAGCACGCTTACGGGACCGCCACCACGGGATAGCGGAAGGAAGCGAAAATAAGCGCTCGGAACGCAGAGAGGGTGGGGCTAACGTACGCATGGGCGACGAGTCTGAAAGTGTACTATCTGTTCTCCTCAGCTTAATATGTGATACGGGCTGTATTTGGACATAAGGTATTAAACTTATTTTGCAAATTGGCGGAATGCCTAAAGCCTGCTTCACCTCCACCGCGGGTCGGCCCTGTATTGCAATATGTTCGGGATCGGCCCACGATTTTTGATCGACTGACATCGATTCATTGGAAACTAGCCATATACAGCTTCGCTGTAAAAAAAAAAAAAAGAAAAGGACGAAAATAAGAAAGGCAGCGCTCATTCTTAAGCATGCCGCGGTGTACAATACACAAAAGTGGAAATTTTCCTGTTGGATACCACACAAGAATTTGCGCTCTCTTGGGGCCGTGTTTCATTTGTTTGTCCCCGTATAGGGACAACCCAGTGAAACTTGCATGGGAAGTCTGGTAATGCACTTAACAAGTGGAAATTTACCGAGGAAGAAGCAAAGGTGCCCTCTCTCTCCAGTGTTATTCACAATTTATGGGGAGGATATAGAAAAACGACAGGTAAACAGTAAATCACGTCATGATTTATCTTCCTTCAGTAGTGGGTAGAGGTGCAAGGGGGGTCTTTGAGTTAATGAGTGCTGATGACATAGTTCTACTAGCGGACAATGCAACGCATTTACAGGGGCTTGCAAATACGTGTGGCAATGGAGTGAAATATGTAGGCTTTAGTTTTAGCTCAGAGAAAACTGGAATTACTATCTTTATTGAAAACACGAGTAATGTCGTGCTGTCAATTCAACAGCAAGTAAAACTTGCAGTCCAGCAATATAATTAGCATGCCGTGTACATGAACGAACGGAATACCTACGCAAACATCAACTAAGAAAATACAAGGTATATCTGAAGCACAAGTAAAGCATACATAGAGAGGCGATTATAGCAGATTGAACAATAAAACTGACATTCTTATGGCTTCAACGCTGACTCTTAAGCAGTCACTGCACTACGTCCGGTTTTTCAGGCTTCTGTGTGCTAGGCGATTGTTTCTTTCTATTTTGTTCTATCGGAATAACGTCAATAAGCTCAGCTACTTATCTCCTCTTGGATATCTGCTCATGCGGGTCGTTTATTACTGTGGAATGTCCGCTGTTGCCAAAAGGAAAGGCGCTTTGCCTATGAGGAAAGCGGATGTGGGTAATCAATGGTTAGAGATAGGCACTCACCTTTGTGAGAAAGCTGGCGTTTACCCTGTAAGAGATGATGACATCTGCCGCACACTCTACCAGAACTTTGGACGTTGGCCTCAGCACCTTCAGCATCATCGACATCGCTGCATAAGAGCACGCCTCACATTGCTCATCTATAGCGTAAAGTTATACAATATACCTTACGCAGCGCGAGACTAAATCACCAATGTTGAAGCCACTTGCGAAATTAAAAACAAATCAGTTCAATGAATATTGTAAGGCCATCTTCACTGTGTTACTGAAGCGCCAGTATGATGGTGGCGGTGGCGATGGTGTGGAATGTGTGTTATCAATTGAATGCATGGTGGCCGAAATGGTGGTCATGATGTTAACATGTCTGTTCAAGGAGATTTCGCCTGGTAATTTTAAGCCGACAATTACTCCGCCTGAGCATTGTTTTTCTCTCATATACTGGTTCATGCCCCCAAACGTAGAAAAAATCGGTATCATGTCATAAAATAGTTAATATAGGTATCAGACTTCCTACTGAACGCCGATAAGCCACACCTGTGTTGCAGGCAGGCATGTAGCAGACGCGTTTTTTCAGCATGTAAACGTTGCCCGTGTGCCTTACAATAATTTGCAATTAAAGACGCATTTTGTTAACTAATTACCAACTACAGCTAGGGAAATGGTGCGCCAGCACATTTAAAACGATATTGTTGTGCAGTATAAGTGTAGTAGAATTGCGACGGTAGATTTGACAGCGTTCGGAACCAGATCAGATGTCTTCTCCGAACAGATCGGCAGTGAAAAGCCTGCTGGCAATATAGCTGCGATTGGGATCGGACGCATTTGGTCGTTGGCAAGAACATTCCCGTTATCAAATAGATATTCTGTTGGTTCCTTACAAAATATTTGTGCGCTGTACGTTTTCTACGCGTGTGATATTTCCACTAGCACGGTGTTCGATAAGTTTTCCACATCCGCACCAAAACATCCGTTCAACCCGGCTCTTGCGATGGCGAACCCATTTTCAAATTTTTTTGAATAGGTCTCCTAAGACCAGGCGAACAGCGCTTTGGGAGCGCTGCAGCACGAAGTCGTGTCATTGTAAGGAGTACTCCGGACGTCTTGAACCATGGATTGAACACAGCCGTTGTAGTCCAGCACCTTAAAAAGGAGTTGCATTGTGTTGTGACAATATATTTACTAAACTATGCCTCACACTCTCATTCCGCCTTTGGCAAGACACCTATCAACCTTGTGACAATTGTAGTCCAAGAGAAAGCAAAGCTCATGCTTCTGCAGATGAGGGAACATTGTAACGCGAGAGCGTTAATGGCTCAGTGTCGCAGAAAATCAGGTTTCGGTGGCGGCGTTGGCAGGGTTGTCCGTGAGTGAAAATTGCCGCATATATTTAACTATATGTATAAGGCACGCTTTGCTATACGACATGCGGTATATGCTGGTTATATTGCCACACCATTATATCGCTAAAGTTGCTCCTACCTTTTATTACATTAATGAAAAGCTTATTCCTCCGAACTTTCAGAATGACAGCCCGCAAACAAATGTTATGAAACAAAACACCGACAGTGCATGCCTCTTGTATTAAATCTTTCAGACTTAAATAAGTGCGAAACAGCAACAGAAACCTGAAAATGATGAAATTATTTTAGTGCAGCTGTGCTCTACCTCCATAATCGGCCCACGCAAGAGACCCCGTTTCCACCAGAAAGCTCGCCTTCGTAGATAGGGTTCGCCGCCAGAATCTCCCGGTAAACATCATGGTTACATAAGCTGCAGTTGCCGGGAATCGTGAGAAGCAGTCAAGGATGTTTGAATGCTGTCGCGTACCACTCTTAAAGGCGAAGCTTAAGAGGAAGCTTTAGCTCGGGCCCAACTCCGACGCGGCCTATTCGAATACATCTAAAACGCAAAAACGTTTTTCTGAGATAACCCCTGGACAGATTTTAATGAAATTTGTTGCATTTCAGGAAGAAAGATAAATTCTAGTGACTGTTGGAAGCGGAATTTCAATTTATGTTCTGATTTTTTTTAAAAAGATTTTTAAATATTCCACCGTTTGAAAAAGATAGAAGCATGAAGTTTACAAACTCATAGCTCTGCATCAAGAACAGCTATGGCGGTTCTGTAAACGGCATCCATTAGGTCATTCAAAGCGGACAAATTTGATATGTCATTTTACATCTTACGTGAATTTGTTACGGTGGCTACAAGGGTTCTGCAAAAGCTGTATTTCCATGTTACTAATGTTTTTATTTTCATATGTAACAAATCAATTTTGTCCGCTTTAGATGTTCTGTTAGACGCAATTCACAGGATTGTATTATCATTTTTTGTTGTTGAGTTACAGAGTTGTAAACTTGACAGTATCGTTTTTCGAAAATGTTTGATTTTTGCCAATTTTCAATAAAACATTGACGACGTAACTCAAAAATTCGAAACCAATAGTCACTAGATTTTAAGTTTTTCTTTTAAATGCAACAAACTTCGTGAAATTTGGTGTAGTGGTTGCCGAGAAAAACGAATTATCATTTTACATGCATTTAGATAGGCGCACAAGAGCTAAAGCTTCCTCTTGAGCGCCCTCCAATTTTCGTCAAAGCCGATATATCTGGATCAGAAATAAGTTTGTGTCCACAATGTTTTTCAGTTCGTGCATTAAGTGCTTTGCTTCAAAGAGGGTCTGAGCCGAATTTATTTTTGGCCTGCTCGTTCAGCAGGAACGGCAGCGTCTGTGAATTACTTTGCGCTCAAGATAATTCAGCAGTGATGGCGCTAGAAAAAAAAGAAATTTACCTGGAGGCTTCGAGCACACATTCCGAGAAGACGTAACGGGAAAAGTCAGCATCACGAAGACTGCGGGCAAACATAGCACCAACTTCATGATAGTGCACTGAGAAACACCCGTAACCTAGCTATCGGTCTGCTGCGCTCGGATGATCGTTACGTGCTCGAGCGCTGACCGCCACGGCTGTTGACTCAACTGCCACCGAGTGCTCAGAATGAAATTCATAGAATGACATTCTTCTTGTCAGCTGCGAAGCGCAAAGATGGGGATTGAGGCATGGCTTTTGTTTGAAACAGCGTTGGTTTTCTCTGTCACTGCGTGCAGGGCGAAGTTCCCTCAAAATTGATGACCCTTTATTGGGGCTTCGCCATTGTTAGCAGGCTGCTTTTTGAACACATACATCGCATGAAATATTCTGGAACCCCATACATGTACCGTAGTACTGATTTATTAAGGGCGTCTGTTCTTTACCAACTATAGCCTTTTCACTTCAGCTGCGTTGTTTTTAGAATGGTAAGTAGAGAAAGGAGCCTAATACGTAAATTACTACCCAAACATTATGCACGTGAGGGCCGCGAGACCACAAAGGCTATATAATTAAGTTAGGAAACAGCAGATAAAATAGTTTATAAATCTTGACCACACATAAAACTGCTTTATGGACTTGAGAGCCTTTAACGATAAAATATTGCAGGGTCTCTTAAGATCTCTCTTACGAGGTGAACGGCGAAAGCCAACTCTTCCTCCTTTTATCATTCACCTATTTCTTTTTGCCTCTTCTCTTTCTCCTCTTTCTTTTAGTCATTACTGCTCCCTACTAGGCATTTTTAGTCATTTGTAATGAATTGTGGTCATTACAAGCCGTCATTAGACATGTTGGTCATATCCTAGTCATTAGCAGTCATTAAAATTAAGTCATTCCAGTCATTATTTCTCACTACTGGTCATTACTAAGCATATTTAGTCATTTCTAATCAATTGTAGTCGTTACATTTAGTCCTTAGACAGACTGGTCATTTCGTAGTCATTACAAGTCATCTCAGTCATTATTAGTCATTACTGCTCATTACTAAGCATTGTTAGTCCTTTCTAATTAATTCTAGTCGTTGCAAGTTGTCGTTAGACATATCGGTCATTGAATAGTCATTAGAGGTCATTACCAATCCTTTCAGTCATTATTAGTCACTACTACTAGTAACTACTAGCCACTACTAGTAAGCACTTTTAGTCATTGTACTTTTAGTCAGTACAAGCCGTCGTTAGACATATTGACATATGAATTTCGTAGTCATTGGTAGTCATTACCAATCATTAGTAGTCATTTAATCATTACTACTCATTTCTAATCAGCTGTGCTCATTACAAGCAGTCGTTAGACGTATTGGTCATTTCAGAGTCATCAGTAGTCATTTGACATAGTAGTTCTGTAGAAACCCGCAAGGTGGAGAGAAGTAATGAATAAAGAGAAAATCAGACATCCACCCGTTCGAAGCATTGCTGCAAGGGAAACCCATACGGGTTCCTCGAAAGAAAAGCTTCATAGTTGAAGAAGAATTCGTCCTGGTCCAGGACTCGAACCCGGGACCACCGCCTTTCCGGGGCAGCCGCTCTACCATCTGAGCTAACCTGGCGGCTAGCAGATGGCAGGGCGAAGTCGAATTTGTTCACAACACGAAGCAAAGGCAAGTGTTCGACGTAGTAGTTCTATGGAAACCCACAAGGTGGAGAGAAGTAATGAATAAAGAGAAATAAAGAGAAAATTCGTTGACAACACGCTTCGTGTCGTCCACAAATGCGACTTCGCCCTGCCATCTGCTAACAGCCTGGTTGGCTCAGATGGTAGAGCGACTGCCCCGGAAAGGCGGTGGTCCCGGGTCCGAGTCCCGGACCCAGGACGAATTTTTCTTCAACTATGAGGTTTTTCTTTCGAGTAACCCGTATGGGTGTCCTTTGTAGCAACTGCTACGAACGGGTGGATGTCTGATTTTCTCTTTATTCATTAGTAGTCATTACAAGCCATTAGTAGTCATTGTTAGTCATTATTAACCTCTACCAATCTCTATTATAACGTTGCCCTTCACTGTCACTATCAATAATTTTTCTTTCTTTAATGTGTCTTTAATTTGTCTTCCTATGGCGTGATGAAGCTTCGGCGGATCCTCCGGCAGTCAGGTCTGCTGACACAAACTTCAGCATGAGCATAGAAAGGCTTTCGCCTTTATATGTAAACGATTCTTATATATGTAGAAACATTTGAAGGTGCTAGAACATTAATCTCCCATTTGCGCGATTGAGTATGGACTGTCGTGTCAGAATAAAAGAGTCATCACGATCTTTATATGTATATTGTGATATATTCTGTACAAACACATGTGTAAGGAGACTGATTAGTCCCCGTGCATCTATTTATTACAAATCAACGAGACCCCCAGTTTCAACAAACCTGACAAATATTGCCATCGCCGTATTAGACTTCATGCGGTGTACACAAACATTGCAAAACTTTTCTGTCGATTTCCGCCTAAGTTCTCAGAACGCAGAACTGCTCAAGGCATACGCCACGTTTTTGTGTGCGCACCTGGTACGCATATGTCCTAGACCGCTCCTGCAGAGTGGGATGTAGTCACGTTGCGATTCGCGCCTAGAGCACAGAATGTGTCAACCGCTACGCCCGTGCGTATTTCGCGCGATGAAGACATTGATGGAGTTCTCCAGATCTGCACGTTTCGGGGAGATCTTGGGTTTAACATCGAGTAAGTGCTTTTGTGCGTTTGTGGTGTTTCAGCAGCAACGGGCGTGTGTTCAAGAACTGGGTGTCGTTCTACCTTTCAGAGATTTGTCATTGGAAGTAGATCGTGGAAGGTGCGGTCAGATTTGACGTCTCCAGCCTTCACTTGAGCCATGATCGCCATGGTATTTCTTCACTTCGCTCGGCAGGGCAAGCATCACGCTGCTGCGCACGAAACTTGCAGGTTCGTGGATGACAGTGCGAGGAGCCGGCGGATAATTTAGACATAAACACCCCCTTCCTTGGTTTTACACGAGGCGATGACTCTTAGGGGACAAACACGCGTTGACTTAGCACGCGTGTGTACCATGTTAGAGTGCAGTAGGTGATGTTTTTAATAATTGCGATAGCAATTATATGGACACTTCAAGTGTCGGCATCACCGTGAGGTTCCGTTTGAAGTCCAAGGGCGATAAAATTGCCACTGCTTGCCGTAAACTTTATGTTCCACTGAAAATCCTCTACGGGATGTTTCAGAATAGGGACTGAAAGTCCCTATACGGGGTATTTTTATTGAGAGAACAATTATATTGGCACTGCAGGCACATTTCTGCCGTCGGCGTCCGCGTGAGGTTCCATGTAAATACCAAGGGCGATAAAATCATTGCAGTGCGCCGTATGCTGTACGTACGGGTGAAAGCGTGCGAGGTTCAGCCGGCGATCGCGGCTCAATCTCGCGCACGGAAGGGGTGAGAGCGGGAAGGAAGCGTGCCGTCTTCCGTCGTGCGCAGGGCTTCAGGAGTAGAGTAAGCAGCGGGGCGCGTTCTACTGCGGGCGGCCGCCCGGCCGCTCTATCTTGAAAGCCATCGGCAACGCGGACAAGGTCCAGCGTGGCTAGGTAGGGGAAGGGGGGGGAGGGGGTGTTCCACCCCGGTCGGCGCGGGCGGCAACGCGCGCCCAGGCAGCGTGCTTTTGTGGCGTAATTCGCGTTCATGCGAGATGCAGCACGAAGGTCAGTTTGCTCGCTGCTGCTGCCGCGCTTCCTTACTCCTCGGTTTTGATATCGAGTTTCCGCGGTCATCGAGGTGGATGCCTTCACCTGTGCTTGTGCATGCCTATGTTTACAAGTTTACACGGCCGATAAGCCTGTCCTACTATCCTTTTTTTCGTATAGCTGTCCACTAATTTTGCTATCATAATCGATGCTTCGCCTTTTGGACGAAACTGCGTCTTTTTTCCAGCCATTCTATGCTAGAGTGCTCAACAGGCACTCAACTTCTCACTGTGATAACCCTCGCAGCGGAAGAATATTGCACTGAAAAAGTAAAAAGAAAGAAAAGTCAGAGCCCTTCCCCTATGTGAGGACGGAAGAGCAGCGAAGCTGTAGTGCTGAATAGCTATAATAAATTCTGTATTATGGTTACACTATATTGGTTGAATAAAAGCACAAACGCATAACTTCGTTGTTTCTTTCGTCTTCTTACATTTTGGTTTGCATTTCTTATGTTCCTTTAGATTTTTTATATTCTTTATTTTTCATCTTTCAAAATTTATTTTATAATATTTTCAATTATTTTTATGTTTTACTTTTTAGTTTACACATATGCACTGACGATTCGACACGCATCGTCGTTGACAAGCGTTTCGGCAACAGCGTTACTTCTAAAAAAATTTGTATGCTTTTATTGTATACACTGCCGTTTCGACACGCACCATCACAGACTAGCGAGCCCACAGGGGTATGCGTTATTTAGCTTGGACTCTTTCTGAAGGATCCCATCTCCCTTTACCGAAGCTGTTACAATCCATATATTAAATTGAATACCTATTTTTACATTTCTTTGTAAAGTGAAGTGACGAAGCAGGCGGCCGGGACTGGCGCTTTGTTGCTGAGCTATTTACGTAAACCGCGCAAAGCCGGTAACGTTAAACCTACAAGAATCTTAGCATGCGTGCGCTCGGTAGGCAAACCAAGCGTAGCGGTCGCAAAGAGTTGTTATCTGCAGTCGAGCTCAAAAGTCTAGAGACCACGACATATGGAAAAAAAAAGAGATTTCTTCTAGCACAACCGTGCAACGTGAGATCGTATGAAAGCATGGCGATAGTCAAGTGCTCACACGTGGGCAGTACACTTGATTTCATCCTTTATGCTTAGGCGGAGAAGGATAAAGCAATTAAACGTCAACTCTGGTCCTTAAATTTTGTACCGACTGTACGTCTGCGACCGCTAAATCAAAAGTGGGAGACATGAAATGGCTGCGATTAGATAGTACCCATCCAGTTCTCGCATATTTGTATGCACTGCGAGCTTGGCGCACTATCTATCTATCTATCTATCTATCTATCTATCTATCTATCTATCTATCTATCTATCTATCTATCTATCTATCTATCTATCTATCTATCTATCTATCTATCTATCTATCTATCTATCTATCTATCTATCTATCTATCTATCTATCTATCTATCTATCTATCGATCTATCTGTCTGTCTGTCTGTCTGTCTGTCTGTCTGTCTGTCTGTCTGTCTGTCTGTCTGTCTGTCTGTCTGTCTGTCTGTCTGTCTGTCTGTCTGTCTGTCTGTCTGTCTGTCTGTCTGTCTGTCTGTCTGTCTGTCTGTCTTACGCCAACCCAGTGGCCTGTTTAATTGCTTCAGTCGCTAGGTTTGTGCTCCTGGTCGAGATGCCGTCGTGGTCGTTCATTGTCGTCACTCCAGCTTCGTGAACTGACTCTTACCACGCTGTCGTCGCCACGCCTTCTACTCCGAGCCAGTGGTTAAAATAGCTTGGTCAACACTTACGTGTTCAGTGTCGTAATGCTGTCGTGGTCATCGAATCGTAATCATTTCAGCTTTGTTATCTGACTCTCGTCATGCGTCACCGTCATGCCATTGTCGTCGTCATGCTGTCATGCTATCATTGTCATCACTTCAGTAACGACATCAAGTCATCCTCGTCATACGCCTTCATCATTCTATCGAGGTCATTTTTGTCATTCCAACCATGCAGTCGTCATTGAATCGGGATAGTGACGTACCTGTCATGCAGTCACCATCCTTTGCTCTCATGCCTCCATTATCAGACCTTAGTCGTGATGTAGTCGGGATCGTGCCATCATCGTCCATCCAGCTACGCCTTCCGGCTCTCTTCGTGCCATCATCGTCAAGCTATCGTCATCAGACAGGTTTTGTGATATCGTCACGCCATTGTCACCATACACTGGTCGTCATCACATTATGCGCATGCCGTTGTCTTCCTATCATTGACACTGTATCGTCGCCATACAATCGTCGTCATGCATTCGTCGTTGTACCGTTGTCGTTATGTCATCGTCGTCATGCTGTCGTTTCACAATCGTCATGTCAGTATCTTCATCCTATTGTCGTAATGCCGTTGCCATCACACCCCCATCGTCGGTCCATCGACGTCATTCCTCTTTCATCATTCTGTCGTATTCATGCTGTCGTCATTCAATGGTGATTATGCCATCGTTCTGATGCCATCATCATCATTGCGTTGTCGTTACGCAGACACTATCATGTATCTCGTCATACCGTCTTTGCCATGCTTCCTTAGTAGTGCGATCTATGCTAACAAATGCTTGCGCGCTGTTACCACGCAAGAGTTGCATTGCGCTGTTGCATCTTCTGTATCTGTTCCCACGGAAGCAACGGGGGGATGACGTCAAGGGGCGCACATATACGGCGGGGAATAAACGTCGGGGGCTCTTTTGCATGTCTTCGGGAACTGGGCGTGACCTGCTTGTTCTTTCATCGCTGATAGCTAGGCCACTTGGTTACTGCAGCATGCGGCGACACGACATATTGTCAGGAAGTTAACCTACCGACACATCCGACAGCAAGCACCGTGGCTTGCACAGTGCGCGGCCTTCAAGAGCTCCCGTAGCTGGATTTCGACAACATGTCAGAGTGGCCGGCGTGCAGCCACACGTTCGACGACTATCGCTACATATCAGACCTGAACGAGCTCTGGGAGGAGGCACAAGTGCGTGACTTGCTGTACACAATGGGACGAGAGGATCGAGACATCTTTTCTATGTTCAACCTTTCGACCGATGATGCGAAGAAGTTCAACGTCGTTAAAACGGCGTTGGACCAGTACACCATCAAGTAGCGCAACTTGGTGTACCAAAGCGCGTGCTTCCACAAGCGGCAGCAGATGCCCGGAGAATCCGTCGACCCCTTCATGACTGCGCTACGCCTTCTAGCGGTGTGACTTTGGCGACTCCAAGGAACACCTCGTCAGATACCGTTTTGTCCTCGGTCTTCGAGACGACAGGCTTTCTGAATCTATTCAAATGTACGGCAAGCTCACTCTCTCAACGACGCTATCGAAAACACGGCTGAAGGAAATGATCTACATGCAACAAGACTTTCGCGGATCCAAAGGCGTCAACGACGGTTCCTTGTTCCTGGAACGCGGCGAGGTTGGCGTTATTGCCATGCGACATCAGCAGAAACAGCGGTCTCCGGAAACCAAGGTTCAGCACGTTAGGACGAACACTCCAACTTCTGTGGCGTCAATTTGCACGCGAGGGCTACCTGCCCAGCGAAGGCACAGAAGTGTCACAGCTGCGGTAACAAGGGACAATTCAGTAAGCTGTGCCTCAAGAAAGCTTCAGAACAACGGTAGGTACGGGTCTCTTTGGTGCTCATGTACTCGGGCAATATTTTTGGGGGGCGCTGTCAATGCATGTCACTGTTTACGCAGAGAAGGAGATCTGCAGAGAAAAAGACAGATTAAAAAGATTTAGCGATATTACCAAATTCTATGAAAATTTGAGGCCAATATTGCCATCGCCTTACACTAAACTGAACAGAGCCGAATCCATTGTTTGGAGGCGATTACAAACAGAAACCTATACGAGTCCCATACAAGTAGCGACTTTATACTCTGAGGTATACGAGAGCGATATATGGAAGCTATGCAAGTCTGCTAGAGTGACCCTTCAACACACGTTGTGGGGGTGCAAATTATATCAAGATAAAATAGTAGTCTCCTCGGAAAATCTACGGGCGCGGTGGTCGGCCGCGCTGCTAAACTCAGAACTCCAAGACCAATTATGGGCCGTCCAGCGAGCCGTGGAGGCTGTATGGGAGCAACAGCTCCCAGTGGCCATCTATAGGCGGCCCCAGGCCCGGACCTCCCAATTGGCAGGTTCCAAATAGTTCTCACTCGCTCACTGTCAATGCATCGAGCTCGTGTCACAATTTGTTCAAGTAAGAATTAATGCAGTACCAGTCTTCGCTAAGGGGGATACGGGCGCGGAAGTTCCTGTAGTACCGCCATCTTTTCCAGGCTTACCCACTAGTCTAGGGAGGGCAGACGAGGTTCTGACTATTGCAAGTGGGGCTCACCTGAATGTTCTGGGCGAATTCGAGGCTGAAGTTCAATGGAAGGGAAAATCTTCCTCAGCGCCATATTCTTCTCCATTTGCCAGGTCTCGAAACATTAGGGATAATTGAGTTCGCGAAGCCCTTAAGCAAGCAGAATAATAACGAGGCCTCCCGCCTGCAAACTTTCAGCAGCCTTGGCACAATTCCAAGCAAATATCGCATCAGACTGAAGTCGGAAGCCGTCCCATTTGTTATATGCGCACCACTCCTTATAGCGAATCCACTGAGAGGCCAGGCGAAAAAAGAAATTTAGAGAATGGGTGGGGAAGGAGGGAACGGGCATCGTTCGCAAAGTTGACGGGCCAATCGATTCACCGGTAATGTTCCAGTCGTAAAACCTTCAGGAGACGTCAAGATATGCGTTTACTTGACGCAGCTAAACAAATCAGTTTTGAGAGAAAGGTGCGCAGTATACCTATGGTATCAAGCGCTAGGTTCGTTAGCTAGCGCAAAGTGTTTCTCAACACTAGATTGGAATTCAGGCTTTCATCAGCATCCACTCACGAAGAACGCGGAGGAATTATATTAAGTAATTTCGCCATTTAGGCACGACTGTTTCATGAGGTTACCTTTCAGCCTTGCACGAAGAATACACAAAAAGGTTTCTGGCTTTAGCCAACAAATTATGAGACCAGGCAAAAATGGGCAAACCCTGTAAAAATGTGTTTATTACCAACCGTGGCAAAACCATTTCCGGCTCCGGATCTCAATTTCGACATACCCAACACGTTGTCTATAATTACACTAACTTGAAGACAGAGACGCCGGAGTCTGTGAAACTTGTTATCCGCTGGAAGCCCTGAGCAATCTTCATGAGTCGCTCCTCAAAACTTCATAAATCCAATGCATGGCAGCGTTGGTCACGCCAGCGTCCTCGAATTCCAGCTCCTTGTTGTTGCGGAAGCATGCCTGCGAACAGACAAAAGCGCGTTCACGCACAAACATTAAAATAAAATATGTCCGTAATAAGACCCTTGCCATATCTCAGCAGCATTACGAGGAACGTGTGACTTGCGCGAACTTTCGTCTTCCAATGTTCGACCATTGAACCAGAAAGGTGAATCCTCATGATTGGTGAGTGGGCTTGCGCCCAGAGGTTTAAGACAGAGGGATGGCTTCCCCTCGCGTATGGCCGCATTGACACGCGATGATTGAAATAATTAAGATTTGTACTGACCGCCCCTTTGAATCGAGGTGTGGCAATATGTAGTCACCTAACCTGCCTTCCGGGGGGGTCCTACAACGTAAAACTATTCCAACGTGATTTTGTTCCAATCTCCTGACGTCAAATTTGCGTAACCGCCGATGTAAGCATGGGGTGGTGACCCGCAGCGTTGCCTCAACAGCAACATCAAACGCCCTCTTAGTTTTTAGGAGGTCACGTTGCTATCAAAACGAATGACATTGCCTAGATTGAGGGGTTTTTTGTTTGTAAATGGTTGCCACGAGGCGAGGAGCTCGCTCAAGTGGAGAGGGTTTCGATGGGGCCGCGCCGGCGCACTCAAAATACATAACCGGATGAAGAGGGCCCTGCCGGCGTCTACGATTGGTCCGCTTTCTCTGACTTCGCTTGCTGTGGCTGGTCGAAAATTGCTGCGGCGTGCAACGCAAGGTTAAGAATGCCGCCAAAACGGCTCCTCAGAAGAGAAGAGATGGCAGAGCGAGGTCGTAATCGTGTCAAAAGTGCTCGAAAACTTTATAGGTAAACACAGAAAGCGTTATTATACGCAAATAAACCCATGCTCTCCGGAAGGTGCGAGTAGCCAGTGCCTGAGCGATCGGCGGCAGCCATCTTTTATTCCTTTCAGAACCAGGCAGCCTGCGGCTATTCAGAAAAGAAATCACTTTTGTTCGGCATATTAATGCATCTTTAACGCGTGCACGCCACTTTGACGCGGTGAGTTTTCAAGGTTTTCTGACGTCGCGTTACAGGCAGGTGAAGTGGTGGGAGTCCGAAAGCTCTTGACCAATAACCGAGGGCTAATGGCGAAAAGGCGTCGAATAAGAAATAACTTTTTATTTTGTTCGTTCCAATCATGTATAATCCGTGTGTACACGTCATATCAGATGGAGAGCTATCGCGGTTTTCGTGACGTCGCGTGACAGACAGGTGAAATAGGGATAGTCCAAAAAGGTTTTTGGCTAATCGCGGAAGGCTGATTGCAGAATTGGAACAAGACAGTTTGGAATAGATTTACATTATAGCGCCTCTGTGTTAGCTATTCATGTGTTCTCATATCATGACCTAGAAATTTACCTATCTCTGGCCAATCTCGCCACGTTTTGTGTGCCAGCGAGTATCCCGTACCAATTTGTCCCCTAATTTTCTCCCACCATATCTCCATACGTCTTTTGCTTATTTTGACTGCTGGCCAGTTAAAGGTCGCATAAGCTTTAGCACTTGAGAAGCAAGAGTTTCTGATAAGTAGAGGTTACATAGCGCAAGTGCTGCTAGCGCTATTATGCGCCACGTGAGCGAACTCACCCGGGTATTTTGGGATATCAGAATACCACAATTACTTAGGTCGTAATTTAGCTCGTATTATTGCTGTGTTCTTCCGGCGGCTGCTTCCCAACTCAATTGACACATGACAACGCATGCCAACTCCCGCATACAACGGCTTACCCCCCCACGACAGCTGGTATGAAGAGCAGACATTACAACAAAATTTATGTGCCTCTCACTGGATAGTTTTATGCTAAGGATAGTTTTTGTATTTTAAGGATTCCTGAGATTCCGCTGGAGTAGGACTGCCTTCTCAGTGACCTGCCGTCAAGGTCTAAATCGATTACGGAGTGAGAAGCAATATTAGCAGTGGATCGTTTAAATCGTCAAATCAAACTAATGGTATGTTGTTTTGAAGCAGCTCGCCGCTGTACTTGGTGTAAACGCGCTTCAATGCATGTTACATTCGAGTTCTAGAGCAGTGTTCTGTATTCAATAATAGAAACAAAGAGTAATAAAGCAGATCTAAGGAGTAAAAAACAATACAACTAGGCCTGATGCCGCTGCACTGTCCTGGCGCTGACCTACGCCTGATCACAATTAAAAATCTTTTACATTCTAGGAAGTCGCAAGATCTTAGCATATCTCACACAATTTATTTTCCTGTATTAAAGACAAAGTTGACGGGTAGCTACGCTATTCATGTCGTTATGTAAGACATTGGAATGTTTTGCGTGCCTGTGGAGCTTGCTCAGAGCCTACGATGCCATTGCGAGCTTTATAACAGAACTGTGTAAGTCGTAATCTTCGCTTGCAACAAGGGCGTCAAGTGAAATACAGACACGTGGTAAAGTCGTTGAAACAAAATTAAGATGGTGCGGAGGTGCGCAGGCTACGTATTTAAAAGAAGTTTTTTTACCTCGTTAACCCCGGTCTAAGTGCTGCTAACTGAGAAATCGTTTTGCTGGCCGTCCAATGAACCAATGCTCATGACGTCAGCTGCCATAGAAAGAAAGTTCACATCTAAAGAACATCTGGATGACCTTTATAGGCCACTAATTTCCTGTAAAAATTCCGGCCATGTTTTTGATTCCTTTTAATTCACTGGTGCCGCGGGAAGGTTGCCTTCCGATAGCGATGGGCCTCAACAATACATATTTTGGAAGCGTTTTGCTCAAATAATGAGCCCGATAGCGCACTTTGACAACTCGTAGTAGTTATACACCTACTTCAAGGGCTCGATACCGGGTGTGATACTGTGCCGCTGCAGCGGCTTCATGTACCGACTGGAGTGAGCCGGGCCAGGAACATTTGTGAACTTTGATTGGCGTTCGCAATAAAAGACCTCCGGTAGCTGGGATAAATAGAATGCTCCCCCATCTGCGTTCCTCCCTGCCCATCAAGAAGTCTTTAAACATAAATCAACTAATCATTGAACAATTTAGCAATTAAAATGGTCATTTGTAATTGTAATGGCATGCTACTGTGCTTCAGAGAAGCAATATATTTGAGAGAATTCAGTGAACTTTAGATGGTAACTCATAGAATCGCACAAGAATCGCTTGGACAATGACTGGAAACCAGCTTGAACTACTCGACTACAATGATTCCGGAAGCATATAGGCTTGATTCAAAAAGCGCAAGATGGCATGAAATATTGTTATCCTACGTTAAGCTGTTACTTGCGGTTAGTTGGCTTAGTATTGCTTGTATTTTCTTTTGGTGTGTGCACTTGTTTACATACATGAAAAAAAAAGAAAACAGAATAGAACCTGTAACTAGGTACGTGTTCTTAAAAAAGAACTTAGCTTTCTTACCATCATTTTCATGAAGATCCGCATTCCCTCCGTGCCCCCTACTGAATAAAATCCAGGCTGAAAAGAAAGGAGGCAATTCTTCCTTCACTGACTGAAATACTCTTTTTTAGTTGATGCAGTAGTGTGCAACGTTGGACTAGTCAGTGGTGCACAGCTTCTGAAGTGCAAGTCTGCTAAGCAAGACGAGCACACACACGCGTGGTGTTGTCTGCCTATTTGTCTGTCTGTTTTGAACTTGCAGCGCTGTCACGAAATTCAGAAGCCTCGTTAGGCGATACTGGCCAGAGATGACTTTCGTTGCTGTGACACTGTCAGAAAAAGCTGACGGTTGAGTTGTTCAACAGAGCAAAACTGCTTCTTTGGTAGCCGAGATCTTACAGCAGAACAGTCCGACGTTTCTCTGAGCCGTCGAGAAAAATTCTTCGAGGTCGTAACGACTTCTACACTATCGTGATACGGTGACATATACCAGAAATGCAGCTCTATTGGCTAGAGCGTGCGAAAATGCGCTAAACAGAAGCTTCTAAACTTGTGGCATTGTGTGACTCCGGGTTGCTTTTGTCGTCCCAAAATAAATTTGGGCAGTGGTTTGAAATTCAGAAACTACTTTGTAGTTGAAAACAATGCCACCAGGTTCACCACGAGCACTGCCCCCTATTTTAGGACCATCGTAATTCGGCTTTTGGGTAAAGTTTGTTTCGCATGCAAGGTGACGTCGCGGCACTGGTCTCGGCGACTGAGCCGCAACGCGGCGCGCAGACGCAGCTTCGCTTCACATCCTGCACATTGATATAGTGAACTAGAGGGCTTTCTAGTGGCGCGACCGAAACGCGCTCCCCTTGCTTGCCCTGCCCATGTCCCCGCTTGTGGCGAAAGTAGCGGTGGCGCTGTCATCACCCACTCTTCCCATTTAGTTTATACTGCGGCATGGCCGGCGTGAGTTTTTCCGTGTCGTGTGCTTGTTTAGACTCGTGAAACGGCTAAAATGGCAGTGTCTAAACCGTTGTTACGCACCAGGTTGCACAACTGGATAGGCGCGTGTGCAACAAAGTTGTAAGTTATCTATTTTTAAAGCCCCGAAAGACGAAGAACGACGACTTTTTTGGGAACGTAACCTCCATCGGCTTGACAATTAAGCCGCTTGACGCCAATTGCGGTGTGCGCGAGTTGCCCCTTGAACCGCATTATATTGCGGGAGACTACGTGCATATCGATAATGATGTTGAAGTTCGAATGCCAAGGGGGACGCAACGCCTGTCCCTAATGCAGTTCCGACGATGTTGCCCAGCCTGCATGCATATTTGACACGATAAACTCCGGCTCCGAAAAGTGGCGTTAATTGGCAATAATTGTCTTAGCTATTACAATCTTGCCAAGAGCGTCATTGGATCAAACATTCGAGAGTAATGTACAAGCTCGCTTTTGACAGTTAAACACCAGACTGCTATATATCTATAGTTCGTACAAGTAGCAGTTGACTTGTTGCTTGATGAGGGAGATCATCAAGGAGCCATATGTTCGCTTGATAGCAGCTCTCTGACTGTACTGGACCACCCAAACATTATTCACTGTAGTGACCCAAGACTTACTGATTATGTGGCAGGCTTTGTTGCAAGGAAGTGTGTACTGAAAACAAAGTGTAGTGCATGCATGAACCAGCTTCTGCTGCCTGCTTCAGATGGAAAGTGCTTAAATATTGCCGTTTTCACAAAATCTTGCGACTTCGCTGATCTCTGCCCTTCACTGAAGCTTTCCGTGTTTATCAGTGAACTTGAAGACATTTTCACTGGCTGGTTTAGCAAGAGTTAGCTACATAGAGACAGCATTATGGATCTGTTGGCAGTCATCAACAGGAGCAGCATTGGTGGTGTTCGTTGTGGTGAACATTGGAAGGTATTAACCGCGAAGTTGATCGGTTTCTTACGTTGTCACACGAATGCATTTCTACATCAATGGTCTGAATAAGTCTCATGATGAGAAACGAAGTGCACGGCAGCATCTGAAGTGAAGTCGATTATAAATGGCTGCAGTGCCATAAATGTATGCTGCCATTCTTGTGCCTCTTCTAACGCACTCTATTAATTTTTGAATTAATGTGCCGATAAGAAACTGTTTTTGAACAATGTGAATAAATAACATGTGCTTTTGTTCCCACGTCTGATGACCGCAAGCTGGGAGAAATGGGAAACAAGATGTATACAGTAAAGTGTTGTATTTCTTCAATGCCACTCGTAAACCCAACATATAGTGAGCTCCCAAACCATTCGCGTAGTGCATCGGCAAGAGTAGTTAAGTATTCAAAAGTAGTCTATCTGATTGAATCTGCGACAAGTTATCATATCTGGGCAGCGGGCACAGCAACGTGGCAGCGGGTAAAAGCTGGCAGAAAAAGAGTGATCATGTAGGCGCTGCCTACCCAGTATGCATGGATGTGAGCTGCAGTTTTGAACATGTGGACATGTAAATTTAAAGCGATACTAAGATTTTTTTTTGATCGAATAGCGTTTTACACGCCAGCACGGCCAGTTGCGTGCACGGGACTGCAAAATAAAGGGATGGTATCGTGTGCACGTATTCATTCATTTTGCACTGAGAACAGAAAACGTGAGAAAAAGAATGGGTGTAAGGAAATATGATAGAATGCCTGATCGGTGCACCCATTCCTACGTGACGCGCTTCCGAGCGTGCTCGGAAGCAGATAGCGGTGCCGGTTACTGTAAGAGCTTCATTAACGTATAGCACTGAAGTAATCAGCAAAGCGGTTTTAAATATACTCCAGGCACCTCCCATTAACGAGAGCATCCGTACAGATGCGCTTTCCTTACGAACAGCTGAATAACTATAACTGACGTACAGTGAGCTCGCTAAGCCAATGCGCCCCCATTTTGTTCCTAGCTTGGTACTGATACACGGGCCACGCCAACACTTCGTTCTGTGCGCGCATATGGACGTTTTTTTTTCCTTCCGAAGTACCTGCTAGCGAGTTTCTCGTAAAAAACCCGTTCAGTATAATGCTGCCCCGCTGTAGGCTGCAATGCGGTTGGCGGCATTTGTCGAGAGTGGTCGACGCCAGCGCCGGGCGCCGGGCGCCGTCTTGGCGTTCGGGCGCCCTGTTGGCAGGTCCGGCGCAAGAGGCCTATGGACCGCTTTTAAAGAAGCTTGCGTCACTTTTCACCTCTAGCCGTTCAAGTAGAAAGGCGGCGGCTCTTGTAGAGCTTGGGCTATGTGACCTTTTAACTGAAGAAACAAGACCAATGAGAACTACGAACGCGCTAGCTCGGATTTGTAAAGAAAAAAAAAAGGAAACCTACATATGCCGCAAAAAAAGAAAGAAAAAAGAATAAGGCACAGCGTGCCATTTCGTCCAGTCTGTACGGACCAATATAGTCGTCAAGTGCGGGTGTCGGGGTGGTTGGGCGCCACGTGCGATGACTCATCACGTCGGCACGCGTGGCGGCCGTGTATTCAACGAAGCGCCATGACGTCTCTGTCCTCAGGCGCTTTAGGTGGCCTCCCGATTGGGCGCTGTGTGGCCTGACGTCACTGTCGCGAGGCGCGCGTGGCGACCGTCTGCTTGGGTGTGGTGTGGCGGCGGCGATGGCGGCAGTTTACTTTGCAGTATCGTGTGGGAAGGATGCCTCGTCTCGCCAAACAAGTGTCTCCCAACACGCGACGTGCGGCAGCCGCTGAACGCCTGAGCGTATACGTCGCATGCATCAGGGCGGCGAGACGCGTCCGACACCACAGAGTCCAAGGACGCGACGGGCCAAGGCAAGAGAGGCAATGCGTTTGAAGCGACTCGCTGCATCTCCGGCTACCAATGCAAATGATGCTCGGGAGCGCCGTGACCGCCATCTTGCCACGGCAAGCCGAGCAAGTACAAATCAACCGAGTGAAGTGGATGATGAGGATGGCCAACTACCCCCCGACACCGCCATGGAAGACGCGTCTCCTCCTGATTGACAAACGGCGCTGCGACAGTTCGGCGCTGCAAAGCAGCCATCCTGGATGTGGACCCACTAAAGCACAAGGAGTTCACCGGTCGTGATTTGCAAGCCGACATCCTCCCAGATGACAGCTTTGAAATGATGGACTCAGAAGAGATCGAAACGATAGACATAGGCGTAAACGACGTTGCAGGCATTTAATAAACAAACAAACATTCGCATAACAGTGTACGAGTTGTGTGCCTCCGTGGTGTTTCCGACGCAACAAATTGCCATTGGCAATGGTGTCAGGTTTCCGCCGTTTCACACTTTAGTCCCGACAACGTGACTTCCGTTTTTTCGGCAGCATGCACCGCAGGGTCTACGCGGCGAAGTCTCTTCACGTCGTTTTCACGAGAACGATCTGAACTGTCTGTCCAGCGTCGTCCAGCGTCAACTGTCTGTCCAGGGCTCCACAGTTTGTGAACAGCTAGAACGCAGTTCAACAATGCTGATATCAATTTGCGACCTACACGCGATCACTTCATTGAAGGTGTAGTATGGTTCAGGGATGTCCATTGGGCACTTCCTGAGCAGCCAACATGGACTGACATGCTAGGTAAATTGGCAGCATTGAATAACTTTTTATATTAACGTGACGTTCTTCAGAGGGTGTTAAGCCAATTAGATAACAGACCATCATCAGAGACTAAGATTCTCGGACCATGGCCCCATGCGTCGAAGGCTTCCAAAGCGATGCGGGCATTGCTACGTTTCATGAAAGCGACTGGCCTCAGTCATTGATTATAGGCGTGAAGTTATGGACATCCGCATGTACTCACACCGATAGTACCTTCTTCCCTCTCTCTCCTTTCTTTTGCTCCTTTAAACCCCTTCCCCTGTGTAGGGTAGCAAAAAGGACGTGCGTCTGGTTGACCTTCCTACCTTTCCTTCCTTCCTTTTCATCATCCTCCCCTTAATATGTCGTTCCAGCAAAATCATTGCTGACACGTTTTATCTTTCGTGTATTGTTTGTGTATAATGTCAAAGTTGGCAATAAAGAAAGAAAAACAAAGGCTGGCGTGGCTGAGTGGTAGAGTAGCTGATTCCCACGCAGCGGACACTGGTTCGAGCCCGGCGGGAACTGGATTTGTTTCCTCATTCCCCGAGATAGCTGCTACGGACATCGGCGGCTGCGGCGGTGGTGGAAACAGCTGTTGAATGAGCCCATAACAGCATAATACCAATGTGCACTAAGCCGCTAAACAATGCGACCTGGTTATTGTTACAGCATGGTCCACTACAAATTTCATAAAACCGCACTTCCACCAGGTAACCGCACACGGTGTAAGGATTGGGAGGTCAATCCCACCGCTCGTAACCAGTTGTCAAGATTGGAGTCGGGCATGAATTATATGGTAGCTGGCCCATGCCGTCGTCGAACTTATCCACGCTGAGGACGTTGTTGAAGGGAAGGACTGCTTCTCATCGAGAACGAGGAATATGGGTTTATTTACAGTATCTACATAAGGACGTTGAAGTTCATCCGTCTAGCACGACTGCGAGAGAAAGTACACTGAGCAGCCGCACAACAGTGGTTTATAAACACTCGGTCCTCCGTCGATCCCTAGGTGAGGGAAACGTTCGATCAGTAGACGTAGACAAGCCGCCATTGAGCGGGAGGGCTTCCGCACCGGTTTCACGTACTCCACCGTGGGCAGACGGACTTCGCAGAACTCGGGGCTTTCGTCAGGAACGGTGCGTGGGAAGAGGCCTCCGAAGACGTTCCCTCGGGACTTCCCTCTCTCACGACAGACCGGGTCGGCGGTGGCGTGTTCAGTCACAAAGCCTGGTTCGTCGAACTCATCTCGGCAATCCCGCGACGCAGAGTGGCGGACGCGGCGCATTGTCCGGCGCACACAATAGACTTAGTGACGCCGTTTGGCTAGAGGGTGACGGTGGCTTTCCAGGAAATGTCGACGCCGATCTCGCACCTGGCTGGCGAAACTTGCACCTCAGCAGGCCGTTCTTAACAATAGGTACTACGTCGGAAACATGGTCATTATAGGCGTAGCAAAAGGTTTTCATGTTCCAACCGCAGGCTACACACTTCTGTTGGCCACCATCCAAGTTTCTCGTAGGTGCTGAAGGCTGTATGAAGGCTGTATGCCTTCATTTCTTAATCCGGATCTCCTACATCACTCGTGCTGGAGATATTCCTTCCTAGCTTTATTTCAATAACCAATGAGTGCTGGCATAGAATGGAGGATGAAAATATGAAGCCCTCGTACTTTGAAACAAACAGGCCAGGCTGGTAAATGACATTGAAAGTTTTTTACTAACCTATACGCAAGAAAGAAGGTACACTCACATAGAGATGCAGGAAGTTCTTGAGCATGCAATCACCAGCCATAACTTTTCTCGCCTTTCTCTGCATTTTGAAAAAAAGAAGTCACGGTTATGATTCAAAGACTGGAACTGTGAACTGCCTATTCTAAAAAGATCGTCGTTATAAGCAAATTAAGAGCAAGAATCTCTTGAACTGAGTGACAAAAGGTTGTAAATGAGTTCGGCAGAACCCCGCAAGGTGGAGAAAGTTTCATGAAAAAAATCTTGAACGAAAAGAAAGGGAACTGAGGGGCTCGTTTTTGATTAACCATATAAGAAGCGAACAAAGAGACACTGAGGAAGACATGGGGACAGTTACTTGCACTTACTAATTGCATTCAAGAAATGAAAAGAAAAATGGTAATGAAAGCACATGAAAAAACAACTGGCCACACGTGGGATACGAACCCACATCTTAGCATTACGCACGCGATGCTCTCAGCAGTTGAGCTACCGCGGCGCTGTTTTGTGTTCCACATTCTGAGCTATTTACATCCACCGTCAAGGTTTTTTGATATGTAGCTATGTCTTATGATATGATTAATAAAAATTGGACCCCTAGGTTCCCTTTCTTCTCGTTCATTACATTACGAGGTTCTCGAATCTGGCAACGTTGATCCCTTCAGAGTAGCGGTGTGGGTTTATTTACCAGTTGCCGTCACCCCAATAGATCATGTACTCGTGACGCCTGCGGCAGAAAGGACGTTCCACATCCGCCGCCAAGGTTTGTGGGTGGTGGCACTGCCTAACTCTCCCAGGGATATTTCCAGTGGTAAAACACAAATACCCAAGAAAGTGGAGGGGAAAATTTCGCTATGGTAGCTCAGTTGGTAAGAGCATCAATGCAAAGACGTGGATTGGTATTTCACGTGCGGCCAGTTGTTTCTTCATCCACTTTAATTTCTATTATTTATATATGATTTACTTCAAATAGCAAGTACAAGTAATTTCCCCCATGTTGTCCTTGGTGTCTGTTTTTTGGCTTCTTAAGATATTAACGAAGAATTAGCATTTACCCGATAGTAGCACCTTGGGAATACTATTGCGTAAATGGTAGTATATTGGATGATGAATAGAATTTGGGAAGATGGATCTCTACTATAGGAACGGAAGGAAGTATCCGTCATTTTCATGCCTAAGCCAGGCGAAGTGCCTGCGATAGCTAAACGGAGACCCTCATCCCTGACCTCGTGTTTGGGTAAAAGTATGGAATATCATCCTTAACAGGCTCGTACTGCGCGTGAAAAACATCCACTACCTACCACACAGTTGGTTAGCTTATCGAAGCGATCATCCACTCCGGATATGCTGCTCCGAATGTACGAGGACACAACGTCAGAGCAGACCACAAGTAAACGCCAACCTGACCATTGATCTTCAAGAAAGCGTTTGACTACGTGTCTCATGATGCCAAGCTGGAGAAACTATTCTTGCAACACTTGTGGGAACAAAATCTAACGCTGTGTGCGCGACCACCTTCTCGGGCGTCCCTTGAAATTCGGAGTTAGAGAGCGAACTTCCTAGAATAATCAGCACCCAGAAAAGGGCACACCACAGAGCTCCGTGCTTTATGCGACATTATTCGACTTAGCGATGTGACGCATGCTCAGACCCCTGCAGTGTATATTCGTATTCGTATATTGTGTATTCGTATATTCTATGCCAAGCATAGAATATACGAAGATGACGTTTACCACCTGAATTCCGAAAAGAAGCTCTCCAGCGCACATTCAGAACACGCTGCAACAGGACCTGAACGCAATGCACGCTGCAGCGCATTCCATGAGCATCACGTCCTCTTCGCAAAGTCTGGATTCTGGTAAACAACAGGTGGTGGAAGCCACCCATATCCTCATTCATAATGAAGGAAGGCACACCTCCCAACCATGTGAGATAGGTGCTTGGTCTTCGTATTCAACATGACAGTGAAGCAGGTGCCATTCAGCACTTTCTGAAAGAAACTGAACAAGCGCTTCACGATGAAACGCTAACCCAATGCATATAAGGGCTTCTACAGAACACAGTACTGGTGTTTAGGCTTTGATATCACGTTCCCTATATCAACCTAAAGAGACACCAGAAATCAGCAGGGCAGACTCGTGCCCAAGCCCACCAAGTTTACCCGGGGGCACCTATTAACGGAAGCACATAATTGTTTCAACAAAAGAAGACACCCAGTCGGCATTACAGCAGCTGATCAGTGTGCTCCCAAGGAAACAAAAGATCAGACTCTTATGAGCACAGCTGGGCAGAGAAATTCTTTACTGACTGGGCTTTGTATCCACGGCAACACCGCCGCCGGAACTCTGATACATACCACGAAAAATAACAACACTGCTAAACACTGCGCTGATTCCCAATCGTGTGGACCCCCCGAAACATGCCGCATGTCTAGGCAAAGGGTGCAGAGCTACCAGAAAAACATTGAACGAAACCCATTTAAAACCACTTATACATCGATGCCAGCGCCAATGATAGGGCTTCGACAAAAGTGATTCTAGACAGCAACAACATCAGCATTCGAACAAGATGACATGCCACCAATGGAAGCCCACTGAGCCAAACTCACAAAAATTATTATAGCCATTGAACAGAAGCCTAAGCGAGTCACACACGCAGTTATACTTACGGACTTCAAACACGCGTGAAATATTCCGAAAGCAGGGAAAATTCTGAAGAAACTTTCCAGGCACGCAGCCCAATACCTCCAGACAAAAACAGACATCATCTGAATGCCTGTGCGGGGGGGAATGTAAGGGAAGTAAAGAGCTAACCAGCCCCCCTTCGCTGCACTGCACCGGGTACCTGACGTGCGTGACCCAAACCAGACAATCTTACAGCTGATGCGGAACTTCTTACGCACTTACCAAGACGATAGAAATACTTTTCGCAATATCAGCACCAAATTAAGCCGAAGACAGGGTTCAATTATCTGAGAAGAGTAGGCAAACTGTTTACGAACACCGGGTCGACTCCATGTGATATGGGGCTTTACAAGTGAACCTCAAGTACAATGCACATTGCGCTGAGAATACTTCATTGTGCCACATACACTTTGAGAGTGCAATACCCCACCTGCACCCCTCCCACCAAGCTGCCAAGACGCCTTGCCCCCAATTTACTGGTGGCTTACTCAAGTCACGACACCGGAAGCTCGAGGGTACCTGCAGGAATTAATTTCAGTCGGCTTTGACAATATGCGCCAGTGAGGCTCTGTACTTGGGGCCGCTGAAAACCCAATTACAATATTAAATAAATTTTTGTCTATCTCCCTCCTGCTCGCCGAAGCTCGTGTCTCGAGGTGACTCGAGACACGAGCTGTTAAGTTAGATGAATCGTTAAATTCGAACTCTGTTCACAAACGCACGAATGCGTCAATACGCTTTTGTGCAACTTTCTTGACTGCTAAACGCTACCTGCCTCTTGCAATCGACGGCGATCACCTGGGGGCTTGAGAAGCCTTGCAGTGCCAGTTCCGATTTCTGATTTCTAAGCCACATGGAGGCACCTGATTTAGTGGTATTTCACCACAATACGCCAACGATCCACCATGAGAAGGCGCCCCATCAAAGTAAAGAAAGAAAGAGTGATACAAAAGAGACACGAAACCATAGAGTTTCTAAATAAATACCCTAGAGGGAAATGTGGCGCTAGTGTCTACGGTGGCTCTCATGAGCGTTGCCTATACCTACATGGGAATGATGGGAAGTACAGGCTTCGGATTGACTTCGATCTTTAAACTGGTGGCGCTTGCTTGCGGTGCAGTAAACGAAGCTATACTCAAATATTATTGCGTAAAATCTAACTTTGTTTCTGCAGTATGTTATATAATGTACAACACCTTACACAAACTTTCTAAGACTCTGAGATGGAAGCATGGTTTACTATGGTTTATCACCAGGGCACACCAGGGTATGCATTCTTGTGCGATTCTGTACCCGATTTAACGCCACAGAATAGTTATTTAATTATTTTTGCAACAGCAATAACAACCGTGCATGTACTTATATAAAATGCTCATAAAGTGTTTATGGAAGTAAAAAAAGATGTATTATGAGAAAGTGTTGCGCCTTTGAGAGGAATGCTACAGGTGTCGTCTAATAGGATGCCTGCTCACTGCGAACGCAATATTTTTCTTGCAGAGGACAGGCACTTGCGACCTCTCTCGCTCTTTCGAAAGGCTGCGTCGGCTGTCACGATTGCTGAACGTCTCAAGCAAATGTGCTGCAGTGCTAGCTAGGGCGCTTGTTGTCGCCTATGAGTATGCTTCATTATATTTTATATTTACGTACCGCTTCTGAAGCGTTATGGCGTGGCTTTGCACTTACCCATTTTGCGACAGCAGACTACAGCCAGCAAGCAGCAATCTTTCCTACCACAAGTAAGTTTGTGTTCTCAAACGCCTAAAACACACATTTAAATGAGCACATAAACAAGCAATGCGTAATAAAGCCCTCAATAAAATTTGAAATTTCATTGTCAAGCCACTGGAAGCAAAACTGTATGTCTTGTGTCAGTAGTGCCTTCTTTTTCCTATTCTGAAGTTTCATAACGCATGTAACGCTACAGCGCCAACCTAACACACTTTACAAACCAAGGTCCAAATGGTCAAAACACGTTCTTTCAACGCTTACGATGCCGTCGCTTTCTCCTCAGGGCTCCGACACCACACCGCGACACAAACGTCGTCCCAGCCGCTGGCCCAGCGCGCTATCGCCACTCGGACCAACCGAACAAAGGCAGAGAGCTTTGCGTTGCACTGTCCCACTGCAATAATAGCAATTGCGTTTGGAGCGAAACCAAAACTGCCAAAAATACTTGCAAACTAGTTCGCCAGTCAACAGAATGCCAATCCGAAGCCTGTACTTCCCATCATTTCTATGATGGTTGAACGATCGCAGCGACAGATTTACCTCTAGTTATACTAATATGAAACTATATGCATGAAACTCAAGGAAAGGCAGGAGGGCTATCAAAGGTAACTAGTTCGACATACCGAGTTAACACCGGCAGAAAAAGCGTCAGCTGGAGGGCTTTGGAAGGGAGCATGGAACGTTGTGTTCGCGATAGTCGAGCAGGCTATATGACTGTCGGCCAATTGCTGACTAGTTGTACACCTGCTGATTATTAATTTCATTGTTTTTGCGACACTCATGGCCTCAGGTTCCACGATCCTCTAGTTTTATTCGATGTGCAACAAAGATGAATCACAGGAGTATACAATTATAATTTACGTGTCTTGTGAGCATCCGGGATTTGACCTTCGGCTGCTGATTCGATACGCACACCACCCCTTGTCTTCAGTTCAAGCAAACCACCCAGAATGCACTTACTCAAGATGTTTCATTAAAGACCAGATAACAGATAATTTCCCCGGGATTCGCACCTACCCTAATGTATGAAGTGCCACCATGCGCACTGTACTGACCAATACCACACCTTCAAATACCTGTGATTTCTACGAAGTTACGTGCCCCTTGAGATGGCCTCAAGCAACTCACTTTGGTACATTTGGCCTCCACTATGCGACTGCTCTATGCAGATAGACAAAGACGGATCCATGGCTTCATGAGCTTCGGCCGCGGCCATTGTGGGTACTTAGCTGGAGACCTGCCACCAATACAAATTGTAGTGAAAGTCGTCTTTAACAATTGCAGAACTTATTACGATACGAAAAGCTGTTTGCTTTGTTTCCTGCCTGACATCGTGTAAATAAATGAACAATACTTTCTCATGCAAAATCAGCCCTTCAAAAAAATGAGTATTTTTCGAGAAGAGGCTAAAATTATGTGTTAGCATTAGACTTCATTCAGGTATTCGAGCTTGCGCAGAGGCGCAGTAACTCAGTTACCTTCAAATGTGCACCTGAACACTGTCTTGGCTAACAAGGAGCTAGGTTATGCGGGAGCACGAACCGCTGTTTCTAAAGCCACCGACGTGAAGATAGCATACTCGCGAAGTAGACTCTTTGTTGGCTTCGTTCATGGGATATTGCACAGTAGATTATTGCGGTCCAGCAGATCATCGGTAGAGGCGCCGACGAGTAACAGACTTTGGCAGGAATTTTCTCCTCCCGGCTAAAATTAGCATAAGCCAAGGAGGTATACTTCACTGGATCCACCTCAGCGTCGTCTTTGATCGACGCTACGCCCATCTTATCTACCGTGCGGACAGCCCCACCTGTAAACACTGCCAATTGTCTGAAGACCTACAACTGTTTTGCGACTGCCCTCTCTAACGTCACAGCAGAAGACGCTGGCTTCTATGTTACTAGGCATTGGCAGGGCAACATTGTCCCCAATTAGGACCACGCAGCAAGAACAGCAGCTACAATGTCTGTTCTGGACTATCTGAAGAGCTCTGGACAAGACTCGAGACTTTAATTAAGCAATTGCGTGCTTAGATCTTGTATATATTGTATATACGTTATTGTATTGTGTATATATTGTATATATCGTAGCTTCTCAGTCACCACTGTCTCGAACACTTTGTGCGATTTTCGCTGGCTCTGAACTGCATTGTAACGGCTTTGCCTTCTGCTGTTGAAAATAACGACATAAAGTGATATTTTGCTTTAAAAAATTTGGCGTTTAAGCGGATGTGCTCCTCGAAACAACTTTTTTTCTATTACTTGCAGTACAGCTTTCAAAATACAGGAAATTATAGGATTTCTGTGTACGTTTCAAATATTCCATTACTTTCTGTGAAGCTGTTATCGTGTTTGAGTTATGTGATGCACATTGCCAAACTATAGTAACCTTGGTGGGCATTTTTTATGTACTGCACTTTGACAAAAAACATTGTGCTGTAGCTTGTTTAGCTCTTCGTAGGTCACAAATTGACGATATCTAGCGAAACAGCGTGTACTTACTAGAACTGTGCAAAAAGATTAGAGCATTCCAACTAATTTTGTTCCTCGAATCTCTGAAATATAATCTTGTACTTTCGCAAATACTGCTGGGAGATATTGCAATTTCAAGTAGGTATGAGCACTGTACATATATGCAAAAGTATGTATGCCAAATTTCGTTAGTATAAGACAATTCCAAATGTACAAGGTTATTTTCATGTGACTGCAAAACTAATTTTTGAGGTGTCCTAATGTTTTTTTCCTAGTTGTAGTTGTAGATGCTGTTTGAACATATATCGGCACTTAGCTGCCTACACAGAGCTAAGTAAGTTACCAAACAAAGATTTTTACGAAAACTTATTACGCAATAAAATGCCCACAAAATCACTCTATTTTGTCATCGTATAGGACATAACTATAGAATAAGTATAAGAATATAGTGGCTATACAGAAACTACTCAGCTATTTTAAATCCGCCTCTAATGCTCTACAAGTGGGCGGATTTTCAAATCTCTAGTAAAAATATTCAGAAAATGTTCTTTCGAAGAGCGTCTTCCCTTAATCTAGAGTGCTTCCTAAAATGAAATTTGTAAATGGTCTAGAAATATTTGCACTGTAGTAAAGTGAAGGCACTGTATTTGCACTGTAGTAAAGTGAATGATTGGCAGTTTCGGGCTGCGCCAACGCGCATGGGTGTCTTGCGCCTCTCTAGCGTCTGGTTTAGTAGCGCATCTTATAGAAGCCCTGTAGTGAGCAGTGCGCCGGCCACAGAGTAATTTGTGAAATGGTCCGTGCTCTTACATCTTGTTTGTCCGGTATTCCATCGTAGCACTCGTCGTGAAACTCGCAAACGGCTTGTACTACCTGTTCAGGAGAGAAAAGCAAGCGGTAATAATTACTTTGTTTAATCGAACGCCATTAAAAGAAATAAAGGCTCAATAAAAAAGGTACACTGCTTAAAACATCCCGTGAAAGAAACAACATGCATTATTTTATACAGCCTGAGTCCTCACGCAAGCTTTCTTTCGGACTTGTACGTATATGAGATCTCCTACTGAAATACTATACTTTTCAAAACTTTCCTTGGTATTTTGGCATCTAAGAAAACTTTCACAAATCAGTATTCGCCATTGGATCTTGGGTACTTTCTGGTGGTATTTCGAGCTCTATCTTATGATGCTTTTCAGAATTCTACCATAGTAAAATGGCTTCACGTGGACTAAAAGTACTGCATGTGTTAAATGCCTACTAAAACGAAATTTTTAACCGCGTAAAAGCGTAGTTTCAGACAATGAATAGATACGGCAATCTTCGAGCAAGATTTTACGTTTGAAGCACGAGTGGAGGCAAACTGCAGGCGCAGTTCGGGCCGAGCTCCAGCTACTTTCTACCTTTTACTACAGAATGCGGTAGTTGTCCGCTCGGTCTAAGATAGGTCAGAAAGTTTAGATAGGTGTTCTGTGGCTAAGGGTGTCTTGGTCAAAGTACACCTATGCTTGGTCACCTCAATGCGCTTTTCGTCTCTGTGCGGAGACGGAACCCGCGCGGCTCTGCTTGTTGAACGCAGACAGCTAGATACAGAGCACCAGCTCGACTCGGAACAGAAGGCTTCACATTAAAAGTTCGCTGATACGCGGGAACAGTACGAGCAAGGGAGGCAGACCAACACGGTCGCTGGTTCTCTACGGGCACCAGCAACGGCTGTCCAGTAACGATAAGCTGACGCCAGTGAGAGATCTGCACCAGTAGTCGCGTACGGTTCGGTGACTTTCGGCATATCCGCAGCACTACCGCTCACGGCCAGCTGTTCGCGTCGTCTGCTTGGGCACTATTTGAAGGCAGCTTATATAAAAATGAGACATTTAACAGCACTACGGCTTTGCCAAGATTACCTTGATTGAATATGCTATGTATTTATAGCCAACTTAGCCTAGTGAAATTCCGCTGCAGTTGGGTGTCAAGATTACTCATGGCATCTACTGGCATTTTAACATCATCGTGACATCATCGCGTGCGAATTTTGTGACATCTGCGAGAAAATTGGTACAGAATAGCAAACGCCTTTTATTTTAATGATGTCTGTTTGCTACCTTATTGGAACGACCGCGTTGGGTGAGGCCAAGAGTATTGCTCTGCAACCGAGTTGCTCTGTGCTAAATGAAAAGGAGAAACAAGAGAGAGAGAGAGAGAGAGAGAGAGAGAGAGAGAGAGAAATATTTTGAGGCGAAAGCCTTAGGTGTCTATGTGGCCCGTTGACGCGGCCCGACGCGGCCTCTAGGAGCAAAACACGTCAAAAAATGCTCGGATTCACGTCACATTTCTCAAGGAGATTCCTGTAAACAAAGTAAATTATTGCCTTTGATAAGAAACTCTAGTATGTTTCGGTCTCGGTCGGAATCAAACTCGGGTCCGTGGTGCGAGATGGGCACGCTTCCTTGAAGCCACAGCTGCTCCATGGCTCACTAAAGGTTTGTCTAAAGGTGTGTCTAGTGCGTGCATGATTGCACACGTCACATCGCAGCCATCTTGTTGACTAGTGCGTGCGTCACAGGGTGGCGCACGTGACGGTGCGGAGGTGGTGGCACCACGTCATGAGTGTATAAAATGAGCGCGTTGATGACGTTCCGAGTTCTACAATGATATAATGCTTTCGCATTGCCTAACATAAGCAGCCTTCAGTGTCTGCCGAATTTTAAGTTTAGTAAATGCTATCGCGCGAGGTGTTGTTGCGCAGAAAAGTGAGCGCGCGCACTCTGCCCATTTACGTCTCAGCCGAAGCGGCGGCCGCCAGCGATGGAGGAGCGTGCACGCTCTTGCGGCTCGCGAGGAAGGCTGCGCAAGTACGCCACTGCGGCAGGAGCGCGTGCCGCTGCGTCTGCGTGAGCCCGGTGCCGAAGAAAGGGGGATACCCATATTGGAGAAGCGTGAAGCGGAACAACGACGGGTGCGACGAGCGGCAGCAGCGCACGAACTCAAATCGTCGCATCGGTGCCAACAGTGCAGCCACTGAGCCAGCTGAATCGCCAGTGCTTGGCGGGATTTGTGAGCCGTTCGGGCTTCCAGCTATTCCTGCTCTGTGTCGTTTGACTGCCAGCTTACTCTTGACACTACCTGCTAAAGTGACGAATACACCCGTTTACAATTGCTGGAAGGGCCCGGATGTGAGGAACATCTTCACCCTGGAACTTCAGTGTCTGATTATACCACCAGTCATGCCTGACTCTATCCAGCAGACGTCGCCAACATCGTCCGTGGCCAGCTGTGTCACTCTTCTCCACAGACGGATGAGCATGACGTCAACGACTGCCTGTATTCATACGAACGGGTGAGCTTGCACGATCGATGGCACGATAACTTGAAGTTAAATAACGTTATCTTCTACCTTGCAGACTTGGCTCACCTGTGGTATAAAAATCACGCAGCTGACTCAGTGCTGGTCAGAGTTCAAGACCAGTTTCGCTGAAGTTTGCAATCGCCCCGTCATCCGCAAGTTGCGCTTTATATTGACGAGGTGCTAGACCTGTCTAAACGCGTGTTTAACCAGGTGCAACATATATTGAAAGACATCGCCGATGTCACTTCCACAGGTTGATCGCCAAGAGTCCGCGCAGGGTAGCAGAGCTCATGAGCTTGAGCCAAAGCTACGACGAGTTCAGAAGGAGGGAGATTTGACCAGGCCCTTCTCAGTGGCGGACGAGTCCCTCTCTACCATGACCGTCCTGACAACTTACTCTCCCCTACTCTCACAACTCCAAACATTCGTTCTGGAGGAAGTAGCACGTCAGCTTCCTCTACCACCCTACGCTGTGTTGACCCAACTGACTCCAACACAGCTCGCTACGGCACTCTGGCAAGTTATTGAAGAGCTTCAGACAGTACAACCAGGCCAGCCCTAGCAAGACCATACGACGGTAAACACGGGGAAGAACATTGGCTCATGACCGGCAGCGCTCCCCTAAAATGGAGTACTTGTTTGTGTTACCTCGATGACATCGCGGTGTTCGCCCCCGATTTAGTTATGCATCTTCGCGGCGTTTGGCAATTGTTGATGTGCTTGAAGAACGCAGAGCCTCAACTCACACTGAAAAAAAGTGCGAGTTCGCCACGCGCAAGCTCATCATGTTACGTGAAGTCGTATCCCATGATGGAATCTTTTCAGGCACAGTGAAACTTCGCGCTGTGGCAGAGTTTCCGAAACACTACGACACTCAAAGAATTCTGCGCATTGATCGGCCTCTTCACTTACTTCAGACGTTTCATTTGCAATTTTTCCTCCATTATATAACCTCTGACACAACTCCTAAATGGCGGCAACGACCTATCCTCATGGTGTTTTGAATGCGGCACCACATTCGTGACTTTACGCCTTGTTCTCACTTCTCTGCCTGTACTGCGACACTGCGACCCCATACCGCCATGTGAAGTGCATACCGATGCCAGCGGTATTGGCCTTGGCACCGTACTTGCGCAGCGCAAACATGGCTACTGCGAACACGTCGTTGCTTACGTCAGTCGTAGACCGGCCAAAGCGGAGCACAACTATGCCGTTACAGAAAAAGAATGCCGCGCCATCATTTGGGCACTTAAAATGCTTCGCACTTACTTATACGGCCGACCACCCTTTAACGTGGTAACTGACAATCACATACTCTATTGGTTATCCTCTACAAAAGACCCGCCTGGACGCCTTGCTCGCTGGGTTTTTCGAATTCACGACTGCGACATACGCGTAGTCTCAGGCCGCAACCCTCACGCTGTAAGCACACTGACGCAGATCCTGTGTAACGCTCTCCACTGCCAGCCGACACTGTCTCCCTTCCACCTTTGAGGCGGTCTCCTCGGTAGACATCGACACCTTCGCGTCAGAACAGCGCTGAGATCGTTGGGTCGCATCTCTTTTGGATCACCCTCCCTGCTCGGCTGTGTCCCCCATTTTCCGTTCCCTAAGTCGCCAAGCTTCCAATTTCGCCGTTCGGGATAATTTCTCCTATCGAAGCAACTACCAGCCCGATGGTCGTTGTTCCATGGTTGTTATCCCGCGGACTTTGCGTTCTCGTATCTACACGACTTTCCCCATCGACGCACAATGTACGCACGGAGGCGCCTTACGTATGAATGAATGCCTGCGGTGCTGTCACCACTTGCGAGGAATGTTTCGATTTGTCCAAAAGTTTGTTTTCTCATGCCAGCAATACGAACTCCACAAATCCCTGCATCATCCGGCCCACGGTTTGTTAAAGCCGCTTCTGGGACCTGCTCGTGCCTTCGACCGTATTGGAATTGACCTGTACGGGCCCGGCGCCACAGCTGCCGCCCGCTTGCAAATGATGGATCATTTTCCCACATGGTATGCTGAAACGGCCGCTCTATCTGCAGTCACCGACGGTGACGTTGCATCTTTTTGGCTCCATCGTTTCATTCTTCGTCATGGTTCACCTCAGGAACTGCTGAGCGATAGAAGCCGTATGTTTTTGTCGCAGGTGGTTGAGGCCCAGATTGCTCAATTCCGCGTTGTTCACCGAATCACCACGCCTTGCCACGCTCAATCTAATGGGTTTGCGGAACGTTTCAATCGAACCCCTGGTGACCTGCTCGCCACGTACGTTTCATTGGATCATCCAAACTAGGACATCATTCTCGCGTTTTTCACATACTCATTTAATACGGCTACAGAAAGTAAGTATTAAAGGGTTTTTCGATAACCTCCGAATTTCACTCCCGGCGATAACTGCGATGGACACCGGACACAGGCGGCATAGGCGGTGGCGGACACCATCGCCAATCGAAACGGCTTTTAGAATGAGCTCGTGACAGCTTACACTGAAAACAGAAATTTTAAAACTCCTTAGCACGATTTCGCTTGCAGCTACGATATACGGCGCACGGCCACGATTTATCCCACTTTAACTCTATACGGAACATGACGGCGACGCCGACGCCGACGACGGTGACGACGAGGCGGAAATGAACCTGGAGTGTCCACACAACTGCTGTCGTATAATAAATTTACATCATTTCATATGCTCTAACTCAGCACCTTGCACGGTGTATCTTAGGTATACATCAAAGCAATACTAATCTGACTTCAAAAATCTCACTTCCAAGCGGTTAGATTTTACGGACTTTCTTTTTATAAGAACAGTGATATTAGAAGTAAGAGCAAACACAAAACAACCATACGACACGAAAATTGTATGAAATAAACATTCATAGCTATCATGCTGAAAATACTGTGTCTGATATTTCGGTGCGCGCAAGGCGGACAAAATTAGTGCACAGTTTCCAACTATAGCTTCTTTCGTTGGAGCTGTTGCGCTAGCTTCTTGTTTTGCACAGCAAACGATTTTTAAAGCCTTATAAGGGGACACTGAAGAGAAACGCGAAATCAATTTAGACTGAAAAAATTTTATGGTAGAGGTTCTATTTATTCAGTTTCAAGGTAATAGATTGTTTAATAATAGAGCAATATCAAGGTCAGATTTTACTCCTTGAATATTGCACCCAAACCACAACGTTAAAACGCGAATCTGACTTCACGAATTTCAAACAACTTTTTTCATGTTTTCTTCATTGTGGGGCAGTAAAAGCCATTGAAACTTCCTAAGTACAGCTTACCGCTGTTTTATAACAAAACGGTGCCCAGCGGCTCCCTTTTCATAAAAGTGAAAATAAAATAAAGAAATAAAATAAAATTAAGCCAAGCTGGGTGTCAGTGCGCTCATGACCACATTAAGCGTGTCGGTACTGCGTTCTGCGATGGCTTTGTTGGTTGAATGGCTCACTTTATGCGACTAGTTCTTTCTTGGTAAGATACATTCATGATCATGCAGTGAGAACGGTGCTTACACGAGAAATTAGAAGCGCAATGGTTGTTCTTGACATCGCTACACAGAAGTTTTATGTTACTACTGTCAGTTTCTCGTTCTCTGAACATAATTTTTCTGTTGCTTAGTTAATGAAGAACACAGGTAGGCCACTATACAACTATCTCTTTCTGCAAAGTACTATGTTAAACTAGTTGATGCACCACTGTCAGTCCTCGAGGCGCAAAGGGTAACTGGAAGAAAAAGAGGCCAATAGAACGAGGGCTCTTTCTCTCCGTCTCTACATGCAAGCGCCATGCAAGCGCCATTTTAGGGTGCTGACAGCCTCTGTAAGGGTACTTGCTGCCGCCTGCTAAATTGGTGAGCTAAATGTTCCGACAAATTAGAACGTGTGGGACACAAATGACGCAAGACCAGCCGACAAACCAGGTTTCGCACAACCGTTGGCGACGTGAAACTATTTAACCTTTTTAATAAACTGTGGCCTCCACAGCCACAGACATCAAGCGTGTCTGAGAGCAGTACATGGCACGTCTACGTTTTGGTTGAACAGGCTGGTCAGCACAGTCTTTATTAGAACACACTTCAAAAAATATCATTTATATATTACGTACAAGTGGAAGGTGACGACAATGCTTAATGCAGTTCCCATTCTTGGCTTGAGATAATACTACCACGAGCATGCCACCTTGCCGTATAACCTGTTGTTTATGCGTGTCGCACGACATGCAATAGAAAAAAAGTTTGGTGTGTTAAAATAATAGGAAAATACAGCTAGTATTTAAAGATGCATCAGGTTTCATGTTCACAATATCACAAAACAAATTTAAAGAAATTTAATAGATCACGTGCCAACATGGGTAAATCAGAGCGTGACAAAAAAGCAGCTACTTCTAGCGAGATTGGGGACAAAAATGCGCACTAAAATACACTCACTAAATTTGGCGGTAAATAGCGTCAAAATATTGGTCTTGTCACCACCCTAAAACATCGTTTGCATGTAGGCTTCCTACGATGCGGTGGAGGCAAGCGCCATCTGGAGGTATTGCAAATAGCCGGGCGCACCGCTCCGTGGCCTCCGAGATTTGCGCGTGTTAGCGCGTCCACACTCGGACGCCGTGGCCGGTCGTGTTTTTGGTTTGTGTTTTTGTTTCCGCGTAGCGGCAATATGTTTTCTCGTGTATTAGAGTTACAATCTGACGATATCATGTCTATAGATTACGTGTCACGTCTCTTTCACATGATGCGATTTTCATGGAACCGCGGAAGTGCGATTTCCGTCGAAATTGCACCGAGAGCCATTTTGCGGTTTGTTTTGGGAAAGAGCGTCTCGTTCAGCAAGTGCAACGCGCGGAAAAGTGGATTGCCAAATTCGGTTGGTACCCGAAGGGAGAATGAAGAACTTGCACCGCAGCTTCCATTCTCCAATTTCTATGCATTCGTCGACGCGCTACGCAGCAAATGAAGTGCGTTTTCACGTTTGCTCCGTACACCTTTGCGAGTTGTCCATACTGCGACGTGTTCGATCCCAACGAGACCACATGGCCCTTTGGGGTCGTCACAATTTTCTTTTGCTGAGTAGTATACAAAAGACACCCGCGTACGGAGCTCGTAAGTAATTTCCACCTCGGGAAGGGCAAATCACAAGACTGCAACGTACCCGAAGTTCTAACGTTGTGCTGAACGCGGTGCCGTTTAGATGCATTCTTTCTGGTCTGTTTCCAAGCGTGAATTTCCCGATGCATCTTGAAAGGTTATCTTACCTCCCTTATGAAACTTGATATGGCAAAGGTACAGGCTATCGTAATTAATTTTCTACGACAACATTAACTCTGTGGCTCGAAGAAACAGCGTCGTCATATTGTTTTCGAGTATTTCTTGCACGTTAAGTTCCATTTCGTCCCTGATGTATACTTTTTTTCCTGCACAGAAACCAATAAGTCATGAATATGCTGTGGACTCTGTATCCTTACAGCACTTGTATTATTTGCTTTGAACAGTAGTTAACTCTACAGTTAGTAAATTATTGGCGTGCTATTGTGGCACAGTGACAACGCACCCTCCGGCCCCGTCATGTAAAACTCGTGCAACAATTTGAAAAGCAGGCAAACAACCTGTTCTTTTGTAGATGAAACGGTCGAAGACGACCTTTTAAAGAAAAGTAAATCGAAACTGTGCAGTTATGTCAGCCAGTTGCATCCCCTCCTATGAATCTTCTTCTGCACGTGCACGCCAAACAGTGGACAGGCAGGTGCCCATTCGTTTTATTTCTAATTGACAATTCATGCTCACGCAAGTGCACATTCACACACCTTCCTGTTTGGCCTATGTAAACTTTGCCGCATGATAGAGGTATCTGATAAACTACTCCAACACTGCAATCTACTTGGAAAATGGAGTGCTTTGTTCCGCACCCTTGGTAGTTATTTGTACTTCTTCGTATGCGCGAGCATAGCCCAGCGAGCTTGCCGGGAGCCGAGAACGCAATCTCAACTCCATACCGTTTCACAACCTTTTTTAAGTTGTGGGAAGTCTTGTGAACATAAGGCACAACTGTACGTTTCTTATTTTTGCGCTCCCTTGCGTCTTCAGTAACATTGTCTTCCGTCGTTATCTTCTTAAGCACTGCCTCCACTACTGCTGAAATGACTGATTGCGGGAAACTGGCTTCTTCCAACCTTACAATCTGCCTGTCAAAGCTATCCTGTATTTTGTGCGCGCAGGACTTTCTTAAGGCTGATATGATACACTGGGTGGCTATTGCCCGCTTTACTGTTTTCGAATGAGCCGAATCGTAGGGCAACAATTTCTTTTGGGTTCTTGGGTTATATTTCCAGCACACATGGTCGTCACAGAAGCTTATAGCGTTGTCTAAAAACTGAATATTATTATCCTTTGTTAGTTCATGGGTGAATGTTAAACGTTTGCCAAGGCGCTGAAAAATTTGTAGTACACCTGCGATGGCGTCGTCATATATTGCTTTTTAAAAGTACAAGAAAATCGTCAACATAACGGAACACGGTAACAACCTGTTCACGATCGATCCCTTCGTTTACCGCTCTGTCAAATTCCGATAAGTAAACATTGCACAAGATAGGAGCAACGCAAGATCCTATACATATACTTTGTTTCTGCACGTAATAGTCTTCTTTAAACTGGATGAAGGTAGATTTGAGGTAAAACTCAAGCAACGCTAAAAACCTATTAACAGTCAACCCGGTAGAATTCTGAAAAGACACTTCGCCATTAACTTCTATACATTTCTGAACAGCCTGAAACAATGCAGCGTGAGGAATAGAATAAAACAAATCTTCTATGTCAATGGAAAAAGCATGGCCAATATCGTCATTCGACTCTATAAAGCTAGTAACAGCTTCCGAGTTCTTTGTTTCAAACGGGTCGTCCGCTTTCAGGTGCGATAAACATTTCTGCAAAGACTTGCTTACTTCGTTCTGCCAAGTTCCTCTTTCACTCACGATAGACCGGAAAGGGATATCTTCTTTGTGCGTCTTGGCCGTAAAAAACACGATCAAGCCATCACCTTTGCGTTTGTTGACTGAGGTGGCCAGTTTGTGCAGTTCCATCTCCTTGCACATAGAAACGGCCTTCGCCTTTATCCTTGCGGCTTTCACTGGCACAGGCTTGAAGTTCTTTTTCACAGCAGCCGTCGCCTTCTCGTAGAAAAGCCCCGACGGCATTACCACAAACCCTTCTTCTTTATCCTGTTGTAGCAGTCTGAGGTCGTTATGTACCGGCAACGTCCACTACTGGCCGAGACGTTCGGTATCCTCGCCCTTGCCGTCACGGGGCGTTTCAGTATGATATCATAGCGGGGCCGCCTTTTCCGCGCTACCGTGGCGTTCGGTTTCAATATTGCCGGGATTTACCGTTGAAATTCGATTACAAGTATCCCCAACGCAGCCACAACATTCAGCACATTTAAAAATGAGGGTGCAATATACAATGGGACTGCCTTCAATTTCACCATTTAAACAATTGCCTCTAAGGCACTAATAAAATAGTTAATTAATCAATTTGTGATAGCTATTCGTTTAAAGCTCACGTTAATAGCTGCAAAGTATGGCCGCCTCATCTAGAACCTCGTCTGCGAACACGGCACGTTCACTGCTATGTCAAAAATCTGTATTGCACATAAAAAAGTCACACTTTCGCCCCAAAGGCGAAGCATCGTTTACGATAGGAATTTAGTAGGCAGCTACACAAAGTAAGGCTAGCAGCTTTATTGGCCGTATAAACTAGTAAACATAGGCCCACCAGAAAAATTAACAAGCGCGGTGTCACGCTCGCACAAGCAAACATGACATATTTCCCTAGATGCAGGGAAGAAACGCTGCAGCACCAGCTAGGGCATTGACCTTCGTGCTGCTGCTGCAGCGTTGCAAATGGCTTTTACGATTCAGCTTGCCGGCCGGAACGCGCCCTACCTCACCACCCTGCCCACGAAGCGTGCGCGAGATTGAGCCGCGATCGCCGGCTCACTCTCGTGCGCTTTCACTCGCACATGCAGCAAACGGCGCATGGCGATGATTTTATCGTCTTTGATCGTTGTACGGAACAACACGCGGACGGCAGAAATGCGCCTGGAGTCTCCATATAATGGTTATCGCAATAAAAAACATTTTTGACCCTTTTCGCGGACAAGTTTCTTCTAAGGAAACGAGATGGCGCTTTCGGCGGCGCGCCGCACGTCGCCTCGGCGACATCATACGAATACGAAACCATTAGCCCTTCCACCTTGCTCTGTGCGATCAGCTGCCGTAAATGCAACTGAGTTTGCGTTAACGCACTGCGCTCCATTCATGCCGGATTAAATCATGCGGATTGAGTATGTGTGCAGCAGTTGGCTTCAAAGATAGTGATTGGCATATTAAGGAATGGAATGAATCTGTGTAGCCAAGTTCGCGGACCGTTGCTGCAATGGTCTGTACGTGTTACCGGCACTTCGAGATGTACGGTTTTCTTCGAATAGACAGAAATTTCCGCATCAGCCAGCGTTGTTTCGCTAACCTTCAAAGAAAGCGCTTCAGCCTCGGAACGTCGGCAAGAGTGAGTGTCGCTCGTTAAACAGTGACAAAGGGAGCAGCGCCGCTTCCTGTCATAGTACGTATTGCGCACAGTATCTACACACATCTACCCCAACTGGCACTTGCGCCCACTCTATCTTGCGCCCACTCTATCGCCAACGTGTCATTAAGTGAATGGGCGTACACTTGAATGTATGCGCACCATAAACAATACAATAAATAAACGCAATAAACGTACAATAAATGATGAACTACACCGATAACACACGAATGGTCGAAGCTGAATGTTTCGTGACGGTCCACAAGAGTAAGCGAGTGGCTAGCGATAATATCGCTTTGCTAAACGGTATTACAATGTACAAAACGGCTACGTTTGAAGCCTTGCGCGCAGCAAAAACAAATATGTCGGAAATGTGCACACCCGTGAAGGATTACGCAGAAATAATCAGACAGTGACCGCACCAAGGATATTTACTGTGTCAGAAAAGTAAGTGACAAGCCGCTGCTTCAAAATATTTGCCAAATAAGGAAGAAAAAGCAAAACATACTAAACCTGACTCAATTCATGAGCAGAAAGTTTGGAAATACATTTTTAGCCTCGCTTCTAAAACAAGCACCCTATACGGTGCTCAAGCCGTTTGGACATAACTTATTCAGTTTCCAAAGCTGTTTCGAATGTTGTCTGAAGCTGTGGCCAAAGGTTCGTGTCGTCCACCCCGTCACCCTCTACGATATCTCTCGAAACAGAGGTTTGCTTAGTCGCATTGGCGTCATACACACCCATTGTTAAAGCGGAGGCAAACGGAGCCGGTGAAGGCAAGGAATGTATGTGTCACCACGTGCTTAAACGTGGCAGCAACAACGGGATCGCCGTGAAACGGGTCAATAGGGATAACTGAGTGAAACTTGCATGGGAAGGCCGGGACTGCCCAGAGCTAGTGGAAATTTACTGAGGAAAGAAGCGGATTCCCTCTGTCTCCCGTGTTATTCGAGATTTATGGGAAGGATATAGAAAGACGAGTGAAAATAGTGAATAAGGTCATGATTTATCTTGCTTCTGTAATCGGAAAAGGTGCAACAGAGGGCCCATACGCTAATGCATGCGGATGACATAATGCTACTAGCAGACAATGCAACGCGATTGTACAGAATTGCGAATGCATGTGGCAACGAAGTGACATATCTAGGTTTTAATTCAAGCTCATAAAAAGCGGGAATTCTTATCTTTACTGAGGATACTAGTAATGTCGTGCTGTCAATTCAACAAGTCAAACTCGCAGTCAAGCAATATAATTACCAGGGTGTATACATGAGCGAAGAAAATGCCTACTCAAGCATATACTAAATAATACGAGGTTTATTTGACGCACGAGTAAGGCACCCATAGTGAGGCGATTGTAACAGATTTACCGATAAAACTGACATTCTTATGCTTTCCCCAGACTCTGAAACTGATGCTGCACGACGTCCAGTTCTTGAGCCTTTTATGCATGTGCCAGGGTATTGTTTCTTTCTGTTCTATTCCTTCGGAAGAACGTCCATAAGCTCGGCCCCTCATCACCACTTGGACATCGGCTCGTGCAGGTCGTTTAGTACTGTGGAATGTGCGTCGCTACCAAAAGGAAAAGCGCTCTGCCTATTAAGAAAGCGGGAGTGGATAATCATGGGTTAGAGATGGTCACTCACCTTTGTAAGAAAGCTGGCGTTTAGCCTGTAAGATATGATGACATCTGTGGCGCATTCTACCAGAACTTTGGACGTCGGCCTCAGCACCTTCAGCATCATCGACATTGCTGCAAAAGAGCATGCCTTACATTGTTCATTCATTGTGGACCAAATAAAGTTGTTTCACTCACTCAGCCTCACAGCAGAAAGTTAAATAATATATACCTTACGCAGCGCAAGGCCAAAGCGCTAATGTTGAAGGCGTTTGCTAAATTACAAGCAAATCAAATCAATCAATATTGCGAGGGGTTTGCAAGATTTAGCGATATGACGAACGCGAAAGAGGCACTTTCTATATATTTGAAAATGAGTGTAAGGTTATCTTTACTGGGTCACGGAAGACTCAGTGTGGTGGTGGCTGCGGCGGTAGTGTGGAATTCATGTTATGAATAGAATGAGTGGTGACCGCAATGTTGGTCATGATGTCTTTTCAAGGAGATTTTGCCTGGTGATTCTAAGCCGACAATTACTCCGCCTGAGTATTGTTTTGCTTTCATATACTGATGCATGCCTCCAAACATAAAAAAAACAGTATCTTGTTATAAAATTGTGAATATAGGTATCCGACTTCCTTCTGAATGCCGATGAACCAAACCTGTGTTGCAGGCACGCATCTAGCAGGCTTCTACCCGGTAAGCTGTTGAGACTCTCAACTTTTCAGCGTGTACACATTGGCTTTGACGTAATACTTCTGCGGAAACCCGCAAGATGGAGAGAGTAATTAATAAAGGGAAAATGAGACATCCACCCAAACGTAGCAATTTGTAGCAATTTGCTACGCGTGGGTGGATGTCTCATTTCACTTTATTAGAAAGCATTGGCTGTGTGCCTTACAATAATTTCCAACTACCGGACGCATTTAGTTAACTAATTGCAAACTACAACTAGGGGAATAGTGCACGAACATATTAAAAAAATATTGTTGTGTAGTATAAATATCGTAGAATTTCGACGTTAAATTTGACGGCGTTGCGCAAAATATCGGATGTCTCCTCCGAACAGATCTTCAGTGAAAAACCTGCTGATAATACAGCTGCGGTTGGAATCGGACACGCTTGGTTGTTGTAACTTATTTTGATTCCCCTTTGGTCTTTGGAAAGAACATCGTCTTTATCAAATGGATATCCCGCTGGATTATCGCAAAATATTTGCGATTGGCACCTTTTCTACGCGTTGGATATTTCCACTAGCACGGTGTTGCATAAGCTTTCCGCATCCAAATCAAAACACCCACTTAACATTGCTCCTGTCATGGCGAACACGGTTGCAGTTTTTTTCTCAAGATGTCTCCTCAGACGAGGCAAAGAAATCTTTTCGAGCGCTGTAGGACGAAGTGCTGTCATCGTAAATAGTACTCCGGATGTCATGAAGCAAGCACCCAGCCATTGTATTCTAGCACTTTAAAAAGGACTGGTATTGTATTGTGTCAATTAATTTGCTGAACTATGCCGCTCATTCTCATTCCTCCTCGGGCAAGTCCTCTACGAATCTTGCGACAGCTGCGCCTTAACACAAAGCAAGCCTGCAGATGTGGGAACATTTAATGCGATAGGTTTAGGGGACCGTATCGAAGAAAATCAGGTGTCGGCGTCGGCGGAGTACTCCGTGAGCGAAAAGTACCGCATATATTTAACTATATGTATATGCCACGTATTCTTATATGACAGGCAATATATGCGGGGTATATTGCCACTCGATTATATCACTAAAGCTGCGCATACCTTGTCTTACATCCTTGAGAAAGTTATTCCTCAGAATTTTGAAAACGATAACCCGAAAGGAAACGTCATGAAACAAAACACCGACAGCGCATGCTTTTAATAGTAAGATTTCAGACATAAGTGCGAAACAACAACTGAAACCTGAAAATGACGCAATTGTTTTGGCGCGGCTGTGCACTCATTCCGCAAGTGGCCCACGCAAGGGGACTCTTTTCTACCAGAAAGCCCACCTTCGTGCATAGTGTTCGCCGCCAGCGTTTCGCGGTAAACACTGTGGTTACATAAGCTAAAGTTGCCGGGAACCATGAGAAGCAGTCAGGGATCACTAAATGCTATCAAGTTCTTGCTTTCAAGATGAACCTTAAGCATCCTGCTATTTTGATCAAGGTAAATATATTTGGAGCACAAATAAACATATGTGCACAACGTTTCTGAGATTGTATGTTCAATGCTTCAAAGAGGGTCGGATCTGAATTCATCTTTACCCTGCTCGTTCAGAAGGAACGGCAGTGTCTGTAGGTTCCTTTGCCTTCAAGATAACTATAGTGCAGTGATAAATGAACAATAGATGACTGCAGTAATGGTGTTAAAAAAAGAAAACTTTACCTGGCGGCTTCGAGCACACGTTCCCAGAAGACGTAACAGTAAAAGTCTGTATCACGAAGATTGCAGGCAAACATAGCACTAACTTCATTATAGTGCAATGAGAAACACCCGTAACGTTGCTACCGGTCTGTTCTGCTCGGAGGATGGTAGCGTGCTTGAGCGCAGACAACCATGGCTGTTTACTCAACTGCCACCGGGTGCTCCGAATGACATCCGTAGAATGACATCCTTCTTGTCGGTTGTGTAGCGCAAAGATGGGGACTGAGGCATGGCTTTTGCTTGAAACAGTGTTCATTGTCTCTGTCAATACGTCCAGGGCTAAGTTCCTTCGAAATTGATCGGTTTTAATTGCGGCTTCGCCATTGTTCGCAGGCTTGATCGCAGAAAATTTCCTGTAATCGCATACACGTGTCGTATTACTGATTTATTAACGACGCCTGTTCTTCGTCAGCTAAGAACTTTCCACTACAACTGCGCTGTTTTTCGGATGGTAAATAGACTGAAGCGCCTATACTTAAGTTACCGCCCCCCAAAGTTATGCACGTGAAGTCCGGCATCCCACAGATACAACAAAATTAATTTGGTGAAAAAGTAGATAACATTGTGCATAAATCGTGGACACGCATGGAAAAAACAGCTTTATCGACGTTGAGAGCCTTTAACCACAAATATGTAAACGATTCCCATATCTCTAGAAACATTCGAACGAATTCGGACATTAGTCTCCTATTGGCTAGATTCAGTATGGAGTATCGTGTTAGAATATAGGGTCATCGTGGTCTTTAAACGTATATTCTGGTACGTCACGCACGCCTGTAAGGATACTGGTTAGTCCCCGTGCATGTATTTATTACAAATTCGTCATGACCCCTAGTATCGACAAACCTGACAAATATTGTCATCGACCTAATGCGGTGTACACCAACATATTAAAAAAACGTTTTAATCCGATTTCCGCCTAAGTTCTTGGAACTCAGAGCTGCGAAAGACATGCACCATGTTTCTGTGCCCGCAGCTGGTACACATGTGTGCCAGGCCGCTCCTGCAGAGTGGTATGTAGTCACGTCGTCATTCGCGCCCAGAGCACAGAAAGTGTTCAGCGCTGTGTCCGCGCGTATTTGGCGCGATGAAGACATTGCTGGAGGCATCCAGGGGAGGTATTCTGTAGGAGTCCACCTAGTGGACCTGTCCATTTCGTCTGCTGTTGAAGTTCTGTTTGGCTGGTCTGGGTTGCGCGTCCGTGGGAGCGAAGCGCCACATCCAATCAGCACTTCAGTTGCAGACCAAATGGACATGTCCACTAGGTGGACTCTTACAGAATACATCCCCTGTTCTGCGCGTCTCACGGAGATTTTGGGTCTACCAGTGATCATGTGTTTTGTACTTTTCAGGAGTTTCAGCAGTTGTGGGTGGGTGTTCAAGAACTGGGTGTCGTTCTACCTTTCAGAAATTTGTCATCGGGAGTAGATCATCGACCGTGCGGTCAGATTTGACGTCTCCAGTCTTTATTGGAGCCAAGATCGTCCTGGGAATCCTCCGCTGCGCCCACCAGGCCAACCATCATGCTGCTGCACACGAAACTTGCCAGATTTGTAGATGACAATCCGGGGAGCCGGTGGATAACTAAGGCATAAACACCCCCTTCCTTCGTTTTAAGCGAGGTGATGACTCTTCAGTGACAAACACTTGCTGACTTATACCACAAGCCTACCATGTTAGAGGGCAGCAGATGATGGTTCGTTTACTGCGATAGCAATTATATATTGGTTTATGGATACTCCCGGCACATTTTTTTGCCTTCGCCGTCGCCGTGAGGTTCCTCATGAGTGAAAGCCTGTGAGCGTGAGCCGGCAAACGCGGTTCAATCTTGCGTACGCTAGCGAGGAACGCAGCCCAGATGCGTGGCCTCCCCTGCGGCGCGTGAGGCAGGGAGGTGTGGCGAGGAAAGAGGAGCGTTCTTCAACGGCAGTTGCTAAAATGCTCTCATGCCTCGATCTCCTCCTCGCTCTCGTCCGTACAGAGCAGAGACAACCACCGCGTCTACTACGGCGTTGCCGCCCGAATTGCGGATGCCGTAGTAGATACCTTTAGGTTGTTTCCCATGGCACGATTGGGGCGAAAAAAAAATCGTTCGGCCGCGCACGTCACAGGGCAATTTTCGCTGATAGCTTTCACATGCGTTTGCGGCAGCGCGATTTCCGTCGGAGCGATGCGCAAGGTTGCCTCCTACTCGCGAAGTATCCATGCCTGCATCGTTAAATAAAAACAACATGGAAACTAGTCAAATAATCAAATTTTTCTTTTCTTATTCGATAATAGAATAGGTATACCATTTATTTCACGTTTAATAGAGTTGAGACTTTACGGCAGCTTGCAGATACGGTGAGTGAAGCGCTGCACAACACCGCAAATATGAGCATGCGGCTTGTGCGGCGTCAGTGAGGTGGTTCCGTTTAGTACACTCTAGCTTCGTTGTTACAATGGAAGCCACAAATTTTTTTCCTGGATGAGTATTTGCTTTTGCAGAAGAACAAGCTACTATTCAGTGTGCATGTATAAGCAGCTGGCGCAATTTGTAGCGATGAAGAGGTTGATGACGGGGGCGATCAAGCGGGTACGTGGCTTATGTTAAAGCGGCGTCCTTCTCCCGACCTGGATAGCGTGCAGCTTCTCCTTTTAAAGGAATCGTATAAGCGGAAGAAAAGAAAAATGTTTGTGAAGATCCTAAGCCGCAAACGCTGGTGGGTACGCCCTATTAAAACACAGCTAAAACTGGCGCGCGACATTCTTCCGCAGAAAAGCGCCTATTTTAACAACGCTCTGTTTCGTCACACATTGCCCGTCCCACATCGCGCCGATCGCTGCGACTCAGCGACTGTGCCACCAACTTGTTGAAATTCAGTCGCGGAGAGCTCACGACGTCGCGGCGGTCGCTGAGCGACGGAATTCGCTATGTCGCTGGCTGAAAATCGCGCCATGTGAAACGGTCTTTTCGCGGACTACGTAGGGACGTGTTGCCGGCGCTCGTGTGTCTCGAAAGCGATCTGCGACGTGGCCAAAGTGCGCGCCCACGCAGGCCTCATCGTGAAAGCGACATGCTACCTTTGCAGAGTTCCCGTAGTGTCGATGGCTTCATATGCGTTGTGCTTTCGACGTTTTGTTGGCGTTGAAGCGAGAGACGCACGGAGGTCAATTGGCTCTCGTCTGCTGCCGCGATTCTTATCTCCGGCATTTTCTCAGACAGTTTCCGCTGTCACCAAGCCAGATGTGTTCATGTTTACCTGTGCGCACGTGACAACGGGCTGGTTAATTTTGTTAAAACACGTTGACGGGCTAGTTTGAGTCCATGATAGAATGTGTAAGTGCAGCTGAGCAAGGACGAAGAAAGAAACAGACACAAAGGCAGCGCTGTCTCTGTGTGCCTGTTTCTTTCTACGTCCTCGTTGAGTCAAGCATACACAGTCTATTATTGTTAATTTAGTTAGTAAACGAATGTGTACAAATTTATACGGCCGATAAAACTACTATATTTGCTTCCTACAGCTATTTACTAATTTGGTATCGTAATCTATCACAATCGGAGCTTCGTATTCCGGGCGGCACTGCGAATTTTTATTGCGAGGGCAATTATATGGATACTTAAAGTGCATTTCTGTTGTCGGTGTCAATTTCGGCGTTGTCACGAAGTTACATATAAACTCTATGGGCCTAATAACCGAATAAAATCTTCGCTGTGCGTCGTATGCTGTATGTGCGAGTGAAAACGTACGAGGGGGAACCAACGATCGCGGCCCAATCTCGCTCACGAAAGGGAGGAAAGCGGGGAGGCAGCGCGCCGTCTTCCGTCGCGCGGAAGGCTCCGAGGCCAGGTAGAGAGGAGAGTGCGTTCTACTCTGGGCGGCGCGGGCGTCCGCGCTGGCCCGGGCCACTATATCTTGAAAGCCATCTGCGACGGAGACACAGTCCACGGCAGGCTTTATTTTCGCGACTTAGTTCGCGTTGATGCGAGACGCAGCACGAAGTTCTCTCGCTGTTGCTGCCGCGCTTCCTCACTTCTGCGTTCTTACAGTGAATTTCCGCGGTCATAGAGTTAGATGTGTTCATGTGTGTTAGTGCGCGCGTGAAACAATGCTTGTTAATTTAGTTGGTATAGCTATGTTTATAACTTTACAAGGCCGATAGAGGGCCGTGTAAACTTCATGTAAATTTCGTGTAAATGGAGGGCCATGTAAATTTTCAGGAGAGTCACTTCACGAAAGATGAGCAAGAAGATGTTCCCACGACCACCTGAACAAGGTCAGTTGTCTGCTTCATCGCTCACTTTTGGGCGACGTGCCTTTGGAAGCTCGGACCATCTCGATTCCTGGGAGAGCTCAACGCCAGAAGCCATGGACTCTGACGGCGAGTACACCGTAGTCATGGGCCGTCATATGAAGAAGGTGAGCCGTATATCGACTGAGTCTACTTCATCGAATCAGAGTGAGCAGGAATCCTTCATAGTTTTTTGCGTGCCGCTCTCGACGTCACACAGCATGAACTCCCTCAGCAGGCAGTTTCTAACCGAATATATTTAAAGCGTGGCCCCTGGGCAAATCAACGAGATCAGGATCAACGTTCGCAAGGGCATCCTGGCAATAGATGTGAAAAATTCCGCAATACTGGAGAAGGTAAAGATCATTCCACAGTCAACCACAATCCCTGTCCGCTTCTCTATTGCTTACCGGAAGGAGACAACGACTGGTGTGATTTCCTACGTGGAGCTTGACATCAAGCATGCGGACCTCAAGAGCCTTTTGAGGTCATCGGTGCGCATTCTTGAGATTCACCGCTTGGGGAACTCCCGATGTATCAAGTTTATATTTGCTTTTTCGACATTACCAGCGTCTGTCAAAGTGGGCTACGTGATACACCGTGTACGACCATTTGTTCGGAGGCCTGTTCAGTGCCGGAAATGTCTAAAGATAGGACACGTGAGCGTTGTTTGTAGAAGTAAAGCCAACTGCTCGCGTTGCGGCGGAGATCATAATACCACCGACTGTGATACGTCTTCATTTAAATGTCCCAACTGTACTGGCTCTCACGAAGCGGCACCGAAGGAATGCCGAAAGATGAAACAAGAAGTTTGTATTCTTCGAAAAATGGCAAGAGACCAATCTTCACGTAAAGACACTGCTCAATCTGTTCGCCAAAGTGACCAAGGCTCGCGAAAGAAGTGCCACAAAGCCATTTCAAAAGAACGACATAGCGGGGCACAGGCGCCACGACCAGCTCTCTCTGTGCGTGCATCGACGACGGTAACGGCGCCTACTGCTAATTCACGATCAATGGCAGCGAGCGGCAAACATTCACCTCCACCGGCTGATACTTACACGGAATAGCTTTTACTGCCATCTAGGCCCACGGCCATGCCAGCGGGCCCTAGCGGTCCTCTGCGCCATGAAGCCAAGAATGATAGGGCCAATGAAACCGGTGGCACTACGGGCAAGCAAGCAGATGGATACAATGAGAAGGAGAGCGTACAGGAAATGCTGTAGCACTTGGTGGAGTCAATGCGCGTGATTCTCGGTGGTCTCCAGAATCCGGCCGCTAAATGTGCCCTGCAGGTGCTCACTTTGCTGGAGCCGCTTATCGCAGTTCTTTACTTGCTATAAAGCTTTTGTTTGGCGCTTGTGCTGCTCACGTAGGGGAGTCCCACACACCAGCTTCGTCCTAGCACCTTTATGTTAACTTGAATTTGTGGCTACTGACCAGATACCGAACCAGATAGTGGCTTCATGAATGAGCTTTCTGAATGTTTATTATAAGAATGTTGAACTTGCTTTCACCGTTGCGCATCCCTCTTTCTATGCCATCATCATCCCTCATCACACCTTTATGTCCGTGTTCCCCCTCCCCCTCCGCAGAGTAGCAGGCTAGAGCGCGTTGCTCAGGCCGACCTCTCTGCTTTCATTCAAATAAATTGTTTCTCTCTCCACAGAGCCGATAAAATTATTATCCTTACTTCGTATAACTGTCGACTACTTTGCTGTGGCAATCGATACTTCGCCTTTCTTGCTAAATTGCGCCTTTTTTCAAGCCATTTTATTCTAGAGTGTTCAATAGGAAATCAGCAACTGGCTGCTGTAATGCTGAAAGCCAATGAATATTTCACTGGAAAAAAAGGAAGTCATCAAAATAATTGGGGACAAATATTTGGACAGGCAAGCTCGGCAGCGAACTTCACATCTGTCAGATTCCTTTGGATCAAAGAACTTTTTTCGATGTTTGCCAGTACTTGTCGACAGTTGAGTCAACATTTGTGTCAGTCGGGGCTTGAGCGCGCTGCCGGAGTCACTGCGAGGCTGATCGGTCAAGTCTGTTTAGCGAGTTTATTAGGACGCGCCATCACGTGTACCCTTATTTATCGCGTCGCCAGCTGCGCCCCGTACGTTTGCCGTGAGCGTGTGTGCGACGGCACCAGGTAATGTTCAGCTAACACGATGGCGAAAGTTGACGATCAGGTTCGCGATGTCAGTAGCATGACACAAGGCTATAACTTTGTAGCAATTGTACGAATGGGTGGATGTCTGATTTTCCCTTTATTAACGCTATAACGAGAGCTCGACGTTTCCCGTTTTAAAGCAAAACTTTGCCGCTTATTCCACGTTTTCTGCCATAGAGCTGTCTCACCGAGTTGGTGAGACAGCTCTCACCAACGCTTCATGTGTTTCGAAGCGTTGGGGAGTGCGTCTATTACGTCATCAATTCGCGGCAGCGGGTACACATCCTCCTTGGTAATCGCATTCAGTCACCTATAATCCACACAAAATCTTCACGAGCCATCTTTTTTCTTCACTAGGATGATAGGGGCGGCCCACGGGCTTGATAATTGAATGACATGTTTCGTCAGCATCTCTTGCACCTGGTCCGCAGTAATCTTGCGCTGTGATGAAGACCTTCAGTAAGGCTTCTGCCGTAGAGGATGTGGCGATCCTACGTCAATGCGATGGCGAGGACGCGAGGATGGAATAGTTGTATGCTGCTCATATTGAGAGTAGTCGAACACAGAAGCATACTGGGACAGCAGTTGCACGAAGGTGTCCCGTTCACGTGAAGAGAAGGACTTGCTGCCCATGGGCCCTATAACGTAAAACTATTTCAATATGTTTTTATTCCAAATTCCTGACGTCAAATTTGCGTAACCGCCGGCGCAAGCATCGGGCGGTCACCCACAGGGTTGTCTCAATAGACCAAGCAAATGCTCTCCTCGTTCATAGAAGGTCATTTTTGTTTCCTTGAAAAACGAATAACATTGCCTACACTGAGTGGCTTGTCTTATCGAATTAGGTCACGAGATGCGAGGAGTACGCTGAAGTGGAGAGGGATTCCATGGGGCCGAGCCACTGCGCTGAAAATCGATAACCGGCTGGAGAGGGTGGTGCCGGCGTCTGTGATTGGTCCGCTTTTGCCTTACTTAGTTTACGGTGGCTCGTCGACAATCGCGGTGGCATGCAACGGAAGCTTAAAAATGACGCTCAAACGGATCCTCAGCAAAGAAGAGTTGGCAGAACGAGGTCGTAAACGTGCCGATAGCGCTCGAAAACGTTACACGGCCACGCAAAATGCTTTATTACACGCAAATAAACCCATGCTCTCCGGCAGGTGCGAGTAGCCAGTGCCTGTGTGATCGGTGGCAGCCATCTTTTATTCCTTTCGGAACGGGACAGCCTGCGGCTATTCAGAAAAAAAAAAATCTGTTTTGTTCGGCATATTAATGCATCTTTAGCGCGCACACGTCACTTTGACGCGGTGAGCTTTTGTGGTTTTGTGACGTCGCGTGACAGGCAGGTGAAGTGGGTGCAGCCGGAAAGCTTTTGACCAATAGCCGAGGGATAATGGCGAAAAGGCGTCGATTAAGAAATAACTATTTTTCTTTTGTTCGGTGAAATCATGCTTAATCAGTGTGCACGTCATATCTGATAGAAAGCTATTGCGGTTTTCTTGACGCCGCGTGACAGACAGGTGAAGTGGGAATTAGAATAGAAAATCGGAATTGGAATCGCAGAATTGGAATAGAAAAGTTTGGAGGATTTAAGTTACAGTGCCCCAGGTGTAGAATTTTCTGCTCGTAAGGGCAGGCGGCTTGTCCTTCAGTGGAATCCTCGTCCCTGACGACCATCGATCAACGGCGCGTGACGTCGTCGAAGACAGCAATCTTCATGTGTTCGGGAACACGCACCGGGATTGTAGAACAATTTAATGCCCACAAAAACGTGATAGCATAGTTCACAGATACGGTACTACTAGGTACCAGTAGGTTTTTCTTCCCACAAGTATCGCCAAAGGGTTGCACCACGGCGTCAAATGAAGAGTCTGTACAAGATGCGATGACGAATTCCGGCGCTAAAGATCATGGAGGCAGCGTCACTCTCTCAGCAACGGCAAATGACTTTTGTCTAGCGGGTCGTTGATCGACGAGTTCAGATAAGAGATTGTGACAGGCATCGACTCCAAATTTTCGGCTATTTATCTAAAGCTCGCCGGCACCACAATTGACTGAAACCCCGCAGTTATGCAGAAAGTCTATTCCTAGTATAACATCGTGAGTGCAGAGTTCTAAAATCACAAACTCGGTTAAATCACACTTGTCCGTCAATAACACATTCACAGCGCAAACACCAAGGGGACGCATCATTTCCTTGCTTACTCAACGGAATTTAGCATGCGTGTCAAGGGAAAACATCACTTTGCGTTGAAGACAGTTCTTGAAAGAAAGGCTCATAACTGTTCTCATAGCCCCGGCGACCACCAGGTCATTGTGCATATACCAACATTTATCACTTCCACTTTGTTTATCAGCATTGTAACCGGTAGAAGTATCTGTGCCGTGTCGAGTCTGGCGACTTCACCTCCATCGGCCGCGCAGTCTAGTTTCCCGACGGTGGTGGTGGTGAGAATGAACGTCACCTCGGTGAAGGAGAACGACATTCATGAGAAGACGGTGGAGTGAAATTGCAGTTGCAGAGATTGCGTCTGAAACGGGTAAGACGCTGTGGTGATTCCGTCGTGGACTGTTGATGGGAAAGGTCATCGATGAAGGAAAGGAGCGTGGAGGCCAGGAATGGTTGAAGTCACAATGTTCGGCGCCATAAGGCGTTGGCTGTGCGCTCTGACAACCCAGCTGTGACATATGTGCTGTGACATCCCAGCTATAACACACGGGAGGCTGACGGCTAACGTTCGGGTAGGATGGGTATGTCCGTGGCTCCGGGTGCGCCGTTGCTGAACAACGGGCATATCTCTCACCACGCTCGTTGCCGGTTTCGCGGTGGTAGTTCTGTTGCGTTCTCATTGGCCTTCTCGAGCGGTACTCCTCGACAGTCGTGCAGAGATGGAAAGGGGAGCTGGTGGAAGATTGTACGGATGTTGACCATCGCGGAACTCGGTGTTCAATTTCATGCAACGATATAGCTCCTCTCTAACAATATGTCTGATGGTCGTCGTGAGATTGACTGATGGGATGTCGTCTTCAATGCTTGCAACAGTTGTTACCTTCGCTAGCCAGCCAAGCTTCGGGGGTATGCGGCACAGTTTGAGAGCCTCAAAGGTACGGCAATGACGTATTACGTCGGCGACTGAGCTATGGTGTTCTTTAGCAATGAGGAAGTTGTAAACGTCCTCTTCGATTCCCTTCAACAAATGACCGACTTTGTCCTCCTCTGACATACGAGGTCTAGCCGTACAGCATAGCTTGAGTGCGTTTTCGGTGTAGGCCGTGCACGTCTCGCCCGGAATTTGAGCTTTGGAGGACCGTTTGCTTTGCCTGCTTCTTCTCTGCGACAGAATCGCCGAAAGGCTCCTTGATTTCGTACGTGAAACGATCCTATGTTGCCAGAGTTTCCTCGTGGTTATCGAACTACACGAGCGCCGTGTCCACCAGAAAGAAGAGTACGCCTGAAAGTTGCCTTACGCTATTCCAACAGTAGTGCTTGCTCACACGTTTGTAGTCGCTAAGCCATTCTTCAACGTCCTCGCTGGGCTTCCCTCAGAATGTTCGAGGCTCTACAAAGTGTTGGCGCTGCCAAGGCCTAGCCATCGTTTGGGTCGAAGATGCCGCTGGTGCGGTGTGAGTGTTGCTTTCGGTGTGGGACATCTCAAACACCGGAAATAATGGAGGCAATCCAGCGATCCGGCAGCTTCGACGCACATCAGGTGTTTGGGGAACCGTGTCGTCCGTGTTGCGTGGTGGTCGGCGGTACCCCTCACCTCCACCGAAAACTGTTACGGATGGTCAATGTTTATGTAGAGATGAAGACCGGGATGGATGAGAGGTCGCCACGATGTCGCCCCCGAAATGTTGCCTTGTCTGCTACTCAGCTCTTCGCTACCAGTCTTCTCCAGGTTACAATATTAAACTTATTTTTTCAAGTTGGCGGAGCGCTTGAAATCTACTTCATTTCCGCCACCGTGGGCGGCCCGGTAGTGCACTATTTCCGAGATCGGCCTACGGATTTTCGCACATGCAGAAAAAAAATTTACGGAACCCTAGCCATAAACGGCTTGGCCGTAGAAAGAAAAAAAAGGAAGACGCATCATGGACAACAACAGTACATCATGGACAGTATAGTACGTGAGCCAATAGGGTAACAAGCTGTCATAAAAGAATTGTGCAGAGCCCACGCACTGTGGGAATCAATGTAAGCGAAACTTTCCGTCCTGGATGCTTTGATTGACGAGAATTAGCGGTGATGTTGACGGCTAAACCTTAATTTCTTCAACGTTTAGTGTAAGACGAGAGTGGTGAGTTGATCTTAAGCGTTACCTTGCGTGCACCACTGCTGTTTGTCTCCGTAGTACACAAAACACACAGGGAGAGGTGTTTGCTAGAGCCATTGTTGTGCACCATATTTTATAACCTCTGAGAGGGTAGAACATTGTCATTTCCTCACATGGCACATGGCAGTGTGGCAGAAGTACTAAACTTGAATTGGATTATGGGGCTGTACGTGCCAAAATCACAATCGCATAATGAGGCAAGCCGTAGTGGCGGACTCCGGATTAATTTTAACACAGTGATGTTCTTTAACGTGTCCCAAAATCTAACTGCACGTGCGTTTTCTATTTCGCGTCCATCGAAATGCGGATGCCGCCATTGAGATCAAATCCATGACGTCTAGCCATGCTATAGCCGCAAAGCTTACACGGCGGGCACAGAAGTGTTGAATTAACTTTTAACCAGCATTTCAATGTTCCTATCTAGTCCAGGATACCAAAAGAACGCTCGCACTGTGCGCTTTATGGCACTGATACCGGGGTGACTTTCGTGCAGTTTCTTTAGCATGCATCGTCGCGGCGCCTCTGGCAGCACTATTAGATGGCCCCAGTAAAGCTGAACGTGACAGGCCGTGAGCTCGTTACGGCGAGAGAAGTTCGGCGTCAAGTGTTGCTGTGCTGCCGATAAGTGCCACGCGAGCCGCGTGCGATCCACCCCTGATTTGATGCAAGGTATCGTCCGATCGGCTCAGGTCCGCTAATTGCCGAGTGGAAAGGGTCATGGAATTTAGGCCCCACGTATAAAGCACGTATTTCATCGGTTCTTGCCCTCCTCGGTCACCTAAGCACAGTAATGGTAGGCGACTGAGAGCGTCTGCGTTAGCATTTAGCTGTCCTTGGCGGTATTCGAGGTCATAACGGTAAGCCGAGAGTAGCAATGCCCCCCGTTGAATTCTGCTGCGGCCATGTGCGGAATCGGCCTCTCCGGGTGAAACAGTCCTGTCAGCGGCTTGTGATCCGTCACCAGAGTAAAATGCTTCGCCAAAAAGTAATCTCTAAACTTAGTAACGCCGAACACCAAGCCCAAAGCTTCTTTTTCCAATTGCGAATAATTCCGCTCAGCAGGTGTCAGTGCTCTCGAACGGAACGATATGGGATAGTCTGTGTTCCCAATTCGGTGTGACAGCACCGCGTCAACTCCAACTGGCGAGGCATCGCATTCAAGCTGCAACGGCTTTTCGGGGTCGTAGTGCACAAGTAGTTCCGCTGCCACCATAGCGCGCTTGGCTATCTGGAAGGCTTTCTCGTGTTTGGATTTCCATTGCCATCGTACTCCTTTAGCCAGCAGCCTATAGAGTGGAACTGACGTGGTTGCAAGGTTAGGCAAACACTTGGTGTAATAAGTGAGCAATCACAAAAAGGATTTTAGCTGGCTCACCGTCTGCGGTCTTGGTGCGTCGGTGATGGCTTCCATATTCTCATAGAGGGGTAGGCCAGTTGCATCGAACTTGTGGCCCAAGAACGAAACTTGCTCCTCGCGGAACCTGCATTTGTCATGGGTAAACTTGAGTCCATTGTCGCGCAGCCACTCGAGGACTTGCCGGAGAGTTGAGTTGTCGTTCTGCTTTTCGGGTATAATGATGTCATCCAACTACATCTTGACGCGAGGGAGGCCTTGCAGAACGGATTCGAGGCGGCGCTGGAACAAAGCCGGAGCCGATACAATGCCAAACGCGAGGCGGTTGTACGCAAACAACCCTATGTGTGTGTTGAACACGGCCATTTATCATCCCTCGTCGTCCAGTGGAAATTGATTATACGCATGCCGAAAATTCAAAGTGGTGAACAACTCCCCCCGTACAAAGATGCGAAGATGTCCTCAATTTTCAGCAAAGGGTACTGTTCCAGATGTGTCGCCTGATTCATGGTTAGCTTGAGGTCGCCGCAGTCTAATATCACCGTTTCGCTTCACTACGGGCACCACGGGCGTAGCCTACTCGGAAACTCTCACTGGTGAATGCACTCCCTCCTGTACTTGGTGGTCCACTTCAACAGACACCATTTCCCGAAGCGCGTACGGCACTGGTCGAGCCTTGAGAAAGCGTGGTACAGTGACCTCCTTTTTGTGTAGTTTCACGGGCGGCCCCTTGCAACACCTCAACTTCTTCTCGAAAATGTGTGGAAATTTAGCCAAAAGTTTCGCTGTCACTGCGTCGCAGTGAAACAAATTTACGCTCTGCTGCACGAATTCTTCAAGTAGCGCCATGCCAGCTTTCCGGAAGGCTTGGATGGTGTTCCGGCCGCACAACAGAGGCCCTTCGCAATCCACTACCATCAGCGAGCTGTCCACTTGCGTGTTAACACATTAGACTTTCATGGCCACTCGGCCAAGGACTGGCTGAGGCCCCAGGAAGCATGTCAGGTGCAGTGAACTCTTCTTCAGCGTCGGCCACCATACGCGATCGTTTTCGAATACCGTCCTAGGAATTACGCTGATAGTGGACTCTGTATCCACCAGCATGCGCAGTTTCCGGCCTTTCCAGATGAAATCCCTTTCGAATGGCCGTGCGGACTCGTTACTACTGCACCTGTCAGCCACCAAAGCTAGAGCATTTCTTCTCCACTTTCGTCACTGCCGTCTAGCTCCTTCACAGCGTACGTTCCTGAGGGGTTAGCGCGACCACTGGAGCATATCCATGCAAGGTGTCCCTTCCTGCCGCACTCGTAGCACGTCGCTTTCTTGTGGCTGCACACTTCCGAAACATGGTTCGAGCCACATCTCCGGCATTGAGGAGCCTCCGTCATGGATCCATGCCCGCGTCCGGACTTCTGCGGATTGACCCTGTGCTTATGTATGAAATTGGCAGCACCGTTGTCGTTAAAGCTATTCTCTTGCATTTCCCGGACATTCGTTTCTGCAGTTTCCGCTGCTAGAGCAACAGCTTCTGCCTCCGCCAAGCTCAACTTCTTTCACGTCATGTGTCGTCGAGCTTGATCATCACAGATTCCGCAAACTATCCAATCCCGCAACATGCGATCGAAAAACTTATCGAAACTGCAATGTTTTGCGAGACGTCTCAGGTCGGTTATGTAGTCCCGTACCTTTTCGCCTTCTGCTTGGTTCCGCAGGAAAAACGCATAGCTGGCTGCTATGTCATTGACTTGGGAATCGAAGTGGTTGTCCAGGTGCTGTACGACGGCCTCATAGCTCAGGTGGTTCACCGATTCTGACTGGCACTGGCCTTAAAGTACGCGGACTACATTGTCACTTAGTGCTGACAGAAGAAGCTCACGTTGTGTCCCTGGATCTGTGATGCTGCGGCCCTCAAAGAAGGCTTCCAAACGGACCCGGTGTGTTCCAATTAGTGGTCGTGTCGTCGATCTCAGGTGGCCTGGCTGTCACCGTGCAGCCGGTCCCAAATCATTCTTTATTGCTTGGTGTTACTAGCTTTATAACGAAACAGAAAGTGGTCATATGACTGGACCTGATAAGCAAGAGTGCGACACGTGTAATCCGTCTTGCTTATGATATACATCAGCATGCGGGCTTGATAACACTACAGCACACGTAATCAAAACAACTACAAGACGAAAATAAATATGCAATAAAACACTGCGCTGATAGCAAACAACATAAGCGCTCAAACAAGCTTGTATGAAACTCCGTGGGCATCTACATCGGAGGCATGGGGCAGTACCCAGATAACAACACAGCTGGAAAACAGCACGAACTTACTACGACAGGCTAGAACAAGGCATTCTGTATACATATACATGAAAATACGTGGCACTTAAAAAACAAAAACCATGCATCGCAGTAGCTTGAGGAAAATGCATTGTTACAAATGAAGATCTGTAGAGGAAACGAAATATCGCACTGCAGTAGTGCATGAGGCACCTCTGAACAAGAAAACACCACAGGGCATTGATAGTACGATTTTCTACCCTGTTGTAGGATTCCATATCCTGGTCATTCCGTGAGCAACTTGGTGACGTTAGTGCAGCGCTCAAGACATGTGGTGTGGTGAGGAATATGTTTATAAACTTGTCATGAACTAGTCAACTTATTTTCATCTTCTTCGGAAAGTGCATTAAGAACACCGTGTATTAATTTCTGCCCAGTGAAGCAGACCTCGCTAGATATCGATCGCTTCTCGCGTGCTTACACAGAAGGAGTAACCTTACGGAGCAGGAGTGACCCAGAGATTAAGATGTGATTAGAGCAGAGCGCAGATTAAAGATGATATCCTTTTAAAGCGAAGCTTACATTGCCCGTTCCTTCGACTTTTCCACTGCTGCTGTCGCTGTCTTGCATGGCGCGTCGGGAGATGGTTCAGAGCGTGCATATGCATAGTAGGAGGATGACAGAGATGAAATGCGACGCGAGAAACTCTTTTGTATCTTTGCATCGCATCCCCAAAATGCGCTTTGTAACTACCTGTGCGTAAACGTAATACCCTTTTGACAGCTGTAGTTATCCGTGGCCCCTCGCAAAAGCATCGCAGGAACTTCAGAGCTTACCTGTGTATTGACAAGTGACAGTCCAGAGCGGAAGTAGATAGAATAGCAGAAATAACACAGGCTATCGAAGGATTCGTCGATGCCCAAGAAAAAATCGTTGTGCTTCGTCGGAAGGGGAAGTTAGGGCTTCAAATGGTTTTAGATGGTCACTAAACTTCGTGAAAAAGATGGAGCTTAACCTGTGCGATCGCCTCAGCCACTCAGTTCATCATAACTTTGGCCTCAGCACCTTCAGCATCAACGAAATTGCTGCAAAAGAGCACGCCTCAAATTCACTGTTCAGAGTGGAAAGCTAAGTGCTATTTAGAGGACAGTGCTTCAGCAAAACACCATGTACTGAAGTCATTTACCTAATAAAGAAATTACGAGCTCACTGGTTCTTGTGACAGACTTGCAATTTTCAGGATAGTCTAACGCTGAAGTAGCCCTTATGGAATCTAACATCCTAAGTGCGTCACGAAGGTGTCAGCATGGAGATCGCTTTACTAGTAAGAAGTGTGGCCGCAATGGTGATATGGTCTTATCTATTCAATCAAATTTGGCCAAGTATTAATAGCCGGCCATCGCTCCAGTTGGAAACGTCCAACAAACCGATATCATAGTGAATACACAGCGAGTAGTCGTGATGCTTCCTGGTGAACGACGATGAGCCATTCTTCAGATCTGTTATAAAGTAGCCCGGACATATAAGGCTTCTCTCCGGTAAGCTCACAAGAGTTTCAGTAGTTCAGAACGGTATAATTGGAAGGATACCTGGAATTAATTTTGAAGTACAGGTAATTTCGCTAATGCCGTACTTCGACTAAAGGTATGGCGTGTGGGCACATTTTTATGTATTTTAAGTAAACTCATCAGTGGGTTACAGTAGTTCATTTCACAGCGCTATTAAGCACCAACAATCTGAAGCTGACTCCCAATGACAACAATAATGCAGCTTACAATGAGCCTGCGATGTGCGTTGCTCATGCTAGACCCTAGTTATTTCGTTCAATTTTCTTAAGGTCCCTTGCCAGAACATCGCCCTCGATTAATAGTTATAGCGGTATGTTTTTGTGAGATATCTGTGCTGTGCGACTTGTTCACCCTTGGGATATTTCCAACAGTAGTGAGTTCGAGACCGCTTCCGCAGGCACACCAGAGCATCCGCTCAAAATGTTGTCTAACCTGGTAAACGCGTTTTCGAGTTGCCATCAGGACTTATAGTAAGGCGAGAGAAACGTTTTCCCGGAGCTACGTGATGCAATACTGTTTTTACTTTGTAAGCTGTACTCCAGACATCATATACGCTGTCATGATTGGGGGCTCAATCCCATCGCTCGTGATCCGTTGTCAAGATTGGTGTCCAGCATGAATTAGAAGGTAGCTGGCCCATGCCGTCGTCCAACTTATCCACTCTGAGGACGTTGATGAAGGGAAGGACTGCTTCTCATCGAGAACGAGCAATAAGGGTTTATTTACAGTATTTACATGCAGTTCATCAGTCTAGCACGACTTCGAGAGAAAGTACGTCAGTCTAACACGATTGCTTGCGAGAGTGTCTCAGTCCAACATGACTGCTTAAGAGAAGTGTGTCGAGCATCTGCACAACAGCGGCTTATAAACACTCGGTCCCCCCTTGATTCCAAGGAGACGGATACGTTCATCCAGTCATTGTAAACACGCCGCCTCTCCCCGGTACGGCTTACAGACACACACACACACACACACACACACACACACACACACACACACACACACACACGCACGCACGCACGCACGCACGCACGCACGCACACGCACACGCACACGCACACACACACACACACACACACACACACACACGCACACGCACACACACACACACACACACACACACACACACAAGTGCGCGGTCCGGAGCCGACGTCAGAGGGGCTTCGTAGAACTCGGAGCAGACCGGGTAGCGCGCCCGGGTAGCCATTGTCCTGCGTCTTGGCCGGCGCGTGGGAAGGGGTCCCCGACGACGCCCCAGTGGCAACTCCCCTGCTCGAGGCCGACCCGGTTGGCGGTGTCGTGTTGCGGCACAAAGCATGCTTCATCGAACTCATTCAGTCCTAATCACGTCGAGGCCGTTTAGTTACAATGGCGATGAGGTGACGCCGTGGCTAGAGGTTTGCGGCGGCGCTTCAGGAAAAGATGACGCCTGTTGGCGCAACCGGCAGGCAAAACTTGCACGTCATCGGGCCGTTCTTAACAACGCATGAAAAGTCGTTTCATGCGACAAGGCCTCTCATCCTTTTTTGCCCTCTAACTAGCACGTATGGGTATTAAGACAAGTGTACATAGCTTAACAGACCGCACAGAATATGTAAACACGCAACCGCTACAGATGAATCAATATTTTATAAAGGTAAAGTACATAAATCTGGACGCGAAATATACATATCGACATATTGTTGTTTATTTTGCATTCGTTTATACATAAGTTTTCATATAATTTCTTCAAATACGCTTTGCACCAAATACCGTATTCCCACTATGCTTTTTCTTTAAGGACGGCACCGTCTGAACATTCACTTAGCTTTGCGCTAATCTCGCAGTGGCAACGTTGCCGAAAAACTTTATTTACCTGAAGGCTTCATGTACACATTACGAGTAGACGTAATGTAAAAAACCAACGGGAGCAGAACTTCATGGTGATTTTCTGACAGACTCGTGGTAACAGAGCTGTTTGTCGGCTCCACTCGAAGGTTGGTACTTGTGCTCGAGCGCGGACCGCCATAACTGTTTACTCAACTGCAGCTGAGCAGAGGTTGATATCCATAGCAGCCTATTCTGGTAGGCCGGGCACCCCACGGATAAGGTTTGAGGAATAACTTCTTTTGAAGCAATGCTAATTTTTTTTTCTTTCGTGACGTCCATAGCCTACTTCGTCCAAAATTGATGACTGCTAATGAAGGCTTTGACAACGCTTGCCGGCTTCTTTCTGAACTTTTTGACCACAGAAATTTTTTTAGCATCGCATACCCCTGTCATGGTATAAACTTTTTAATGACATCTATTTTTATTCCAGCACCCCTAAAATCATGCGCATGAGGGCCAGGACCACAAAGAGCTGAGCGATTAGGTCAATTAACATTGTGTTGAGACATAAATTCTTATCTCACTTAAAAATAAATTTACGAATCTTCAGATACTCAAATCGGAAATTTGGTAGTGAAAATGCAATGCTTTTGGTAGAGACAAAATGCAGTGCTGGGTAAACTTGCTGTGTTATTAAGGTCTTTAATGGTTGGATTAGCACACTAACATGCTCACTAGAATGAAAATTTCCTTCGCAGAACTGGAGTTCCTGCGGTGTTGAACAACACCCACAAAGTTCTGCAGTTAATGTTGTCTATGCTCTCAGAACATGGAGACTGCAGGGCAAGCATGATTTTCTGTAGTGTAGGAACCTGGTACACACATCCCAGACTGTTCCCGAAGGCTGCCATAAATCTGTGTCATGGTTTGCAATTTTATCTGCGTGATACATGCGGCCCCAATGCGCGTGTGCATTTTGAGCGATGAAGACACTTATGCTCTTCTTTGGATCAGGAGTGCTCATGTAGACTCTGTGAATGCAGTTGAGTATGTGTTTCGTAGCTTCAGTTTGGAGTTTCCCGTGTTGAGGACCTGGGTTCAACAAGTGTTGCAGTGTCGCCTTTCAGACATTTTTATGAAAATCCGTATCTGGCTTCACTGAGGTACTAACGTGTAATACACAAAAGAAGATAATGAAGATTGTACGTATCCCGCTAAGGGAGCAGGCAAGATCCGGCTTCTCCAGCTTTAACTCAAGTTATCATTTCTTGAGTGGTTCTCCACTTCCAGCTACAGGGTGACCTCCAGGCCACTGCGTTGGAAGTGTGTCAAGTTGGTAGATGATAGTTCGAAGAGGATACGGATAACTAAGGCAGGACCCCCTCCTTCCTTGCTTCTGCTTAAAGCGACGACTGCTAGCTCACGAGCATGGGCTGTTCAAGACCGCGAGAGTTCAACGTTGTCCCGTTCGGCACTGTGCTGCACGGGTAATACTGCACTGGCAAGCCCGCTGTGGAAAAGCAGCCAGCCGTTGATTATTCACCTGAAAGAAAAATAGTGGGGGGAAAATCAAGATAAATCTACCGAATGCCTTGCTGCTCAGGGAGCTTCGTGCATCTGTCATTGTTGCACGTGAGAAGGCGCTCCTCGATTTCGCTCAGAACTTGTCGGCAGATGAATAAACAGTCGTAGCAATCCACGCTTGAGTGGGCTGCTGGTCTCGCAGTGGCGCTGATCGGCAACATTCTCTTAACGGGTTTGTTAAGGCACATTGTCATGAAGTACGTGCCGTGCTTGCTCGTAGTGATCGCGTTATCAGCGGCACCCCCTACGTCTGGTGTGAATGTGTGTGCGAGACCACCAGGTAAGGTCTGCTTATAAGACGACGGCTACAGTCGACATTTGGCGTTACGGTGTGAGCTGCATAACATTTGTTGATGCATTTAATAAAGTTCATTGTTCCTTCTTGTAACACATGGAGGCAAGAAGTAAAGCCATTGATAGGCTGAGCCCGGAAGTCCATGCCCTTTATTAAGAATTTATCATTGGTTGCATTGTAAATCAACTCTTGAAACAACTACCGGCTCGGATATTAGTCATGTGTTTTCTAATGAAATTCTCCTACTTTGGAAAGAGAACGAGAGCTGTTTATTTTGCAGGCTTTGCACGACGCAGTATCCCACACCATGTTAACGGTAAAAACAAGCACAAAAAACCCACGAGCTTTACATTCCATAACAAAAACGTGCTTGTTTACCTTACCACCTTCTGGGAAAATGGAAAAGAAAATGCGGTGATTACCACCTTTTCGTTAACAGCATTCAGGTTCAGCATTATCATAAGAATATTGCGGCCTTTAAAGGGATCCATGCATTCAAAGCTGAAAGCACGCAAGTTCACAGCACTACTAACTATTTGGTATGAGCTAGTTGGTGTATCCTTAGAGCTAAGCCGAAGGAGCACCGCTTCCAATTGTCCGAATACTATGAAAAAGCATGTTCGGTCATAGTGCACCAGCAATCATAAAACTAGGTTCACTGTAGAAGTGCTTCTTGCTGGGCCATTTGGTTCATAATGACAGTTGAGAAAAAGCAGCGAAAAAATGTGATGGAAACATGATGGAAAGAAGAGACACCAATACGGTGGCCTAGAAATTGACATATATTACAACGAAGCTGTACATGGCTCATTCCCAGCCGATCGATGTCCGTAGACCAAAAACCGTGGGCAGATTCTGAAGGTAGTACAATACCGGTGGAGTGCAATTGGTTGAGGTGAAGCAGGGTTCAAGCACTCCACCAACTTGCAAAAATAAGTTTATAATCTTGGGTTCAAGTAGAATGCGTATCAGATATTAAGTTGTTAAGAACAGATGCTACACTTTGACCCGCGTCGGCCATGTCTACATTCGCACACCTTCTCTTTGTCGGTGTTGCAAGCGCTTGCGTATGTCCTTTCCTTTCCTTCCGGTCCCGTGGTGGCGTTCCCGACGGAATGTCACGTGTGTATAGTTTTCTCTGGTTCCTTGAAGTTCCATAAAGTGGTACATAGTCACACTGAGGACAGTGAAAAGCCAGGTGGCCAGCTCATTGAAGATAAGTCAACGCACTATGCTCGTGGGTGTGGTGAAACGGGTGTGTTCAATCTTCAGAACGAATATGTTGTCAGCGCCGAAGCGTTTCTTGAGCTGCTGACTATGCATTTATCGTCGACTACAGTCCAATTTCGAGACAACGACTTTATTCAGAAACAAGGCGTCTGTATTGGTTCCTCTATGGCCCCTGAGTTATGCAAGATATTTTTGTCTAAGTTTGTCCAAAGGTTTTAGGAAGTCATAGCCAACGACAATAGAGTGCTTCGCACGTTCTGCTACGTGGATGCCTTTTTGATTATGTTGCGGTTGTTGCCGTCTGACTATATGGAAAATGTGGCCGAAGTCATTTTAACGGATATAAATATGTGTTCTCACACCATGAATTTTACGTATACCGTTGAACTGCCTGAAAGAAAGCATTAGGTTTTTACAACTAACACTAACTTTTGGAGAAGACAGCCACGTTTACTGGATTTACTTCTCTAGGATGGATAACACTTTCCTAGCGTTCAGACACGTCCTGGGGGGGGGGCGGCTTTCCCCCTCCCCAAAATTAGGCAGCATAACTTCACCCCTTCCCTCCCCCGACGCCGCCACTCCTTGACTTGAGACTTGACATTTCAGACTTGACATCTATTCGGTGGTCCACATTTTGTCGCATTTCTCACTGCTTTTGGATGGTGGTAGTTATCGGCCCGTTCTGGGGTATGAAAGCAAGTTTTCTCATAGATTCAGTGCCCGCGCGAACAACTCGAGATGCGTTCAGTTGTCAGCATCCATTGCAATGGTCGCGCGCATTGCTCTTGCTTCGTTAGTTCAACCTATTTTGTTTAGACTGATCCAGGGACGAAGAAAGGGATTCAGTTCCTAGGCAGCTGGTGTATATGTTAGTGAAACGAGTTGCAGCCGCAGAAAATGCCAGTTGTGTTTACCTTTTCCCATAGCTTCATTATTTCCTCTAGTGACGGCTCGCCGCGACGCTGGTAGACCGTCGGAACCATATACACGTGATGTGGGTTACATAAGGTGGAAATGAAAATTAAGCGAAACAGTGTCCTTCATCAAACCCTGCAATAACTGTTAAACCCATAAGCAATATGAATGTGACCCGTTACCTGGTCTGGTTTCACCATAATTGTACGGCACGTTTCGCGAAACATCGCCATACGGAAACAAGAGCAACAGGGAGTTGTGAAATTAAGCAATCTGCAAAGAGAGAGAGCCCAGGCAACAGCGAAACAGAAAGAAAAAACAAAAATTAACAAATTTAACCGCTGTTTGCGACATCTTTTTATTCGAAAAGGAAGTAGAGAAAACGCTGCCGGATGTGGATAATGATTTCGTGTGTTTTAAATGACGCTTCTGCAGTTATCAGTCCAGTCGCCTGACGTGGCCACTTCTCTGCTGTGTTTATGTGGGTGCTTTTCTAACCTTCCACTCTGGGCGCAGTACCTCTAGAACTGCAGGGTCCTGCGCTCCCTGTGGTTGTACAGGACTGGCGGCCACGCATCGTTACGCAGCTTCCCAAATAAGAACCCGAGTCGCTTTTGGCACTTCACTCGGTAGAGCCATGAACGAGGAATCTAAAAGAATTGTGATTGTATACCGCGAATATCTATTTCTGTATAATTCTTCCAAAGCTAATTCAAGAAACGCTACTAGAAATCGGCATTTTACACTTTCGCTCGTTTACTCGTTATTAGCAGCGTTCTTCCTGCGCGAGTCCATTTGATGTGGTTCCTTGTTTGTCAAGAAAAGAAGAGGTGTATCTCACAGGCGTACCCGTGAGATAAACCTTATTTCGTTTAGCTTTTGTGGGTTTGGGTGCCTTTATGGCGAACGGCGGCCATTATTCACAATTGTACTAGTAAAGGTACCCCCTCCCTTCTATTGCATAGAAAAGTTACCTTGAGTTGCCCTGGGTATATCTTGGGTACGTGCCCGCTATTGTTTGAATAAGCCATTCTATGTTGATAAAAAGAAGTATAGCCATATTATGTTTTCGGTGTGTACTACGAAAAAGTCTTGTCACATCATCCAGGAAAGCCTTGACCATCAAGTTCAGAGGCTAACTGCAGCAGGTTTTTCGGTACAAGTACCTAAGGCTGTAGCGGTATGCCTATGTGTAAAGCATAAAAGACAAGACGAAATAAACCACAAACCTGACAGAAAGAAAGAGAAAAGTTCATGCGATGCCTTATGTTTATGAAGTGTCGCACAATCTCAAGAAAATTAATGGCGGGATGGTGTACAAGTAGTGTTTTCCGCTCCATGTAACATGTGAGAAATGTGCACGCGCATAGAAAATGCAGGAAGATGAAAGAGGCCTGCAAAACCAAGCATCTGAACAAATACGTTGAGTGTGGAACCCATGCTACCTAAAAATCCCGTTGACGTATGGCAAGGTCGATATCGGATAAACCGGTCGATGTGTCAATGACCGCATGCGCGAGCATTGTGCGTCGACCAATTTTCAAGGATGCGGTCACCGGGGTTTTCACTGTCGTGATTGTGACTGTGCCCCACTTTCTGAAAATGCAATGATTCTTGGCAGCGGCAGGACGAAAACCAAGAGCGAAATACTCGAGACGTTTCATATCAGTGAACAAAAGGGAGAGCAATGCATCAGTGTTTCTTTTAACTTTCTGAGCGAAAGAAAGAGAGCTTTCCTTAAAGGCTTAGCTTTAAACATAAACAAGTAAAAAGATATAGGACAATTGTTTGTCTATCAATTTAAAGATAGTGACACATACCTAAGAGCATTGCACATGCGTGGGGGGTTTGCTGTTCGAGGGATAGTTCGCTTTACAGCGAAGCTGTTTAGGCGGATCCTGTGCCATCGTTGCCGGACTTTGTTAAGGTCCACGTGACCTAGCGGGAGTGGAAAAGAAGAGCTCAACAGGGGAAATGAATTGGAGTAGCCCCTTTCCTCTTTTGAGAATGCTATTTTATACGCGAATCAGAAACGGTTGTCACACAGTGCATTATCGGTGATCGAACCAGATCGGCATCAAATTCATCAACAATTGATTCCAGTGTGCCGCAAACGAAACGTATGTTACGCTAGTGGTTTGCGGCCAACGAACAGTGCCCAGCTATTAAAACGTAATACTAGGAGTGCGTGGCTGCTGGCACTTCTTGTTCGCGCAAGGAGTGCCGGCAGCCACGTCAATCGTCAAGCCCATCCAACCAATCGTCAAAACGATTGCAGAGCCAGAATCTTCAGTGGTGGGCCTTGCGTCCAATATACGGAGCTTTAAATTAGTGCTTCCGCACATTCTATTGCAGTTACAACTATGGGAAGACCATGAATAGTGCGTGCTTCTGAGGAAGAAGCTGCCAGTTCGCTCGTGACAGTTGGCTCGCGAACGGGCTCGTCATCGTATAGCTGACCCCAAGCTGCACGCCAGAAATGCCGAATTTAGACGGCAGCACCAGGAGGCCGATCCCAAAGTTCGCGACCGAGACGAGGAAACCAACCTTATCTCGTTTCTAGCAGTCGGTGTAACTAACACAGCTTCCCTATTCCGCCATCTTCAGGGAATGAAAGGGCAGTAATTTTTTTCAAATGTATGTCAGTCCCTAGTACAGCGTTCTGGTGCCGCTTCGTCTTTTCGTGTTTTCGTGCGTTTCAATCTTTCGCTAGTTTTTCTCAAGTACCAAGTTCACCGTATGCACGCGTAACATCATTTGCTGTGTGAATATGCATACAGGTCAAACCGGACACTGTTTCAATGATTGAGCACGCCACCACAACAATAGGTGAAGGAATAGGCATTGAGGCCATTAAGGCCTTTGTATTAAGTGTGCATGCACTCACCTGTTTGAGAAGACCGAGCTCTTAGAGAAAGGAGAATCAGGAGGGAAGAAGAAATTATGAGGGCGTTTTATTTTTGGAAGGGTAAGAAAAACTGTGCAAGCACGCCATATATTTTTTTGATCAGAAAAAGAAAGGACATCTTTGCGTGATAGAATAATAATGTTTCATTTAAGTGTACGAATGCCTCTACTGTGCAGGATACAAAAAAGATGGGTGTTCTTCGAGTTGCATTACAGTTTGCAGTCAGGGCCTGTTCTGGGATGATCTTTCTCTGTGTGTCTTTGTTTAGTTGCGCTGTTTCAGGTTGGTTCTATTATCAACACAATATCATAATAACAGCTTTGAAGAGTTTGAGCGTCATTGATGGCGCCATCGTGTGCTACAGTTGGGCAGTGTCTCTGTGAACTATGGCTGCGTGGTAGCCCACATCCGCATGCTGTGTCTCACAACTTGATGCTCACCAGCGTGGATCATTGCTAGTTTGAATTTACAACAAATGGTGTTCATTTACAGTCGTGTTCATTTACATAGCACGGACATGTTCAATGTCTCCTAATTTCTTGCCGAGACGTCGACATGGTCGCTTTCTAGCAGGCAGCTGCATAACGAACAGTGAATAAAGAGATTTCGCGCCGTGTGATTTAAGCAGATTCGCGTAAACAGCACATACCAATATAACGACTTTCAAAATAGGCGTTTGAAGGCGGGCCTTAATAGCGGCCATTGCGTCGTTATCACATTTGTTCCTTTCAATGACGATACTTATCCCAGCTGCGTGGTCATTTAGCAATATTTCGTTATCTGACGAACGAAGAGGAATAACTCGGCTGTCACAGAAATTGCAGCTTCCCGTCCAGCGTCACGGAAATAATTTCTGTTTAACCTAAGCAGGACTTCGGGAATTCCTGCGATGTTCTCTATATTTTTTGTACATTGCTCTGAACTTGCACAAGGCATTTAAATGCTTCTGTTCTTGAACGTTTCACAATCCTTACGGTGTATCCCCAATGCCCTTTGATTATGATATCGTCATCTAACCAGTGACTGTCTTCTACAATATACGGGACGTCACAACATCTGGATAGCACTGTCGGACTCCTGATGGTAAGAACACTGAAAGAATTTCTTGATGCTTTCCGTAGCACACTTCAGGGGGGAATAGAAGCAGAGGTCATAACTACGCTAAAACAGTGCCACGGCCCCGATCGCCAAAAGACACTACACAAGCTACCACTAACACTACTACAAGCTGCGACAAGGTTTATTGTCGTTCACAACGTTGTGGAACGCTAGGTATATAAAGGCACGGCAAGGGCTGTCCGTAGCACGGGGCTCGCTCGCGATCATGGCACGGTCCTTCGCCTTCCTCTTCAGCCGGCATATACACAGGGGTCCGTCTGCTTCATTACAGCGCCCCGGGAGCGAGGCGTAGCCATCTAGGCGACTCAGGGCGCGGAGAAGATAAGCGGGTCGTAATACGGTTTCAGGCGGTTGACATGTACTCTTTCTCGCCCACGACGACGCAGGTCTGGTGACACTGTGAGCGGATCGATGATGTAGGTGACCGGTGAAGTGGCCTCGATGTTAAGGTATGGGCCGTGATAACGCGCCAGGAGTTTGGTCGGCCAGGAATGTGGGTTGGTATCCAAAGCCACACAAGCGAACTAGGACCAAGGTTGTGCGGTGGTGGATGAGCCCGGTCATGTCTTGTCTTTTGACGTTCTTGAGTCTCATTAGTCAGGGCACGTGCCAGCTGGCGGCAATCTTCAGCATATTTGGTGACTTCGGAAAGCGGAGTATACTCTGTAGCGTCAGGCTGGTAGGCATTATGGTGTCCAAAGTGCATGAAGGCTCATGGTCATGCACATGGAAAAAGAGGGAAAGTCCAGTGGTCGCTTGCGTCGCGGTGTTGTGTGCGAGCCTTATAAAGGGGAGTACGGCGTGCGAGTTGGAGTGGTCGGATCAAATAAACATTCGCAACATATCGCCAAGTGCGCGATTGAACCACTCGGTCAGACCGTTGGTTTGGGGATGGTACGCGGTAGATTTGCGGTAAATTATCCTGCACTCAGCGAGGAGGGCTTGCATGCCCTCCGACAGAAAGACACGACCCTTATCAATGAGTAGTTCTCGGGGAGCACGATGGCGAAGAACAAAATTGCGAAGGATGACAAAAACCAACGTCATGGGCGGTCGCTGTTGGCAGAGCTGCAGTCTCAGCGTACGCGAGCAAGGTGATCTACTCCGACAATAGTCCACCGATTTCCACATCCGCTGCATGAAAGCGGGCCGTAGAGGTCGATGCCGATGCGGTAGAACGGACGAGACGGGCATGGTAGCGGCTGCAACGGTCCTGTGGAACGCTGGGTAGGTGTCTTGCCTTTTTGGCATGTAGTACAAGACTGCATGTACTTCTGCACAAAGTTGTGCATGCCTCGCCAATAATAGCACTGGTGCGAACTTGCGTAAGCTTTTGGGACGCCGGCATGAGTGCTTAGGGGATCAGTGTGAAAAGACGCGCCGATGTCAGAGCGCAGATGATGAGGTATAGCAAGGAGCCATTTCCGACCGTCGCGCGTGTAGTTGCGGCGATATGGAATGTTGTCCCGCACGGAAAAGTGGGTTGCTTGGCGACGCAGCGCGCGTGTCGAAGGGACATCAGACGAAGCGGCAAGGTAGTCAAGTAACATTACAAAAGTTGGGTCCTTGCGCTGCTCTGTGAGCATGCCAGCGATGGTCAACGGTGGCAGGGTGGACGAGGAAGCTGACAAAGACGCCAAATAATGCGTCAGTGGGGAGCGATAGAGCGCATAAGCGTCGGAGTGCTTGCGACCGGAGCGGTACGTGACGCGGATGTCGTACTCTTACAAGCGAAGCGCCCAACGTCCCAAGCGTCCCGACGGGCCTTTCAAGGAAGAAAGCCAACAAAGGGCATGGTGGCCAGTAACTACGGCGAAAAAACGGCTGTAAAGGTATGGGCGAAACGTGCTTAGTGTCCAGGTGATCGCTAGGCACTCCTTTTTTGTGACGGAGTAGTTTAATTGTGCTTTCTTTAGAGTACGGCTCGCATAAGCGACGACGTATTCGTCATAGCCAGCTTTCCGTTGCACAAGGCCAACTCCGCTGGCGACAGTATGTACTTCCGTGGGAGCATCAGGGTGGCGAAGAATAAGTGGTGAGGCCAACAAATGGCGCAACTGCTGAAATGCGGCGTCACATTCATGGGACAACGCTGCTATGCCGTTGCTGGCGGAAAGTAAACTTGTCAAGGGCGACATGATGGATGCGACAATGGCTACGAAGCGATGAAAATAGGAACATAAGCCAATAAAACTTCTGAGTGTTTTGAAAGACGTGGGCGTTGGGAAGCCTGCAACGGCGCGGAGCTTGTCTGGGTCCGGGAGGACGCCGTCTTTTGAGATAACTTGAACCAAGTTGGTTAGCTTGCATGCAGCAAAACGTCACTTTTTGAGGTTAAGCTGTAGGCCGGCAGATGCGAGACAGGTCAGAATGTCATGCAGGCGAGCGAGGTGTGTCGAAAAATTGGTTGAGAAGACGACAATGTCGTCGAGGTAACATTAACAGGTCTTCCATTTGTGGCCGTGAAGGATGGTGTTAATCATACGCTCAAAAGTAGCAGGCGCGTTGCACAACCCGAAGGGCATGTCGTTAAGGTCGTAGAGGCCATCGGATGCAACGAATGTGGTTTTAGGACGGTCAGGTTCGGCCATTGGAACTTGCCAGTACCCGGAGCGCAGATCCAAGGAACTGAAATATTCTACGCCTTGTAAACAGTCGAGAGCGTCATCGATCCGAGGCAGTCGATAAGTGTCTCGTTATCTTGTTTAGGCGTCTGTAGTCAACACAAAAGCGAATGGAGCCATTTATTTCTTATCAATATGACAGGTGAAGACCAAGGACTTCGAGATGGACGGATTATTCTACGTTTGAGCATGTCCACTTGCTCCGTGATGATTCGGCGCTCTTCGGCGGAGCCACGATACGGGCGCTCTCGCAAGGAAGAGTGGGAACCGGTGTTGATGATGTGAGAAACATCGGTGGCATGGAACAATGATGTCTGATGACAGTGGAAAGAAGAGCGGAACTTGTGAAGGAAAGCGAGAAGTTGGCGACGATGAGATGGGCAAAGAGCAGGCTCGATGGCGTTGTCAAAACCCACTGAAGGTGATGAGCCCGAGAGTGAAGCGATGGCGTCAACGTAACGGAGAGAGTCGGTAGGAACATCAAGATCGTCAACGTAGTCGACCGCCTGGAAGTATCCTACGGTCTCTACGCAGTAGGCAGATCGGGTAGTGGTAGTAGTTGGTGAGCAGCATCAAAGTTGACTCAGATGTTACAGTGAGCACGGCAAACGGAAGAACAATGCCCTTGCGCTGAGCAAACACATCGGACGGCGTGAACACTACAGTGGCGTCAGATGCGGTATCAGACGAGAGGACAACAGCCATCAACGACTCACGGAGTATGGTTGTGTCGGCCTCAACAGTGAGTTTGTCGGCAAAGTGAGGAGGGCTGGCCAGAAATGATTCACATAGTGGTAAAAGCGACACTTCTGCACACGAACAGTCAATGACAGCATGATGACCCGACATGAAATCCCAACCAAGAACGAGGTCGTGAGAGCACGATGGTAGCACGAAACACTCGATTATGTACAGAATGTCATTGATGAAGACACGGGCCATGCATACAGCTGAAAGGTGAATTCGCCGCGCGCTGGCATTGGCGAGCACCATGCAAGAGGCACCTGTAGTCGCTTTTCGTAGTTTGCGACAAAGGTTCTCGTGAATGACGGAAACGGCTGCTCCGGTATCGACTAGTGCCACTGCAGGTACTCCCTCTGCAAAAACTGTAATAACATTTTGCGGTGAAGATTGAGGTCTTCAGAACGTCGACGTATTTGCTGTTCTTCCCTCAGGAACTGCACCAGTCAGTTTCCCCCTTCAGTGGGAGCATTACGACACAGGGGCGAAATCGAACGCTGACGAGGGGAAGGGGAATGCCTAGTTTCCGACCGGCGATCAGTGTCAAGACATCGCGGTGAAAATGGAGGCGTGGCGGCGTATTGTGGTACGTAGCTGGGCGTGTCAAAGGTGGTACGCGTAGTTAGGGCGCAGCGGCGACAGAAGCGCGCCACATGGCCATCAATGCCGCAAGCGAAGCATATAGGCCGGTTGTTTTGAGTGCGCCACCTCTCGGTGGGACGAAAAAACTGTGGTGACGGTCGGGCAACTGGAAATTAAACGGGATGCATGGGCGATGAAAAGAAAGCTGTCGGCGCAGGTGGTCGTGCAATCACGGCTGCATAACTGAGCGGTAGCGACGTAGGGTGAGTGCCAAAGCCGGTATGGGACAACGGCACACTCATAGGATTGGGTGGTGTGGTGTTGTAGGAGCTGCAGGAAGCGCTTCAGATAAATGAGTCTGGTTGGCTTGCTGCAGCGTTGGAGGCAAAGCTGCCGTATGTGTGTAGCTGTGAGGTAGCAGCGAGAGCTGCCTGGCCACGTCTTCACGAATAAAATCTTTGCTGGGCGAGGGTCGAGTTGGTCATGTCGGTAGAGGCAGCGATGCTCGAGACGGAATCGGCGTGCTGAATGTGCAGGCAGGCGATGGAACTCTGGCGGCGCAGCTCGTCAAAGCTCTGGCAGAGGTTAATGAGGACGGATACGCTAGTTGGCCTTTTGGACAGCACCATCTGGAATGCGCTGTCGTCGATGCCCTTAAGGATATGCTCGATCTTGTCATCCTCTTACATGCTGGGATTTACCCGCTTGCACAAATCGAGAACATCCTCGATGTAGCTGGGGAATGTCTCTCCAGGCTGTTGTGCGCGCTGGCGTAGACGCTGTTGAACGCCTAGCGTACGCACAGCTGGGCGATCAAACACTTCGAACAGGAAGAGTATTAAACGCGGAACAGCTTGTAAAGTCCGATGCATGGTTAAAGAACCAAAATTTGGCTACGTCGGCGAAGTAGAAAGGCACGTGGGTCAGCCTACACTAGTCATCCTATTTGTTATGGGCACTTACACGTTCGTACGATGACAGCCAGTCTTCCCCGTCGAGTTCGGCGGTCCTACTGAAAATGGTTGGGTCGCGTTGACGAGGGACGCCGGCGCAGATCACAGTGGCAGCCGGTGGAGCAGGCAATGAGGTGGCAGGATCAGGCATAGTGCAGGGCGATCTGGTTGGCAGGGTTCAAGTGTCGAGCTCCAGGACGAGGCGAAGGATCTCAGCAACCTCCACCAAATGCGACAAAGTTTATTGTCGTTCAAACGTTGTGAAAAGCTAGGTATTAAAGGCACTGCAAGGGCTGTCCGTAGCACGGGGCTCGCTCGCGATCACGGCACGGTCCTTCGTCTTCCTCTTGAGTCGGCAGATACAGAGGGGCGCGTCTGCTTCATTACAAAGCAAACAAAATGGCCGGTAACTCCGCACTTCTCTACGACGTTGCCAGCACTACAACCGCTTAGGTCATGGACGCCAGTTTCTTTCGCTAAAGTACTTCGAAAGCTTAGCTCAGTCATAAACCCACTGTCTACAGGCTATGCGCTTCATCACAATATCGTATTCATTGTCTTTGTGTGACAGCCATAATTTTCACTCGCAGTTGCTGGTGAGTGCATGGGCCGCATGACTATAGGAGAAACGGTTTACATGGCCGTTGGCTGTAAACTGCCCCATTCTGTCCTTACCATCGCGTCTCAGCTGCACGGGTATGTGTGTCCGTATAGTCATAAAAGTGATCAAAATGCGTAGATGGGTTCCCTATGCAGAAAAGTGAGACTTATCGCCATTGCAGATGCTTAAATAACTGCTGTCGAAAAAAAATTTCGGTGACAAGGCTGCATTTGACAAAACGACATGCGATCGAATGATGGATGCTTTCCTCTTATCTTAACAGTATGAGGCGAGCCGAAGATGGCAAATGCCATCGGTGCGTAGAGAGTTATGGAGAAAGAATGAAAAAAGCATTGATGAGAGGCCGAGATTGGTTGGCACGCACTTGTATCAAGCCAGCAGAGCCATGGTAAGCGCCGCAAAGAATCGCCAAGCCATGTGTTAGCAAGACCAAATGCATCACGAGAGCTGTACACTGTGATCCATCGACAGCGAGAACTGCCTAATCCTGTACGGTCCGTATGGAAGGTAAACAAGCATAGAAAGCAACATAATGTGGTTTACACTTTGTAGCATTTTTTTTACAAGCTAGGCATGCTAGTGTAACTGCGCGCTTCGCGTTCCAATCTGAAACCAGTGATTGCTTGAGCGAGACCCTCAGGAAGAAAATTTAATAAGAACTTTATGACATTGCTCATTTATCCATGGCAAAGGACGGCATTACAAGCAGAGCATCAAGGCATACTGATTTACTTGTGGCATGTTGCAATAGCCCCCGCTAGCACTGAAATAATGTGCGATCAGTGGTCTTACTACTCATGATAGCGTCGACGCTCCGCGGTTAAGCATAAAGAACTGAAAAATGGGTCAAGAATTATGGAATTGATTTAGATTAAGTAGTTAGTGTGCTCATAGAACCAGACATAAAATTATACAGTCAATGAGTTGGCTCACTTTCTATACAAATATCGATGTATAGAGAAGCAATACGCATGGTACACTCCAAAACGGTGACACCGCTTCGCTGGAAAGATCGGAGCCTGCGGAGGGCGCCCGAACTTTGCAAGCAGACACGTTCCCCGATAGCAACCGACGTTCCTGAAATTAGAGTTCGAACTTGATTCTCAGGATTTTATACTATGGGCCAAGATTTTCTGATCATAACTATGCATAATATTATTGCGCGCATTTGATGACAGTGTGTGAAGCCTTTTTTTTTTTTAGCCACACAGTTGTGCTTGGCTAGCAGTTAAACAGCCGAACAGTTATGTTTTCATTTGTTCTGCAGCTGCATCATTGATGTTGAAAGTGCTGAAGCCGACAGCTAAAGTTCTGCTGGACTGCGTGGCGGATGTGCTCATATTTCACAAGGTCAACTCGAGCTTTCTCTCTAAGGTAAGTCACTGCCTGTAGGCGAGTACTGAAAGGGAACTTGCAGCTCTTTAAATGCGCACGAAGCATTTCGTTTGCGCAATAATGCGTCTTTATTATTGGCGTACAATAAAGAACAATGTTCCTAATACAATGATTCTCTTGACCATTAGCTTATTTACTCCGAAAGCATGAGGCAGTCACAAAGGAATACGCTATTTTCTCAAATACAACTGCTTAATTACGTTACATACATATTCCTCGTTCCCTGTAGTATTACCCGTTGTAGTATCCGAAATGCATCCACAGACGCTACTAAGCTGCTTGCCAGAGCAGTAGTTAGTGTGTCTAATTTTCATGCTACAATGTTCTCCTACGTGCACATTGCTTAGAAAGAGGTTTTGGGAAAATAATTACTGGAGCAACAATGCATCTCTTAGTACATTATTATGCAACGACTTAATTCACGGAGGGAAAGATATAAATATCATAGTCTAAATCGCTGTTCTTGTTCATTGAAAATGCGGTGGGCACCTTTCACGTATTTCAACGGAAGCCATCATTTTGATATTGCACTGCTTTGATGAGTCACCGAAAGTTGCGGCCTCGTTTCATTACGTTAGATGCTTAGTGCTAAATTTCTACTTCCCATATGATGAAGTGAAATTTAATTTTTATTGGTTCCCATAAAAATAGAGGCAAGGGTGACCTCAGAACGCAAAGTCGAAAGAGACGGCTTGTAATTTTTCGAGGCCCGTCAAGAAAGACGGTAAATAGCGTTGCGCAAGTGTGCCAGCACTGATGGTAATGATTAAAAAATAAGCTTAAATCCTTATTGCTATACGACTTCCATAGCATGCGGTTGGGAACACGAAAAAAAGAAACCATCGACAAGTGTTTCCAGTGCTGCTAGAGGAACAATACAGCCTAAGACGGCATTTTACCTCGGTTACTGACCATGCTGTCAAGCAAGTCAGATTCAGGTTCAGGAAAACATTTTGCTCGACCTGCCCATCCGTCCCACATATCGCAATATTGGGCATAGGAGCAATACGTTCGCAAAGTTTGAACACAAACGTAAGTTATATAGATATAAAATTTTATGGAAAGCGATGCGGCCCGATTTGAAATTTATAAGTGACTAATATTGAGAGAGGATAGGGCTTTCATTGCACTGAAAAAGCGCGGGTAAACAGTACATGGAACCATCGATCATCACCGCTTTCAAGGCTAGAGGTGGCATTTCATCGTTGTGTTGCGCTGTCGAAGCTACGCGAACTCGGTACTTTTCAAGCTCTGCCTAATTTCACGAGTATTGGTGAAAATTTCGCTGAAAAGAAAATATAAACTGGCCGAATGACTATATATAAAGCATCTGGACGTAAGAACCAAGCAATTTTGCGGTAGCAGATGCAATATTTTCCGCATGGGGCTTGCGGCGCCAGGAGGCGCAATGGCTAACTGGGAACTAAATGTCCAGAATTTTTCAGGAGTGCAGCTTCCATGAAGCTTTATAAAGAACGTATTTATCGCTCGAGTATGTTACAAGGCTGTTCGATCGATACTTTCATTTTATATCAAAGCTGCCCCAAGTACCCCAAGTATCAAGTTTTCGCACAGAGTGAAGTGGGACCTTTGTATTGCTTGATATTGGGGATTTCCTGGATTTATGATGCACTTCTGGAGGTACTATAGCATGTTTTTCTGCAGTGGTTTGAACATGGAAGTCTTGAAGCAAGAGCCATATTTCAAATTACTGCTTTGTTTCTGTCGTCCCTTTGCTGAAAAAGTAGTAATGCGTTATTCTTTGTTTTGCTCTCGACTAGGTGGTGGCTGCAGTTTGCGAGTACCATGTGGAATGCTACCACGGACTGCATGACATAAAAGATGTGAATATAGACGCCTTTCATTACCACGAATTGGCTTTCCAACATGAGCGAGTAGGAAACTCATACAAATAATAATCTCGTTGATGAACTTGGGAAACCTTAGCAGCACCGATACAATGGAATTAGGTACCACCGCATTTTATTGCGCATGGTAAGTTCTTATGACAATTCAAGATGACACTGCGACACCACTTCTTTCGCAGAGAAGTGCCAAAGCTTTCAACTTCACAGGTACAGATTACAACTCCAATGCTTAATAAAGCTCAATGCATGGTATACCTTGGCTACCCGACTGAGCGTTGTAAAATAAATATAATAGCAACTAAAGTATATACAGAAGTAAACAAAGCCGCACAAAGAACCATGCATTTTGCTAGGTACAGAAAGTAAAAAGAAGAGAAAAAGGATATAATAATTTCGCCAAATTCAATTTACTGATGGAGCGTCTATGAATTGAAGCTCTTCACAATTAAAGAAAAAAAAAACTTTTTTTTTTCTTGTGCATCCAATACTGTTCTCGCCAACTCTTTAGTACACAATGGTCTAAGAGTAGTTCCTGAGCTACTGACCGCGTTGGTTCAGTGAGGACCAGCGCGGTCAATTGAACACTTGTAAATTCGAATGCTTAGCAATACTAGGATCAGCCGTGGTTCGGCCGGATGGCTGCGGACGCCGCTAGACTACAAGGATTACGCGCCGTCTGAGGGAGCGTGCGAGAGGGGCTGTCTTCCGACCCTCTGGCCGCTTTGACCCCATCAAGGGCTCAATAAAAGTGGTTTCTCTATCTCTTAATTGAATGGACAAGGCACTAAAGTTATATCTGACACTTTACTCTGGTTGAGCCGCAATCAGGGTGAGACTGGATTTTTCTGCTGACTCGAGATTGCTCGACCGGTTGGCAGAAATATTGCGCATGCAACGGAAGGCGCATAAGAACAAGATGCAAAAATCTGCACATGTATTTGTGAATGACAGTGCTAATTTAGTATCTGAAGCACCTTGTCTTGGACGTAAATTGATAGGTGCTTGTCCTCCAACCTAGAACTTGCCGCAAAACATGATGCGGTTGAGTTGGGTCGACATAAGGCTAGAACAACAATGGAGTGCTACGAAAAAGAGGAAAGTGATAAACAGAAAAAGCAGCGAGGTTAACCAGGTGTCCTGGACTGGGAAAGGGAAGAAGGGAAAGAGAATAAATAATGGTTATGATGAGATAAGAAACTGTTGCTGCACACACGCGTTCACGCGCTGGAGCTTTCATCCCTCAGTCTGTCACAAGCGGTCGTTCGGCTGTTGAATCTCTGGAAACACAGCAACGAGGACCAGTGCGGTCACTTGAATGCTTAGCTTGCGATGTTTTTTAAAGATTTGCATTCTTTGGGCACCCACCTAGTTTTCGTTATGTCTCCTGGTATGTCTATCCCTACGCCGCACTTGTCTAATTTTGAGAACTCATGAACTAAGTTGTGATTGTGTTTTTTTTTTGTACGCGTGAAAGTGATTTTATATAGTTGTGGAGTTTTTGTACCCAATGCATTTTTAATCATGCACGCTATGCTTGTCTGCTTTGTTATGCTTGCCATATGCTTTTGTGTAACGTGTTCAGTTTCGTTCACTATTTTAATTTTTCGCCCGCTCCTGCTTGCTCTTCCGATTGCAATATGTATGAAAAAGTAAATAAAAGAAATCTATTTATTGCGAAAGCCACCCCCCCCCCCCCCCATTTCCAAGCACGTAAAATAAACACCTTCAAACCAACGTTCATCTACATAACATGTTACATGTTTCTTTTTTCAAAGGCTAAGCTTTTTAGGCTCAGGATTTTGATTTAGTGAAAGATTCTGTTGAACCTGCCATCGTATTTTTTCCCACGCTGCAGATGCACAAGAGAAGGGGCATTGCTGGTGAATGCATGCTTAGGAACTTCCTGAAACTCTATGTAAGTTTGTGTGTAGCTAAAGTATGTAGCAATAGGCCTTCATTCGGGCATGGTTCCCTGTTTGAACAGTAGCTCGCTCTTGCTTTCATTATATCTCTTCCTCTAAGGAAGGGATTCCCAAACTTGTTTCCTCGTATTCCAGGGGTTTGGTGAAAGGCCACAAGGAATTATATCCCATCTGTTCTTGCGCGGGTATCTAAATGAGAGTTTGAAGACTAAATCCAAGCACATCCACACTTCGGTAGTCTTAAGCCCATCATGGCAGCGACGTTGAAGACATCTTGCTGTGTTAAATACGATGATTTCACAGCAACTCACTTCCTACATAAGTTGGCCTGAGCCACGCCTCTATTTAAATGATTCTTTAATATGTGCAATTACTTTCTTCTCATTTTAAAACGTTCAGTTGATTCATCGCCACAATGTTGGAGAGCAGTTGAAAGCACATCTGCGGACAGAAATGTAAGGGGAGACGGTTGCATGGCATTCTGGGAAGGCAGGTGGGAGTCCCCAGTGCCAGAAAGTAGGGGAGCCCCTCCTCCAAAAAATCGGAAAATGTTCAGCAATACTTTTCCGTAATAAAATATTTTTGATAGGTGCGTTAAGAATACGATTACTTTCCGTAGGTAGTCCTGCGCGACCTGCCCAAGGGCACTACATCCTTGTTTCTTATAAATCCGTTGCCAGTTCGCTCAACCTTACTCCGAGAAGATCGTGTATTGACACAGTTCCGGCATTCGGGTTATCCTCCTCTTCTGCCTTGACGACGCGTACCCGCCGTGGTTGCTCAGTGGCTATGGTGTTGGGCTGCTGAGCACGAGGTCGCGGGATCGAATCCCGGCCACGGCGGCCGCATTTCGATGGGGGCGAAATGCGAAAACACCCGTGTACTTAGATTTAGGTGCACGTTAAAGAACCCCAGGTGGTCGAAATTTCCGGAGTCCCACACTACGGCGTGCCTCATAATCAGAAAGTGGTTTTGGCACGTAAAACACCATAATTTAATTTTTTTTTGCCTTGACGACGCCGACAACTTAGCGCCCTGACCCCTTCTACTGGTACGACTTATCCCCAACCTTTAAGTACGTTTGGCTCCGCCATCGACGACGATCTTGCAGAGGCACACAGTGAGAAACTTCTTAAATATCTACACCAATTTCATGGCTTGTTTGATTGGCAGAAGACGCCGTTAGGCAGAACGCCCACTCTTCTTCATCCGATTGACAGCGGCACCAAGCGCTTCTGCGACAGCGCCCTTAGGGCATATTCCCTCAGAGCACCGTGTGATCTCCGAACAACTCGACGACATGCCTCAGCGTGGCATCATTCAGCCGTCCTGCAGTCCGTGGTCGTCGCCTGTTCTTGTCAAGAAAAAAGACTGCTCGATCCGCTTCTACGTCGATTACCGCCGATTGCATCCCTCCGGGTGGCATTTGCCAACATATATATGTGTTCAAACCAAATAATAATAAGCAAAGTAAGACGCAAAGATGTGTATTCTCTGCGACGCATCAATAATGCCCTGGACTGCTTGCAGAGAGCCGTATTCTTTTCGTCACTTGACTTAAGGTACGGTTATTGCCAGGTCCCAATGGCACCATCAATGTTTTCCCTTTCAGCGTATGTTATTCCCCAGAAACATCCGAAAGGATTATGAACAGTGTCTTGCGCGCGTTAAAATGGAAGACATGCCTGTGCTAACTAGATGACATCGTCGTTTTCTCCCTTGATTCCGGTTCCGGAAGTTCCGGTTGGGAGCTCGCCTACTCACAACACTGGGCCACGCAGTCGCGAACGACGGCGTCCTTCCATATCCGTAAACACTACGTGCTTTTGCCGAATTCCAAAATTTACCACCGTCTGTGCTCATAGTTTCGCCACTTTGTGAAGAATTTCGCTTCCACAACAGCACCACTGACGAAGATGCACACCGGTGATGGCTATCTGTCTGGTTGGTCGCCCGCGTAAGATGAGGCTTTCGCAACATGACGTCGTCTCCTAACTTCGCCGCCCATTCTACGTCACTTCGACCCGACCGCTCCAACCTAGGTACACACGGATGACAGTGGGATCGGACTTGGCACTGCACTTTCCCAATGAAAGCCGGGCTTCTATGTGTACGTAGGCGCACATGCGAGTCGCTCCTTTACTACGGCAGAGTGCAAGCACTCGATTACCGAAAAGGAATGTTTGCCAATTGTTTGGACGTCGCACAAATTTGGTTCTTATTTGTACGGTCATTCGTTTGATGTTGTAACAGATCACCATTCACTCAGTTGGCTGGCTTCGTTGAAGGATCCATGGGGTCGACTTGGACGCTGGGCGCTACTTTTACAAGAATTCGATATTCGCGTCATTTACCGCTCAGGCCGCAAGCACATCGACGCCGACGCTCTTTCCCGTTTACCTGTGCCTTCTGACGTTGCACGTGTTCCTCTTTCCGCAACTTCCTCTACTAACATCAATATCACTGACATGCCTCCAAAACAGCGCAAGGATACTTTGGTCACCTCGGTGATCAACGTTCTCGCTACGCCTTCGGTGACACCATTTCCACGGCGGTTTCGGACCTTTCGTCGCGAAGTACCTTATTATGCGCTCCGGGACGCCATGTTGTACCACCGCAACTATCAGCCAGATGGTCGCAAATGACTTCTTCTTATACCTCGCCATTTGCGCTCTGACTTCTGCATGCACTTCCATGTAGACACACAATACGCGCACGCTGGCGTTTTGACAACTTGTGATAGACTTCGCCAGCGATTCTGCTGTCGTGGAATGCACACAGAGGTCCGCAAGTGCATTCGTTCCTGCACTGAGTGTCAACGACAGAAAATAACTTCTCACAAGTCTGGCCTATTACAACCTTTGCCTTGTCCAGCTCGCCTGTTTGATAGAATTGGCATAGACCTGTATAGACACCTTCTTTCCACCCCTGCGTGCAATCGGCGGATTATTGTGTCCGTCGACCATCTTACTCGCTATGCCGAAATCGCCACTCTTTGAGCAGCTTCAGTCCGTGATGTTGCCTTGTTCATGTTGCGCAGCTTTACTCATTGCCGCGGAGCATCCCGCAAGCTGCTTAGCGACCGAGGCCACGTGTTTCTTTGTCAAGTCATCCAAGAGCTTCATAGTCAGTGCAATACTATTCATCGCATAACTACAAGGTATCACCCGCTCACTAAAGGCTTGACGGAGCGCTTTGACCGAACACTCGGTGATAAGCTCTCCATGTACATAGCCTCCGATCATTCCAATTGGGACTTGATGCTTCCTTTCGTGATATATCCCTATAAGACTGCCACGCAAGCCACCACAGAGTTTTCCCCTTTATTTCTACTATACAGACGTGAGCCCTCTACCACACTGGATACTATACTCCCATACCACCTGGATGCATCCTAACACCGCCCAGCATTTGAACTCCGTGAAACAAGGTCTTCAAAAAGAACGCCTTGACGTCACTCAACCTGCCCCTATCTTCTCTGTTGGCTCGTTCGTGTGGTTTTCAGTTCAATGCAAGACTCTCGGTCTCTCCCGCAAGTTTGTAGCGAGATATCACGGTCTCAGATATGAGCACTTTGTTCAGTGCACGTCGCCGGTGTACTGCATAGTCGAGCTTGTGACACTTCCCACCGACAAATGCTGCCGTGGTCGCGAAACAGTCCACCTGAGCCACTTAAGGCCCTACTATGGCCCTCTTGTGCTCGTATCGCCTTGATCGCGAGGATGACTCCTCTTTTACGCCGGGGCCTATGTACTAGGGAAGAGAAGCAGGTACCATTGAGAGGAGACTATGAAGTACGGCAGCATGGAGAGCGCGAGTTAATGACCGACGCTCTTGGGCCAAGGCTGCTGTTGCGTAGCCGTGCTTTTAAATAAACCCTGTTTCACAGTAATGCAGTAATAGTACAGTAATTAAGGATGTACAAACATTTTCTTTCCTACAGCAATCAACCCAAATAAGAAAGATATTTTACAATTTATGACACACGTAGCACATATAACCATGGACAGTTAGAACATATAGAAGAAATGATAGTTTACAAATATTGCAGAATAGACTACCTAGACTAATGACTAGCTTAAATGATAAAAATATACAAGCAGAAAACAGCAACTGCCAGAAATTTCGCCCTTCGCAACGTTATATAACTGTCAGAATTGTTCTCTTCTTGTTATCGTTAATGTTGGTGCCAGTTGGAGTACGCCTTTGTCAACTATCATGATAGCACTTTGTCTACTTTTTTGTTTCTGTAATGAAATTATGTATTACACGATCTTATATCATGTATCCAAGTGCCATAAGGAGAAAATACTCACTTCTCTTTGTTGCATATTACTTTCTGTTCGAAGATGCGTGCGTCTCCCCCCCCCCCCCCCCCCCCTTTCTGTTGCTTTTGTCACTATAATTTTCTCTTATCTCTTGAACAAATACGTAATGTTCTCTTCTCGAGGCGCTGCAGTCAATGTACGGGGTCATGCAGCCCTGTCAAGCTGGCATTTCTGACAGATTTTATTGCTTGTACCCAGAGTCACCTATCTGGTAGACAGTATTATGCAACAAGCATTGTTATTATGATGGTAACTAGCGATATAACAGTTTATTTTGTAAGGCCTACTGAAATGCTAAATATTAGTAGCAAAGCCCTGATGTGAAATGTCTCAGGACAAGGGTTTCAGTCAGCCTAGTAACAGTATTCTCTTTTTCGAAAAAGCGCTACGAGCTTTAATATGTGCATCTTTCATTGACCATTGAAAGAGGAAAATTTGACATGACTATAATGTCAGCAATTGGGTGATTCGTGGTTGATATTTCTTGAGATTCAATTGCCATGTGTATCTTATAACAAGGCGCCAGTGTGTACCTGCCTGGGTATCTGAAACCTTGTCCGTTAGCGCTTTCGCTGAAAGCCACGTGTAAAATTACTGTGCACTTGGGACAGGTTGCAAATGCCCGCGCGATGAAGGAGGGCTGGACGCGAAACATTCCATTAGCAATAATCACAGACTCACACATAGAAAGCTAGCAGAAACGATCTGAGGGAGGAAATTGGAGCACAGGCACTCGGAATATTTGTCGGTACTGGATATGAGCTGACGGTTGAGTACATCCAAACTATGACCTGGTATTCTTACTTGGGGTCCAGGACGAGAGACGGACTCTTGGAGCAAACAAAGAGGAGACAAAAAGCTTTATAGAATATGCACAGATATAGCTGGTAATAGGATATAAGTAGCAGTAAGAGCACACCCGACGGACGGGGTGGCTGGTGGCGACTCTTTCTCTTTTCACAATGGGCCCGTACTGCCTTAGGTATCTTTGGCGACCTGTCGCCAACAAGAACGATACAGGGCGGGTGGTGATGTCACCCGCGTCTAATCCCGCTTTTGTCGCGGCAGCATTCTTGGTGCGGTGCGCCACCGGATTCCTCAGTTTGACCCACGGGAAGGGTTCAGCAGTTACGTGGCACTTTGGAGGTTCGTACACATAGTTGGGTGAGTGGAACTGACATGAGGATGTCAAGGTTGTCAGCGGATGTTTAAACCTTAGCACAAAGGCAATCGCTTCAGACGAACGCGTGGGCAGGGCGGAGCGCCAGTTGCCTCGATGATAGGCACGCAGTGTAGGCCAACATCTGGGCACGGGGACACGAGGCTGTGACCGGGAACCTGAATGCGGAGGAGGCGGATCGCGGCTTTACAAGACGCCGAGCCACCCCACACTCTGCAATAGGGGACCCTACACCCCTAGACTTTAGCTACGCAACAATTCTTGCATACAATAGAGACAACAGAAAATATATCCACCCCCACGCGGCAATCTCAGCGCTGTGCACGCAACCGTGTTGCGAAGATTACAGACGAACACCTACATAAACCTGTACACTCTCCACCGGATCCAGCCCATGCCATAGACAGGTGCCCGAAGTGTGGAGCAACGCCAACACTATTTCACATCAAGTGGGAGTGTGCAACGTGGAGAAGAACACGAAACAAACGGCACATGGACCGCATGGGAGGCGCTGCTGTCTAGTCCGGCGCTGGAAGATCAGCTACGGCTGATCCAACTAGCTGAGCGTATGGCCTGTGCAGGCTTGGAACAGGGGCACCGCCCTGCCGGACAAGCTCCGTTTTTTCACTTTCTGGCCCCTCTGGGGGACTGGAGTAGAAGCCCGCCGGTTTCTGTATATAATACAGGTGTCATGCTGCTACTGTTGCTTGAGATACGACCAACAAGTTATTTCATAAAAATTGTTTGACAAACGTAGAACAATCCCTATGGCCCATATAGTTAGCGGCTTTAAGAGCTATATTTTACTTTACCCATATGTTACTTTAATATCCTTGTATATATATATGTATGTATGTATGTATGTATGTATGTATGTATGTATGTATGTTATGCCCACGCTTACACACAGCCAGAGTCAAGATCACAATCACAAATGCCTCTGCGTAATATGCCTTGCTAGCAGTGTCACTCACGATGACACGTGGCTTCAGTTATTGGCCCAATGCGCAAAGCGCATGCCGCCACTGGAAATGCGCCCCTCAGTAAAAAAAAAAAAATATTAAAGAGAGAGAGAGAGAGAGAGAGAGAGAGAGAGAGGGAAAACACAGGGAGGCAGGGCTTGTTACGTAAAGATGGCATGTTCCTCGGTTCTAGTATGAGAGAAGGCAGGGAAGGAGCACCGCTTACGGAGACTAGCCGACGCAAAGAGGGCAGAGTGTCTCGGCTGGCACTTGCGCCCACATCTTGGTGTTATGCTAACAGTGCATTCCATCTCTTTTATTTCGTGCAATATTAAGCCAATTTGAAAAATTAATGCGGTAAAACGACCCCTAGATGGTGTTTTACAACTTACAATGCAGAAACATAATTTGCAATGGAGCCTGGTAAGGAGCCCTTTAAGGCTAAGCAGGTGTTTAAAGGATCATCGTCCTTTACTGCCGTTGTACAGCCTGGCGTTCCTCTTAAAGCGAACGTATAGAGAAGAACATGTGTGAATGATTTCTTGCTGCAAGTGAGGGAATGCCGGCTTTTCATCAGTTGACCTTGAGCAGGTAGCGCTGGCACCATTTCTACACCACTGCAAAATGCATCGATATGCTATCAAAGTGATCACCGCAGATCGGCATGTTCTCTTGAACAGGGGAAGCACCTTAGATCGGCGCTCGGAATATTTTTGCAGCTTTGGGCGAATCATAACATTATCGTTCCCGATGAAACTGCTTGTCTTAGCTTATAGCTGTACGAATAGCTTAGGTTGAATCTTATGATAGCAAAGCCAAGTAGAAGAATGTTCTGCGAGTGGATCCATTTCATTATTGGCTCCGGCATGTTCGCTGTATTAAGGAAGGAAGCTTCTCGTAAAAAATAGGCAATATATGTTGTAATAAAATAAATCTCACAGGCGAAAAGAATGATACATTCCTGACGCCATGGATATGCTAACGCTCACTGAAGACATCCTCCAATCAGCCTGCCGGCCCATTCACGTACTCGTCAGATTTCCTGAAAGGCGGTAGTAGGAGGCTCGAGGGGCCATGTGTGCTGATACAGTTCATGCCGCCCTTGTTTGACGCGTGCGAACGCTGTGATATATCCCGGAAAGTGTCATCAGTTTAATTAATTTCGTGTTAGGGAATGAATACCGACTGCATTCTTTTTGTTTCAGCCTGCGTTTGAATCCGTCAACGGCGCTGAAGGGATCGAGGTGATTAAAAAATTGACGGTAAGAATTTGGCTTTGCAGAATCGTCTTTTTGTAATACCAAAACGGATCGGGAGTTATTTGTTAATAGGAATGGTGGATGACATTGCGCTATTTTCGAAATTCTGCCACGAAAACATTCCACAATGAGTCCGCACCCTTGCACCCAACCACATCCGATAGCATTTTCCATTCCGTGTGCCTGTCATTTGTGATTCAATGAACATGGCTCTATACATGCTGAGAAGAAAGTCATTGATTCGTTTCCAGACCGTGCCGAAATACAGAAATGTTCGTGTGCCGTGCAGTGAGTAGACGCTAAGGAACCTCGGGTGATCGAAAGGAATCCGGTTCTCTCATCTATGGTGTTCCTCACAATCGTCTGTGCATTTTCAGGACGTTCAAGAATACAGCTCTTAATTCTGATCAATATAATATTCCCTGAAAACATCGAGTCGTTCGATATATATATCTGATTTGGAGCTTTTAATTTCTGTATAAATTCTTAATTTCTGAGCTATACAGTCTTACATGCAATGCGCCAGCTGTTATTAAAAGGAGTTATTAAGTGTGGTTCTCTGATACGAAGTAAAAAAAAAATTATCTTGATCATATTGTTTTCACTTCCTTTAATGGGCGACATTCGAGCTTTCTATTCATGTCGCTCAGCCTTTTACACCACCAGATCATTGACATCTTCCTGAAGCAACTGCAGTAGATAGAATGCGAATAGGGTACCGAAATAATTCATGGGGCATCTAAAAAATTTTAGCTAACAATGACAGAGGGCGTTTCAGATACGGCACGTCCTCGAAATTATCCTAAGCAGGGTATGCCAAATGTATCACTGGATTCATACCGCACGCTATAAATACAATCATAGATGCAATAAATGCGCATATTAAGCAGACGACGACCTAATGAAATGCATGATATACATATTCTCAATTAGTGAAATTAAAGGGTTATAGGAATTTAGAACTGTGAGCAATAATGTGTAATCGAACAAGCAATGTCGCCTGAGTCAACGTTTCGACAAGAGAACGTGTCATGGTTGGGCCATCAACTGCTTCCCTCAGCAGCGTTTATGTATGTGTAGCTCCCTCTCCCCTAACCGCAATGAATGAGGGGGTGTAGAATGCATTGGTGTAAAAATTGACGTCAGGGAAGTCAGTGTGTTAGAAAAAAAAGGGAAAAAAGGGAGGGGTGTTTGCTGCCGTACAGGGGAAGCGGGTCGGGGTACTTCAGTGGGTTCTTCGAAGAAACGGAGGTGAAAAAAAAAAAACTCAGTTCACTTCCACTCTGCGGAAAAGCATGACCAGCGAAGCTGTGTATGTGGGCGACAGGATGGCCCACTGCACCTCCACCGCGGGTCGGACAGGTATTGCACTGTCTTCGGGATCGGCCCACGCATGGCACGTGCTTAAGAGGAAGATTTAGCTCAGGTGCTCCTATCTAAATGCATATAAAAGGAGAATTGGTTTTTCTCCGCAACCACTGCACCGAATTTGACGAGGTTTGTTGCATTTAAAAGAATAACTTAAAATGTAGTGACGGTTTGTTTCGAATTCTTGTTTTCCTTTGTCGATTTTTATTAAAACCTAGCGAAAACTTAAAATTTGCAGAAAACGAAACAATCGAGTTTACAACTCTAACTCAGCAATGGAAAATGATGTGACAATTCTGTGAATTGCAGCTAATAGCAATTATAAAACGGACGAAATTGATGTGTTACAGATTAATCCCTAAAAATTCAGTAATATGGAAATAAAGATTTTGCAGAACCCTTGCACACAACGTAACGAATTTACGCGAGATACAAAGTGACATATCGAATTTGTCAGCTATGAATTATCTAATGGACGCCGCTTACACAACCGCCATATCTGTTCTTGATGGAGAGCTATTATTTTGTAAACTTCGTGGCTCTATTTGTTTCGTACTTTCAAATTTATGGAAATTCCTTTTCTAACAAAATTGAGGCCCTAAATGAAAATTCCGCTTCGAAGCATTATTGGAACATAACTTACTCTCTCAAATGCAACAAAGTTCATTAAAATCGGTACAGTGGTGAACTCACAATAGCGTTTCTGCGTTTTACATGCATTTGTATAGGCGGCGTCAGAGTTGGGCCCGACCTAAAACTTCCTCTTAACGCCTGCGCCACCTACGCCGCGGCTCGGCCCAGCATTGCACTATCTTCGGGATTTTTTGTACACGCGGACACGATAGCTGGGTAAGTAGCCCTTAACTGCGTAGCTGTAAAAACTGGAAACGGGGCCCACGTGCAAGCAGGCGTCTTCAGTACTGCAGGGTTAGTGTTCCAGAAAAAACACACTAAGAAGATATTGTATTCGAACGCTGTCTTAACGAGTCGTGAAAAAAAAGAGAAAGAAAAAACGGAACTCGCAGAGTTGTAAGAAAATGTGCTGGGTTACGAGTAAAAGTACGAATGATATGTTGTCAAAAGCTGTGCGTGAGACAAGAGAGATTGACCAAGTAATTAACGATGAAGCCAAAGCAATAAAGTTAAACAAGGTAAGATAATATGGTAGTAAAGCATGGCTCGTGGGAGAAAAAAAAAAGTTGTTTTGCAAGCACTCGCTATAAAATTTACTGGTTACGACGCTGTAATGAAAAGGATGAACTTTCTTTCCAATACAACAAAGCAAAATATATTGCCGGCCCAGTACTCGGCGCACTCTAAATGAGTGGTCGTGGGAAATTATGCGGCAAGTTCTGTTGCAGCAGACTTCGGTGCAGGAGTAAACCAAGGCATTCCGCACAATGGTCACATTAGGAAAAAATTTTCCACACGCACAAAACATGGGAAGATACATTTATTGTGTGACGTTCTGATATAACCAACGCTTCGAACATCCCATTTATCGCTTTAATGGCGGGAAGCTTGGTCTCAAGTAGAGAATGTGTAATGTTTTCGCAATTCGCAGGACGGACTTCCGAACTTCAGAAAGTTAGTGGCAACAAACACGAATGACGTTGCATTTAGTTGTTCTGTGTGCAGATAAGCGGAAAGTATTTTAGAAATGCAGTTATCGCTGGAAGGTCGAGGGATCGGTCACGCGCTTGTTGCATCAGTTGAGTAAGAGAGAGAGAGAGAGAACAACTTTATTAAATGTCCTTGCTGGGGTCAAAGGGGGCAGGAGACTAGCCCCACCAGAGCTCCTGAGTAAGCTCATCATATTTTGCAGGTTTGCCTTCACAGCAGCGAAGAGTTGCAGTTCGAAGACAATGATGTGACCAGCGCCGTTATGCACTGGATATTTGAAGTTCTGAGGACGGACGCCTGAACAAGCAACGTTCAGAGCTTTCAGCAGGAAACGAGTACGACTGGTTCGAACGTCTCTATGTGTGGCCCATTCAGCATATAACAAAGTAAAACGAGACAAAAATAAAGGGAAACGTTACAATGAAATGCTATTCATTAGTATCACTACTGCGGGCCACACCACGTTAGCCATACACTTTATTACTTCGTCCTCATTTACTATGAGAATTCCTGAGTGAAAAGATCTTAAGGTGACGCCTCTCAGTGGTTCAGGTGTAGCTACAAAGAGATGCGCCATCTGTTCCCTAAACTGCCCTCCATGCATTCAAAAGTTCTAATAAACGTTCACGGCAACCCGGTTGCAAGGGGAAACTTAAGGTTCAAGTCATTCAAATTCAACTGAATTTTATAAGTTGCATATAGTGCAACTTTATTTTGTTACGGATAATATACAGGTATCAAAGCGAAAAACAGCAAGGGCAGGACCTGCTCTTAACATTTACAAGCAGAAAAAGAAACATTGTTGCTGAAGAGGGCAAATTCTTGGTACATGATAGAATTATGAGCGTAAATACTTAACATAAATCATGAGTTTCCCTGATCAAATAATTGTGTGAAGCAATCATCCAGGATATTGGGTACGTGAAAAATGCGCATGTGAAGGCACTGACGGTTTGAAGTGGTTGGTCGGACTGTCGGTATCTACTTTAACGACCAATATTGTTCAATCATTGATATACTGTATCGCGAATCTGAATTTCCTCAGTTGAGCTAAAGCACAAGAGAGCACGTAGAACAACAGAAGTGGTGTTCTACGCGCTCTCTTGCGCTTTACCTCCGGTCGTGCAGTACCAAATAGCTCAACCGTCTGTTCTGCTGAATTTCAAGTTGAGAAATTGTTTTTTAATTATGCAAGTTAGCAAATGTAACTGCACTCGCAACTCGTCTGAAAATATTTAAGCCTCGCATGCTTCTCGTACTGAAATAGTGGCGTTTTTCCACGCCGACAAACGAGAGACACATAAACAGAGAATCGAATGCAGTAATTCAAATTATCTTCGACGAGTGCTGCACAATCTTCTGGCGCCAGAAGAGCAGCAGCAGGAGCATCACAGTCAGGTTGAGCAGCGTGATGAGCAGGAGCGTCGGCGAGTACCGCGAGAGGGAGAAGATGTGCGAGATTCGCCTACGCCGGTCTTGTGGACGGCCCCTTGGAGATGCTCGATCACCTGAGTTTACGGTGAATGAAGTAAAGTGCTTTTGTTTCCTCCGGTGTTTCGTCTCGGTCGGCTATACGTACAAGCCGTACTTTATTGAAGTTATGCTCTTTCCTGCACACGCCCATGAGCAAACAAAAGTTACCACATAAGCGCGCAATGACCCTCTAATGGCCAGTCATTGTTGCACATCATGGAAAATTAGAACCACTTGTTCACCCTAATCTATGTCAATGAAGAGCACCCCCCATTTTACAAATACATTGAAATAATATTTGCTTTGTAATCTAATTACTACAATAACTATTTAAATAGTATTCGGTTTGCTGCAAAATTTATGACTATTATACCACTCTCCAGAATACCAAAATCACTACTGACTATCGTAAAAACTGCTGTCTCTAAATAAAATTTTTGAGCCAGCAAAACACTTAGCATGTATTATACGTTGGGCATCGCAGGATTAACACAGCTAAAATCAATAGCTGGTGGCTACAACAATCAGTTCAGCCGAGAGGTTGATACTTGTTTTTGCTGAACAGACCAAAGAATGTTCCGAGTTTCTGTCTTTTGCGATGGCCGCGAGTATCGTTGGCTGAAGATCCTAGAGCAAGGATTATTAGTGCACCTACACAAATATCCGGAAATGTCAAAAAGCAGAGGCAGGGAAATTCGTAATTTTGTAGATGTTAGATTTTTCAGCGTTACTAGAACGTCCCAACACAGACAGACAGACAGACAGACAGACAGACAGACAGACCGACAGACAGACAGACACACAGACACACAGACAGACAGACAGACAGACAGACAGACAGACAGACAGACAGACAGACAGACAGACAGACAGACAGACAGACAGACCGACCGACCGACCGACCGACCGACCGACCGACCGACCGACCGACCGACCGACCGACAGACAGACAGACAGACAGACAGACAGACAGACAGACAGACAGACAGACAGACAGACAGACAGACAGACAGACAGACAGACCGACAGACCGACCGACCGACCGACCGACCGACCGACCGACCGACCGACCGACAGACCGACCGACCGACCGACCGACCGACCGACCGACCGACCGACCGACCGACCGACCGACCGACCGACCGACCGACCGACCGACCGACCGACCGACCGACCGACCGACCGACCGACCGACCGACCGACCGACCGACCGACCGACCGACCGACCGACCGACCGACCGACCGACCGACCGACCGACCGACCGACCGACCGACCGACCGACCGACCGACCGACCGACCGACCGACCGACCGACCGACCGACCGACCGACCGACCGACCGACCGACCGACCGACCGACCGACCGACCGACCGACCGACCGACCGACCGACCGACCGACCGACCGACCGACCGACCGACCGACCGACCGACCGACCGACCGACCGACCGACCGACCGACCGACCGACCGACCGACCGACCGACCGACCGACCGACCGACCGACCGACCGACCGACCGACCGACCGACCGACCGACCGACCGACCGACCGACCGACCGACCGACCGACCGACCGACCGACCGACCGACCGACCGACCGACCGACCGACCGACCGACCGACCGACCGACCGACCGACCGACCGACCGACCGACCGACCGACCGACCGACCGACCGACCGACCGACCGACCGACCGACCGACCGACCGACCGACCGACCGACCGACCGACCGACCGACCGACCGACCGACCGACCGACCGACCGACCGACCGACCGACCGACCGACCGACCGACCGACCGACCGACCGACCGACCGACCGACCGACCGACCGACCGACCGACCGACCGACCGACCGACCGACCGACCGACCGACCGACCGACCGACCGACCGACCGACCGACCGACCGACCGACCGACCGACCGACCGACCGACCGACCGACCGACCGACCGACCGACCGACCGACCGACCGACCGACCGACCGACCGACCGACCGACCGACCGACCGACCGACCGACCGACCGACCGACCGACCGACCGACCGACCGACAGACAGACAGACAGACAGACAGACAGACAGACAGACAGACAGACAGACAGACAGACAGACAGTGACTACTGAAATTTCCCCCACAATTGCGGTCAGCCAATTTTGACGCGAAGAGGAATACATTATGATTGAGATAAGTTGGTATAATAGAAATCACGGCAACGCATGAATCCCGGTCAGTGTAATACGTGGGATGAGTTACGAGCAGATATACGCTTCGATAATAAAATGTCGCACAAGCGATCTCCTACGTATATAATACCGCGAGTGAACAGCTGATTCGGATGAAAACTTTATATTACAAACTTGAGGTTCAGCGGGGTTCACGCGCTACAATGCTTGTCACATTTATAAGCATCGTGAAGGCACACTCCTCGTAAACCGCACTGAGAACATGACATAAGTGATAGCACTTTCAGGAAAGTGACCGCTGGGACAATGACTGAGCGCTCACAATTGCGTCATGACTGGAAGTTTGGAAAGATTGTTCCCGTGCCAAAAGGAGGAGACTCATCACTGCGTTCTTCCTATCGACCCATTTCTATACTTTTCACATGTTCCAACCTTCTTGAGCACATTATCTTTAAGCATCTAACAGTTTTTCTTGAGCTTCATGGTTTTCTCGACCCCAGGCAACATGGATTTCGTAAAGGGCTTTCAACCACTACTCAGCATTTAGAAACCATTCATGATATCGCAGCTATTCTGGATGACCAAGGGCAAGCTAATATTATATCTTTAGATTTCGAGAAAGCATTTCACAGGGTATAACGCACCAAACTCATAATAAAATCGAAACCTCTATTCAAAACAGTCCCTTATATCTTGGATTCATGCATACGCTACTTTGAGACGGCAAACTGCAAACATAGACGGAACACATTCACGTTCAAGACCTGTGCTATACCGAATCCCACGGGGATCAGGTTTGGGACCTTATTTTTCTTCATTTTCATTAATGATATGGCACAGGAATTGTCAGTTGAAATAAAATTGTTTGCTGACGATTGCGTTTTATTTAAAGAAATCCGTAGTCGCGCTGACCAATCGCTATTAAATACTTCGCTTTCTACAGTGCAATTATGGTGCAGAGCATGGAGGATGAAAGTCAATGCGAAAAATACTGTAGCGATGACCATGACGCGGAAACGACACCCTTTAAACAATGAGTGTTCGATTGATGGGCAAATTTTAGACCGTGTGACAAACTATGAATATCTGGGCGTAGTTATCAGCTCGGACTTAAAGTGGAGTGACCACGTGTCATACATAGAAAAGAAAGCCATGAAGAAGCTTGGTTACTTGAGGCGTTGCTTAAGAAACTCACCCGGTGAGATAAAGCAACTACTCTTGCTTACTAAACTTTCGTACGCCCGATTCTTGAGTATGGGTCCGTCATCTGGGATTCACATAGCGAAAGTAACATAAAAAAGGTGGACAAAATTCAGAGAAAGGCGATAAGTTTTATATTTAATTCCTTTAGCCGGCATGCATAACCAAGTACGATGCTCGAAACAGCAGAACTAGTTACCCCACAAAAACGGCGATATAAAGAACGATTAAAGTACATGTATCTGCTCTATCATGAAAAATTAGGCATCAACAAGGACACGTATACCGAACCTCTCGCTCGTCAATCAACTCGGTCTATACGCGCTAAGCAGCTTAAAGATTACTACTGCAAAACAAAAACGTTTAGAAACTCATATTTTCTGCGAACCATTAGGGAATGGAGCGTACTTCCTGTTGCGGCGTTTGCCTGCGACACCCTTGAATCATTCTTGAAACTGCTTAAAAAAATTGTATAAATGAGTGGGGTACATCCACTGCACTCCTTTTCTTTTTTTTGGCCTGCCCTTTCACGTAATAGTACGCACGTGTTCTCTGATGCGTCTGCCACTGGTACATATTTTTACACACATTACTTCATTATGTTTGTCGTTATGTTATAAAAGTGTTTGTCACGCGTTGTGTACATATATTCTTCTAGTTTTGTTTTTCTGTCTCTTGAATGTTCGTCAACTTAGCGCTAAGAGTAGTTTGCATTTTCTTCTTCTGGAGTGGTTTCACGTTGTTAGCGCTAAATGCTATGTTTTCGCAAATGACGCGCTGTTCATATTTTCAAATTAAGTGCTATTTAATTTTGCTCACGCTTCGCACCTTGTACTCAATGTATTGTTCGTCATGTATGTAACCACTCCTGCTTAAAGCCTCCAATCAGAGGATGCCAGTACTTTTTAAATAAATAAGTAAATAAATAAATAAATAAATAAATAATGCTGAAAGAAAACAAAGAGAACCATAGGTACAGTCGCTAGTATGCCTACATGGGCTGGTTGGGGTTGGATAATATATTTTATGTTTATACACCAGCCACCGATGACGACGCAGATACAAGACATGAACTGAACTCATGTTCTCGTGTCTATTTGCTGATCACTGTTAAACGTTCGCGCTTCACACAATATAAAGGGGCGGGGGAGATAGAAATAAAAAATAAAAAAAAATAATATTCGCGTTTAGAAAGCCAGAACCGCGAATGTGGCAAATCGCCTTGCATGACATCATGGCCGCAAACACTGGTCATACCGGCAATAAGGCCAAAGCTTCATAAAAAGTAGCTTTTAACAGGGACCGATCGAAATACACTTTCAATATAAATGAACGCCTTGAAGCTAATCGAGGTTTAACGGCGTCGACACAAAACGCACCCTGCACAATCTTGCAAAACAGAAATGCATCATGCGGCGCGAATCGCTCGCCGACACATTTTCCACCATGTGAAATATAATCGAGCATTCCTTCAAACTTCAACAGAAATGCGCGTATCTCACCTTCTGCTTCCATGAGGGGGGCCACTGATCGAGAAGAGGGGCTCGGAGCGTCCCGAAAAGCGTTCTCCGCGCCACTTCCGCCCCCTTGACTGTCGTGCGTGGATCCGGAATCAGCCACGCCATCTCCGACCTGGACGGCTGCAGCGTCTACACTCACACTGGCCACCGAAGGCGGCTGTTGTGGGGCCGGGGACGAAGGCCGTTGGAGGCCCGCTTCAGTTCCCTCGCCGTCGCACGGCTCGACTTCTTCCAGAAGCGGAGCGCGGTCCGTGTGCATCGCCTTGGATTCGAGGCTGAGGGCCCCGCTGGTTGGACGTCGGTGTCGAAAGTCCTTCCGGGGCTCGAATCACGCACGAGGCTTCAAAAGAGCTCCGGGATGCACCTTTCTGGTTGCTGAGGGCGTTCTGCTCTCGGTGAATGTAGCCCCTTTGACTCTGGGGCACTCTTGTCTTGTCTTGTGTCCCAGACAATGGCGCATACCCACTATGGGGGATTGGCCAAGAAGCAGGCGGTTTTTCGTATGCTTAGTAGTAAAGCCAAACTAGATTTAAATTGTGGAGCATGAGACTAGAACAGTAATTTAGACGTGTGATGAAAATATTGTGAATTTTGATAAAGTAAGTTAACGTAAATAAATGAAATAATAGAAAATATTGATAATTTTAGAAAGTCAGCAAGGTACTCTTTTTGTATCTCTAATAAAATTGTAAATTGCAAGAAAAGCATCCCTGTGGCTTGATCCCAGTGAGGTCGCACCAAAAGAAAGAATGGTTGGTGAGGTTAGCGATAGCCCAAGTTTGGTGAATGAGTGTACTAATAATTTTCTTTGTCTTATAAAGCGGTGGCAGGAGAGAAAGTAATGCACTCATCGGTGCATACCCACGAGATGGAATATCTTCCTCTTCTTCCCAGCCTGACTAGGCAAGGCACATGCCCACACCCAGGAATTTGTTGTTTTTCTGGTGGTTGTTGCTGTTGCTCGAGTAGCCAAATATATGTATAACCTGATGACCTGCCCTAATATAGGCTATTTCATTTTTGGGTGTTTTTTTATTGAAATGAAAATAAAAGATTGAGACGAAGTCACCTTATAATGGTGAAGGCTACTCCTTTTCTCATAGCGGTGGTAATTGTTGCCAACGAAAACCCGTCCTTTACATCTTCTGGCGGGTTCGCCGTCTTGTTTTCTGATGAGAGGGTCGGTGTTTCATCAAAAAAGCAGTCGCCAGGCGTTGCCACGGCCCCTCAAGGAAATTTAATTTTTCTGTGCTCCTAATAGTAAACAATTATTTTGGCATTCTACTCTTTTGACGTACTTTTGTAGACGTTAATATACTAATTATAAGGCGTAAATCACACAGTCAGCACACCATCTTGGGGCAAAAACTCTTTCGAAAAAAGCAAACTTGGAAAGATAGCATAAGTTGTTGCAAGGTCACCAGTGCTCGCAATGCGCAAGCCTACGTGGGGTCTGGGATTAAGCTTCTAGGGATTCGAAGATAGTTTAGTACTCAAAACTACTCAATTTTTGCAGGACCCTTACTCAAGTCTTACTACGCAACAAATGGATGGCAAGTTGGTAATGGATTACCAACTTGCCCGGGATGCTGCTCTCATTAGCGAGACCCCACGGCTAGGACACTGACAATCATTGTGGCTAACTATTTGTTCCTACATGAGTGGGCACGGCTCCATCGTAAGCATACAATATTAACGCGAGAGCGCTAAGGAGCCCGTGTCACAGAAAATCCGGCATCGGCGTTGGACGTCGCTTCGGCGAAAAGTATTTCGAACCAAATTCCGAACCACGCATACCCAACACTTTCTCTACCACCAGAGTTGCTCACACCTTGTATATAATTCTTTGCAAAGTTATTCCTTGGAATTTTGAGAACGGCAGCCCACAAACAACTGTAATAAAAAAAAAATTGGCAGTGGCTTAGCTCGGCTACGCCAGGATATACGTAGCGAAAGCTAAGGCATATCATGATTAGCCTTGGTTAATCTTCATTGCATGTCCGGGTTAGTCTGGTTGTCTAGCTATGTTGCGGCGTTTAGCCAGTCGTTCGGCGCGCTGTTTGTCAGTTTCCTGCGCGATTCGTTTCCTCTTCACCTCGTTCCGATGTCGATTCCAGGCCTTCTCCTGCTTATCAGAATTGTCGCCGTCCATTCTGCCGCCACAACTGTGGTTGCGGCGCACGCGAGCTCTCCTTTTCAATCCTCCTCAGGCATGCGACGCAGCTGGCGAAGCGATCGGAGGCGAGCGCGACGACAAGGAACACGGTTTGACGTCACACCAAACGGCGGCCGCGGATAGGCGCAATGCTGCGCAGCCGCGGAACACCTGTGGTTCGGTGCTAGTAGTGGGAGCGTGGCGAGGGAGCGTGGCGAGGCGCGCGTTGTGACGTCATGAGGCTCCTCGTAGCACCGCCACGGCGAAATCGCAAGCTCGCGGCCAGTAAATCTTTCGCTTTAAAAAAAAACACACCGACCGCGTATGCCCTTTATGTTCGCTCTTCTCAGACGGAACTATTAAAAGTGCGAAACGATAACAGGAAATCGACTCACGCAAGAGGCCACACTTCTGACAAGAAGCTCGCCTTCGTAGCCAGCGTTTCCCGCTAAACGTTACGATTACAAGAGCTGCAGTTGCCAGGAAGCATGAAAAACAGCAAGAGGTCTTTGAATGCTATGGCGTTCCACTCTTAGAGGCGAAACTTAAGCGTCCTCCAAATTATTCGGCTTTTTACGCAGGTGCGTAATTCTTAAAGAAACTTGAAATGCAGATTTTCGTGCACTTCGGCCTCTTATATTAAATGCGTCAATTAGCACAGATGGTTACAGTAGCAAAAAGCGCACGGATCTATATAGCCTTTTTATTGATGTCAGCTTTCGAACAATAGCAGCCGTTTATGGTAATCTTGCATATCACGACATATGAGCGTCGCCGGCTGCTGTGAAATGGGTGAGGAGAAGGCCTGTGTACCAAAAGAGGGTGCTTTAGAAAAATGAAAGTTCACGGTCCGCTTGCCCACTACACTTGCTGCCCACGACTGCAAAACGTGGCTGAGATTTGGAAAGCTGCGTATGCTATTCGCGAAATGTGTTTCCTCACAAAGCCCGAGAGGTGGTTTAAAGGCCTGTTTCAAGTGCTACATTTTGTCTACAATAATTTGTCTAATTTAGCCGTGTGGTATTCAGCCTTATGGTGGCAGCGTCTTTGACATGCACATGGAGGAAACGAAGTGCTTAAATAACGAACTAATATGCCAGGGTATGGATACCGAGGCCTGAATGTAATATCGATACGCTAATTACACGCGCAGCGTCGGGGGTTGGAAGTGCTAACTGCAAGACCGGCACTTTAACCAACCACTCTAGGCGGCGAGCAGTCAGCGCATAAAGTCACCCAAGGTTGTATATTTTTGCAAGATAAATGTAAAACACTGCACAAGAAATTACACGTGGCGTACTCGGCGGTTCTCATATTGAAAGGTTTGCCAAGGGGTACGTATTCATTGTTACTTTGTCAGTGTTAATTAATAAGCAACTCGCCGAGTTAATAAGCAACTCGCATATTGCAAAAGGTATGTTTTCTGATCCCATCAATAGTGCTATAGAGCTTGCAATGTTTATCCACTCCGTATTGTGGTTATTTGGTCAGCAAGAAGACTCGACAATCATGCAACCTTTTGTTTTTGAATCTTTTCTGCTATTCGTACTACTAAACCGCAGTCCTACCTAACTTTCTCATCGCTTAGGCCAAGGTTCCTCAGAAGTTAGTCATGAAATACTACAGCTTAGTTTTCAAGCTCATTGCATTGCAGCAACAACAATTATTCAGCATGTGTAATCGCACCAAAGAAAGACTGATCGGAGCGAGTAGTTCATACAATTGCGGTATGTGGAGAGAAATAATAATGCAAAAGTATCCATTCAGAAATAAAAACCTTTATTCTGGTAATGAGTTGACCTTGGCGTGGTAGGATGCCCGCCGCAGATTTTTTTCTTGCTTTTTTGTTTTGTGGCAAATTCACATTTTTGCGCATTAAAGCATAATATTGCGCTACGGACTAACGCATTTCATGTTCTGGCATATCTGTGAAAGAATAGGCAAACAACGGAATTAATAATTTCCACGCTTTCCGACACTTTAATGTGATCTTGAAGGTTGTCAATGCTCGTATAGAGTGAATATTGCGTATGTACGTCTAATTCAGTTGCTTTCAGGCATATTCCTTGAGTTTCAGCGTATACCTATTTCCTCTCGCCGTATCTGAATTCGTCGCGTATCTGTATTCGTACTATGGTGTTTTACTTGGTCTAGTGTAACGTAAGATTTTCACGAATGCTCTTTTATTTGATGATGCATGACTGTAATGGCGCCGAGGAATATTCCTTCCTTTACGAAAACCTGTGCGTTCAACAGGCTTTCGACCATGCCGATTATTTTGTATTTTTATTTCGTTGTAGAACACACACATAGCAAAGACGCATATAGAGTGCTCTCGCGGCGTCCTCCTTTTTCATCATTATTCAGTTCTACTTGGACGCACTTCTGTGCCATGTTCAGGCTGCTCGAGCAGCACGTTTTTGCAAATAAACCAGATGCTTCTGGTGGCAGGCCTAGTCGACCACCCATGCATGTACCTAGCTTACGACAAGCGCATTATATACAGGACCGGACTTACGAGATAGCGTAAGGTTTCCTATAACCTTATGACAACGCTGCGCTCAGTCACAGCATTATGACTAAATGGTGAACGATTCTGCGATTTGAGGATTTTATGCAAACGATAAGTACGCCATATAATGAACCTCTCTGGTTTCATTGCCAAATTAATTTCTGAAACCAATGATGGCACAGAGAAAACGCCGAGACTACATTTCTCCCGTAGGAGCTGCCGGTTTATGGCTAGGCCTCCGACAGTAGTCCGCCTGCGAAAAAAAAAATCGACTCGCCATCCCAGCCCTGTGAAAGTGGATGTCGAGCAGAGCTGTTGAAAACCACTGCACCTGCCGATGGGTGTATGAAATGTTTCATTACGTTTAAGTAATGGTAGTCAGAATCGCTTTGTGTGGTCACTGGGGTTCCTCGGGAGCCCGAACTTTGCGTCGCTTACCCATAGCACTGCTGCAACTGGAGTGTGAACGAGAGCTGCAATCATGGTTGAGCCAGCATGTGAATTATGAGAAGTACATGGATTTGCCTCAACTTCTTTCATGGAGCTTTAAACGGCGTCGTGTCTTTGTAATCTCGACATTTTCTACAGAGCGCTATGAAATGAATAAATAAACATTATTAAAAACGTTCAATGGCAGAATTTTAATACAGGACCTCTAGCAGACAAGCCCGAGTTTGAGGCCATTGCGTCATGGACGGTTGCATCTAGAAGGGGCACAGAATGCCCTAATGAATTTCTCCCGGGCTCGTCATCAAATATGTGGCTCGGATGCTTGTTTTGTGCTTGTTTTTTATTGAAACGAACGCTGTTAAATATTATGGGGTTTTACGTGCCAAAACCCCTTTCTGATTATGAGGCATGCCGTAGTGGAGGACTCCGGAAATTTCGACCACCTGGGGTTCTTTAACGCGCACCTAAATGTAAGTACGCGGGGGTTTCCGCATTTCGCCCCCATCGAAATGCGGCCGACGTGGCCGGGATTCAATCCCGCGACCTCGTGCTCAGCAGCCCAACACCATAGCCACTGAGAAACGACGGCGGGTACGAATGCCGTTCTGTATGCTGTACGCGTAATTCCAAACAATGTATGCAGCTTTCGCTTCACTCTGCTGAGTGCTTGATGCCTGCTTCCCCTGCATGTCGGGTTAGCCGGATAGTGCACTAGCTCCGCGGATATCAGCCCACATTTTTGCCCACAGACGTGGAAACCAAGAAGAAAGCCGACCAGAGAGATGCTACAGCTTCGTTGTAAAATTCAAGGAACGCCGTGACCTAGCCAGTCTCGCAGAATGGGGTCACATCGCAAACTGCAGACCTAGTGCCTACTTTAACTTTTTCTGTGGTCCTCACCAGCCAGAGCCTATGCAGTCATGTAGGTTGCTTCACGAATAAAATAGCTCTAAAAGTTTCTTCAGTATCACAAAACAACATTTTCCATCCTGAATTGCTTAGTGCAAAAAAATAAAGGTCACCTCCACATACACCCGATAGTGTCACCCAATATTCAGCGGATGGGTGGCTAGTCATTTCAGTCTGGCAGAGAATGCGCAGATGGATTTAGACGGACAGAAGACATTTGAAGAATAGCTAAAGTGAGAGCAGAAATTTTTATAGCACGAAAGGTCAAGATCTAGCCTGGAGGAGCATCCATATTTTTTCTGATATTCCATGGTGAAGGAAATGGCAATGGAAATGGAATCGCGCAAGAAAAAGGACTAGATAACTAATAATGATGGAATACTATTATGAGCATGAAATATTTCCTGTTGAATTCTGAACATGGGCAGTACTTCCGACGAGCCCGCTTGCAAAAAATATGCGCAAACACTGCGCATGAATTATGTGCGCAGAAAAGTGTGTAGGCAGAAAAAAAAAACAATGCATATGAAGGTTTTATGCTGTAATGAAACTGTAGCAAAAATGAACATCTCTAGTGCTGCGAGAAGGCACAAAACAGGTTTCACTTCTCTGATCGTGGTAGCAGTGATCTCTTTTGGATTTCAGACATGCAGTGCACCAATGTCAAGAACAATATGTATTTAGTAACGTTCTTAAATCACCATGATAAAAAAATTAGGAATGAGGTCAGTTAGTGAAACTATATATTCTGATAATAAGCTGATGGAATATGCGTTAAAGGCCTATGTGGTAACAAAAAAATTACATATATAGTCACATAATTTAGGTGAGCAAGTACCAACTCTTATAAAAAAAAAAATGGAATGTGTGGTTGGCAGATTTTTACTTGGTATATTACAGTACATATACAAGTAAAAAAACCAACCACGAACACTGGAAGGGCCTAAACGTCTTTTTAAAATTTTGCAGTCTTTCTTGAGATCGCGATAAGAAAAAAAAAAACCTGTAAAATAGCCTTCATTCACTTTTATCTTATAGAGCTCGTCGAATGCGTAATACTGGTGAAATAAGTTCTTGTGCAAATGTTGGCTGCAGGAAAATCCCTCTCCTTAAAAACTAAACAAAAATAAACACAAAAGCTACGACAATACATCGCTATGAGCTGAGAAGGGAATGGCAATAATGCATTTCTCTTGGTCGTGTTCTAGTTACTGAATTTTTTAGTAGGGTACCTGAATTAAGCAGCGCGGTACCTGAGCTACACACAGTAGTACACAAAATATATTTTTTTCTCTTGGCCTTAGCGACCCAGCTACTCAACAGACTAGGCTTTCACTTCCCCTAAAGACGTCTGGGAACTTTTCACCTTGAGGGGCCCAGATTCAGAGCAGGGCGTTCCATCCATTGCAAATGACGTTCGATTCTCCATTTTCCCTTTAGGATTAGTGTACTCTACCAAACAGCGAAACACGCACTGTTGGAGGTCGGAATCCAGCTGCAAAAAAAAAAAAGGAATAAATGTTTTACCTCACCCACATTACACAGCCTGGCATACGTTGTACTGGATAATAAAGGTATGAGGTGAAGTGGGTAGAACGCACCTCGCTTCGTAATAAAAAGGGCCCCACCGGGGTAGCGGGGGATTCCTGTTTTTGCAGCTCGACAAGCTCTCCCCAAATGATCAGGCTAAACGCATGCTGTTACAGTAGGCGGGGGACCCCGTCTGCTCGTTCTGGTTTTCTCGCTTCATACATGTCTCTCTCTCGAGAGATAAAACTGTATTATGTCCTTGATGGGGTTCAGGGGTGGCGGGGGTCGGGAGACTAATTCCCATTCCCTCCCTTCCTCAGACGGCGGCCAGTCCTTGCTTGCTGGCGGCGTCTTCGGCCATCCGGACGGCCCAGAGCTACTCCTCTGGATCCAAGCTGAGCAGAAATGTCTCCCACTGCTCGGCCGTAGTTATGATGCGCGTGTTAGTGCGGGAGGTGTTGGTGGGTGAGGCTTTGGGGCACTGCCCATGGTTCCATAATAGCAGGTTATAATAAATGAGCCCCCTTTTCCTATTGTCCGAGGTAAGGCCCTGGGCTGCCTGCTCTTTGGGTCTGCCTGCCTTCTCTTTTCTCTAAATCCGAAGCTCATACTTGGCGGGGGAGCATCGAAATCCGGCGGGGCGGAGATACTGTGCTTGACTCCTCGACCCGTGCCACCCTCTCGGAAAGACCAAGCACACAGATGTTAAACAGTGTGGGGGAGATGATGGCACCCTGAGGAGTGCCCCACCCTTCGAGGGGCAAGTGCCTCAAGATATGCCTAAAAACTCCCGAAATGCTTTTACGGCGGAGCCTACGCCTCCAGCGATCCTGCAATGTAGCGGGACAAGTTACCGCATAATCCATATATATATATATATTGTTACGTGTGGAAAGACACAGACGAGAGATGCTATTTACACGCTATTTACACTGGAGCCAGACAGCCACGCTGACACTCGCTCGTGCCGAGGGCACCGACCAACTTCTTCGTCGTTCTCGCGGCGGCTCGTCTCTCGCGGAATCATATCGTAATATTACCCCCCGGCGGCAAAAGCACCGTCACGGTGCTGTTAAATATCCAAGGGGCATGGAGAGTTGTAGGGCTTGAGTCGGGCAGCGTGGACAATGGCACTGGTTGTCACAGCGGAGGACGTCTTGGGCGTGGCTAGAACGATTTCATAGGTGACATCGGTCACTTTGCGTATCACGCGATATGGGCCTGTGTAACAGAAAATCAGTTTTTCACAAAGGCCGACTTTACGCGATGGTGACCAAAGCAACACGAGGGCTCCGGGAACAAAATGGACATCACGGTGACGGAGGTCGTAGCGTTGTTTCTGCTTGTCTTGAGACACTTGTAGACGAGCGCGCGCAAGTTGGCGAGCATGGTCAGCATGGGCGATTGCATCACGGGCATACTCGCTAGTTGAAGCTGTGGCGGACGGAAGCACAGTGTCCAGTGGTAGCGTCGGTTCGCGGCCATACAAGAGGTAAAACGGGAAAAAGCCAGCAGTTTCGAGACGGGAAGAGTTATATGCAAAGGTAATGTAAGGTAGAGCCAGGTCCCAGTCACGGTGGTCGTCTGAAACGTATCTGGATAGCATGTCTGTAAGGGTGCGGTTCAAACGCTCAGTGAGGCCGTTCGTTTGGGGGTGGTAGGAGGTGGTAAATTTATGCTGTATTGAGCAGGCACGCATGATGTCGTCAATGACTTTGGCCAAAAAGGTGCGGCCGCGGTCTGTAAGCAATTGACACGGAGCACCATGCATCAATATGATATCATGTAGCAGGAAGTCCGCAACATCAGTTGCACAACTGGTCGGAAGAGCACGGGTTACGGCGTAGCGGGTCGCGTAGTCCACCGCGACTGCAACCCACTTGTTTCCTGATGTAGATTCCGGAGGCCTAGAAGGTCCAAGCCGACACGATGGAAGGGCTCGGCAGGGATGTCGAGCGGCTGCAGGTAACTAGCGGGGAGCTGGGAAGGCTTCTTGCGTCGTTGGCAAAGTTCACAAGCGGCGACGTAACGTCGTACGGAACGGGCAAGGCCCGGCCAGAAAAAACGGCGACGTACACGGTCATAGGTTCGAGATACGCCGAGGTGTCCTGCCGTTGGCGCGTCGTGAAGCTCTTCGAGAACGGTGGAGCGGAGGTGTTTAGGTACTACAAGCAGGAACTCAGAGCCGTCTGGATGAAGGTTACGACGGTACAGAGTACCGTCGCGGAGGACGAATAGGCGTAGAGTAGCATCGGCCGGAGAGTGTTCAAAACGGTCGATGAGTGCTCTGATGTAGGCGTCATGGCGTTGCTCGTCGGCGAAATGAAGCAGCTGGGATACCGAGAATACGCAAGAAGCACTGGCAATATTGGAGGAGTCAGAGTCGTCAACAGGGTAACGCGACAAACTGTCAGCGTCTTGGTGCAGGCGGCCAGACTTGTACACCACGGAATATGAAAATTCCCGTAGCCTCAAAGCCCATCGACCAAGCCGGCCTGTAGGATCTTTTAGCGATGAGAGCCAGCAAAGAGCATGATGGTCAGTGACCACGGAAAAAGGGCGACCGTAAAGGTAAGGACGGAACTTTGCAACCGCCCAGACAACAGCAAGGCATTCGCGTTCCGTAATGGAATAGTTGCGCTCCGATGTTGCTAGGAGGCGGCTCGCATAAGCAATAACGCGATCCTTGCCACGCTGACGCTGGGCTAAGACGGCACCTACGCCATGACCGCTGGCATCTGTACGTAATTCTGTAGGGGCATCAGGGTCGAAGTGGGCGAGAATGGGTGGTGAGGTTAGAAGAGTGACGAGACGAGAGAAGGCGGCGGCTTCTGCAGTACCCCACGAGAATTGTACGCCTTTCTTCAAAAGATTAGTTAGGGGCCTAGCAATTGTCGCAAAATCTGGAACAAAACGACGAAAGTACGAGCACAGCCCTACAAAACTTCGAACGTCTGCGGCTGTCTTCGGAACCGGAAACTCTCGGACAGCGCGAGTTTTGTCGGGGTCAGGCTGTACTCCGGAAGCGTCAGCTAGATGGCCCAGAAGAGTAATTTGTCGGTGGCCAAAACGACATTTGGATGAGTTAAGTTGCAGCTTCGCCTTTCGAAATACATCAAGTATAGTTGTGTGACGCTCAAGGTGAGTGTCGAACGTTGGCGAGAAGACGATGACGTCGTCGAGGTAGCAGAGGCATGTGGACCATTTGAAACCTTGGAGCAAGGAGTCCATCATACGCTCAAAGGTGGCAGGGGCGTTGCATAATCCAAACGGCATTACTTTAAATTGGTATAGGCCATCAGGTGCGATAAACGCGGTTTTTTCTTTGTCCATATCGTCAACAGCAATCTGCCAATATCCCGAACGAAGATAAATAGACGAGAAATATCTGGAACCGTGCAGGCAATCAAGGGCGTCGTCTATACGTGGGAGCGGGTAATGCTGTTCAGGTTACGGTAATCTACACAGAAGCGCCACGTGCCGTCCTTCTTCTTAACCAACACCACAGGTGACGCCCAGGGACTCGATGAAGGCTCAATGATGTTTTTATCGAGCATTTTGTTCACTTTATCTTGAATTACTCGGCGTTCCGACACAGAAACTCGATACGGTCGTCGGTGAATAGGCACAGCATCGCCAGTAAGAATGCGATGCTTGACCGCTAGCGTCTGGCCTAAAGGGCGATCGTCAAAGTCGAAAATATCGCGGTAGGACAATAATACTTCGCAAAGGTCTTCAGCCTGCGTAGAGGACAGGTCCGTCGCAACCATTTTCTTTATGTTGGTATCGACGCCCGAGGCTGGCGCGATGGGCATGCTAAGGTCGCGAGAACCATCGGTCGATAACGCTGCCACGTATTGGTCGCCGAGACAATCAATGGTGGCAAGGCAAATACCTTGCGGTAGAATTTGCTTTGTCAATCCAAAGTTACTGACAGGCATGCGAGTGTGGTTCGCCGTAATAGTAACTATACTGTGAGGCACGGTGACGTCATGCTGTATTGGGATGTCGGGCAGAGGAGTGACGAGGTACTCGCCATCAGGAACTGGTGGGAAAGACAACAGTTCAATGTAGGCTATGGACTTTGGCGGCAGGCGAAGAAAGCCGGTGGAGCGTAAGCGGGAGTGGGGTGCGTTAGAAGGTTCTGCGAGCATCGGCAACTCGAGGCGAAGGGTACTGGAAGAGCAGTCAATTAGGGCAGAATGGGCGGAGAGAAAATCGAGGCCGAGAATAAGGTCGTGGCGGCAATGAGCAATTACGGTGAAGAGTACAGGAGTGTGGCGGCCGGCGATGCTGACACGTGCCGTACACATGCCGATGATAGGCACAGTACCGCCATCCGCAACGCGGACGACGCGTGTCGACGCTGGGGTGAGGAGCTTGTTCAGTCGTCGTCGGAAGGCAGCACTCATAATAGAAAGATGTGCTCCTGTATCGATGAGTGCCGTGACAGGATAGCCGTCAACGTCAACGTCAAGAAGGTTTCGGTTAGTAGGTAACGTGAGCAGAGGATTTGAGGGCAGGGTCGACAACGCAGCTTCACCTCCAGAAGCTGCAGTGCCTAGTTTTCCGGCTGGGTGCGGGAGGCGATAGGCGGCGAAGAAAAGCGGCGGGGTTGGGGCGAACGAGACTGGTGGCGTCGAGGTGAGGGCGAGCGGCTGTAGCGAAGGTTCGGAGCAGGGACATCCGCAGTAGTAGGTTCATGGCGGGTGACATAGGGTACAGAAGGTCCAAAGGTGCGGGAATAAGTGGGGGCGTAAGTCCGAGGAGGTGGTGGCCATCGGTTGCGGCAGTGACGGGCGACGTGGCCGATGCGACAGCAGTGGAAGCATATCGGCCTGTCATCAGGTGTACGCCATTCGGACGGGTTGCGGCGAGATGTGGCAGAAAAGGACTGCCGGGGACGAGGAGGGCTGCTAGATAACTGGGGAACGCTGGGTCGAGACGTGGAACACACGGTGTTCAGACCCATGTTTTCAAATTCCTGTCTGACGACAGCCTGAATCATCGCAATGGTGGTTGCTGGGGGATCGGGATGCGGCGTGGAGAAGGCTGGCAAAGAGGCGGCCTCGAGTTCGCGGCGAACAATGCGGGTGACGTCGTCACAGGTGGTGGTCTGACGTGGTCGACCCTCACATGTCGACGTAGCAGCAGTGTTGGGTAGGCGCGCAATGTGGTTTGAGATACGGCGGCTCTTAGCGTGTTCAAGGCGACGGCATTCTTTTATAATGGCGTCGATAGTCGACACGTTGCCGAAAACAAGCAAATTGAAAGCGTCGTCGGCGATGCCTTTTAGCACATGTGCCACTTTATCTCCTTCGGACATATGATCGTCAGCTTTACGGCATAGAGCCAAGACGTCGAGGATGTAGGAAACGTATGGCTCTGTAGGTGACTGAACACGAGACGCAAGAGCCTTTCTCGCGGCAGCCTTGCGCCCAATGGGGTCGCCGAACAGTTCCCGCAGTTTTTCTTTGAAACTGTCCCAACTGGTTATTTCGTCATCATGTGTTTGGTGCCACACGCGTGGGGTGCCGCCTAGATAAAAGATAACATTGGCGAGCATAATCGTTGGGTCCCACCTGTTATTAGCGCTGGCATGTTCATAGAGCTTGATCCAGTCGTCGACATCCTGTCCCTCCAGGCCAGAGAACACACCTGGGTCACGATGTGGGGCAACCGTGACGACTGGAGCATTCGGACGAGCCGAAGCCGTTGCGGAGGCGGGTTCGTCACCGGCAGGCATGGTGACAAGCTTGGTGTGCCGACCACTTCGGAGTTCCGTGGTGAGGACGGGGATCGCTGACCTCCACCAGAAATGTTACGTGCGGAAAGACACAGACGAGAGATGCTATTAACACGCTATTTACACTGGAGCCAGACAGCCAGGCTGACACTCACTCGTGCCGAGGGCACCGACCAACATCTTCGTCGTTCTCGGCGGCTCGTCTCTCGCGGAATCATATCGTAATAATATATATATATATATATATATATATATATCCTCCAGCGATCCTGCAAGGGTCTTTATGAGCGAAACAGAGCTATAGGTCACGTCGGTAAACCACGTGGCGAGGAACAATCGTTGGACCGTTCTTAGATAAGACAAAAAAACAGAAGAAATGTGCCGTAATTCATAGTGCATGACTGTGAAAGTCTGCGATGGCTTTTTCTTCTAACCCAGCTGTCTATTTCCATGCCAGGCCATGATTCAGGACAAACCTTATTCGAGCAAATTGATTAGAGACGATTGCATTGGCATATAATCAGCGACACAGTTCAGGAAATTTTGATAAGGGAGTCTTGGCCAGACCAATAGGTAAAAAAATTGGAGGACGCTTAAGCTACGACTTCAAGAGTGGAACGCGATAGCGTTCTCTCACCCCGTTCGCACCGCCTACACAAACGATCTACGCGAGCCAAACAGCCGGGCCGCGACGCGCCATGAAGGCGGACGCGATCATGGGGCGAGTGGCGCGCCACGTTTCGCGACAGCGCCGTACATTGTGAAGGGGGGGTCTTCTGTGCTTGGAGCAAGATGGCTCTGCGTGTGCGCATAGCGCAGAAGAAATGTAGCGGAAGCGTACTTCGCTACTCGTGAAACTGCGACTTCTGTAATTTACATGATTATAATTACCGATATACACCGCAGTATAACTTTCTACGGCACGTTTCTAAGGCAACACCGCATTCACTAGAGGCGATTTTATCCCGCTTTGACCGATCGAACTCGTGGCTGAGTGGTAGCGTCTCCGTCTCACACTCTGGAGACCCTAGTTCGATTCCCACAGCCCATTTTGCAAGATGTTTTAATTTATGAGGTGCCTTTTGGGATTTATCGCTCACGGCCAACGCCGCTGACACCAACGGCGACAACACCGGCTTTTCTGCGACACGAGCTCCTTAACGCTGTCGCGTTAAAAGTAAATTCAGGGGTTTTACGTGTGAAAGCCATGAGCTGATATTGAGGCACGCCGTACCGGAAGACTCCGGGCTATTGTTGACCATCTTAATATTTAACGTACACTCAAAACATGTACGGTAAACCAACGTTCATGCATTTCACCCTACCGAAACGTGACCGCCGTCGCCAGGAGTTGTTCCCCCGATCTGGTGCTTAGCGGCGTAACAACGTAACCGCTAAAATCCACAACGGTGCGCAGAGAAATTAGCTGGATAACATTGATAATGCGGTAAAGGCAGACCTCACCCAACAACTCGCGTGATATGTGGTGACAGACACCACATATCAATGGAGCGTAGGCCTCATATAATGTGCTGACGTCACGCCACGCATGACTACTGTATCGATTGCACCATCACATTTCTAGCTCCTCGCCCCCTACAGCGCTTTCTTCTCGGCTCTTGTACTCCTTTTCCTCCTTATTTGTGTGACCCTTTCGAGCGAATCGCGCGAAACAGCGTCCGTCCAACCACACAAATTTAGCGAAGAAAGCGGAAACTTTAAAACCATCGTACCTTTAGGTACGTTGAGTTCGCGTATCTCGGTTTTCGGTAGTATTCCTTGCAGAACGTGGGTCCATCCATACTATCCCCAGGTAGACTTGCCGCCTTGTTTGGCAGAGAAATAACGTGGCATAATGCATTGCGCAATAGACACTTTGAGTAAGGCCACCTGAAAAAAAAAAAAAACGTTATTGTACCTTTCTAAATAGCACAACGGGAAATGTTTCAAACTACTAGACGTTTCTTCCCCTTGAGCCTCTCTCCTTTTGGTAACGTCGAAATTTCTTGTTGACACAGCACGATTAGCCTGGGCGCAGCAACACGTCAGGCTTACGATTTAACACAGAACGCCTAGTGTTTGTGCTAACGAGAGATGATGATGATGGTGACAAAATGTATTTATTAAAGGATGGCGCGAAGGCCTATAATGGGGAATAGGAAGAGGAGGGGGGAGGCGTATTCAGAGCCGTCCTAGAAGCTGCGCGTCCTTGGCGAAAGCCAAGAGCGAGTCCAGAATGGCCCTGTCAGAATCCATCGAGCCAGTTTCCGGTCTAATCCACTCCTCGTAGGACGACACTCGCACCGCCCTCAGGTGGTGGTCCCGCTGTTGAGCGTGTCGCTGGCACTCCCAAAACAGATGGGCTGCGGATGGCCGCGTGGCCATGTCGCAGTCAGGGCACCTGTGTGGCGTCTGGAGCGCTTCTTGGTCCGCGGAGGCTGTGGGATGGCCGGGTTCCTGCGATGGAAGGGAGTTGGGAGACGGAGATGGAGGGTGTCTTTCCCGGCGTGGCCGGTACTGTCGCCACCGTTCCAGCACATCCGGTGTGAGGACGAAGCCGGAACGGAGCCTATGCAGCAGCACCTGCCCCGACCTGGGAAGACCCGCTGGAAGTGGGTCTGGGTCTGAGGGCACATTCGCACGGAGTTCCCTCTTGCGTCGGTTGGCTGCTGCTCTCAGAGCTCTGTCTGGGTCATACGGGGCTCCATTTGTCGTGTTGCTTGTGCTGGTTGTGAGGGCTTCTGAAGGATCCCGGGAGACGACGCGGTTGGAAAGAAGGGCGCGCGCCGCCTCGTGGGCTCTCTCATTTCCCTCGATGCCCTGGTGACCAGGGATCCAATGAAGTGTTGCAGTGACCCCGTGGGCTTCCGCACGCCTGAAGGCCTGCTTGACGAGGAGTACTTCCGATGATGCTGTGCGGCGCGACTTGCAGGCATGCAGCGCATACTGAGAGTCGGTGTATATATCGATGTGTTTTGCTTGCGTGGTGCTTGAAACTCTATCTAATGCCCAGACTATTGCGCGGAGTTCAAGTTCCGTTGGGTCGTCAGCATCAGCAGTCGTAAAGGTAGAATGTGTTTCACAAGAACCCACTACGTGGTAGGCGACTGCTCCCTCGTTGGTGCGTGGGTCGAAAGCTGCGTCAGTGTACACTTGTTCATGGCTTGGCGGTGCGTCTGCCAATGTCTGCACATGACGCGCAGCGAATGCTGCCCGGCGGTGCGCATGTTGGGCACCCATGTTTCGGGGCGTTGGTGTAGTGTCGACGACAGCAATGTCATCCCACGGTGAGATGTCGGATGGTAGTTGTGGCAAAGTTGATATATCCTTTCCCATGTAGGCCAGTAGAGTCCTGCCTTGTCTGGTGTGCTTCAGGCGTTCCTCGTGTCCTGCCTTCGATGCTTCGATGGTTGCACGGAGGGTAGGCAACTTCGCATAGCGATGTAGCTCCTCGACACGTGTGTGTTTCGGGAGCCCTGTGATAACACGGAGAGCTGATCTGTGGAGTACCTCTAGCTGTGTCCAGTGCCGAGCAAGCAGGTCATAACAGCGCGCTCCGTATATCGCTCGGGATGTCAGCAAAGCACTAACAAGCTTTCGGCATACGTCGGTACCAGCACCGCCCATGCGGAAACGGATTCGTTTTATCAGGTGCAGAGTGTTGTGCCATGTCCGACGAAGGTCTGCGAGCCACGCATCCGCTGTGCCTGTGCGGTCAATAGGTATCCCGAGAACGCGCACTGATTTTTCTGGTTGCTGCAGCGTTTTGCCTGCGAGAGTGAGTGTGAGGGCTGCTTCGTCCTGCGTTGAACCTCGGATCACCACATAGGTTGTCTTCTCTGGAGATGGCCGCATGCCAGTTTGTGGCAGGTAGTCGTCAATAACGTCAAGTGCCGCTTGCAGGGTCTCCTGCTGCTCATCAATTGGTCGTGATGCAGTCCATAACGTGATGTCATCTGCGTAAATTGTGAAGCCCAGTTCGGAAATAGCCTCCAGTCGCTCAGCCAGGCCTATCATAGTCAAATTAAATAGGAGGGGTGATAGTATGGAGCCTTGTGGGACTCCCACTATGTTTGGGTAAACCTTCCCGACGTCTCCGTCGATCCGTATGGAAAAAGTGCGATCTTGAAGGAAGGAACACGACGCAGTACACCTCCCTCACAAGTAGGAGGCTGTCATGAGTGCCAAGGTTTGGTCTAAACCCTGTCTGGGCTGGATGAAAGCGACCCTCTGTTTCTAGCAAGTGAGATATGCGTGTCAAGGCCATTCGCTCCGCCAGCTTACACGTAGTAAGTGTGAGAGATACAGGGCGCATGTTTGACAGTACATCTGGCTGTTTGTTTGGCTTCGGTATGGGTGTGACTATCGAATGCTTCCATCCTGCTGGGATTTCACCGTTGATCCACACTTCGTTAATCTCCTCGAGAAGTTGCTTTTTTGCGTATTCTTCCAGATTCCTCAGAGCCGCCCACGTCACGCCGTCATAGCCTGGCGCGCTTCGCGCGTTGATGGAAGAAAGTGCCTGTTCGAGCTCGAAGAGTGAGAATGGGGCCTGGATGCCCTCATCGGTCACTGGCGGCGTTTTCCGGTAAATGTCGACGTTCGGGGGCGTCGCCGGTTGGGGAAAAAACGTGTTCGCGGCATCATCTTGGAGTTGGCTGACTGACTGGCTAGTTTTGAGCAAGACATTTGAAATAGCACTGCGTGTTTTACGCTGACCTGTCATAGCCTTGAACGTGTGCCACACCTTGTGGAGGCCAGTTCTTTCGTTGAATGATGAGCAGTGCTGGCTCCAACGTTCCCGATACAGGCGCTTGGCGTATCTTCTAGCGATGGCAGTGCGACGTCGAAGTCGCACACGGTCGCGATGTCGTCGGCCATTGGCTTCGTACGTCAACTGTGCTCGCTTGCGCGCATCCCAAAGGTTTAGCATATGTATGTCCGGCGCCGGGCATCAGCTCTCACCTCAGTCTCAGTAGTGGCCTTGCGCAGGGCGCGTGACGCCCGCTCCCGTACGGATGAAGTCTTGGGTTGCTCCGCAAATGCTCTTCTGTAGGCATCCCATCTGATCGTGCGCACAGTGCGCCCGGCCGCACGCTTTCGTCCCACGTTCAAAGTAATCCACAGTGGATAGTGGTCGCTGCCCCAGGCGTCCGGATCGCATCGCCAGTCTTTCACGTAGGCTGGTGTGGATAACGTCATGTCTAGGGTCGTGTTACGTTGTCCACTATGCAGGGCAGCGTGGGTGGGGTAGTCGGTGTCATTTGCGAGCACTAAGTCAGCTGGCTCCGTGGCATCTGCGAGTGCCATTCCGCGGGGCGTGTGATAGTCATAGCCCCACTGCGGATGCTTGGCGTTGAAATCGCCGCCTATCAGGAAGTCGTCGTTTGGGTAACGTCTCCGCAAAGCGTGAATCCACGTGAATGAACCGCGTGTACGGGAGCTAACTTCAGGGCGCATGTATACCGATACCAGCACTGCATTTCGCTTTGCAATCTTGCAACGGACAGCCACCACCTCCTGCACAGCAGTCGAGTACTGAGAAGTGTCAATCTGCGTTTGCGGAATGTCTGTGCGGACAAAGACAGCCGCTTGTCCCCGTATTACAAATTCTTCGGCTGCACTGGCAATACCATTGTGCGGCGGGTTTCGGTGTCGTTTCCTGTTTCTATGCTCTATTGACGGTTGGTAATAACCATTGAACTGTCGTAGTGTCCGATCTGTGCCATTAGTTTCTTGAAGTAAAAGCGCAAGGGGGCGTCCGACACAGTCGAACAAGAGGTTCAGTTCTGTCGCACAAGTGCCGAGCCCTCGGCAGTTCCACTGTAAAACGTGTGGAGTGGGACTGTCGAGGGCTGTACGCGAAGCCGGGTGGCTATTGACGCGAGGCGAAGAGCTGTTGGAGCAAGCCATATTGTCGTTGGAAGTGCTTCTCCTGCGCTTGGAGGAGAGGGTGCAAAAGTTGTTGTACCAGCAGAGCCAGGTCTGTCTGCTGTGTGGTAGTAGAGGTTGTTTCTTGCGTTTTAGTGAGCTCCTGCGGATTGCATGGCTGCTGCTGTCGCTTGGCACGAACACGTTCGAGCAGTACTGCATGCCTTTTTTCGTTCTCTTCTAGTTTCCGCCGCAGTTCGACGTTCTGTCGTGCGAGTTCCGCAATCTCAGCTTCTACACTGTCTTTCGATGTATCAACCAGCTGCGATGGTGAAGGCAGCATAGGTGTGGTATAAGGTAAAGAGTTCGCCGGTTTGTCTCCACTTGGTTGAGTTCGCTTGAGCGCTGCTGCGTAGTTGAGGTTGCAGCCGTTTCCTCCCGTTGTTGGTTGTGCGCAGTTCTTTGAAACAATCTCGTTCACTGCTTCCTTTATGGTACGTGGCTGCGTTGAGATGTTTTCACTTTCAAGTAGCTGCTGCGTCAATTTGACGTCATGGCACTGGACAGTTCTAGTGCGGCTTCTCGATCGTGTGCGCCGTGCCTTCTACGACGAGAGCGGGGCCTTGAGCGGAGTTTCTTAGCAATTTTCGCGTCGGACTTCAGTTTAGCTGGACACTTCGGGTCAGTCGCCGTCTGACCTTCTTCTTCACAGTTGCGGCATCTGGGCGTCGTCTGTTTGCATTCATTGCCAGTAGTACTACCTTCGTGTGTCTTGCCGCATGTAGGACATACCGCTTCGTGCGGGCAGACATCCTTCTTGTGACCAAAGCGATGACAACGAGAACACACGATGCTTTTAGGTTCGTAAATTGAAACTCGGGTGATGCGGCCGTAATACACGACTCTGTTAGGGGGGTGGCGTCCTTCAAAAGTCAGTAGACATGCCCCACGCGTTCCCATTGGGCGCGCGTCAAGGATACGTCGGTGCTCACAGGTCAAGGCTGCCCGGAGTTCAGCCTTTGTTTCATTGCAGTCAACGTTGTATATAACACCTCGACACATGTCTCGTCCGGGTGCCTGATACACTTGTACTGGTATCTGTCCGTGGGTCACGTCTAGGTGTGAAAGTTTGAGAAGCCCGTCTGCTTGCCTCTTGTCGTGAACGAGCGTATGGTGTTAGATGCTGGTTGCAACGTGTACGTCAAAGGCTTGGTGTTGACAGCAGCGGGTGTGGCCATCACGAAGTTGCGGAGGAGGTCCTTGCCTGGTACAGTCGTGAGCGCCACGTTCACCCGTGGTTTCACGACTAGCACAAAAGTTTCTGGCGGTGTTTCCTTCTCGGGCCGCGTTTGGTTGTGCTTACGGCGTTGCACTTTCCACACTCCTTCGTCACCGTAATCTTCAAACGCGTCCTGGGAGAGGGCTCCGGCGTCTCGAATTGTCTCTAGCTTCTCAGTTGAGTTTGCGTAAGAAACCAGTTCTTGAGACGCGTGCAATGCAGTCTCTGCTTGACGTGGCGTTGTCACATCAGACTGTAGGCTTGAGGATGTCGGTGGTGCTTGTGTTTGCACGTCGTCTTCGTCACTAGAAGGGGCGGACGCGTCTTCGTAGGTCGATGACGTGAAAGAGTCGTGCCGCGTTCGTTTCGATACCGCACTCGCCGTCGTTGACAGACTTGCAGAGCGGTCTCTATCACGACGGTGGCGGCTGCGGCTGCGTTCGTTCGGTTCCCTATTGTTCTTTCATCTTTGGCGTTCGCGTCTATGTTGTTGGTCAGCGGTAGCATGCCCACAGCGTTCTTCATGCATCCCAGCAGAGCGTTCTGTGGTAGACGCTTCCGGAACGCCTTCGGGACGTGGCGTAGCCGCTTCCTGGCCCCAGTCTTGGGCAGGCGTCATCAAAGCTGATTGTCCCTGGCGTTGTTCATGGTCGTCAGATGGAGGTAGCTTCGATGACCCGGGCTCGGTCATCAACGCAGTCATGGCCATGCATTAGGCTTAGCAAGGCCGCCCGCTGGCGAGTAAAAGCGGCCGTAAAACGGCCAGAAAGCAACGCACCTTTCCGAGGCTTGTCTCGACGTGTGGCCGAAGCGACACCGATGAAGAGGATGTGCGACAGAAGATGGTGAGACGCGAACAGCGCGCGTAACTGTCGAAAAGAAACGGAGCGCCAGGAAAAGACGTGCGCTCGCATCCGAACCGGAAGTTGATCTCCAACGAGAGATAAATAGACCGCATTACAGAAATTAATGTTGTTAGGAGAGTTTCGCGTGAAAAATTTATATGTCCTTAAGAAAAAGTATTTGCTGCGTTTCGCGGCAGAGTTCATGCTTCGCTCTCAAGCAAGCTACCAATTTGGCTAGACAACTATACCCTACTGGTGTGCTCTAAATTTATGTTGATCAACATTGATTCCGTGTGCTCCAAGGTAAGCAGTCTTCCCACTTACTCCACTCTCCAGAAGCCGACTACCCGAGCTTGTAATGTAGGCTGCTACCTCAAGATACAAAGCAACACGCCTGAGAAGCTGTGACATCTGCACACATTCGGCAAATACTTTCAGTGTAGTAAAAATGCAAATGACATTTTGTGATCGCTAGCCCACAACATGCTATATAACGTTATCATATCACAGAAAGTGGTCGTAATGCAGATCATGTGCACTTTTTACCAGGGCGCAACGCATTTTACCTTATATAAAATTAACATGCTCTAATATACAGTTCACCTCGTTCTGGCCACAGAAGAAAAAAGGAGAGATTCCAACGTTTGGAGCATTCTTGGACATTTGTTACTTCTTTTTTGGCGTTTACATTGTGTTTGTGGCGCTGCCAATGAAATAGTAACAATTTTTTATATTTATTTTCGATATATTTTTATGTGTTTGCGTAGACAACCCCAACAGTGGCAAATAAACATCACGTTCTTTTTTCCGCGCTTGGTGTATTTTCCCTGGCTGTAGGCTGTGCAAAAAATAATAATAATATTAAAGAAGAAAAAGAATGCCAGTTTTGCGTTCGGCGTTTTACACGTAGAAATTGTTTTTCCTCGCAGTAACAGTTAATACCTCAGCGAAAACTCAATGCTTTGGTTGCACATAGCATAGCGTACAAATACCTTGGCATTCACATTACCACTAACTTAACCTGGAACATTCATATTGAACATATAGTTAGCAACGCAAACCGCATGTTAGGTTACCTACGTCGTAACTTTCTTAGAGCGCCATCGTCACTTAAACTATTGCTGTATAAAACACTAATACGTTCCAAGCTGGAATACGCATGCTCGATATGGGATCCAAGTCAGGACAAGCTTGTAACGGCACTAGAACTTGTTCAAAATAACTCCGTTAGGTTTATTTTGTGCAACTACAATAGAACTGCTAGTATTACTGCCATGAAGTCTAATCTTGCTCTCCCATCCCTGTCTGCGCGCCGCCAAATTTCCAGACTAACTCTTTTTCATAAGTTGTACTATCATCCTGTTTTGCGCGACCAATTTATCTCTAGGCGTCATTACCGATCCCATCGCATCGATCACAGCCACAAAGTTGGTATTGACATTTGCAACACTAAGCATTTCTTTCACTCCTTTTTGCCCAGGACTAGTCGCGATTGGAATCACCTTCCTTCTGATGCTGTATCTATAAGGTTTTTTTCATGTTATTGTGCTAATAGTTTAGGTAATTTTTCCAATGATATAGCTAACATTGTATAATGAGCGAAGATTGTATTTTTCTTGTACGTTTTACTTGTATATTAACACCACTCCCCTCTGTAATGCCTTTGGCCCTGAGGGTATCATAAATAAATAAAAATAAATAAATGCATGACGCAGATTAGCCGGGCGTTTTATAAGCTCACTACTCTATGGCTAACATGTCAAATGGACAAATCAGCATGTCACGCAGCGCAGGCATTTTGTTTCTTTTCGGACTAATAAAGAAACACGATGGAGTGGCCGAGGTGGATAGTGTGATGAAGGACGGAGTTAAAACCACGCTGCCTTCGGTCCCATATTGCATTCGCATGTGGTGGCCGCGTGTTCGCTGAAGGATTTTTTTCCTTAAAATGCTACGCCCCATTTGTCACTTCACGTCCATCGTAGTCACCGAAAGCGTGTTCAATGGATCTCTGTGCGCCGAACAGACTTTGCTAATTCGTTCAACTTATATCTGATGGCACTAAAAGCGCGGTGCGTTAACCGGCAGTCACGTGGTGTATTTTTTCAATTTCCCGCACTTTAAAGAAAAACTAGAAAAAAATTAAATAGAGCGGTTATTTTAGCATACATGAAATAATCCGATGTTTCTGAGCAAGCGCTACAACTTCTGTATAAAAGATCTTTCGCCAGATTTACTAATTAAACAGTTAATTAAGCAATCTTTGTTAATCCCCCCGCTGTGCGGGTTGGAAAAAAATATCATGTCGTTTCAATACTGCGCCACACGCGTAGCGCCTTATTCTTAGCCCAAATTAGCTCAACACCCTGTATATTGTAACATGGTTTAATTACAAGGCCAGAAGGATAAACAAGCAGGTCTGTTGGTCGAGCGTAAGGCACCGAGCGCGCGATCTCTATCTTCGAGCGAGGCGCTGACCATGCGCCTGTTTTCTTCGCTACAACTTCGGCCCGGAGAACCGAGCGCCATCCTCGCGACTCGAGGGGAGAAGAGTACGACCTGACCGTAGTCCACTTTGAGTCGCTGTGCATGCAGCGTCTCATGTCCGCGACTACTTAAGTCGGTTTACTGCGTGAGCAGCTCGATGAGGTAATTGACAGGGGATGTCTGTTGCGCGACGTGGTAGATACCGTGGTACTGGCGAGGATGAAACATCGGCAGTGGTCGAAGGTATCCAGAGGAAGACTAATCAGACCGGCTGGTATGCGCTGGTGGGTCGCTGGTCATCGCGGCAGAACTTTTGCTGCCTTTGGTTTTCAGTCGTAAAAGAGCGCGAGAGCTAGCGGCAATCCTCATCGTATTTGGAAGCTTCTGACAGCGGCGTGCACTCGGATGGATCGGGTCGGTAAGGGAAAATCGGGTTGAGTGTACAGCAAGGTTCACCGCCATATAGGAGGAAGAAGGGGTAAAATCCCGCCATGGCCTGTGAGACGGTGCTCTAGGCTTCGGTCATATATGGTAGAACGAGGTCCCAGTTGCTGTGGTTGGACGCAATGCAAATGGATAGCATGTCACCTAAAATGTGACTCAATCGCTCAGTCATGCCCTTAGTCTGCGGGGGGTCGGCAGTAGTGGTGCGATGATCAGCACGGCATGCAGTAACAACCGAACACGTTAACTACCTCGGAAAGGAAAAAAAGGCCCTCTGTCACTCTGAAGTTCCCGAGGCGCACCCTGGTGAAATACGAAGTGTTGCAAGAGTATAGACGGAACGTCGGGGGATGTGGCGGTTGGTAGCGCAGCTGTTTCCACATAACAGATCAGGTGATGTGCGGCAAGAACAATCCAGCGATTCCCAGTAGGTGTGCATGGTACGGCGCCCCAGAGGTTGGCCGACGGGGTCGAATTGTCGAGAGGGGCATGGAATCGGCAGCAAGGGACCAACCACTAGGATGGGAAACAGGAGACTTGCGGCTTTGTACTTGCCACGCCAAAAAAGCGCAAACGTAGCCTGGAATAAGTTTTGAAGAGGACAGCGTGGCCGCATTGCGGGTCCGCATGGAAAGCGGAGCATACATCTGCGCGGAGGTGGCGAGGGACGACGAACAAGCACTTGCGAGCATAGTTGCGAAGCATAGTTGCGAAAATAGAGCAATGCATCCCGTTTTGCGAAGTGGGCAGCTTGCCGGCGGATAGCGCGGAAAGGCGAGTTACTGATGAGTTTCAAAGACATTAACTAAAGCAGCAATCAACGGATCTTTGCGCTGCTCCGCAGCAATATCGACGAGTGTTGGTGACGAAAATATCCAGTCGATGGCGGAAAGACATGTTGTATCACTTGATATGGGCGAGTGTAAAAGAGTGCCTGCGTCGGTGTGCTTACAGCCAGACTGATACACAACGCGCAAGTCGAAGTCCTTTAATCCGAGGGCCCAGCGGGCAAGACGGTCTGACGGGCCTTTCAATGTAGACAGCCAATATAGGGCGTGAACGTGGGCAATGGCATCAAAGGGACGGCCATACAGGTATGTTCTAACTTTTCTAACGACCCCAGTGATAGCTAAGCACTCCTTTTCAGTTACGGAATAATTTTATTCAGCGTTGGTTAGTGTCCTGCTCGCGTAGGATACTATTCTGTCACCGTATCCACTTTTGCGCTGAGTGAGCATAGCACCAAGTCCTATGCAGCTGGCATCCGTGTGGACTTCTGGGGGAGCAATGGGGTCGAAATGACGCACTACTGGCAGCGATATAAGCAGATGGCACAATGTTGTAAACGCGTCGTCGCAATCTGGGGACGAGGTAGAGAGGCCAATGTTGCCTCGCAGGAGTTGGGTCAACGAGCAATGATGATAGCCAAATTCATGATCAAACGACGAAAGTAATACAAGAGCCCTTTGAAGCTTCGGGATTACTGCAAGTACGTGGGTTTCGGGATATCAATGACAACGCGAAGTTTCATTGCGTCGGGTAAAATGGCGTCTTTAGAAACCACGTGCCCGAGTTTTGTGAACTGCTTGGCTCCAAGGCTACATTTCTTCATATTGAGTTCAAGGCCTTCATCAGTTAAGCATTGAAAGACCTGCTATAGACGGTACCAATGAGTGGTGAAGTGAGGAGAAAAGACAATCAGGTCATCAAGATAACGTAAGCAATTCTTCTATTTTAGCCCACGGGAGAGAGTGTCCATCGTCCGTTCAAAAGTATCAGGGTCATTGCAAAGGTCAAACGGCATAACGCTAAATTCATACAGGCCATCGGGTGTTACGAAAGCTGTTTTGGGGTGATCGGCAGGAGCCATAGGCACTTGCCAACAGCCAGAACGTAAGTCGAGTGAGGAAAAGTGCTCTGCTTCTAGCAAAGAATGGAGAGCGTCGTCGATGCGCGGCAAAGGATGCACGTCTCCATGAGTTACCTTGTTAAGACGGTGGCAGCCCACATAAAACCTGATGGACCCGTCCTTTTTCTTTACAAGGACTACAGAGGCCACCAAGCGACTGTTAGAAGGTTGAACGACTCGGCGCTGAAGCATATTGCTGATTCGGTCTTTAATAACACGGAGCTCCGTGGCTGATGATCCATAAGGTCGTTGGCGCAACGGAGAGTGTGTGCCCGTATCGATCTCGTCACAGACCGTCGATGCGCGGCCCGAAGTCGAGTGTTGATAGTCGAACGTAGATTGCAAAACATGTTGAGGAGTATGAAACATTGAGTAGGGCACTGTAGTTCACCCATAGAGTTGTCCAAGACGTCCAGCGTAGGCAGGGAGAAGTAGGCCAATGAGCGGGGGTGCTGATCTCGGGACACGGGCCATCGAGAGGTGCGTCGAAAGTGGTCACCGAGTCCATGGGCTCAAGACGTCCAAGGCACTCTCCGCGACGCAAAGTGAGAGGTGAGGCACAATTGTTGGAGACGACCATATCAGTGAAGCCCCCATTGACAGTGATGACAGCAAAGGGAAGAGAACATCGGCGATGAATAATTATAGGCAATGGCATAAAAAGCGCAATGACATCTGTAGCACAGTAAGAACTTTCAGGCGCAATCACAGGGGAGTGCGGAGGTAACGGAGTGTATAGGTTCGTTAGCTCCGATAAGCAATGCGCGACGTTTACAGAAGCGTGCCACATAACTAGGTATGATGAAGAAATTGCGGTCACTGACCAAGTCAAGGTGAAAATAACGCAGAGGCGTTTCGGGACCTGTACCGGTTACTTGGTCACACTAAAAGCGAGTAAGAGCCGCTTCCTCTCAGACAAGGGCACCTACGTCGCGATCCAAAAAGAGCCCACGGTAAACCTGCAAACAAAACTGCAAAAGCTCCTCTCGAAGGTTTTTAGATTTGTACCTGCGCAGCAAAAGCATCACTACCATCGCCTCTTGTGAACTAACGAGTAACGGGTCCACACCTGCAATACATGAATTACCGAAAGTTCACTAGCCAGCCGTTCCACTACGGCCTATTGTCGACTTCACAAGGTCTCCGCTGCACCGGATATCAGGTTACCTACACCCAAGTGGTGGGCTTGCTCGCGGGCAAAAGAGGAACGTACATTTCGAATTATTCAGCCTTCGTGGGGAAAGTGCGCGACATTTGCCTGGATGAAGACGATGTTATGGTGTCATTTCACCTGAAGTCGCTCTTCACTTCAGAACCCGTTGACCTGGCCGTATCTACATGCAAAGATGTTCTGCTGGCTGAAGACACGTTCGCTGAGAGCACCCCTTTGGAAGTACAGGACATTTTCGAGCGTTTAGACTTTTATTTGAACAGCCCCTACCTTAGCTACGACAAACAGTTTCACAAGGGGATCAACGGAACTGTCATGGGTGCTTCCATTTCCGTTACTACCGCCAACTTGGTCATGGAGGTCATTGAACAGAAGGCCCTCGCTGACTTCGCTCCCGCGCCAAAGATTTTCATCCGCTGCGTAGACAACTGCTTCTGCATCGTGCGAAGTCAGGACGCTTTACGCCTCCTGCGTCTTCTCAACTCAGCAGAAGCAGCCATACAATTTACTACAGAATACGAGTGTGACAACAGCCTCCCCTTCCTTGACGCCCTCGTGCGGCGAAGTGGAACGAAGCTCTCATTTGCCGTGCATAGGAAGGCGACTCATACCGGCCAGTACTTAAACTTCAATTCATGTCACCCGGCTTGCCACAAGCAATCCTTCGCTTCATCTCTCGCGACGCGGGCCACACGCATCTGCTCAAGTGGCGACGAAATGCAGAACGAACTGAGGACAATTCGTCACGAATTATCCAGGAACAGGTACCCCACGAAGTTTATTAACAAAATGGAAGCTCGGGTCCTTTATCCCAAGCCGTATCAAGGCAAGAAACGCGCTGGCGTCTCATATGTGCCTGGCGTCAGCGAAGCTCTTAGCCGCGTATTCTCAAGATACGATCTTATAATAGCCCACATGCCATCCAACAAGTTGAGAAATCAGCTTGTTAAGGTAAAGGATCGGCTTGAAAGCAAGAATTCCCCTGGTGTCATCTACAAGGAACCATGCGCAGACTGCAGCTGCAGTTTCATCGGCGAAACCGGCAAATTCACGAGAAGAATAAAAGAGCACCAAAGGGACGTCTCCAACAAGAAAAAAAGCTTCGAACGCACTTGCCGAACACGCCGATAATCGCAGTGACCGCATCGATGGGGAAAACGCTCCTAATAGCTAAGCAAAAGAATTCGATGACGTGACTATTGTTAGAATCTTTATTTATTCAAACTACGGACTACACCCGTTCTCTACCTCACATTTTGGCATAAAAACAACTTGCGTCTCTTGCCCACATTTAGTGTGATCAAGGAGCCCGTATGGGTCCCGAAACGTCTCTGTGCTATTTTTGCGTTGATTTGGTCAGTAACCGCAATTTCTTCATCATCATGTTACCTGACCAGACGAACTTTCGTCGAACTCTTGACTACATAACTAGCAAGGCCACAATAGAAAATTATTGGGCGGTTGTCGGGCGTGCGCCATGGCCCAGTCTTGGAAGGTAACCTGGTGGGAAACGTGGGTGGAATATATATATATATATATATATATATATATATATATATATATATATATATATATATATATACACATCCAAGGCGGCGCAAGAGGGGCAACAAACTGGCACCAAAGACAGCACATGATTTCACCTGTCGAGGTGAAATAGCTCTCGACAGCCACCTTGTTTCTGTATCGTTGCCTTTCTTCTACAAATTGTAAATAAATCTTTATATGTGACTTACAGAGCGTAACACGTTGGTGAAGGTGCGGCGCAACAATGCGAGGGGGCGATAGTAGGTGGCAAATGGCAGCGCAGATGGGAGGAGAGAGTACGGTTATTACAATGGCGAGCAACGTGACTGAGACGCCCGCCGGCAAAACAGATTGGCTGATTGTCTACGTTAAGTCACTCGGCTGGATTTCGGTAGCCTTCAGGATACCGCTGACCAGTGGATGGTCAACGAACATTAGACAGATGCGAAATGGCAACGGCATATACAGAAGGAACTCCAAGATTATCGATTTCATCGCAAGCTATTGCCTGCACAAATGGTGCTGTAGGCAACGTATATATCTGAGCATGTGTGAGTGTGCGCAGTCTGTACTGGTCGCCGCCCTATGATGCCCCCCCCCCCCCCCCCCCCTCGACTGAAGGGAGATTTGAAGCTCTGGCTAGGAGACACGCGATGTGGCATGCCTGCCGCGTAGTGTCAATACGTGCGCATATTGTTTCGCAGTTGCATATTATTACACCAGTTAGAACGCCATGAAGCAGGTACACGGGTAGTGGCACAATGCTGCTAAAGAATGTTTGAGAAAGAAAAAGATGTTTAAATAGATGTATACTAGCGTGCTAGAAGAAACATGTATTATTGCTATAGCGATTATACGGACGCTTGAGACGCATTTTTGCCGTTGGCGTCGCCATGATGTTCCGCATAAAGTCCAAGGGTGATAGCACCGTCGCCGCGCGTCGTGTGCTGTATGTGCGAGTGAAAGCGCGCGAAGAAACAGACGATCGGTGTTCAATCTGGCGCAAAGAGGAAAGCGGAGAGCAAACACGTCGTCTTCCATAGCACGAGAAGCCGATGGGGGGTGGGAGGGAGGGGGGCGGCGTTGTGCTACGGCAGCAAATGCATATTTGACGACCGGGCACAAGGGGAACTGATCATTGCGGCTCAAGCTCGCGCGCTGCACGATAGGGAGGAAAGTGAAGTGGCAACGCAGGAGGGACGGAGTGCGGCTTCGACTCCGCCAGTAAGTGCTTACTTTACATGGTGGCGCGCGATCGCTCGCACTGTTTCTTTGAAGGAATCAGCAGACGGCTGACACATCGCCGCTCTTGCGTCGAAGCGATAGAGATCATGAAGGGCAATTCTCTCGCTGCAGCTGCCGCGCTTGCTCGCACCAGTGTTCTGACAGCGAGTCTCCGCGCTCATCGAGTGTGGCCTGTTCATGTGCGCCTGTGCGCTGACACCATGCTAGTTAATTCAGTTTGTAAGCGAATATATCCAAGTTTACACGGCCGATAAAACCATTATCCTTAGGTCGTATAGCTGTCCACTAATTTAGTATAGCAATCGACGTTCCGCGTCTAAACCGAATCTACATTATTTCTGTTTAACCAAATAAATTAACCTCGCTATGTGATTATGCAAGCGCCGTGTTCCGACGGGATGCAAATAAATGAGCATGATCATCACCACTAGCATCACATCGTGCCACTTGCCTTGCGATGTGAGATGCGCGCCGCGTAGCGCCTATGCGTGCGCCTTTTGTATAGCAGTTGCATGTTATTGCACCAGGTGACCCGCCATGTACAGGTTGCATACGTAGCGGTAAAATGTAGACAGTGAAATCTTGAGGAAGAAAAAGAAAATTATGGAGATGTATAAATATCGATGTAATGAAAAACATGTAGGGAATGCCTGAATAATTAAAGCAGGCTAGGTGACTGTCGCCGTCCCGTTTCAAAGGGGATGCCATTAAATCATCATCATCATCATTATTAGCATCGTATCGTGCCTTGTGACACGCGATATGACATGCGCGCCGCGTAGCGTCGATACGTACAAACTTTGCATTGCAGTTCCATTACACTGCACGTGGTGTCACGACGTGTAGCAGCTGCATATAGCACTTGCGTGTTGCATGCAGCAGGACCTGGTGAACTCAAGTGGGCGAGGTGAATATTTGTCACCATCGCGTTTCGAAAGAGATGCCAATACACGATCATCATCATCATCATCATCATCAACAACAACAACAACAACAACAGGAACGTACCGTGGCACGGTCAAGGGATGTGTTGTGCGCGCCACGTAGTCTCGATGCCTGTGGTTGCTCTACGGTGCACAATGCCTACGGAAAATTCTCTTATGATACACACCGCTACTGAGCGGTTCGTATAAGCGTATCGTAGAGCTACTCGCGCGGCCGCAACAAGGCAACAATCGGGTTCAAGAGACTGCTGTGCAGAGAGCGGAAGAAGCCCCGTAGCACAAGCACAAGCCGTAGATCGCCGTCGACGCTAGCCGGACAGTTCAGATCGTTCTCGTGAAAACGACTTGAAGAGACTTCGCCGCGAAGACCCTGTAGTGCGTGGTCCTGAGAATAGAGCTCCTATGGAGCTGCTCCTCCAGCCAACGCTGTGACTATGCTGCGTGTGCCTCGCAGGCCTGCTATTGCTATAGTGGCCCCATGGTTATCCCCGCTTTACTTATTCTTACTCTCAAGAAATATGTCAGCTAATCTAATTGGTACCATAGTTTACCTGTCGCTCATAGTTACGCGCTCAATTCCCGTTCTATCGCTCGATGCATGGTCCACAGGTTTACGATCAGTTTTATTGCGAACTTCGAGGTACTCACAGAGTGCATTCATCTTTGTATACTTTCGTCTTTCAAGAGTGCAGGTGGGCTATCATTCGACACCTGAAGGGTATCCGTGCGTGCTAAATGTGCTCCTACCCCTTCTTTTATTTGTGTGTATGTTTACTGTGGAATAGTTCGCATTCCTGAAAACTACATAATCCGAAATAACGTGACTCCTTAGCCACTTCAAGATGCCAGCTATCAGTCGCAACGTTTTTGTCTTTGTCAGGTTACCTAATAGTCTGTTTATGACCATGGTATCGTAACCGTAAACTTTGCTTGGTCATTTGCTCTAGAAACCTACTGCAAATCTCATCTCCTGTCTCCAGTCGCTACGTCAGCACGGGGCTCTTAATGCTCGCTCCCAAATACTGTAGCCTACTAGGAAAGGTTTATGTATGGTTTGGCAGCAAGCTTACGTTAGAAAGTCGGCAATAATCTTCTTGGTACAGTTGGAAAACGCACAGCTGTTATTTCCGCTTCTTCGAGGGCTACTCATCAAATATCCGTCTGTTGATGGGCAATCTTTCGCTTCTGGATCGCCGTCGTGAGGAGCGTTCAACCTGTAAACATTGGAATTCGCCAACTGTGAAATATTCATAGAATAGGTTGCATAGAAATGCTGCAAGGTATTTCTATGGGCTGCACTGTGCAAATGGCTATAAAGAAAGTGACTACGAATTCTTATGCAACGTATATTTTTTTTTAGTACGCCGGAATGCTTACTGGTCAGAGCGTAAAATGTAGTGGTAGCATGGAAAACACCGTGGACCGTTTTTATAACAATTTTCGACCTGCAGCGAGGATGTAGTCGTTCACTGGAAGCATGCTGGAAACAGTAATAAGGGAGTACGAGAGCGATTACACGCCAGCATTCGTGAAGTGCGGTCGCACTTGTGAGCAAGTATTGTTTTCTTTATCGAGCCAATGTTCTTGCGATTCGTGTCGTCCGAAGGTTAAATTGTTTCTACAATACAATAGCTACGCGATTTCATGATTTTCTCTAGTACAGCTTTGGTCATAAGTAAGTCAAGGGCGTTTTTTGGCGAGGCCAGCTTATGTTCCCGAAAACGAAACGGCCCTTTCACGAGTGGTACGCTTTGCAGCTATGCAATGCGTCTCTATGCAGCGAAGATAGTATATTGTAGTATCTTGGCAATCCGCCCACAGTTGGGTAGTGTTTAACGCGCGCGTCACCTCAGCCGCGGGTGGGACCGGCATTGCACTATCTTCGGTATTTTTTTCTACACGCGAACACAATAGTGGGAAAAGTAGCTGTTAACAGTGTCGGTTTTAAAAAAAAAGAAAATATGCGGTTTTATGTGCTAAAACCATGATCTGATTATGATGGACGCCGTAGTGGGAGACTCCTGAAAGTTGAACCACCTGGAAATCTTTAACGTGCACCTAAGTCCAAGTACACGGACGTTCTCGCATTTCGCCGCCATCAAAATGTGTCCGCCGTCGCCAGGATTTGGTCCCGCGACCTCGTGCTTAGCAGCCCAACACCATAGCCACTAAGCAATCACGGCCAGTTCAACCTGAGTAAGCCAGAATTAATGACTGCAGCTTGCACGCGTTTTCAGAATTTCGATCGCGTACAATATCACCCATGGGCGCCGCCGTGCTGGATTGATGGATGGATGGTTGCTATGAGCGTCCCCTTTGAAACGGGGTGGTGGGTTGCGCCACTAAGCTGTTTATTGCTATTTTGCGTGAACTATTAACCATATTACTCTCTTTTACAGACGAAAAATTTCCAGCACAAGATTTTTGAACGATTATGGCGAGAATAGTTTTTGTACGCCTTCGTTCTTTGTGGTACTCATAGGAGTCCAGGAGTCCAGTCTCCTTTGTGGTACTCCTTTTAGTAAGTCCAGATTACTAATAACAAACTTCTCTTGCCAGGCTGCTCTACCTTACGCAACTATTCTGAAGATTCTGCAATATATATTCAAATTGGACTTTGCCTGCTAACGTCCTCAATTAGTAAGATATTCAAATGGTTTCTCAACAACAAAATAAAACTGAGGAACCACCAGTCTCTCACATACCGTGTCAGCCCTCATATACGTACGTACACTATTATGGCAATTCAATTATTTTGAATAATTTATTCCTGCATGCAGTGCACCGCATTGCAGAGATCATGTCCGATTGCGTCATGGCCTTTTTAATTGGCTTTTTTTTCCTTATGCGTAAATATGGTTGCTGTTGAACCTTTCTATTTCTTTCCTAAGGTATCCATTAAGCTGCTTGTACGCCTACGTTGCGGATTGCCTTCATATTGTCGGTATTTCTACTGACTCGAAAGTTTTTCCACAATCTGTCAATCTCAAGGCCTTCAAACATTATCGAGAGTTCAGAGGATGATGGAGACTTGTAGGAAAAAGTGGGAATAGACGTCAGTATTGTATTCAACATTATTTATAATTTCGTATGTGACCACATGCATATTAGATTCACAATTGCATTCGAGCTTCTCTTCGAAATTGCCTTTGTGAATGCTGTGCACAGCGCCACTATCAAGCAAACGGACCTATAATTCTTCGACTGTTTTCCACATTTCTTGTGATGTATTATGTGGACATTATTTCAAGGGGCCTCACTTGCAGTCATGAGGCAATACGTGTAAAATGCCGAAAGCTTGTCGAGCAGGCCAGTGTACTCACAAATGTGCTATTTCGTGAGCGGCCGTTTGCACACCGGAGAAGGTAACAGGCCTGTCCAATCCTATGCCAGCTCTGCCAGGCCTGCAGGCTTTCCCCTTGTGTGCCATTCCTACGAGTTCAAGCAATGCGACGCGACGTGAATAAAAAATTAACAAACAGGAATTTTCCACATGCTGTTAGAAAAGTAATATCGTCACTCTAAAGACCTTCCTGAAACATTTTGATGTGGCAGTTTGTGCATTACTGTGACGCAGAAATTGTGACTGCGTCCTCATTATTGCATCACGAGGACGCAGAAACAGTACGAACGCTGAATATCGGTTCCTATGACGTGCTGGCTGAGTGGACTATATAGTAGCCACTAATATACGGGATGATCATTTTTAAGTTGTACGGAAATTTTAAAAAACGCTTGCTACATATAAAACAATGCCAGTTCTTCGTGCAATGATCGTTGAGAACATCTGATTTCTCGCATCTCAATTTCCTTTGGAACAACAATTGGTGCTCCTCTAGGTAAATTGAAGTAACTATTGCAACACTATGGTGTCGAGTCCCTTATCAAGTTTCTACTTCCACAGGTCTGGTCTGGCTACATCGCCCTTGTTCCCTTTATGCAATGTGAGTGAATTTCTGCAACACTTCTTTTTGGTATGACACCTTTTCATTATTCAACGGAAACGTTTTTTAGGGAGATAGAGAGATAGAGAGAGAGAGAGAGAGTAAAACATCTTTATTATTAATATTTGAACGGAGAGAGCAGCGTTGGAAGAACCCTAATTCGAGGGTCCCTAAGAGGATTCCGGCGATGTTTCGACCCCGTTGTATCACAGCTCAGAGGGCCTCCGGAGGTCCATCGCGGAGGGAATCGTCCCACAGCTCTTTGTTGCCAAGGGAGTCAAGGAGAGTTGGCAAGGGAGGAAAGAGGTTTTCAGTGAACTCAACTGTGACGTGGAAGATTGTGGGTGATCTGCCACAGCTAGCGCATCGATCTGCTTAACAGTCTGAGTAGAATTTATTGAGAGAAACACGATTTGGAAAAGTTGCGGTTTGTAACTGGCGTTATGCCACTGCTTCCTCTCGCGAGAAGGACGGCGGTGGTGCGCCGTGGGTGCGACGAATGCGTGTATAATGACGGAGGATGTCTTTGTATCACCTCACGATGTCGCGTCACCATGTCAAGCCGCCTGGAGGGAAATTTCTCGGGCAACCGCATGTGCGCGTTCGTTACCCGCCAGCAAGATATGACCAGGGATCCAGAGTAAGTGGATGCGGGGAGGTGTGGTTAGCGAATTTTGCGGGATCTGTTTGAGAATTGGGTGTGCCGATCTCGGCATGCCATGTCCTGATAGGAACACCCGGCATGCCTGTTGCGAGTACGCCAATATATATATACTTGCTCAGGAACACGGATGGCCTATCGAATCGCAAGAGCAACACTGAGGATTTCTCTGTAAGCGGCATTTGTTCCACGCATCTCAGGGATTCTCTCAGGGATGCGGTGCCGCCCAAAACTACCGAGGTATAGCCCTCTTGAGTGCGTGATGTGTCCATGTATGAGGTATGTGTTTCCGGGATGTTTGCAATCATGCGGCCAAGGTATCGTGCACGGGCTTTGCGCCGTCCTTTGTCACACTCGAGGTGCATATTACATGGCAATAGATGAATACTTAGTGCTTGGCGTATCGCGGACGACAAGATCGTTGGACGGGTTTCAGACTCAAGGTGTGGGACAGAGTATCCTAGCCGTGTGAGAAAATGGCGGCCCGTAGGAGAAAGCAGGATGCGCTGGTGATGGCTGACCCAATGTGCCTCTAGTAGCTAGCCTAGTATGTTATGTGTCCCTAAGTTAAGGAGACGGCGTGCGGAAGTATAGTTCGGGAGGCCATAGGCCAGCTTCGTCGCTTTGCAAATCATTGCGTGTATGCGAAGTCGTTGAGCTTGGGTCAACCGCAAATGGGAGATGGTATGTAAGCCGTCTGATCACGGATGCCTCCACCAAGCGCAGCAGGTCCTCTTCTCGAAGGCCCGAGCGCCTGTTGGGGGCCCTCCGGATCATGGGCAGGATTTGCTCAATCTTTCTGTATAGAAGGGCAACAGTATAGCTACCTGCCGTCCGCTTGGACGTGTAGGCCGAGGATGCGAGCCCGATGAAACTGTGGTAGGGGTATGCCATCCACGTGCACAGAGAGATGGGGAGTAGAGGAACCGCTACGGGGGCGAAGGATTGTGAGCTCCGACTTTTGCGGGGCACATCTTAAGCAGTATTTTTTCGCGTACTCGGAGGCTGTGTCGACTGCTTGCTGCAGTCGGTCCTGGATGGCTCCGTCGGAACCCCGTGTCGACAAGGTAGTAATGTCGTCCGCATGAATTGCGTGGGAGACATGAGGGATCTGGGCGAGTAGCCGGAGGAGCACTGCGAGCGCAATATTGCATAGAGTAGGGGAAATAACTGAGCCCTGCGGTGTTCCACGTCGTACAAGGCGAATCGCACTGGATTGATGCAGTCCCATTCCTACGGTGGCTATGCGATCTCGAAGAAATGTGCGGATATATTTGTACATACGACTTCCACAGTGCGAATGTGCAACATTGCGGAGGATGAGGTCGTGTTCAACATTGTCGAATGCCACCTTTAGATTTAAGGTGATGAGTGCTCTCGTTTAGGCGCACGACAGAGGTCCTATGACTTCCTCCCGAAATTTAAAAGCACATCTTTGGCAGACAGATGAGCTTGGCATCCGAATTGAGAGTGAGAAAAGAATGATTTTTTCTTCGAGGAAGGGCTGCAGACGCCGCAAGAGTGCATGCTTCATGAGCTTGCCAATGCAGGGTGTTAGACAGATGGGCTGTAAGTTTTGAACCTTTACAGGTTAGCCCGGTTTAGGGATCAGTGTAATGTCGGCATGTGGCCACACTTGGGGAAGCGTGCCCTTGCGCCAGCAATAATTGAAGTTATGGGTGAGGAGGTTAATATCCGCGTCATTGAGGTTACGAAGGGTGGCGAATCGGATGTGGTCGGCTCCCGGTGGTGTTGCGGCGTTGTTCCTGTAAGACCACCCGCACCTCGTCAGATGTGATGTCTGCATCGAGCAATTACTTGGCTTCGCCTACATACGTATAGTCAGGGTACTGCGGTGGCGGGCCTTTGGGTATGAAATGCTTCTCTAGCTCCCTGAGGAGTGTCGAGACATCGTCCCTGTACTCGCGCATTAGGATGCGCAGCTGTTAAAATGTTTTTGCCTTTGTTGTGGTGGGGTCTGTGAGTGAGCTAAGAATCGACCACGTTTTTGGTGTGCTCAATGTGCCTGAGTGGCGATCGCAAAACCTTCGCCAGTTATTCCTCGAAAGGGTCTCTGCATACTCCTGGGATTCCCGTGTAATTTGATCTATACGTTTCCTAAGTTTGCGGTTGAGGCGTTGTCGTTTCCATCGTCGTGTCAACCCACTGCGGGCGTTCCGAAGATGAAGTAAATGCGGGCCTATGTGTGGTGTCTCGGTTGTGGTTCTCAGTGCGCACGTGGTGGCCTCTAGATCCTGTGAGAGAGAGTCAAGCCAGCGTTCGTACCCCTGGTCCTCAGGTGAGCCCTGGCAGCGTTCACCGAATTTCGCCCAATTCATTATACGCACATTTCACTCGCGCCTGCGTGCACCCTTAATGACAAGGCGGTCACCACAATATAATGGCCACTACCAAGGTGCTCCTGTAAAGGCCCGCGCGCAACGACTGGGCCAGTGTTGCGCACGAAGGTAAGGTCAGGGCAGGTATCCCGAGATACGCTGTTGCCTATCTGAGTGGGGTGCTCTGGGTCGGTAAGCAGTGCGTATCTCATGTTACAGATGGCATTCCATAAGCGGGTCCCTTTAGCCTGCGATTTAACGTAACCCCATGCGGTATGCGGAGCGTTCGAGTCGCAGGCCACCAAACAAACCCGTACAAAACTACCAAATTCTCTTAGTAGGTGCTGAAAACAGTGCCTAGCGAACGGGGGGAACTGTATACATTGAGTATAAACAGACCCTCGCTGCGTTTACCTTGCGTAATTATTTCCAATATTTGGTGAGGGATGTTAGTCGTATGCATTCGACATGTAGCACGTTTCGAAACTAAGGCTCCTACAAGAGGAGAGACACCCGGGAGCGTGCTGTAGCCGGATAAAGAAGGGGTGCAATTGACTTCCTGTAAGAGGATGACATCGGGAGGGTTCGTGGATGTGACGATATACTGCTGTAGGGAACCTCGTTTTTGACGTTATCCCCTACAATCCGCCTCTTTCATTTTCCTGTGCTGCCCTCTGCCGCACGCCACTGAAAACGTTTTGGACGGGTCCCGGGGCTTTCGCCGGTTGATTTGTGTGCCTGCGCCCACGTTGAGTGCGCGTCGGTTGTGCGTTGCGTGGATCGCGAATCATTATTAATGGCTTCTTCGGGACAGCATGTCGTTCCTGAAGCCATGTGGCACTCAATGACTACTAGGTGAGCAGGCCTGAGTGCGCTGTTCTGCAAACAGTGCTGCCGATAAAGGCACGCGGAGTTCCGTTTGGCGGCACGGCCGGCTTGGAATTTGTCACTGATTTCTGCACTTGGGCATCACTTTTTGTATTCTTTTTACACATTATTTAGACGTTTCGCATAGCCAAAAAGTCTTCTGGCGCAGCCTTCTGCGTCGGATTTATTAAAGCGGTGCACTTGTTTACATCAACATCTAAAGCCGCAGGTCGTTGTTATCGTCAAATACTGTGGAAAAGGTCGATCGCTGATATGAAATAGTGTCAAAATGTTGCAAAACATGCATGTCTGCACATATGTGCCATGTTGTTACACCCTGAGACGAGTCAGTATGAGCGGCCGAACCACTTAAACAAGGGCAAATTTGATCCAGATACATGTATTACGGGCTGTTGGCTCATTGTCGCTTTTCTTTAACTCCATCATATTTACAGTTTTAGCGTGACATCGAGCATTATTAGAGAAAACTGCGCTCGCATAAGTGCTCATTTGTAGGCTATGTTGTTCTCTCACGAAAACGCGCGGATGCCATCGCTCACACGGCGTTGGTATAAATGAGCGAGGCGGTTGTTTATGCTCCTGTATACCGAATACACCGTCTCTTGTTTGCCGTTTGACGCAGAGGCAGACAACGCATCTCTGAAATTGAGAAACGTGTCGGCAAAGCAACACGTACAGGCCCACCCATATACGTAGCGAATGCGGCTGAAAGCCTACAGGTACGGTGACGTACAGTCGTTCGCACAGCGCCGTCTCGCCGCTTATCGCTTATTGAGCATGCGCCGTGCGAAGTGAAGCGTAGTTGATTTCAAATCGCAAAGGCCAGAACTGAACTATAAAAGTAGTTTCGTTCGACCTAACTGCTTACATTTCAGTTCCGGTCCGCCGGTAGCGAGTGCACGAACCCGACGGCGCCAGGTTAACCCTTTACTGCACAATTTTTTGCTTCCTCAAAATATTATTCATGGAGTTGTAGGGAAGCATAACTATACCTGTACTCCCATGGAAACTTACTTTAGCGAATGTCTGTGGTTTCAATTTGCTGAAAAAGGGTATGTTGCATATTTGCAACAATGTGCAAATAAAGAAGAAGTTGAAAGTAAAAGATAGATTTAGTGCGATTCGTACTCAGGTGCTTATTTGCACGAGACAATCATTGGTGCACCTCTGATTTAGTGTGGAACAAAGAGAAGCACTTGTACATGCTTGTGCAGCACGGGTGGTCCCCACACTTCGTGCAGTACATCATGCAGATTCCCGTGCAGTCAGGAAACAATGCAGTGTTTTCGGGTTATTGTCAAAATCTAGAACATCGAAGCGCAGATGTAAAGCTATGCCCGTGACGACGTGACACGGTAACGTGCGGAGGCACAGCGTACTTTTTAAAAGAAAAAAGAAAATTCGATCAGAGAACATCTTGTCCACATATTGAATCGAAACGGACTTACACTCGTGGCTGTCGTGACTAATTAAATAGTCACTGCCTTCACTATCAGGAGGAATTGCTGGGCCATACCGGCGTTTTGGGGCCATTTCACTTTTCCGAAGAAAACAAACCATGTACACGTTGTTGCATTTGTGCAACATAGCGACGTTCTGTCGCCAGGAACAAACTATTCCGAAATGACAATGTTTTTTTGAACCTACAGAGTCAGAAGGATGTGGAGCATAGCGTAAGAATTTTTTTTGCGCTTTGTCTTATGGAGAAATACATTTACAATTTGTAAAACTTGCCTCTATCACTGCTCGCGGGCGCGCGCAGCCTCCGCCACGTTTGTTTTGGTAGAATATGCGAAGGATTAGCACAGACTGCAGCACAAGGTGGCGCGTTTTACAGACCAATGTTGCGGATATGCAACAACGTGTACAGGCAGCTCCAAACTGACTTTGCTTCGGTTTTTAACGCCGTTCATCAGAATGTTGCGTAAATGCAACAAGGTGCAGTAAAGGGTTAATCTCCGCTGAACATGATCGACATTGGCTCAAACTTTGTGGGCACGGCTTGAGAGGGTTAAAGCTTGTGCATTTCAACTTGGTAGGCGTGCTTGGCTCATTTTGAGCACGACTAATTATATATACGAGCGAAGACATTGTCGCGATTGTGTTGTCGGTTCGACGGCCGAACGCGCGGGTTTCAGTCGAACGATGGTCGGCACACTGATGTTGGCGGTGCCTTCGACAAGAAAGCCTGTCGCAGTACAACTCGCGCTCGTCGGTTGCGTCGTTGTAGACCTGGTATGATAAAAAGGTTTCAGTGACGCACAATAGTCGGTCAATCATTGGAGTGAGCGTCTTCTCGGTTTCGTATCGACCCAGTGTTGCCGCTCCTTACGAGTACGTGCAGTCAGGAACCGCCGGCCACTACCAGCAAGTGAGGGCCGACGCTGCAAAAAAGACTTCGTCAGCAACGTGATGTACTTAAGTGTCGCCTAAGTGTGACGCAGGGGTGGTTCCTTAAATTAGCGAGCCATTCATGAAAGGCGGCAGCTACCTGGCTCACGGTGCAGTTCGGACAACTCAGACGATGCCCTGGCCACTTTTTCTTTTAAAGTGGAGTTGCGGTCTTACGCTACGCACGTTTTCGGCACCGCACCGACGGCGAGCTACCAGTAGAGTTTCAACGCGGTACACGGCACAAGTGCTTGCAGCAGCGCGCGTCCGAGCGCTTTTTCTTTTTTTTTCGGGAGACTTCCCGGCGCGCGGCCGCGCGCGCGCGTCCCTTCCAAAACGTTTCGCGACTAATCCGCTAGGGCAGGGCGCATGCGCCGTCGCGCCGTGAAAGAGGCCGATTCCACTGCCACCCCACTAGTTGCTCGGCTCCACCATCATCATGAGAGGAAGCAGGAGGTCATGCATAGGAATGCGGGCGCCGGGTGCCCACATTTGAAAGTCGGAAAGCCCGCCTTTTTGGTAACCGCTAAGCTCAGGAACTTGCTTGCGTTCGAAAGTGCACTCTAAACATAATTTGACTTGCTCCGTAATCCCTATTCGAGGGTGCTCCATTTGGCGTCACCCCCCGTGGTTGCTCAGTGGCTATGGTGGAGGGCTGCTGAGCACGAGGTCGCGGGATCGAATCCCGGCCACGGCGGCCGCATTTCGATGGGGGCGAAATGCGAAAACACCCAACTTGCGACGGGATTTCGAACATGTCTCCGACGGTACTTGTCCGGTCTCCTTCGTTGTGGGCGTGACGTTCGGGTCTCCCCCGTATCTGTGGTTTGTGGTCCGATCGCTGGAGCGTTGGGAGTTCACGCTGCTCTTTCTCGAGAGCTTTCCGCACCCAAGCATTGTTCAGTGTCTGCCTTAGCAGGCCGCGAGTAGTTTGGATCCTTTGTAGGGTGGGTCCCGTCACAGGACCTGCAGTGTGGGGAGCAAGGATGCGACGGGGTAGGGTTGTTAGTCACGCACTTCGCGCAAATGACCACCTGCGGCGTAGAACAATAATCAGCCCAATGGCCGAGCTTGTGACATATCTTGCAAACCAGTTGGCGTGGGCGTGTGGGGTAGCAGTGGAGTTGTGAACCATAAAAACGCACGTAGCGAGGCACTTTAGGTCCTTCAAATGTTACCAACGGAACGTTGGTCTGACCAATCATTCGTGCTTGAAGTATTTGAGTTCCAGGAGCTGGAAGACAGGGTACCGGACAAAACACCAGGAACAATTCCCTTGCATGAGTTGTCTGGGGCCGCAAGATATGTTGCGATGGGATAGACCCGCCGCTGACCAAGGTTCCCCTCCTTCACCTTGTGCAATGCTTCGGCCATGTGTGACTGGGGTGTGCTGATCATTGCCAAGTGCTGCTGAGGTCGCAGGCGGAATATGATGCCCTGATGATCCTCGGTGGTCAAGCCGACTGCACTCCATAGAACACTGGCCAGTTCTGTGCGCGTCCACTTATTGAGACAAAGTCCTCCGTGAGGTCGCAGAATTATCTCTTTATCGTGCAAAGGAAGTCGAGGCAGCTTCTGATTCCGACTGCGCTGGCGTACTTACGGTAAGGTGAGAGGCGTCCGGAATGCCCAAGATGTTCTCAGAGGGTTGCGTCTTAGCGTGCGTTTGACGGACCTGTTGCTTATGTATGTCTGTTTTCCAACAGCCACCTACGTTGTCGTCACTTTTGTCGTCGTAAATGCTCAGGGCAGCATTTTCCTTCATCATTTTCTCGGTCGGAGTGTCCACCTCTCGTTGTTGGGAGGGAAAACTGGTCCCCATAGGATTGGTGGCCAGTTCCGCGGTATCGCCCTCGGGCGTCTTCGTTGTTGCCGAAGAACGCGCGGCGGCATTCTCCGTTCCCGATTGCGTCTCCTGCTCGTTGGAAAAAGACGTTGCGGTAGATAAATTCTCCATCGAAGTAGAGCGGTGAATTAGCCGAATGCTCTTTGCACGCCGGCTTAGAACATGGGCCTCGGAAGAGCTGGTGGCTTCACGCTCTTGGTTCATGGTGCAGAAAACACGCCAAGGCAGCTATGGCCCCGGCAGGGGCAGCCGCGTTGGAACTGCTTCAGAGCTGTAGAGGTGCGGGGAGTGGCAAAAAATAAACTCACGGCATACAAGGTTGGTGTCAGCTTGCGACGAACGCGGCGATTTGTAGTATCGCAGGCGAGTCTTTTTTTAGAAGAACCATTTCAACAGCATGGCTTGAAATTGACACTTCCTGTAGTTCTTTCCTTCGGGGTTACCGTACTAGTTTACAGCCAAAGGAACGTTTGTGAAGCCCTTTGCATCTTTCTGCGTGAGGCAAAAATAATTGCATGCTAGAATTCTTCTTAATATTTATTATGCTTACAAAATGCTTTACGTAATAGTTAGATAATTGATTATTCATATCCGTAACAGTAGACACTTCAAATGCTATCTGCAAGATACCTATTTCTTTCAACCTAATTATTAAAAAAATTGATAACGTATTTTTCACGGCCCTATTCATGACCGATTCCCCAGAGTGGGTTGCGCCATTTCACTAGGGAACAAGAACAATGTGTTGCATCTGATCTCGGTGATTTATTTAGAACAAATTTAATAGTTCTTGCTATATATACAGTAAACCTGACTGGTGCAGGTGCTGGGTAATCTGTTGCAAGCACTGCGACCAAGAGGAAACTTCCAACAACTATCGCGACATCTTCGACACTGGCCTACGGCGCATCCGGCGACAACTAGGACTACCACCAGAACAGCACCATCTCTCAGTCCAGTTGAGAAAGATGACTACCTATTCAACGGCTAGACAGACTGGAGAGACTACCACTCCGCCTCGTCCGTGGATTTTCAGCACGCCGAAAACCCCAGGGTCGTTTCATGGTGACGTTCTCGAGAATATCTAGGGCTGGATCACTTCAATGGAGTTGCTAGTGTCAACAAATTGGACGACCACCAGAAGCTCCGGTATGTCTACTTCACCCTCGAGGACCCGGCGCGCATCTGCTTTGAAAACTATGAAGCGAGCTTGGCGAGCTGGCAAGAATTTTGTAGCCAGCTGTGAAATACCTACGAAAATTAGGACCAGAATGAGCAAGCAGAACGTGCCCTCAATATAGGAATCAGAGATCAAATAAGATTGTCGCCATGTTCGCTAAGGACATCTCACGGCTGTTTCGGCGAGCTGATCCCTTAATGACAGAAGAAAATAGAGTACGCTTGTTGATGCGAGGCGTGAAGAAGCAGTGGTTCGCAGGTCGAGTGTACAATCCACCGGGTACCGTAGCCGTATTACTCAGTGAAACTACAATGGAGCAGTACGATGGAGCATCGCAATACGAGTGCCCAAGCAACTTTACATGTCTCTCGTCGTCCATGGCAATGACTGATTTCACGACTCTGAGGGAGCTCGTGCGCTGTATTGTTCATGAGAAGCTGCAAAACGTAACTGCTCTGACTGATATATATCTTGAAGAGGTCAAGCAGCTGGCACAACCGCTGATCGTGCCACCAGCTGCAGTCCCTTTCCTGTCATACGCCGAAGCCTTAATATCTCCTATGCCGCCAGTCAGCTATTTCTTCTCTCCGTTCACGCAACAGACGACACACTACTTCTCAAGCCCTCTGTGTTCCGGAAGCCGAAGTCTAAACGTGCGGAAATCCAGTGTGTGGCGCGCTTCTGACAATCGACCACTCTGCTACCATTGTAGTAAAGCAGATCACATATATCGAGAGTGCGCATACCGGCAGATGGACCTTCCTGGGTTTCGCCCACATGCACGTCGTCCCCGGAAGGGTGAGCGTCCCCGAGCAATATTGGAGTACTTGGCGAGCCATCAGTCCCCGGCTCCTCCACGACGTGAGTCCCGTTATCCGTCTCCTCGACGTTCTGCATCATCAGGCCAACGCTTGGCGTTCACTCATGGTGTTCGAGGTTGATATACTAGGTCCCCAAGCTCACACCGGAGAAACTAGAACAGCGGCCCCGGGGCTTGGGGCCACTGTTACGCGAACTTCAAAATATCCTCCTGCCCCGAGACGCCAACTGACAACCGACGATACTCTTTCACAGCCGCATGCTGTCGACAATGAAACTGTTTCCGCTGGCATTCCCATTCAGGTCGACAAATGCCCGGTCACTGCCCTTGTGCCCACTGGTGCCGATTATAACGTTAGGAGGGCCGAACTAGCTGCTCAATTGAGAAAGTTGTCTGTGGCGTGCTTCTGTGAAAGTTCATGAAAATCTCCCCTGACTTTTTTCCGTGCCCACGTGTCCCAGGTTTAAAAAACACGGAAGTTAAAAAAATAGTTCAGCCAATGATAAGACAAAACAGTCATTGTGCTTACCACGGCAACACTGTAACTAGTTTCGTGCTGCCGATTTTTACAGTGTACTAAAATTAATCTTCCGAATATGTAACACGAGAGGAGCTGTGTTGCAATGTTGGCTTACTTACCTAAAGTAGAACCAGCATGTTTCCCTCCTCTAATTTTCACGAGACTTAGGCTGAAAAAGATAACAAAAAAAATCTGCATTGTTGGACGGCACCGTATAGTTTCATGCACCTCTACGTACCCCAGAACAAAAGCGTCTCTTGTAAAGATGTACGTTATGTAAAATATGAGTGAATCTTTATGATTTTGACAATAGGTGTGTGTCACTACAACGTACCACAAATGTCGCCTTCACCACGATCATTGTTCAAAGCACATATAAATGAAGGCCTGCGCCAGATGTCTGAAGTTTCCTCTGTCATCTACATCAGCAAGGTACATCCTAACCCCAAATTAACTAATCTGAGTTCTACTGCTTATGATCTGCCTCATTCGATGCCACTGTTTGACAGAAAAAAAAACTAATTACGAACACTGCATACATTTTAATGAGCACCACTTAAACGGCTACTTCAGGTGAGCAAACCTGTAAGGCATATGCCATCGCGACGCAAGTGTAATTGCTTTAAATACAATTGAATTGTTAGCCTGACCCGAAATTTCAGTTGCCCAAAATATTTCTACTACTGAAACGCTTCATTACGGCGACTATTTAGCGCTGCTTACACTCAAAGTTCTTCATTAATGATATGTGCGAGCATTATTGCCTTTTTCCGTACCGCGCCCATTGGGCATCGTTAGCCCACTAACGATGGTTTGAAACACCGCTTGGGAGACCTTCCATGCCACTCACGCACCCACTGCGCTATCGGACATGAAGGAGGAAAACTATATTTTTGTTTTCAAAGCAGTTCGATTTTTTTTTCGCCAGGAAGAAGTTTCGAAGCACGCTCTGAAGCCTCGCGATCGTCAGTGGGCAGCAAGATTGGCCGCCTCCGGGAGCAGCGCGCGCTTTGAAAGAACGCAGATATCGTGATTACGCGGCGTTTGCTGCTGATTTTATCGATGGATTGAGCAGCGGCGAGTCTGAGGTTGCTGCTTTTTGGTCAGAGTTTGACTCTGAGAGCGACGACTGAAACTAGCCCGGAACATCGGCGGCCGCAGCCCGGCACGCGCAACTGTAGCGCTTGCAGTTACATTTTTGTAGTGGAATACCTGTTCAAAGAAAGCTTTTGATTTTTTGGGAAATAATGCCTATTCGACGGCCATACATTTCGCATATCTGATTATTTTTAGTATGTATCTTGCTTAGTAGATACAAAGGGAAACACGGGAATGGCAAGAGACGGAAATTCAAGACGATGAGCAAAATGAGAACAAAGTGAAAGCAGGAGCCAACGCTTCGACAAGTGGACTTGTCTTCTTCGAGGCGACATATGCTTTGCTCCTCACAACATATAGAGGTGGGGTTCTTCTAAAGGAAAGAGGGCGTAAGGCGGTTGGGTGCGGCAACGAGTGAAGGTGCGTTAGCGGCGACGGTGTCGAATTGAGAATAAAGGAGTGATGTGCACAAGGCCAGGGACACGGCCGTTTGTCAATCACGTGTCGACACCCGTGCGTCAGCCGGCGTGTAAATGGCGTGTACATCAGCCCTCTATTACCTGTTTCTCTATTACCTGAAACAGGTAATAGAAGGCTGCAGTGCACGACGTTGACACGCCGGCTGACATACGGGCGTTGACCCGTGATTGAGACAGCCGTCTCCCTGGCCTTGTGCACAGCACTCCGTTATTCTCAATTCGACACCCTCACCGCTAACATACCTTCACTCGTAGCCGCACCCACTCGCCTTACGCCCTCTCCCCTTAAGAAAAGCCCACCTATATACACTGTGGCGAGGAAAGCAATGTGACGAATATGCTTTCCTTTGCGCTTATGCATTTCGGTGCCCCTGCCCCACACACAAAAAAAAATGACATTGTTGCGGCGTAGCGAATTGTCGCATGGTGTAAGTTCGATTTTGTTACTTCTTTTGAGGAAAGTAATTAGCCCCGGGACACTTCAGCTGCCGGATATTCGTATTATGTTATTGCGATAGCAATGGACACTCCAGGCGCATTCCTGTCGTCGTTGTCGCCCTCATGTTCCGTACAAAGGCGAATGGGCATAACACCGTGACCGCGCGTCACATGCTGTATGTGCGAGTGAAAGCGTAGGGTGTGGATGGTGTGGGTGAGCTGACGATGGTGGCTCAGTCTTGTGGGTGCAAGAGAGAAAAGCGGGAATAAAGCCTGCCGCCTTCCGTCGCACGCGATATATTGGGGGAGGAGGGTTGGGCGCTAGGATTCGTTAATCTGCAAATCGGTGATTGCGCAGCATGTTTATTTGCCTTGTTTGGCCATTATTTACCGCGACTTTTTCTTAGATATGTAGATTTATTGGAGACTTATCCTTATATTTAAATATCTTATTGCGAGGTTTTGTGTATACTTGCGTTGAACTTTGTTTCCAGAGACACTTTTTGCCCTATATCAAGCTGCATCTTCATATTTCTATATACCATTGTGTCTTCGCATTTCTAAAGTACGACGGCGAGTCAAATGAAAGTGAGCCAACCAACCCCGCGCAGTAATGGTTCCGTTCGTTATCTGCGAGGCATGCGCGTAGCACACAGCCATCTCTCGTTTAGAAAAGTGACACGGAGGTGTGAAATAAATGTTCTTTAATGCTCTCATAAACTGGGTTGAACTTGATTGCGTGACATAATGTACGCTGAAAAAGTTGGACAGCATGGTGTCATGAGGTTTTCGACAGCTGAAGGTGTTTCCACAAAAGAAATTAGTCGCTGTGTGACTGCCCTATACGTTAAACATTGCATTTCATTGGCCACTGGGAAGCGTTGGAGGAAACGGTTCAAAGAAGGACGTGAAAGTTCCAAATACGATTGAAAATCGCACCAGAGCCACCGTGCAATCACACCCAACGCAATCGCAAAGGTTGACGAGCTGATTAGACAAGAACGAAGGATAAGCATCGATAAACTGACAGAGCATGTGAACATCAGACACGGTTCATTTCAAGCCATATTTCATTAACCTCTCGGTTATCGGCTTCGTGTGCGCAATGGATGCGCAAGATTTTAAAGCGTCGCTACAAGACAGAGAAGTTCGGCGCTGCTTCGACTCATCTGATCCGGTATCACAGTGAGGCTGATGACTTCTTTTCTGCTATTGTGACCGGGAATGAATCACGGTGCCACTACAACGAGCCTGAAACACGATGGCAAAGCCAACAGAGGAAATATTTGAATTGACCACTCCTAAGGAAAGTAATGGCCACCATTTCTACCGGAAAGTTGTTGACTTTTTTCGATCGTCAGGAGGCATTACTGATATAATTTGCTAACCCTGGAGAGCCTATCAATCGTTTCCGATATTGTGAAACGCCGGATAGACTGCGTGTCGCAATCAAGAACAAACGACGTAGAAAATTGATGAATGGGGTCATCTTGCTCCACGACAATGTCCGTGCCTACGTCACTGATGTAGTTAATACAAAACTGGCAAAGTTCAAGTGGGAAACGAAACGCTACAACATCCACCATACAGCCCAGACCTGTCGCCTTGCTACTTCCACCTTTTGGGGCAATTGAGAAAACAGCTCAAGGGAACCAGATTCGTATCAGACGATGATGTGAAAGAGTGAATTACAGACTTGTTAAAGCAGCAACCCAAGGAGTTTTATGAGACGGGAATCACGTGACTCATTAGTCAGTGGAACAAGGGACAAATGCCTAAATGCTCATGGAGACTACATTTAAGTAAAGTACCTCGTTTGTCATATATTCGTATTGGCTCACTTTCATTTGACTCGCCCTCGTATATTTTGCAGATCTCTTGCTTTTTATATGTGGTCTCTGTTGCGAGTATAATTTCAGTGCAATTACTCCCAATACGACCGGCGACAGGTGCTCCTGAGCAATACATTGCAACAAATGAAAGCGTCGTTAAAATTTTTCCCTGGCCGTCGCATATGTACAAAAATGTAAACAAGTTACTTGCCTGATAAAGTTTCATTAAAACATTTGTCCTCAACTTGTTCATTTCATGGTCTTTACATTCTTCATTTCTGCGGCACGCACTGCTTCGCTGCTTTCGAACTGACGTAGTTCTAAGGTTCATGTGATATTTTCTTTACTTATTAAATAGACAAAGAATATGCAAGCATTCACATCAGTTTTTTCGCACACAATTTTTGAGAAATACGAGTGCATTATTTGTTTTTTAATACATATTTTACTTCTATTGACAGTGCGTAGCGCCCAAGAATTCGTTCGCAGCATCTTTGGCAATGGCAGTGCAGTTATTATTCATTTATCTCATTCGTGGACAAATTTTGTAAGGAGGAGACCGGGGGGCAAGGTGAGGACCCCCCCCCCCCCTCGAATGAAATTTCTGGCTACGTCACTGCAGAGCGCATATTCATATATATATATATATATATATATATATATATATATATATATATATATATTTGCTCAGTTCGCCAGAAGCAATAACCAAAATTAAGGAATGCTTTCGTTTTGCCTGCGTTACTAAAGATAACACTGCTTTACGCAGTAGATGTGGTTAATAGTTATTACCTTGTTACCATATAGGTGATATCAGACCTATTCGATATTGGGCTCTTGTGTGCATACTGGCCTAATTGATTCAAGGTTTGATCTACCATGATATTTCCATCTACATACAGCTGTAAATAGGGTTGTACGATCTGCAAAGAGAGTACTGTTAATGACAAAATAAGAACTCCAACGTGACTTTATTACCTGCAGTCCTTCGATTACTGTTAATCCTATCCGAGCGGGAGGTTCGAGCTGCTGCAGTCGAAGGCTCACCTACAAATGGCGAAGAAGACTACACGGTACATTCGTTCATTGTGGCCAGACATCGCGTCGTGAGCCTGTTACTTTATATTTGCGGGCGTGATAGCCTGCAGTGTTGGCATACCTGAAAGGACTGAAAGTTCCCCTAAGCTGATGGTGCCAAAGAGGCACATTTACGGTTTGATTTAATTTTGGAATGAGCAAAATCAAAATAATTCCTTGCAAAATTTGTTTAGATTTTTGGTTTTCGCTATTATACTGCACTAGATGTCCATAATACCAACGTTGAACAACCAGAACATGCAGGAATGCTAATTAGATTTCGTGTGTGGATCATTTTCAAGCTTGTAGACGTGTTGAGCTAGTGGAAGATTTCTTCAGAGCGAAGCAAAATACGCGTTGCAGTATTGCGTGCATTCTTTGTTGATAAACATGACCTTAATGACCTCGAATATCGCAGCTTTTCTGTCGCCTTTTAGCCTCCTGTTTATGATGTAGCAAAACCGCATTAGGTGCCGAAAACAGATAGCCTGAATTTATTCTCTTCCCATTCTTATAAGGATCCGTTAACAGGCCCACCGTTCCTTTTATTATTGCGTAACAAGGCGCTCATGAAGTTTTTAAACAGTGTTATACAAATAAAGCATGAGGCAATTTTTGTTTCTTATTGGCCATCGCTCAAAACTGAGAACACGCCAAGCGTAATCAGAAAGAGCAGATGACAAATGATGCAGATGCCGGAGCTTTCTGCAAGCGGCTTACCGAGTGCATGAACAAGATTGCATAGGCCACACGGTCTTCCGTTTCATTCCCAAAGTAGGAACTGTGATTGATACACGTGATGAAGTGCGTCTCTACAGTATAGTTCAGTGGTAGTTCCCGACTTTCTGTAAAGAAAGCAATCCAAACCGCCTACCATGTTACACTCTGCATTACAAACTCCTGTTCATGCAGAGACGTACCAATTTTTGCATACTGGGGTTCATTTCCCAGCTCGCTTTCTGAAAAAAAAAAAACAACGAAATGATGCTTTAGTAGGAACTTTTATGGGACAAGGAAGACATAAAAAAGGAACGCTCTTGCATGCCTCCTTGTCCCGTTCTTAAGAGCTGTTCCCTCGCAAAAGCAGCTACAAACAGACCCGAGTTGGTATACAGTTCATGATAGGTATTCGCACTTCATCAACACACATAAACGTATCCCCAACTACCGCATTGTTACACATCACAACACAATTCTAGAAGTTAATATTTCACGACATTCTACGATAGCCCTTTTGCTTGAAGAAGGAAACTCGGGGCATGGACTGAGACACTAGCAAGAGGAAACCCTCTGAAAGCTTGAAGATATTCTTTAATGGAGAATCCTTTGGGTCTGATTATTTACCTCCTTTTTTCTTTGTTATCGTTTGTGGCAGAGAATGCTGCTCTCTGTCGCTTTCACACTAAAATGAGGGTGGTAAAAAAATTGCATGATCGTTGTTGATGCAGGACGAAGTTCGCATACGTCATATCGGCCATACCGATTCGAAAAGGCTTGTACATTTGCGAATGCCACTCAGATATGCGGAATACAACGTATAAATTAGTAAAATAATTCACGCAGTGCAGGTCCATTAAATGGACAATAAAGGAAATTATTAAGTTGACGTTGGTTAAAATAGTAGGCTTCTGTAGTAATGAGTTGGTCATTCCTAGAAAGACTAATAAGCTTACAGCGCGAGCAAAGATGGGACGACTAGAAACAGACAAGGGCTTTGTTCTATCGAGGTCATTGAATTCTTTGAATGTGGCAGAAAGTGCCAACTGAAGCGGTTTTAAAGATTTATGTGATTCGCTCCCACATGAGAAATTGCTTTAGTGTGTAAATGAACTCATTGATCGCGTGGGTGAACCTAATTTCCAGCAGAATGTTTGCATTAATGTAGGGGCTTTTCTCTACCTGTTGTACTTATACTTGACATCCACGCTTGTTGAGTGGAACGGAGGTTGGAAGAAAGGGTGTCCATCGGGCCTTGTATCACGTCTCTATTAAGCGACTTCTATTTCGCCAAGGCAGATAAATTTCGAATGAAATTTTAACAAGTACCTGCGTAAAAAAAGCTTTTTTTTGATACGTCGATGATTTTTTCGTCGTTGTTGAGTGCGACATAGTTGACGGCGCGAAAATGCGTGCCACGTTGAACGCGTCTCATCGGCCGCTTACACGGGCCCATAAAACTCGACAAGACAATCTAATTGTTGGACTTTTAGATATTAGATTTGCAGCTCGAACCGGAACATGTTTGTTGGCAGTGTGATGATCGAGTCCGGAAACCATGGCTACCTTACACATCATGCCATAGTAAACTGGTCAAGAGGGCAATAATTCGCAAGTTATTCTTTAAACTTCTCGACAGATCGTGCCACCATGCTATAGAGGCCAGCTTCAAAGCTCAGGTAGACCGCCTTAAAGGTTGGAATTATCAGGAGGAGTTGCTAGTCTCTGTTGCAGAGTGAATCCGCAGAGAAAAGGAGGCTAGAGAGAGTGCAGCAAGCAACAATGTGCGAGAAAGCGCGGAACGACGGGACAAAATGGCAGTAATCCCGCTCAAACACCAATTGCCTTACAGACTTCAAGAGATAGGAAAGCATGCAGGTGTTCGTGTGGTGTTCTCCGTTCCGTTCAAGTTGCCTGTAATAGCAAAAGAGAACAACAGCCCCGAGAAAAAAAAGAAAACTACATAAATATGGGTGCAGGACCAACCACCGTAAACGCTAAGTTGTTTTTCAGGTGGTTTACAGGATTCCTTTGCGTTGTGGTGCTTGCTACGTCGGTCAAGCTGGCAGGTGCCTGAATGACTGCCTTCATAAATTTGCCAGCAGCGTACGGAACAAGATAGACGGTTTTGTGGCTCTACATTGTAATAGTTGTTGCTGTACCCCAGTGTTTGAAGACACCACGGTAATTTACAAGCACAATAATGTCGGCACTCAGGTTATAAGTGCAAGAGGTACAAATGAACCGGGAGGAGTTCACAAGTGCCATTAAACCTTCTGTGTTATTATCAGAAATGAAACTGACTTTTTTTTAATGCAACGGTCGGTGCGTTAAGCGTTCGCGCTTTTTCGATTAGTCGTTAACATGCCAATGCCCCGCGTTTTCTGGAGAGTTTGTTTCGCACGTGGCGGTTTTCTCCCTTGCCTTGTAAGACTGCTTAATAGCAACACGTATAAAATATTCGGTTTTCCGCATTAAACTCAGTGGGAAGTAAGCGCTTGTCTGTGTTTCTTATCGTATAAAGCCATACATTGGTACATAGAGAGCCATGATAAATTTCTAGGCGGATAATCTATATATTTAGTTATTGTCCTTTAATGTCACTTTAATAAAAAAATTTGAACAACAGTTGAGTCGCACCTTTTTTAATAGTACGTAAATTGTGAATAAGAAGGTTCAAAACTTACCAACTTTATCCACAACATCATAGGTGCCAGGTGGGGTGTCAATTAGGGATATTCGGTGAGCGAGTCGTTCCTGAGACGATCGTTCGAAACTTCGGTAAGGCTCAATTCTATGAGTGAAATTTACCATCCCTGTCTGAACGAACGAGATGGGTTTGAGTGCCCGAAGCAAATATGCTTTTTTTTATTTTGCAAGGGGTATATCACACTGTTGCATAGTCATAAGGGCTATCTCTGATCACATTAAAAAAAGTGATAACAGCGAAATTCATTCAGAGTACAGAACAAAATACAAATATCCCATGCGAATTAAAGGAGTATAAAGAGACCTTGCGCTGTACTAATATTGCTTTACTTTGAGATAACTATATACTCACAATGTGATAATCACCTCGCCCTACGGGCTTCAGGATCAGGGATGCTTGTTTGTTCACATCTTCAAACAAGTCTCTTTCGTAATGTGCTCCTTGAACCTGCACATATTTTTGGTGAGCTTTTATTTATTAATTTCTTCTTCGAATAGCTAAAATGCTCCTAATGAGGGGTTATTAGACAATGGGTGGGCTCCGAGTCAGCTGATCATTTCACATAACAAAAACACAAAGCTAAATGAGTAGGAGGGGCAAAGTTACTCCAGTCGATTGATGTAATGGCAAAATATGAGAACGAGCGCGATCATATCCGGGTGGGAGGAGGACAGACTGCACATCGATGGCTGATGCATGCTGACGTATGATGACTCAGTGTAATAACAGATTGCATAGATGGGAGTAGTAAAATTTGTGTCTGTGAGAGAGGAACTCTTGCTATTATACGACGAGATAACGTAGAAACGACAGTGTCATCAGATTGAAGCTCAGTCGCACTGTAGTTAGAGGAGTAGTTGTCAAAGATGTATCGCATGGCGAGGTCTTGGACAGATTACAGCGCATTAGAAAGTCAGATACGAACAGGATCCCAAACGGCGCATGCATGTACTCTTTTGTGAGCATTATTATTATGAGTAATATTATTAGGTATGGAAACATACAAATACTCAAAAGAAACAGCGAGGGAGCAAGCGGACGATTGCCACCGAGAGGGGTGCAACGCCTGGTTACTCTTTAGGGAGGAGGAAATGAAAAAAGGAAAAGATAGGAAACAAAAAAATTAGAAAGAATATACGAAATAAACAATTGAGAGAGACAAGGCCAAAAGAAAGTAGGAACACGGAAAAAATGTCTACAAACGGCGAGGACAAATCGGTTTTCTCATGAAACTTAGCAAGGCTCTATGGGCCTGGTCGCGTGGAGCAACACTCCCTCTCGGAAATAGGTAATCATCAAGGGTCGTACACTTGAGTCCAATCAGTCCATATGACTTAATTAGCAGTGCACGTTGTGCGACGAATGCGAAACACTCCGATATAAGGTCTCTTGCAGGAGCCCCAGGACGTGCATGACGGACTGTCCCCACGTCCTTGACGATAGAAACGTTCCCGCACCAACAAAGAGCCAACTCTTAATTTGTCTAACAGCGCTCTGGCACTACAAAGCAAGCCACGACCACGAACATGGGGAGGGAACGAGCCGTTTGCAACACGCTTGTCAGGGTGCTGCTTTAGAAGATATCGGCGAACTAACACGCAGGCGTTGTCAATCATACAAGAAATTTCTGGGCAGTCACTCACATTGTTAGCACAGGTTGAAGCGAGGCAATCAGCTTCTTCATTTCCAGCAATACCCACGTGCGAAGGCATAAACTAGGACATGAGGGACACCCCCCAAGAAGTTATTTTGTCGCCGGACTCTATTATACTGCGTAGAACTGGGCTATTGGCATAATTTCTCCACAGTCTGCTAAGGGCAGTACGGGAGTCTGTAAGGATGACGACCTTCGATGTGCGTATTTCTTCCTGTACCTACTTCAAAGCAACATCAATCGCCGCCAGCTCCGCAGTTGTTGATGGTGATGGGTGAGCTATCCGAAACACCCTTCTTATGTCAGTCTAAGGGCAGAAAAAAGCTGCTGGAGCGCCTTGGGCGTCACTGCTTACCGATGCGTCCGTAAATACTTTAAGATGATCTCTGTATTTTTCATATCAGTCCAGCTGGGCTCACTGGAATAGTGCCGAAACAGGCTGATCGGACTTTTTGTGTATCTCGGGAATCGAAAGATGAATAGGGAAGAGGTATTTGTTGTTGTGTTGCTTCGGAGTTGTCAGTGAGGTAGCATCTTGTGAACTGCCAGCAATGGCAACGAGCAATGCCGCCATTTTCCCCATGTGGGAGAACGGTCACTGAATCAGTCGTTTAATAAGTGCTTGTCCATCTCATGCTCGGTGCAGACGCTCTAGGTGACGTAACGCTCTCTGGCCCGCTTGCAGCCTCACGGGCAGCTGGTGTGGATCAGTGAGTAATGGAACAGACTGCGCCTCACGAGGTAACTTAGCTGTCAAACTATATTCGGGTACAACTTTAGATAAGGGGCCTTTACTCTTCCAAAGCGGTTGCACACGAGCCTCCACCAATGGGCGCGCACTTCCCGCTGATCACGAGCCCCCTTCGATGGAGAATATGGCCACCCGCGCTTCGAACTGGGCCGAATCGCGTCAGTTGTGTGCGTCTACGCCTCGTCAGAGTGAATTTTTAAATTGTTTGGGACAGTATATCAGGCCGGAAATACCTCGAGCTTACGATGCACCGTTCGTGCCGCGTGCGTTTATTCTCAGCTGTGTTCCGGCAACTAAAGATTGCAGCGAGGAACGTTACGCTACGCTACGCGAACTGATGAGATTGCAGGCTTGCTGAAAAAAAGTGAAAGGAGCGAGAAAAAAAAAGAATCCTATCATGTTCTTGAAATACGTTCGTGAAAGCGCACAAAAATATAAATAATATGCTATTTAAAACCAAGAATATTTATTTAACACGAATGTTGAAGTATTTTTGTATCTTTCCTGCCTCGATCATCTTGTCGCCCCAGGTTTGAGTGATTTTGATAAATGCAATGTTGTTTTTTGAGTACTTCTTAAATAGCAACTGGTTCATTGTAAGCTCGGAAAACGAGTAGTAAATGTGCCGTGTACATGTAAACCGGCGCAAATGCCATGAAGAGCTGCTCTTCTGTTATCCCTTGCAATGAAGCTAAAAAGCCGACGACGCGTAGCATTGTAGAAGGCACGGGGTTATATTTCTATCGCGATCCGGCACGTGTTGTAGCATTCCATTCACAAGAGCCCTAACAAACGAGTCATCAAAATGCAACAGTCATTATTTATACCGGGAATTACGCACTTGAGAAGCACGTTTTTTGGAGGGGGACTATTTCAGTCGTGGAGGCAATCGGCTTTCGCGCTTTTGTCATCTGGGGTGGGGGGAGGGAGGGGGCTCTCATTTTTTAAAAGTTGTACCCGACTATAGGTGGCACGTTCAACACTGGCAAGGCATACATCATGTCAGAAACTACAGATGATTGATATACTTGTAGCGCTGTCATCTGGTCACCGCCGTCACCCCAAGCAGTCAAGGTGGCCACATATCTGAGTAGGTACTGTGATCTGCGCCGCACAAAGGTGACGGCAGGGCGCCATGATAGGGGATCATCGATAGCTGCGCCCAGGTAGCGGTGTTGATGGTACGCAATCTGTCGGTTTATCTCCGCGGTACAGCAGGCACATGGTTGGACGAGCGCGTTGTCAAGGATGATACGCGATTGCGGCTGACTTAGCAGGTGAAATTGGCAGACCAACTTCGATTAATTTAAATATGGGGTTTTACGTGCCCAAACCACTTTCTGATTATGAGACACGCTGTAGTGGAGGACTCCAGAAATTTCGACCACCTGGGATTCTTTAACGTGCACCTAAATCTAAGTAGACGGGTGTTTTCGCATTTCGCCCCCATCGAAATGCGGCCGCCATGACCGGGATTCGATCCCGTGACCTCGTGCTCAGCAGCCTAACACCATATCGACTGAGCAACCACGGCGGGTGACCAACTTCATTCATGCACCCTGATGCGACATTCATGGCTCTCTGCAAGATAACTCGAAGACGTGGACCGTGGTACGAAGGACCGCTGACCCACAATGCGATGTGACCAGCACAGATTGCTATGCCTATCGGAAAGTCACATTCTTCAGGCAATCGGCTTGGAAGTGCAGCAAGTACGCTGTTGAAGAGAAGCGGCGATAAGGCGCTGCCTTGTGGGACACCACACTTAAGAGTGCGAGATTTACTTGCTGCTCCTCCAACGCGCACCATCATTTTGCGCTCCGATAGAAATTTGTCCCCAAAATTAACCAAACGGCCCGAAATTCCCGTAAGTGCGAAAACAATCACCCTATGTGCTACTGAATCAAATGCTTGCTGCATGTCTAGGAATAGTTTATAGGCAGAGTGCTTCTTTTCTCGAGGAGATTCAAGTGATCATACGAGGTCTGTAATGCTGTCAAGGGCTGAACGATGGCGACGAAAGCCGCTCATGACATCAGGAAAGGAATTCAGTTCCTGTAACCGGCTATATAGATGAAACAGTAGCATTCGTTCCATCAGTTTGATAACATTAGACGTTAGTGATATTGACCGGTATGACTTGAGGTGTTTTGCAGGATGCGCGGGCTTCAAAACAGCTATAACCACAGATGATTTCTATTCGTTGGGGATCTGACTCGTTCACCACACTTCATTACATTCGTCCAAATTAAACAGATGAAAGGCCTCATCGATGTTTCCTAAGGCTTGGTATGCGACACCGTCTTCACCTGGGGCAGTGTGGCGTTTTGGAAGGCTCAGCGCATAGCTTGAGCTCCTCAAGAGTAAAATCTGCCTCATCCATCTCGCAAGCGGGGCCATAGCAAGAGGTTATGGTAGCGTGGCTTGTCAGATAATTACGTTCGCCTTTTAGGTTGTCTCTTGACATAGCAGATACGAAAAGGTCGGCAAATGCTTCCCCCTGGAATTTTCGGTGACCGGCCGGTCATCATGCACAATGCAGCCTTAGGATTCTTGCAGATTTCGGGAGTGCGGAGAGCGTTCAGTGTGCGCCATACACTTCCGAAGCCTTTTGCCGTATGCAGCGAAATACAAAGTGCGACCCAGCTCTTTCGACGAAGATGTTTTGTGCGCCACCGTATAGCTGCATCTAGGCGCTTTTATACCATCCAATCAGAGCTGCGTTTAAAGCGCTCCGCCCACCTGGAAGCGCAGCGTCGAGAGGCGCCTAGCCTCAAGAGTTTAAGATCAGGATTTGGTCTATCTACGCACCGTCGTCATCGTACCGTAGCTTGTTGTAGACACTCACTCACCAGATTGAACAGCTTGTCGTGCGATGGCACATTTGAAATTGCCTGACGGAACTTGTCCCAATTTGTCACAGCGTAGGCGGCACTCTGTCGCCTAGGAGCATTTTTTTGGAACTAATCAAATGGGTAGGCGATCTGATCCCCATTGGTCAGCTTCACATGACAAGGCCAGGCGCACATGTCTAGTTGATACCGCAAGCTCGATGGTGGACAAATGTAGGTGAGCCGTAATTGAGGATTTGTAGGTCCTGTATAAGAATAAGTTCATTGATCTCCACGCGATGACTGTCTTGTGACGAGAGCACTAGCGAGGATGGTGAGCATTAACGTCTCCTCACAGCCCGTATGATGGGCCGCAGCGAGAGACTAAGCACTCCAGTATTGTGGTGTCTGAAGACCGCGTCGTTGTATAATATATGCTTGTCACAGTTGTATCTCTGAGACACACAGCAGCAGCAGAACATTCAAAATCGGCGTCGCAGGTACCACCTATGTCAATGACTGCAAAATGTGGGTCAGCAACGATGCTTTTGGAGCATTTCGTTGATGTTTGACTTCCATGAACGGGAAAGTAACGCATGGCGGCAATGTGCATCCAGTATTGCTATAGGAGCCTACGAAGCCTGGAAGCCTGGAAGCCTGGAAGCCTGAATTCTTCTTTTCTTAGATTGGCTTTTTCAAGCGCTATTACATCTGACAGAGTGTTCATTGGGAGGAGCCGAAGGAAAACATCAGCGTGACGCGGTCGTAGGGATCTGACATTCTATTGTAGCACAAATGGACGAGGCTTTTGACAAGTGTTCATATTATTTCTAGTGAAGGCCATTGAAAACTAGAACGAGAGCTTCGAGAAGTTGCTCTGCGGCGAATACTCCTGATGTTTGCCGACGAGCATTCAGAGACCTAATGATGTTGGCAAGAATCTTAAGATGGTTGATAAGCTACAAATCGTCGTTGACTGAGACCATTTTGGGCATCCTATTTAGAGCGTGTTCTGCTGCCTTGGCAGAAGATGATTTGGGCACTTTTGGAAGCGTGATCTCTGTAAAGACAGGTTCTGATACTTTCGATGGAAGCGCCGGCCACGATGTCGCTGAGCGGCAGAAGTTCCGCCTACCTCCTTTCCTCCGATGCACAGTGTATGCGCTATTCTTCATACGTGCGGGTACATATGCAGTTGTGGAATTTGCAGCCGCTGGACGGGTGCTATGGCTACCTGTCTTCTCTCCTGGTGCCTTCGTTTTAACTTTCTTTTTCAGAGCTTTTAGTTTTCCCTTCAATTTGCGACAGTCTTTGTCTGTTGCCAAGTGTTAGGGCAGCGAGATTTGGGAATGTCGCAAGAATTTACGTTGTTATTTTTGCCACATTTGCCACATACTCCAGCAATTTTGTAGTAACCCTGTAGATGACCAATCTTTAGACATTTACAGCACTGGAAAGGCCTTGGTAGGAAACGTCGGACGGGGTACCACACCAGTCCAGCCTTTATATGGCTAGGAAGATTTTAACCGTCAAAAAGTATCTTCACACACTTTGACAAGCCGAGTCTTCCAGCGCTGGTGATTTTACATGGTGGCGTGCAAACTATCATGCTTTCGAAAACGTTGTCTTTAAGTTCTAGGTCAACATCAGATATGATACCAGCTGGTACATTCGCTGCCTGTGGTATATGAGCCCGTATGTTGACACCACAAAGTTGAGACAGGCCAAGAAGAATTTGCACCGTCTTCCCATCTGTTGTGTCTATGGTAATTATATTTTTCGATTGGTTCACTCGAACGTCTTGAATAACATCAGGGACAGATTTAAGCAAAGGTCATGAAGTTTCTGTTTGGAGATGTCATTAGAGCTTACCACGGCGTCGACAGGCACGAAGGCTACTGTCGAAGATGGTCGCTTCACTTGAGGACGATGTCGAGGACTTCCGTCTTGAGCGCCGATGCTTAGCAGGCATGAAGTTATCCGAGCCATCCAACCTTGCATGAGACTCAGAAGCGCCCGCTTCTGATGCCACTGAAGAGTTGAGGCGCTTCGTTCCATCAGAAGGCCTGTCCCTGCCGCTAAACGGTTCCAGCACTATCTCCTCCATCGCAAGCTTTGCAGGGAGAGTCTCTCAGCAAAGCAGGAGTGTTGAGGGCCAGTGCAAACAGCACTGGGTGTTGCTGACGCACTATGAAGAACAAAATCAGAAAAAAATACTTCAGCATAAAAAGAAACCACCAACCGAACGCCCGAACTTCGTCGTCGCTCTGGAATGCAGCAGTTTAGCAGGAGAAGAGGCTATGCGTAAGTTTCGCCTGTGAAAACCATGGCCGTGCTCGTAATCGACAATGTTCGTTATACGAGGAGGCAAATACGATCGTAGACGAAAAGCTTGACTAAATGTAAAAACAGACCGTTTAAGATAACACCATCATTCGTGTAAGGTTCTGATTTGCAATATTGCAATCCATGCACCAAGAGTAAATATTAACAATGTCAGATTGCCCCACAACAATAATCGTCACCATTCCTGTTCACATTTCCTTAGTTTAAAGCGGCGAGCCCAGTACTTCCAAGTCACGAATAGCATGCCCATTTTTAGCATGACAGAGCATTCGCGACAGAAAAGTATCGAGCGCAGCGTTTTTTAGGAAGGAAACGCAAGCAAGACAGATGACGGTTATTGTTGTGTGGCAAATATACACCCCAAAGGGTGTACATTTGCTTAAGAGTGTACTGTATGACGCCATAGAATGGGTCCAGCCATGATAGTATGAACGTTAGTACAAACCCAGGTAGCACACAAATTCTTCAAAAGGTCGTAATAATGGATTCAACGTCTCAAACGGATTTTTGACCGAACTTGACGCATTAAAAACGTAGCAAGCAGGGCAGCTTAAAAACGAGGGGTGAATACGTTTGGAAATATTTTCATAAGTCTGGCCCTATCTATTCAGTTAGCGTGCTGGGTTTTCGACGGCGCCGGTTTGACGGGAGACTTCTCCCTTTACCAAGCGGCACTCCTGTCAATTGCTACTGTATTCATTCTGCATTAGCATGAGTTCGGCTAGGGAAAAGAAGCCGTTTGTGGTGCTGACCTGACGTCAGAAGAGACGAACGATTGCAAACGATGTTGACACCGCAACAGGCCACGAAGAAATTGCGCGCGAGTGCAGTAATATTGAAGCCGCTCATTGTGACGTGGACTACGGCTCCACATCAACATCAGAGGAGCACTGCCAATCAGTAGACGATGCGGGTGTTAGCGCTGATTATGACAGCACATCCTCTACTTCCATAGGTTTGGCTTTTTCATGAACTTTATCATCATACGATTCTTTCTGACGATTTCTTTCAGTGTCTTGCAGTAATGTTTTTGCCATGACCACTAGTGCAAATGTGAAATGATCGATATGTCACTCCCATCGTTTTGCAAATGTATTAATATCGCGCACCACCGCAGAATGGAACAACTCGCCATCGCACGTAGGCACTGAAGGATACGCAGCAAAATTCAGAGCTGCTAGACACTGAGCGCAGTGCCCGACCTAATGGATTTGCTTAGTTTTTACGCATTTTGTTTCCACAGTTTCTTACACAATGAGATATATTTTACCGATGGCATGTTAATCTTTACCCTGTTCCATTTTGTATGCATTCTCATGCGGTGTATTTATAAGGCTTTTTCTATATTACGCATGAATAAAAGTATCGACTTAAAGAGCGAACATCACTTTCGATGGCCCCGAAGGAATGCATCGGCACATACGTTACTATAGGAACTGTGCTCTGTAGAAGGTGTCGTGGTGAAATCTGCTGTGAGCACAATCTGTACGAAAACAATGTGCAGGAACCACCGTCGATGAATGTCAGTACAAGCGAATAGACCGAACGTGCGACCGAACGAAAGAGCGAGAGAGAGCCGGCAAAATATAGTTGGCGAGAGAGCGAAAGAACGAACGAACGTCTTCCTTGCACATCAACAGTACTTACGACCGACCACTGACCTCTTAACAACCATAAAAACAGCCTGAGACAGTAAGCTATTCGCTTTAATATTCATGGGACTCAACGGTATGGGCTCGGCCGCCTTGGACGCATAGCTTGGTGTGATCACGCATGGTCAGACGCGCCGATCGTCTAACCAGAATGATGCGGCACTGACGGCGTCCGAAATGAAAGGCCTGTGAAATGCACAACGGCAACGGCTAGCTCACTGCTCTTGTTTGAGACGGAGTGAAATCTCGACACGAAACTTTGCACTACGCTGCTAGTTGACATATTTTGAATGCAGATGCAGTGGCTTCACTACAAGGACTTGCCCACATACTATCCGTGACACATGTATGCGCTCACTCTTCACTAAGTACCGCTGGACTTTAAGTGTTTCCTCTCTGCGTGCTTGGCAAATAAGTGGGCAGGCCTGACACTTGAATTTTTACAGCTTGTAATGAAATATATAGCAGCAGACTTCAGCTAACATGTGAAAGGCATGCTATATCTTATACAATACAACACGATCTATATTGTGCATAAAGGAAAACAAAGTACAGATAGCCGGCCTACCAAAGCCTCAGAGGGCTTGACTGAAATAAAGTTGTTTCCATGACTGGCACTGCCTGACAGTAAGGTTACAGAAAATTGCACAGCGTTAATAGCGGAGTTAGCTATTAGCGGGTCGGAGCAAAATATTGATTAGTTATACAATATGTTACTGTAAATCTCGAAAATTCTTAGTTTCTTAATCCCACGTCTTGTGTTTGCTTCTAATACAAGCATTGGCCATTTATTAATTATGTCTCGAACATAATATTGCCGCGTTCTCCTTCCGTACTTTGTCGCAGCCTTGGGGAAGACATGGGTTCCTTCGGTCTTAAGGAGCGGACAGGCGTATATCGTATTTCAATATCATTATTCCAGAAGTGTTTAATAACAATACTTTCTAATATCAGGGAAGTGAAGTTTGGCATATTCAACAACCTAAAGACGTCCGCATCTTGCTTTGAACACAAATCGTACGCCAGTGTTCACAACAGTGAACGTAAAATTGAATTAATTCTTGAGCTCCACCTAAGAGTACAGTGGTCATACACAGTCATGCCATAACGCAGCACGCTATAGACTAAAGCATGGACAATGATTTTTCGCACGGAGATTGGCATAAGACATCGCATATTGTATAATACACAGAAGAACGCACGCAGCCTTTTACAAAGGTGGGATAATTGCGACTTCCATAAAAGATCGCAGTCAAAAAGCAACCCAAGATATTTAACAGAAGACGCATTTTTAACAGGTTGACATGTGCATTCATAACAGTCAGATGTGTGTAAGGATAATGATGTCGTAGGCAGGATTTTTTTCATGGGGTTATGGAAACAGACAAGTCGTGTTTTAGAAGGGTTGATGCTTATGAAATTAGCCTCAAACCAGTTCATAGCTTTAGTTGCCTCATTCTGTAAGAAGCCGATTGCATCAGAATAATGATTTTCACAGGATACAAGAACCGCATCATCGGCATATATATATATACCTACTACATTGGACACAAATAATTTACAAACGTTAAAAAGCAGAGGGCTTAATATTGAGCCCTGAGGGACTCCAGAATGAATACAGGTCATCATCATCATAAGCCTGGTTACGCCCACTTCAGGGCAAAGGTCTCTCTCATATTTCTCCAACAACCCTCTCATCTACTAATTGTGGCCATGTTGTCCCTGCTAGCTTCTTAATCTCATCCGCCCACCTAACTTTCTGCCGCCCCCTGCTACGCTTCCCTTCTCTTGGAATCCAGTCCGTAAGCCTTAATGACCATCGTTATCTTCCCTCCTCATTAAATGTCCTGCCCATGCCCATTTCTTTTTCTTGATTTCAACTATGATGTCATTTACTCGCGTTTGTTCCCTCACACAGTCTGCTCTTTTCTTATCCCTTAACGTTACACCCATCATTCTTCTTTCCATAGCCCGTTGCGCCGTCCTCAATTGAAATAGAACCCTTTTCGTAAGCCTCCAGGTTTCTGCACCATAGGTGAGTACTGGTAAGACACAGCTGTTATACACTTTCCTCTTGAGGGATAATGGCAGCCTGCGGTTCATGATCTGGGAATGCCTGCCAATTGCACTCCAGCCCATCCTTATTCTTCTGAATATTTCAGCCTCAAGATCCGGATCCGCAATCACTACCTTTCCTAAGTAGACGTATTCCCTTACCACTTCCAGTGCATGGCTACCTATCGTAAAATGCTGTTCACTTCCGAGACTGTGAAACATTACTTTAGTTTTCTGGAGATTAATTTTTAGACCCACCCTTCTGCTTTGCCTCTCCAGGTCAGTGAGCATGCATTATAATTGGTCCATGGAGTTACTAAGCAAGGCAATGTCAGCAGCGAACCGCAAGTTACTAACGTATTCTATAACAACTCTTATCTCCAATTCTTCGCACTCCAGGTCTCTGAATACCTCCTGTAAACACGCTGTAAATAGCATTTGAGAGATTGTATCTCCCTGCCTGACGCCTTTTTTATTGGGATTTTGTTGCTTTCTTTATGGAGGACTACGGTGGCTGTGGAGCCATTATAGGTATCTTTCAGTATATTTACATATGGCTCGTTTATCTTCTGATTCCGTAATGCCTCCATGACTGCTGAGGTTTCGAGTGAATCAAACGCTTTTTCGTAATCAATGAAAGCTATATATAAGGGTTGGCTATATTCCGCACATTTCTCTATCACCTGATCGATAGTGTGAATATGGTCTATCGTTGAGTAGCCTTTACGGAATCCAGCCTGGTCCTTTGGTTGACAGAAGTCTAACGTGTTCCTGATTCTATTTGCGATAACCTTAGTAAATAATTTGTAGGCAAGGGACAGTAAGATGATCGGTGTATAATTTTTCAGGTCTTTGGCGTCCCCTTTCTCATGGATTAGGATTATGTTATCCTTCTTCCAAGATTCTGCTACGCTCGAGGTCATTAGGCATTGTGTATACAGGGTGGCCAGTTTTTCTAGAACAATGTGCCCACCATCCTTCAACAAATCTGCTGTTACCTGATCCTCCGCAGCTGCCTTCCCCCTTTGCATAGCTCCCAAGGTGTTCTTTACTTCTTCCGGCGTTACTTGTGGGATTTCAAATTCCTGTAGACTATTCTCTCTCACGGTATCTTTGTGGGTGCCACTGTTACTGTATAAATCTTTACAGAACTCCTCAGCCGCTTGAACTACCTCATTCATATTAGTAATGATATAGCCGGCTTTGTCTCTTTACGCACACATCTGATTCTTGCCTATTCCTAGCTTCTTCTTCACTGCTTTTAGGCTTCCTCCGTTCCTGAGAGCATGCTCAATTCTATCCATATTATAGTTCCTTATGTCAGCTGTCTTACGCTTCTTGATTAACTTCGAAAGTTCTGCCAGTCCTATTCTAGCTGTAGGGTTAGAGGCTTTCATACATTGGCGTTTCTTGATCAGGTCTTTCGTCTCCTGCGATAGCTTACTGGTATCCTGTCTTACGGAGTTACCACCGACTTCTATTGCACATTCCTTAATGATGCCCATAAGATTGTCGTTCATTGCTTCACCGCTAAGGTCCTCTTCCTGAGTTAAAGCCAAATAGCTGTTCTGTAGCTTGATCTGGAATTCCTCTAGTTTCTCTCTTACCATTAACTCATTCATTGGTTTCTTGTGTACCAGTTTTTTCCGTTCCCTGCTCAAGTCTAGGCTAATTCGAGTTCTCACCATCCTATGGTCACTGCAGCGCACCTTGCCGAGCACGTCCACATCTTGTATGATGCCAGGGTTAGCGCAGAGTATGAAGTCTATTTCATTTCTAGTCTCGCCATTCGATTAGTCTCCACATACACTTTCGGCTATCCCGCTTGCAGAAGAAGGTATTTATTATCCGCATATTATTCTGTTCTGCAAACTCTACTAATAATTATCTCCTGCTATTCCTAGAGCCTATGCCATATTCCCCCTCTGACTTGTCTCCAGCTTGCTTCTTGCCTACCTTGGCATTGAAGTCATTGAAGTATAGTGTATCTTGTTTTGACTTTACCCATCGCCGATTCCACGCCCTCATAAAAGCTTTCGACTTCCTGGTCATAATGACTGGATGTAGGGGCGTAGACCTGCACGACCTTCAATTTGTACCTCTTAATAAGTTTCACAGCAAGACCAGCCACTCTCTCGTTAATGGTATAGAATTCATGGATGTTACCAGCTATATCCTTATTAATAAGGAATCCGACTCCTAGTTCTCGTCTCTCCGTTAAGCCCAGGTAGCACAGGGCGCGCCCACTTTATACCACTATATATGCTTCTTTTGTCCTCCTAACCTCACTGAGCCCTATTATATCCCATTTACTACCCTCTAATTCCTCCAATAACACTGCTAGACTCGCCTCACTAGATAACGTTCTAATGTTGAACGCTGCCAGGTTCAGATTCCATGGCAGGGAATACAGGTAAAAACACCTAAACAATTTCCCACCTTTGCACACTGTCGTCTATGCTGCAGAAAGTTAGTTAATGAATTAAAGAATGATCCATGAAGGCCTAGCAGATACAGTTTCTGTAACAAAATGTCATGACAAACACTGTCAAATGCCTTAGAGGCATCCATAAAGTAGGCACATGCTACCCGGTTACGGTCTAGTGTCGAATTTAGAAGATTAGAGAAAGCTTCTAACAGTGTTTGTGTACCCTTCCTCTCTACAAATCCATACTGATTTGATGATAATATACTGTACTTATCTAGAAACTGTCTTACCGTAAGAGCCACGTGCTTTTGTAATATTTGAGCTATACAGGGAATTATCGAAATAGGTCTGTAATTTTCAATACTATTGCGTGAACCTTGCTTATGAAGGGGAATTACAATTGAAGTTTTCAGTTCAACTGGAATCACACCACCATCCAAAATAGAGTTTAAAAGAGATAGCAATACATGTGTAATTGCGTCGAAATTTCTCTGGAGTTCACTGACAGAGATTTTGTCAAAGCTTGTGATTTATTCGTATTAAGCCAAATGACCTATTCGTCGAAAGTCGCATAACCAATTCTAACTATAAAAATGTACTGCGGAAATTATTTTGTACAGGCTGTTCAACGAAATGGGCACCTAATATGAAGATTCTACATTAAGTATACTACGCATTACAACTATGTAATGACAAAGTAAATTGCGTTCACTCGCCCTTCCTGTGCTAGCAATCTGATTGCTTGCATTTGTTAAACGACTTGGAGGACGTCCTTAACAACAGACGGGGACGGATGTCCCGATGTATATCCCCATTTTCGCCCGTTCTTTGACCAGGGGCCACTGTGCTGATGCCAGAAGCTTGAATGAGAACGACAATTAGACATATTGCTGTGGAGCAAGGATTAAAGCCGCTACATATGTACTTAACGTATTATCACGTTTTATGTCACCTGCCATCTGCTTACACCAATTCAACACAGCACAAGTTACTAAGAATTAGTTCGATATTGATGAATCTGTTGGCACACTGTCACCTTGTAATCACATTTTCCACTAAGACCTCCAGGTAAGCACCGATTTGTTCAATTAATTATGCACAAATCAATGAAATGGCTAAAATTGCCAATAATTATAGGCCTGTGCAAATAAGCCATATTACATGCACTCTAAGCAGCAAATGCTATGCACTTTTACCCATCAACTTACTTAATGAACTGGCATGTGTAAATAGAGGTTCTTCTGTTTGACGTACATTTGGAAAATTAGTTGCACAAGGACCACGAACAACGGACGCCCTGTTGCGCGAAGTACATAAACTGCGCGCAAATCGAGAAAAAAAAAAAAAAAAAAAACGCCCGAGCACTCCTAAAGCTCCGTGCGTACACATGGTACACGCACGAACTCGGCGGGCGGCGACTAACTGCCGCGAAGGCCGCGCAGCGTAGAGACCGGCGCCAGTAACAAACTGCAAAAAATAGTGACTATACCTGGAGCAAGAGGATATCTTGTGCGACGGGGATTCGCTACTGACGAATGCAGCATTCACTAGCGAGTTACGCAAAAGATATGCGGTAACGATTCGCGATCTAGAAAAACTATGACAAGAACAAACCTACAAGCAGCGCAATATATTGATATCATTCCGGGGTGCCAAAGAAAATCGAATTTGGCCGTCTTAAATTGGACACAAAGTTCCTCGTAAGACCATGAAATACGTGGGATAAAAGGGGCCAAAACATAATCGAAGCTGAATCGCAAGTGCTAACAGCACGGTGTGGTTCACGCAATATTCTACGAATGCACTGTAGCCCAAGGGAAGGAAAGAGGACGGGCATTTGACCACATCTCTTTCGCTACCGTACACGTAATGAATCACTAACAAAGAGCCCGTTTGTCAGTTCTCTTGTCTGCAACATTGTTCATAGCGGGAGATTGAAATACCACGAGGATACAGGCAAAGTGCGCAGACACAGCCATTGCCGCCTTTCCTCGCATCCTGCAAAACTTGCTAGTTTCACGCATGACGGCCTATCCGGATGCCAGTCATCCAAAAGCGAAATTTCATCTCTAACTTTGATCCTAATACTGCTCTTAACGCCTTAATTACAGCGACACTGAAAATGCGCTTCGCATAGCCATGGCGACATGACAATGAGCTGGAAGAGCAAATTAGTTCCCTCTTCTCGGCTTTCTCGAATGAAAAACTCAGCTGCTATCCAAATTAAAATCATACAAACAAATCGCTGCACACGCTGTGCCAAGTGAGACAATAAAACAGGATACTTGATTGACAAAGAAGAGCGCATGCGAAAACAGTGAGAAACACACGACTGCCCAAACGTGCACAATTACCGAGTTGTGCACAGCCCGGGTTCAAACGGCAGCCTTGACCACACGCTTGGTCATGTAGCCGATGTGACGACGGTATCGTATCGCCACCTTGCGTAACGTTGAACCGTGCTGATGGGTTATTGAAGCGCCGTGGTATGATGATTTGGGTTCGTGCGCGTAGCGCGTTTCTGTTTATCGACTGTGAATCGTGTCGCGCATTGCCAGATGCGCCCTCTCCACTCTACCCTCTCTTTTGTTGCTCTTCAACGCGGGGCTTGCTTGCTCGATAACTCACTCCGTCTCAAGGAACAGCGGTGAGCAGGGAGTTGCCACTGTGCATTTCGCATGCCTATAATTTCCCCCTTTCATTCTGGACGCGAAGAACGGTTCCATCGAAACTTCAACATGCTAACTGAACAGATACTGCCAGTCTTATGATAACGTTTTCGCAACCTATTCACGCCTCGTTTTTAAGCTATTCTGCTTGCGATGTTCTTAATGCGGGGAGTTTGGCGAAAAATGTGTTTGAGACGTTGAATTCAGTGTGGGCTCGGGGGGACTAGAGGAATGGATCGCCCTAATGGCCTTCACTTCTTAGTAACTCAGTTCACCGCACTTTCCTGGCCCCGGCTGATTGCTGTTCTCACGGTGGAGCCCACGTGCATTTCATCAGCAGCCAATCCGTTGCTGGTGATTACCCCTACGCATGTTCCAACCGACCCGCACCGTCCGCTGCAGTGTCACGCTTCGACGGCCGTGGATACCGTGTTTCCGCCGCAGTACCTCCATTGCCCGTGGTCAACGTCATCGCTATCTGGGACAATGGCCGCGTCCTTCCCTGGATTCGATTATAGAAAGCTCGATCAAACCGTCGCAGCGTCTAGTGGGCTCGGCGGTACTGCAGGAATGGATCGCCCTAGCTGCATTCGCTTCTTCGTCACGCAGGTAATTAACTATCATAGTATTTACGCCAAGCTCTCCAGGAACCGCTGTATGTACTGCTAGGCCCACGGCGCTCCATAGCTATTTGTTTCGAGTGCTCCTACAATTTGAAATTACTACTGCTGGCTGGGGACCTTGAAACAAATCCCGGGCCTGTCCCTCCTTCTGCTCATGACAACTACAGTAATATACTTGCTGCTCTTACAGCATTACAATCCGGGAAGTCAGCAATACTGTGCAATTAGGGTCTATCAGGTTAACCCTTGGCAACCATTAGAAGGCATTCACGGATCTAAACACTACGCTTGCGAAGATCAAGTCTGATTTCCAGCCTATTTCAAAGATAAGTCCCACATCGACCAAATAGAAAGCACTGCCACTAACTGCTCTGCTAAGGTATACACTTTGACTGCCCGCATTGACGAGCTTGTGAACATGCCTCGCCGAAGCAATGTAGTATTGAATGGCCTTAGAGATGCAGAAAACGAAAGCTGGAGTGAGTCTGAAAAAATCACCATTAACCATAATCAGGAGAAGCTAAATATAACCCTTCAAAGCAACCATATTGAAAGAGCGCGTCATCTAGGTGCTTTCAAAGAAGACTGGCCCAATGAAAGTTAAATTTCTGCATTTCAAGGACAAAGAACGTGTTTTATCCATCAGCTTACAACTTTAAATCAACCGGTTACGCCCAGAGTGAAAGCTTCTTCCCTAACACTGGACTCGCCGGTAAACGCCTTATTGAATTCGCGAAAGCTAACCACATGTCTTACAAGCTCCATCACAATAGACTAGTTTCTGGTGGCACAACTTACATCTTTGATCACGCAGCTGAGAAAGTACATGAGCGTAAAAAATAGCAGCCACGAACCCAAGCCAACAGCAATGTAAAGCCCAGACACAATCGCCTATCACTTCGTTACATCAACGTTTGCTGTATAATGCCAAACGCGATTCCCTATGTAGTCTTATCAACTATATATTCATCAAGTAAGGTCATTCTGCTAACCGAAACGTGGCTAAATTCCTCGATCTTAGATTCTGCAATCATGCCTGAGCTAACTGATTTTGATATATTCCGGAAAGACAGACCTGACGGCTGCCGCGTCGGCGGTGTTCTCATCACCGCCAAACATTTTTTTAACTTGTTCGGTTGTATCGTTAAAGCTTCGTATCGCCGCCTCCTCATCAGCATATGCAATTGACCGCCTGATATGCATAGTTCCTTCATAACTATATTTCATGGCACGCTCAGTTCACTAATCTGACCTAACCCCAGCACGCTCATTTTTCTCTTCGGCAACTTCAACTTTCCGCCTATCGATTGCAGTGATATGGCCAACACCCTAACAATAAGTTATGCTTGTAGTGAGTTCTATAACACTTGTCGAACTGGGCCTGCGTCAAATTAGCTCTGAGTCCACCTGCACGACAGACCATTCATCTAATATTCTTGATCTTAATTTGACTACTCACCCTGAAGAATTCAGCGCTCCTTCGTAAATTACGGGCCTCAGCGACAACGTTGTAGTGCACACTACTTTCTCTACCAATATTACCAAAATCCAAAGTCCCAGAAAGTATTAACACTATACGACAAAGGAGACTGCACTAGCATGAATCGCGATCTCTTTTTATTGTATAACAATTTCGCCTCTACCTACGACCTACGTTCTGCTGAGTCAAACTGGTCACTGTTCAAATCCGAGTTGCTGCACTTAATAAGACTTTACATCCCTACCATCAGCATAACATAGCGAACGCGTTCTCTATGGTTTATTATCAAACTAAAACGTTTACAAAATATAAAAAAACGCCTTTCTCGTTCCGCCAAGCTGTCTAACACTGAATGCATGTGGCAGAAATATCACACCTTTGCCAAACAATACTCTACTATGACTATATGCTCAAGCTAAACGCCAGTTATACTTCACTGCCCTCCCCTAAATGATGTAAACTTGTAGATCAACCCAAAGCGCTTATGGAAAACCATTATCCCCAATGTAAACACTACTGTTTTACTCTGTGACAGCACTGGCTTGCCGATAGACGTAGCTAATGTACCTCATGTACTGAACCACTCGTTCTGTTCAGTTTTTACTAACAAAACAACTTAATATGTTCCCGATCTCTCACCATTGCCGCATCCATCAATGGAAACCATGACCTTCAACCCACAAGGTATTGTCAATATAATTGATTCACTAAAGTACTCATCTTCTTCTGGTATCAATGGAATTAATTCGAAAGTTTTAAAAAATACTAAATATTTTTGCAGTCTTATTCTATCCACCATTTTTTGGAATCATTTGATAGTGGCTCCGTTCTACGTGACTGACGAATTGGAAAGGTCATCCCAGTTTTCAAGAAAGCTGACCCATCATGCCCAAGTAACTGCCGACCCATTTCGCTAACTAGCGTATGCTCTCAGATCATGAAACATGTCATTTACTCCAATGTCGCGGCAATTCTAGCATCTCTCAACTTTCATCCCAACCAGCATGGATCCCGGATAGGCCACTTGTGTGAAAACCGATTAGCTTTGTTACTGGAAGACGTTCCTTATATTCTTGACCGTACTATCTCAACCGATGCACTGTTCCTAGAGTACGAGAAAGCATTCGACAAAGTGCCGCATTCCCACCTTTTACTCAAACTGTCTCTTTTAGACCTTTGTCCTCATGTCCTTAACTGGATTCCAAACTTCTCAATCGACCACATGCAATTTGTTTCCGCTAATGGCTTCTCGTCTTCGTACTCACGTGTTCTTTCAGGAATACCTCAAGGCACAGTTCTTCGTCCTTACTTCTTCTAACATACATTAATGACCCGCCTCTATAGTAACACCTTCTACCCGCTTTTTGCTGATGTCTGCGTAATCTACCGCCCTAAAACTAAGGCTGACGATTCTTCTGTCCTCCAAAATGACTTAAATAACATACAGAAATGATGCGCTACTTGGCTAATGTCGCTGAAAACTGCAAAGACAGTAGTAATTTGTTTTCACCGCCGCCGAAATTATACTCTACCTAGTTATAAAACCAAGGATACTCCCATTATTTCCACTAGCTCCGTTAAATAGCTTCGCGTTTACAACACTAGTGATTAATCATGGTCTTATCATGTTAACCAACTAATCCAACATTCGGGTACCTTCGTCGTAACCTGCGCATGGCACCTTCTTCCTTAACATTACCAACTTACAAAAGACTTGTGCAACCTAAACTTGAATAAGCTAGCACAGTCTTTGATCCACATCAGTCTAACCTTACTTAGCTCTCCAATCAGTTCAAAATCGTCTTACACGTTTCATTCTTTCAAACTACTCGCGATACTCCCCTAATAGATCTGCTCTAAAGATTAAGTTAGGGCTGCCTTCTCTCACTTCCCGTCGCGGTATTTCACGCCTCTGCCTTTATCACAAGTTTTTGATTGTTCATCCCGCGACAGCCAGCTCACCCAAGCAGTGTGTCGAGCACCACGCACAGACCATCCTAACAGCGTCATCCCGCATCGTGCCCGCACTACAACGTTCCAGACGTCAGTTTTTGTGCACACATCTCGCGACTGGAATGACCTTCCCTGCACCCAAGCTCTTATCCCTGATCCCGCTGATTTCAAGAATGCTATCGAAGAAGCTATGTACCCTTCATAATTCTACGCAACAACCATTGTTATCCGCCATCATGCGCCCACCCCTCATGCAAGGTCCCGTCTGGGTACCCTTGAGGTTCAAATCAAATAAAATAATACGATGTTTTGAAGACTGAGTGTGCTACCGGAGTTGTGATGCTAACGAAATTGGTACGTTTCGATGTCTATATTTCATTTATCACGCCGATGTGTAATAAGCATTCGCTGTTATTTGCCGTATGGAAAAAGCTGTTTGTGAACGGCCCTTGATTTTCGAGAGTAGGCCTCAGAGGTGGCGTAATCACAACACATCAGCTCGCTGCCATATGAAAGAGCATGGTCTCCTACTTTGAAGTGAGAGAATTCTATAATTATAGTTCTGTTTTTGTTAGAATGACGCTTATTTACTCTGTCTGCGTCTATGACACTCATCGGATGTAATTTGAAGCCGGGGTTATACCTGCAATTATCAAGTACAATATCTTATAATTTTTTTCCATGATGAGCGGTCTTTCTCCTCCAGAGCGTAGAACACAAGGTTATCTCCCAGGTATGTATGCTCAGTGTCATTCCCTCCAGACAGAGCGTTAGCAAAATGTTGGTTTTGATCAGTAACGCGATCTGGACGTGGTCAAGATGGGCTTTAATTGATGCGATAAAGTAGCATGCATTCCTGGATGCATGTACAAATGAGGGACATTCTCCTCTTAAGACTCGTCTGAACATGTGCGTATTATGCGTATTAGAAATAGGGCCGTTCTCAAGGCGAAGGCTTTAGCTGTTTTATAGATGTTGGTTTCCAAGGGAACCTATAAATAAAAGCCGGTAATCTTGTTACAGAACTCATATTTACGGGAAACCACTTATTAGAAATTAACGGTGCATAAAGTATATATTTACACAACCTTGGCAAAAAAAGTGACTCATGTGAAGTGTTGGAGACGAATCAATTGATAAAATGTTGTTTCACGGTGTCCTTGCGAAATCAGATCTTTCGTCAGCACTGAATCACTAGAAAGATGTTTCTTTTAAAAACGGGCTCTTTTGCGTTGAATCAAACAGTGCACAGAATGACGCATAGCAAAATATATTACAGGAGATTGGGATCAAAAATTTCTGCCACTTTGTGCTGTTTCTAACCGAGTCAGACATTTTTTACGCTGGTCTTCACGTAAACATTCTACCAAATAAATAACGCAGAACACTTCAAAATGCAGCACATACTCACATATCGCTCAATAGTGCCGTCTTCTGTGACATCCAGAAGTAGGACTGTGTCGGCAAGGACGGAAGCTTTCTTCAGGCCAAGAGAGTATCCTTCGATGACAAGAATTTTCTCCGAGTTTTCCTGCCGACTTTCGTAAACTCTAGGGTAAACCATGACACCTTCTCCGGGGGCATAATCCTGATTGCTTGCGAACGGATAGGCCATCGACAAGGTGGCGAACAAGGATTTTCTTGCCAGCCCTGGCAGGAAATCTGTTAACGAATATGATTCAATGTTTTGTAAAATTCACAGCAACAGCTTATCGCTCACGTTACTGGTGCACGTCACACAATATCTAATAAAAACAATAAGAGTCACCGCCGAAGCACTCCGTACAGATGGTTAACCAGCCAAGCTGAAACGTGTGGCCCCGGTGTTTATCACTGGGTGAATCTTGATGATTCATTCAACCATGGCTTGGTAGGCTGCCGCATCCACGGTATGGATTTGCTGCTTGTGATCGGCTGCACGAACAAGTTCTTGTGCCCGTGCTGTAGCATTGGCACGGCGTAGATATATAAGCTCGTTCACAGTTCTGCTTGGGGCGTTGCCGTTCGAAAGCTGCCTGCTCTTGAGGAGTATGTGTGACGCGTGGCCTACCCAGTTCGGAGCCGGAGAGAAACTGCAGCGCGCGAGCTCAGCTGTGACGGAAAGCAACGAAGTCACTACTGGCGCTACTAATCCAATAACACATAGAAGTACAAGGCCTTTTCACTCCAATCCATGACGTCACGTTACCTGGCCCGACTGCCATAGCATCTAATGATGCTCCCGAGTAGGCAACAGTAATTTTGACGTCACCGCTTTCATCACGCCTGCCATGTCAATGGAAATTTCGGGCCAGGTAGAGTGACGTCATTCATCGGAGTAAACTGCTTCACATGTGGGAGGCAAAACGTGCTATGGAGCGTAGACTAAAGAAGCAAAAGTGGAACCGTAATCTTAGAAGGCGGATTGCTAGACATAACAAAGAAATTGAAAATTACGCGATCAAATTATGCGAACAGAAGTGGTGCAGCAGATGCAACGAGATTGAGAGGGGCATGAGCCTTTCCAGAACGTGGGGTCTACTGAGACACCTATTAGATACGAACAATTCGAAAACCCTATCGGGAATTACATTATCAAAAGCCAGGCACGCGTATGAGGGTACAGACGCGGAATTTATGGACAAACTAATCACCATGTACATTGGCGATACGCATAGCACCCCCCTCCCTAAGTACGACGGAGCTCCCAATGAGGAGCTCGACGCACCCATCACGGAGGCGGAGGTCAGGGCAGTAATATTGGGACTAAAAACCAAATCAGCCCCGGGCCCTGACGGGATAACTAACAAAATTCTAAGAAATTTGGACGATGCCTCCATCAGCGCTCCGACGGAGTACATGCAAGAAATTTGGACTAACGGCCACCTGCCACGCCAGTAGAAGATGGCAAATGTGATCCTAATTCCAAAGCCGGGCAAACCCCCTAAACTAGAAAATCTAAGACCCATTTCCCTAACCCCAAGCATGGGGACATTGATGGAGCGCGTAGTCCAGACCAGACTGACGCACTTTATGAAGCAGAACGACCTGTGGCCGCACGAGATCATCGGCTTCCGACCGGGCTTGTGCATGCAGGACGTGATGCTCCGACTAAAACTCGACATAATCGACTCACATTCTAGAGATGCCAAGATAATCCTCGGCCTGAACTTGACAAAGGCTTTTGGTAATGTTAAACGCGAAGCGATACTCCACGGTGTCCAAGAAATCTGGGTAGGCGCGCGAACATTCGACTATGTCAAGGTCTTTTTGTCAGACAGAACTGCCGACAGGAAGTTCCAAGATATCGAATCTTCAACAATGAAATTGGGAAGGGGCACGCCGCAGGGCTCGGTTCTTTCCGCGTTCCTCTTCAATGTGGCGAGGAGGGACTTCCCTGAAGCTCTGAGAAGCATACAGGGGCTAAATTTCAGTATGTATACGGATGACATCACCCTCTGGACCAACCAGGGGAGCGATGCGAGCATCGAGGAGCGCCTGCAGGCGGCGGCGGACACTGTCGTGGACTATGCTGTCAGTAGGGCTCTCTCGTGCTCTCCGCAAAAATCGTAGTTACTCGTCTCCAACCCAAAGTAGCTCCGGTGCAAGCGTAGCTGGGAATTTGACATTAAAGTAGAGGGGAAACCAGTCCCAAAGGTAAACCAAATCAGAATCTTAGGACTTTTCATACAGGAAAACGGATATAATGATGGGACAATCAAAAATCTAGAGGAATTTGCCACGCAAGCACTTGGCATATTTAGAAGGGTCGCGCTGAAATAACGAGGCCTGAAGGAAAGAAGCTTGCTTAAACTAACCCAAGCATACGTAATAAGCGGCGTGTGCTATGCCACGCCTTTCTTAAACATCAGGTCAGAGGAGAGGGGGAAACGCGACTCGCTCATTCTTCGGTGCATAAAGAGGGCCTTAGGCTTACCAATTACCACCTCCACAGAGGAGCTCCTCTCTATGGGAGTGTACAATACCTGGGACGAAATAGCGGAGGCTGTCAGAATTTCGCAGCTCGAAAGATTAAGCCGAACGACGACGGGCAGAGCTATCCTCGAAATGGTAGGCCTGCAAACAGATAGGGGACTACGAGGCAAGACAAACATCCCGCTGGACTGCCGGTAAAATACAATCATTCCACCCCTCCCTCATAACATGTATCCCATATTCAACACGGAGAGGAGGGAAAAGAGAGCAGAAGCACTAATCAAGCGCTTTGATTCAATGGACAGCAAGTCGGTTGCGTACGTGGACGCGGCAAAGGGCAAGTCAGGTGCGGCGGTCACCTCGGTGGTCGACGGCCGAGGTGCCCCCGTATCGGCGGAACCCACAACAGATCCGTGTTTTCCAGAATCAGAATCAGAATCGGATTATTGAGATGATTAGAAAGATGACAGGATGTTAATATATAGAAGGTCCCGATGTCAAACATTGCAATGGGACCTCCTTTACGAACGAAATGTAATAAAACACAGATTACGGCTGCTTCAACAAGTCGTTAATTAGGAACAATTACACGTTTAATATGAATAATCTCGTTGGACACTAATAAATTAACACCGCAAATGACATGACGTCAAAGCATGATTTGCGGACTTGCTTATATATACATGGCAAGGACATCAAACAGAAATATAATGGTATGATAACGAAAATGCAATGAAGGCACACTGCAGGAATCGTTTTAAGTATGAACTAGGCATTATGCAGTATTTTATTTTAGTTGTTTCTTGAATTTGTGAATTTTAGGTGTTTTAAAATCTAAAGGTAGTGTGTTCCAGAATGCGACAGATGAAAAATGGACCCTCTACTTGCTATAATCAGTATGTATATTGTGTTAATTTAAGTTCCTATTTATTGCAAACCTGTTCATATTGGTATTTATTAGAGCAGATTGTGGTAACAAGCTATCACGTCGTGTGTAATTGATGTGACGGATGAAAAAGGTACCGTGGTTACATTTAACAAGTTGTGTGACTGAAAGGATGTGATCAGTTCCTAAACGATATGCGGCATTGTGGTTCTATGGGCTAAATGTATTTATCCTAATAGCCTGATCCTGTAGGATTTGTAATCAGTGTAAATGGGTTGCGTAAGTGTTTTCCCAAGAAGTAACGCATTAGTCAGTAGTTAATGCGGGAATGAATAAATGAAAAGTATAAGGATAGTAATATTTGAGGCTTAAACATACTTCGTATCTTCAGAAGTACCCTGAGCCCGTAGGTAATTTTCTGTTTAACTTTCGCTATTGGTAAAATAATTTTAAGATTTCTGCTTACTTCTACACCAAGATAATTACAGGGAAGACTTGCGGGGATAGGACTGGCACCAAGAAAGGTAGGAGGGATTGACTGAAGGCGGGGGGATCGTTCGCTGGTGCAAAATGAATACAACAAATCTTGTTTTCGACGGGCGTATCTGTAGCTTGTTAGTATCGCACCACTCGCGCAGGCTGTGGAAATCACCATTAAGGTTAGATACCAAAGTTGTAAGACATCTATCGTAGCTAATGATAGTAGTATCACCTGCATAAAGTGTATATTTAGAATAGAGGCTGTTAGTCAGATCATTGACATACAGTGAAAATAAAAGCGGAGCCAATATAGAACCCTGGGGCACGCCAGTGTGAGTGAAGATGCTTCTAGAATGAACGCCTGAAATAATTACTACCTGCATTCTGTCTGTTAAGTAGCTTTGAAGTAATAGATGGGGTGGGATGGTGATTCCTAATAATTCAAGTTTATGAAATGAGATGCGATGGTTTATTTTTCTCAAACGCTTCACTTAAACTCACAAATACAAAATCTGCATAATTTCCTTCGTTACTAGCGAGTTTTAGTGAATTGCTTAGCGGTTCTTCAGCTATTGAAATTCATCTGCAACTCCTTTCAGGAAAGTATTAAAATCAGGTATGAAGATGTCCAAGCACTCTAAATGGGCATTATATGTTGCCTGTTCTCTAGATAGAGGGTCACAAAAATCCGAAGGCTGAAATGGCCGCTGTTTCCGTGAGCTTTTCTGCTCAATGTAAAAGCGCACATTAGAAAGCAAGTGTGAGCAGCAGATTTTGCCATGTATAATTATTGTGGAGAAAAGAACATCCGATTTGTTGCGTTTACAGGTGAGGGTAGGTACCATGAGTGTGTGTGTTAGTTCTATGGAGATGGAAGGCTTTTGACAGAATCGATGTGTAAGTGTAGAGGTGCACTTTTTTTTGCACACTTGCGAGAAGTTCGCAATTTGACTAACAAATGCCGCCCCAAGCGACAAGGTTGAAGAAAGTCAACAGAAACCTCAAATGATGTGGGTGATGAAGCTCTGTAATGGCACATTCGGTGTGTATAGCGGGGGGCGGTGTCGTAGCGCAAGCTTTGTGTGTGACGTCTTGTGATATCGAACTATATGGTGCGATTAAAGATTGCAGACGGCCCTGTGACGTCATAGCGTTCTCTGTAAAAGAACAAGCCGTGCTTGGCAATCAAGTCAGTTGCCTTTCGGCTCCTGGGCCGTTGTCGCTCTTCTGCGTTAGTTCGGCTGGCGACGAGGATTGGATTGCCGTGACCTGGCCTATTGGACACCATCAACAAAGATGCGGTGGCTCAACGAGGCTACGATACCACCAGAGGCGTCGCTACCATAGGCCAGCAAGGGATTCGGAAGTCAAATAAGTAACACATTTACTTCTCCTACCGAGCCATGTCCCGGCTCGGCACAGTCAACGAGTACGACCCTAAGGTTCAGAACTTCGAATCGTATGTCGAACAATTTGAGCATTAACGTCAGGGCAAACGAGATAGCGGAAGTGAAGAAACTGCGTTTTCTTGATAGTAATTGGTGCAGAAGCGCATGAAATTCTCAAGAACTTGGTTGTTTCATTGCTACCAGCAGATAAGACCTTCGCGGAAAAAGCACTTGCAAAGCCACTACAGCCCGCAGACGTCTGCAATTGCAGAAAGGTGAAAATTCAACCGCCGCGTGCAAATTGATCAGGAAAGTGTCGAAGACTTCGAAGTAGCGTTGAAGCACCTAGCCCGGAAATGTAACTCCGAGGCATTTCTTCTGGACGCCCTACGCGACAGATTGGTAGCTGGGATTCGAAGTGAAGAAACGCAGAAGGCATTGTTCACGGCTGACGCACTCACGGTTGAAAGGCCATGAACAATAGCTCTTGACAGTGAACTAGCCGCGAAACAAACAGCCTCAATACAAGCAAGAAGCCGGGCGGAGAGCATAAACGCTGTGGAAATGAAAACCAACCAGCATCAGTGCAGCGACCACGACCAAGCGAAGGCTAAATGTTCGGCGCGAAACAAGACCAAGAAACACAAATGTTACCACTGTGGCAAGACGCATGCGCCAGAAAATTGCCGGTATAGAAACTACTCCTAAAAGCTATTTTCGAGAGTTGGACACCTTCAAAACACATGTAGAACGAGAACAAGTGAGCTTAAGGCACATGCAGTAATGTAATCATTAGAGGAAAACGAGCACATTCTGTACAACTGCGCAGTCGTCACATATGTGAAGAACGGTTATCTGGCGACTGTAAACGGGGAGGGCCAGAAAGTGTCAATGCAGGTGGACAAAGGAACCGCAGTGACAGTTGTGCCTGAAAGTGTGTACAAAGAAACGTTTTCGCATGTGCACTGTGAACCAACTCGGATTGTTCTAAAGACGTACACAGGCGAGAAAATGGATGTCATAGGGCAATGCAATGTAACCGCGACCTATGAAGGGCAGAGTGCGGTTTTACCAATCGTTGTTGTGAAAAACCATGAAAGCGAGTTACCTGAATTGCTCTGAAGAACCTGGCTTAATAAGCTTCAGCTGAATTGGAAATCACTTTGCAGTGTGCGCAGTGAAGACAGAGTAGATAAGATTCACGCGAAGTTTCCAAGCATGTTTTCACAATCGCTTGGTGCTATAAGGAACTACGAGGTGCAAATTGTTTTGCAAACGGGTTGTACGCCGGAGTTTTGTAAAGCACGCGCGCTTCCTTTTCCTCTGCGCGAACAAGCAGAAAAACACCTCGCTGAGCTTGAAAGCCAAGGCGTACTCACGCCTGTAAGTAGAAGCGATTGGGCAACTCCGCTGGTTTTGGTCCCAAAGAAGCAAGGTGATCAAATACGCCTGTGTGGCGATTAAAAAATCGCAGTAAATCCTGTACTTAAAACAGACCCCCACCCACTACCACAACCAGAGGAATTGTTCAGAGCACTGTGTGGAGGCAAAGTACTTATTGTCTTCGATTTGTCATCGGCATACCAACAAGTGGTATTGTGCCCTGAATCAAGGTATATTCTGACAGTTAACATGCAGAACGGGCTCTATCGATATAACAAACTTCCTTATGGAATAGCCAGTGCCCCTGCTTTGTTCCAGTGCATAATGAATAAGGTTTCGCTTGGTGTACGAAATGTTGCTTGTTATATTGATGATGTCATAATTTCAGGCCAGAACGTGGACGATTGCCAAAACATACTCGAGCAGGTGCTAGGCAAGCTTTCGGAGCATAACATTGCGTTAAAGCGGACCAACTGTAAGCTTTCCCAAGATTCTGTCTCGTACCTTGGGCACAAGATCAGCGCCGATGGCATCTCCCTGACAGAAGAGAAAGTGAAGGCGATCCTGCACGCTCCTGAGCCGACAAATGTAACTGAATTAAGAGCATACTTACAGCAAGTTTCAGGAGCTGAAGTTTTACAACAAATTTATGAAGAATATGTCATCTGTAGCAAAACCAATGTAAAGATTGTGACGGAAGTCAGAACGATGGCTGTGGATGAAGCAGTGTAGTAACGCTTTCAAAGCGACTAAGCATCTGCTTGTAAACAGCCGTGGTCTTGCCTACTACGACGCACGCAAGCCGCTCGGGTAGTAATGTGACGCGTCTGCGTACGGCGTTGGAGCGGTTATTTTTCACGCGCTGCCGGACGAAGAAGAGCGTCCGATAGCTTTTTCTTCGCGAACTCTGACGTCAGCTGAGAAAAATTATGAACAATGTGAAATAGAGGCCTTAGCGCTTATCTTTTGACTTGAAAAGTTCCACAAGTTTCTTTTTGGTAGAAAGTTTATGTTGTATATAGACCATCAGCCACTCGTAAGCATCTTGGGACAAAACAAAGCGACACCGTCGCAAGCAGCTGCCAGATTGCAAAGATGGTCCTTGATGATGTCAGCGTACCGGTATACGCTCAAGTACCGCAAAGGGGCTAAAATTGAAGTGGAGAATGCTCTGTCTCATCTATCTTTACCATCTTGTCCCAAATCTTAGGGCTCTGAAGGCTTTTCCGTGTTTGAAAGTACTCCGTTGAAGTCCTCTGACGTAGCTAAGGCCACTGCACGTGATCGCAAACTGTGCAAAGTCGTCGAGTACACGCGATATGGTTAGCCTCCAGAAGTGCCTAACGAACTCCAGCCATACTACGTTAGACAACTAGAGCTAGCCCTCGAGCAAGGTTGTGTCACGTGGGGCACAATGGTGATCGGGCCCGATGCATTGCAACCGGCTGCGTTGTCTTTGCTGCATGAGGACCACCCATGCACCTCAAGAATGAAAGTGCTGGCTAGAGGCTTCATTTGGTGGCCAGGTCTCGATAAAGCTGTAGAAGATTACGTACGAACCTGTCGGGTTTGCCAAGTCGTGCAACCAGCCGCGTAACCTGTAACACAACGCCCTTGTCCTTATCAAAAACTTAAAACCTTGGCCAAGGTTTGGCAAAGACTGCATGTTGACTTTGCTATGAAAGGACAGTTGAACTTTCTAGTCTTAGTTGACGCCTATTCTGAGTGGATTGAAGTATGGCTAATGACCTCAACCGTCACAAGCCAAATGATTTCCAAACTTCGATGTGTCTTCGCGGCGTACAGATTTCTCGACGAAATTGTGAGTGATAGTGGGTCGCAATTTGTATCACGAGTTCGAGGCCTTCCTGGCTAAAAACAACATAAAACATACAAGGACGTCGCCCTATCACCCAATTTCGAACGGCGCAGCCAAACGTGTGGTGCAAACAACGAAGCGCGCACTGCTGAAACAGCTGCTATCGGATGTCTCGCAAAACAAAGAATCGGTGCAAACCGAGTTAGACAGCTTTTTGATGAGCTATCGAAACACGCCACATAGTTAGACAGATAGCACTCCTGCACAGCTCTTCTTAAGGAGGCAACCTAAGACCAAGTTGTCATTCCTCAAACTCGATTTTGAGCAAGATATGCTCAACAAACAGCTGCACAGCAAGCGGCTGAGTGATAAGCACCGGGGTTCTGAACCTGGATCCTTAGTGAGCGACAAAGTGTTTTTGGTAAATGCGTTCGTGGTGACAATGTGGCTTGGGAAGACGACGTAGTTACGCAGATTCTTAGGCCAGTGAATATCTTGTGAATGTGGCGAGTGAAGTGCGTTTTATGCATGCTGAACATTTGCGCCACTCCTTTGCGAGACCTCTCTCAGCTGAAGCATTGTAGCTACTTCCCAACACGATGCGCCTGGCCGAGCCGCAACAACTGCCAGATACAGATCCTGTAGTCACCCCTACAAGACTCCCGATGGCTGCCGCACAACCCATGAAGTCTGCATTGCGGGACTCTGTGCAGAGTCCAACTGATCGTGCTTCAACCAACTCTCCAACTACGGTACCAACGACTTCGCAGAAGGACACATCCCCAACAGAGCAGAGCACAGAAGTTCCAAGCAAGCCCGAAGTAATGCCTCGACGAAGCGGCCGTGCGCGACGTCCGCCGGCTAGGTTTAGGCATGAGGACGTGAGAAAGTGAAGTGTGGACTTAATCTAAGTGGGAAGGAATGTCGTAGCGCAACCTTTGTGTGTGACATCTTGTGGTGTCGAACTATATGGCGTGAATAAAGGTTGCACACGGCCCGGTGACGTCATAGCGTTCTCTGTATAAGAACAAGCCATTCTTGCCAATAAAGTCAGTTGCCTTTCTGCTTATTGGTCGTTGTCGCTCTTCTGCGTTAGTTCAGGGGGGAGCTTTGGTATCCCGCGGGCGGAGCTCAGGAACCCCCCTCCCCCCGGAAAGCTCTAGAAGGAGCTCGGGACGAGCCCCCCGTTTTCGGCACGTATGGGAGAAGGCACAGTCAAGAAACATCAATCTCAGAAAGGGCCTTGCCCTGACATTGATGTTTCTTCATTGGTGTGCTATCCCTTTTGCGCTTCATCTTTTGAAAGCTGCGCGCTTTCCCTGTGCAACCGTGCGTTATCATTGCGCAGCTGCGCCACTGCATCGCTGAGGTAGGATATTCCCCAAGTGCCTGAACGAGAAGACCGCGGAGGGTGGTCAGATCAACAATCGCCTCGGAGCTGCGGTGGTTGGTTAGGTCAACGACTGCATCGGAATCTGCCACGACGGGAGACGTGGCCGCTGATGGGGAGGCTAGTGTGTTGAAGCCGCTAAGTCTAACCGCAGAAATGGCGGCTTTCTAGCACGAGTTACAGGTCAATGCCTGCTCCCCACACTTCAGCAGCTCGAGGTAGTTGTCCGGCCACGCAGTACACTTCGCGTGTGCATGTTTTCCGCAAGAAATACAGCATAAAAAAATCTGCCGTTTTCCGATGAAAGGCCGGAAGCACGAAACATAGGGGTCCTGACTTGGCGTCATCTTTGATTAATAGTAATAATGATAATAATAATAATATTAATAATAATAGGTATAAATTAATCTTATTTTTGTGCCCAGGGACAACCCGTGGCCACAATACTTGAGCACATACAAAAAAAAAAGCTGGAGTAAAGCAACTATGACCGACAGTTACATAATAAAGGATGAAGTGGAAAACAATAAATATCAAGATAAGCAGGGACATAAGCAGCGAAAATCAAGCAATAACACGAAATTGCCTACATTACACGCTACACACACATACGGAAGCAGAGAGAACCTATGTGATGAAAGGAGAGGAGTGCAGCAAGAATATCAGCTCAAGAGGAAGTGCGAAGCTCGGAACAGAATGAAGCCAGCACCTTTTCAAATATTCTAAGATGGAGAAAGAGACGAAGAAAAAGCAGTGAGTGCGGACGCGCGTTGTGTCAGCTCCACTGTCTTGGAATTATTTTCGGCGTTATATCGAATATTTCATTGGAAGAATCTCTACGAGCTGGAAGCGAGAAGGTACAGGGGCCACCTGGACACCAAGAACACGTGAAATACGCAATTTATCAAGGCACATCGATTTCTTTATGGGAGTGCCACGTTGGAGAATACGCTCAGCCCAACTACATCACAGCTGCCCTATACCCAGCCGCTGCGACGGCCGCGAGACTTAGGCCACACGCCAGACACAACAACGTAACCCTCCGCTAGCGGTAGCAGAGTCTTAGCACGACAAATATGGAGGTCGTCACATTGGAAGAAGAAAATAACAAAGCGGCAGAAGTGAACAGCGCGTCGGGATGGTACGAGGTTAAGAGAAGAAATAAACGACAGGACGGCGAGGATGCCAGACACAGGTGCGATAGAAAAGACGCGCAGCAACGACAGCGTGAAAACAGAAATTAGGGAGGAAGTAAGAAAGGAGTCCGCAATATTATCCAACTAATATTGAGAAGCGGCATGCCCAATTTACCAACTGAAGACAGCAGAAAATTATGAAGGCCAAGAGGAGGTTTCAACGGGACTGAACACACAGTTGACCGAATGCACCAAAGCATGTGCCCAGAAACAGGAAGAAGACATCTGGCTACACAACAGACAAAACATACGACGTCCACACGCTATAAGAACGACAGCAAATTTTCCTTTGTGCACTGGAGAGGTGGAAAAATGCTAATCATTTATACTGAATGCAACCAAATGTTCTATTCTCGTTTTTTCCGATACATAACACAGTGCATGTCTCATTGTCTTACCATTTTCATTCTACCACCTTAACAAACCTATCACAGGTAAAGTCTGTTAAATATCTTGGAATTATTTGTAACGCCTCTCTCAACTGGCGCGCACACATAGATCATGTGACTGGAAAAGGTACCCATGCAACAGGCGTATTGCGTAGACTGAGCAGTCATCGAATAGGATTGAGAAGAGATACACTGCTAATGATATATCTTATGTACGTTCGCCCTGTATTAGAATTTGATCGCGCACTCTTCTCTGGAGCTCCAGGCTACATGTCTCGTCCTCTAATCCTCTTAGAAAGAGAAGTATTACGTCTGTGTTTAGGTCTTCCTAAATTGGTTGCAAATTCTACTCTTTATCTAGAATACCATGTTCCTCCTCTTTCGTGCAGGTACCGGCTTTTGACAGTGCATACGTTCTTAAGGATTTATAAACCACCGCTGCGACATCCCCAAACAATCTTCATTTCACAACTTGCGTTGTTTTTCGGTGTCAACTGGCCGCGATCTCATACTGCGAAATTACATCCATGCAAAAATTACCTGACTCTTTGGAAGTGCGCATATACGATGCACTTCCTATTCCCGACAGAGCTGTTACCACGTATATTACATTCGATGACATTTTTCCTAATAATGCAAAATTACTGCCACATCGTATTCTAGATGGTACATTACAAGATCATCTGAAGAACCTTCAAACAAATATTGTAATTGCGATAGATGCTTCACAATGTAAAATCAGGTGTAGGAATATTTTCGCCGATTCTTTATTGGACATTTTCTCTTGAGCTGCCAGATTTCATACCGATATTTTTAGTCGAATTCATGGCAGTGGTGCTGGAATTATGCAAATTAGGACCATCAATTATGTCAGCCGGGATAATCACTGATTCGTTTTAATTGTGCTCGTTCCTTACTGCTTCTCGTGATTCTCACGTGATGAGGACGTTTCAATAATTGGTACTTTGCTACTTGAGAACCGTGCATTTGATTTGGGTGCCTGACCATAAAGGACTAATTATAAATGAAATCGCAGACTCTCTAGCCAAGGCACGATAAGTGGCCCGATTCTCCCTTATTGCCCTTTGACTGGTCATGTTACTGATGCTAAATTTCGCATGAGTGTCACTATGCAAGCAGTATCAGGCTCCGCAATTACCAACTCTGTGGATTACCGACATCTTCTATAGCCTTGGCACAGAGATTTTTGCCAAACACGAAAAATTGAAGTGTCCATCACGAGGCTACACTGCACCTGGGTTGAACTTCTATCTACAAAGGTCTGGTATAGTCCCCTCACCATTAGGCTCATTCTGTGGCGAAGCGGAAATAATAAACCATATCTTTTTGTATTGCAGGCATTTATCTATCATAAGAAAACGACTACTTGAAATGTCGCTTCGAAATATTGGCCTAAATTCATCAGTGCCGGTGATCATATCTTTTGGAGCCTCTATTATAAGGTTCAGTCACAAAAAATGTGTGCTTGGCAAGCCAAAATTACCTAATTAAAACCAATAGGTAACCCTGTTAGACTGATCGTTCTCCCTCCCCACCATAGGTTTTATTTCTCGTCTATTACTCGTTTTTTTTGTACACAGATTTCTTCTGATTATATTTTTCTCCACATACAAAGTGTTTAATTTTTACACTCCAACGTTAAAATTTTTAACTTCCTTGTTTTTCTACAGCTAATTAACCACTCGATTCATGACCAATCCCCCCACTATGGGTATGTGCCACATCCACTCAGGACAACAACAGCAACAAGAACAACAAAACATGATAGTCCTCAGCGCACCTTCAGTCGGTCGGGCCAAACAGTACGCCACCCTAACGAGACTGCGAATGAGGAAGAAGGAATACTAAATGAGTGTGTACAGAGCAGCGCCAAAATACATCGAAGGATATCACGAGAAGAGGGATCTCCACGGAAGTGAGCCCAGAAGAAATTTTAAGAAAACTGGTCACTTCGAGAAATACCATTGTGCTCTACGGCAAAAGAATTGGAAACACGACTGATGTATTCGTCCTGTTCGAGACGGGTTCTACGTGCCAAAATTTGTGAACAATGGTGCCCCACTTGTTCGTTGTGCGCTATACAAGAAACTGTTCGACATATGTTACGAATGCGGCAGACTTGGACATAACGCGGACGTGTACGCCAATCCCAGTGACAAAGGCTGCCATGGATCTGGAGAGAACAACCCACAACATGACCATGAGTGCCCAATATAGGGCCAGTTGTGCGGATAAGACCACCCAACAGAAGACCACAGGTGTGCGGCCAGATGTAAAACTCCATGCCTGGTCAAGACATGAATATGGGAAAGAAGAAGAGAAGAGGAGGGAGAGCAAGCCCAAGAAGATGGAATCAAGAGATATAAACAACAGACAGCAATGGATATAACAAAGAGACAAGAGCAAGACAGGACAGAAGAAACAATCAGACAAGAGATCGCTCGGAATCCTTTCCTAGATTACCGGACTGAAACAAAGAAACAGGACCCGATGGAACAACGCTTGTCCTTGTCTGTCTTCCTTGTGTCTGTGGTTTTTTTTGCGCTAAGCTACTACTTCAAATACGGTGGAACAAGCCGATCGAGATCCAGGGGCAGCTATAAATCGAGATAGAAGTGTCGACACGGGTGTACCAGGAGACCGGACCTCACGGAAACAACGAAAGAAGAGAAGTAAGCGGAGGCGGGCAGTCTGGATTATTAAAGGTGAGCTGAGCAGGCGCAGTCGCCGGAGCGCGCCCGGAGGCTTAAGCTATTGCTCTTAACAAGATGTAACAGAGTAAATGACGAATTAGCACAGCTTAAACAAATGCTAGAGCAAAAGTAATCAGAGTATAAATGCATACCTCAAGAAACTGGGAAATTTTCATAAGTTCAGAAATATAAGAAAGGGAAAAGAAAGCGAGAAGAATCGATAACAGTAGTCAAAGACATTGTACTGATATGGAAGAGGAAAAAGATATGGCTGTAGCAAAACGCAAAGAGACAGAAAGCACGCGAGAAATAAGTAGCAGTGCAAAGAGAACTAAAACAACCAAAACGATTCAAGAACGTCAGGGTGAATTCGTACACAGAATCACAAAGAAATTAGAAGAAATGGGAAGGAAAATAGACAAAACAGAGGAAACAATGGCAGAAACCTAGGGATCAAAGCTAAACGCAATGATGCAGAAATAATGCAACAGTTGAGCACCGTAGTACAACTTGAGGAAATGGTATCAAGGGTAGCAGAACTTGAATGAAAATGTGGACCTGCATCCAGAGGAGGAGACCCCATTAGAACGTGAGGCAAGCCCTATAGCAGACGCCCCAATTGGAAACCGGTGGCACTAAAGCCGTAACGCCGTCATCGGCAGACACTGTGCATACAAAATTTGGCAATGGAATTGTACAAGTAAAATAGGAAAAGATCCTTACTACAACATGTGATTAGAGAAAAGAATCAAGATATAATACTACAAGAGACGCAGGGGCTAACAAAATTGAGACGCTACAAGCCAATTGGCAGTACTAAAGGGGAGACACAGGGCAACACCACATTAGTGTAAGGAATACTCATTTTCGTGCAACACGATACAGAGATCAAAGACATAGAGAACATCCCAAGAGAAATAATACCCACTGGAAAAAATGGCAGATCGCTTAAATATTTCGATGCCCGACACGCGGCATGGGGATACAAAGTTGAGAATCTTCTGGCTACATGCGCAACAGGAAGGCCTAACTCTAGCAACAGATCGGACAAGTCCAACAAGGAGAGGTACTAGCGTGTGCACAGATACCACACCAGACCTAAAATTTACGAAGAATACGAGAGAAGCGCTATGGAAAAATACGCTACACGGCCTGAGTAGCGATCACAATATAATAAATATAGCTGTCACAGCAGGCCAGCTCAAGAATAAACGCAGAAGGCTCAAATTTGTTGATTCGGGCAAATTCAGAAGTATCAGGGGGAGTGCCTACGAGTAAATAAGAAGTATTAAGGGATCCACCGAACAGCTAAAGAAAGACGTAACCAATGCAGCATAACAGTCCCGCCTGAAGCCCAACTGGAAGGTAAAGACAGAAGGCTGTTCCATATGTGGGAATCAAAAGAGGGGCTACAAACGAGATGGAAAACGCAAACATAAGAGAACACTGAGAAAAAAAGTTGCAGAGCTCAATGGAAAGACAGAACAACATGCACAACAGTTATGTAGACAGAACTGAGAAGAAACATGTAATGATACGGACAGTATGTTAGGATTAGTAAAAACATGGAATTTAATCATATACCTGCTCAACACGGAAGAGACCAAAACAGCATACGTGCAAATAATAATAAAATAATTCATGGCAATAAATAAACGGAACGGGCCCTACTAAAGGGAGTCGCAGAAAAATGTATTTCGCAAGCCAAGCCGATTGCACAGCGAAATTGCACCGGAATAACCAACGAAGATATAGACGAAGACTCTTCTGAACCAGAAGTAAGAGCAACACTGCATAAATTCTCCACAAAATCGGCACCCGGACAAGTCGGCATATCCAGCATACGTTAAGAAACTTAGACGATCCTTCTATAAGAACGCTAACAGGTCATATGGACGAATGCTGGATAGTGGGCCAAGCTACGAAACAATGGAAGACCGCTCACGTCATATTTATACCTAAGACAGGTAAATGCGTGGAGAATCTAAGACCTGTATATCTCACATTTTGTGAGTAATGCAGGAAAGCTAATGGAACATGCAATCTTAACGAGAATTCTCAATTACATGGAAGACAGAGATCTACTCCGTGCCACCGTGCTTGGATTTAGAAGGAACCGCTCTACTCAAGGCGCAATGATCCAGCTTAAGCATCAAGTCATAGACGTACCAAGTAGGTCAACCAGACCCATTCATGGCTTTGATTGAAAAAAAAAGGCATTTCACAACGTGACGTACACTGCAATCAACAGACTAAATGAGCTAGACCTAGGAGAAAGAACATACAAACAACTTTATTCGACACTTCCAAACTGGCAGAATAGAAAAAAATTAATATAGGACGCTTGGAATCGAAAAAAATATATACAGGCAGCGAATGCATGCCACAAGGGTCGGTGATATCACCAATACTCTTTCAGCTAGAACTAACTGCATTATCGACAGAAGTAAACCTAATAGAAAACCCAAATCACACCTTATACGCCGATGATATCACCGAATGGGTTAATTAATTAAATTATGGGGTTTTACGTGCCAAAACCACTTTCTGATTATGAGGCACGCCATAGTGGAGGACTCCGGAAATTTCGACCACCTGGGGTTCTTTAACGTGCACCTAAATCTAAGTACACGGGTGTTTTCGCATTTCGCCCCCAACGAAATGCGGCCGCCGTGGCCGGGATTCGATCCCGCGAACTCGTGCTCAGCAGCCTAACACCATAGCCACTGAGCAACCACGGCGGGTACCGAATGGGTGATTAGTGGTAGTGATGCATAAATAGAACTAAAATTTCAGAACGCGATAGAGACAAAAGCGACCGGGCTGGCCTGCTCAGCTGAAAAATCACAATTTTCGCTATACAGGCCCACACGTAGAGGACGCAAACTCAATAATAGGACAGAGGGGAATGAGCCCGAAGAAGCAGAAATAAAACTAAGAATTGCGTATGGAATACTCTTACCTAAAGTGGATAAAGTCAGAATCCTAAGACTTTATTAAAGGCAAAAGGCAACAGCGGGTGAAGCAATCGCGAAACTAGAGGTAGGGGGAACGGCCTCTCAAATAATAAGAATAATAATAAAAAAAAAACGAGCCAAAAAAATAGAATGAGAAAAAAAAAAAAAGACAATACGTCTGGTACAGGCATTTGTCCTAGGCAGAATTGTATACGTGGCACCATGTCGCGGATGGCATGCCGCTGAAAAGAAAGAACTAGAATGCCTAATTAGGCAAGTATACAAGCAGGCATTAGGACTTCGAATAAATACTTCTACAGAAACATTACTAGCACTAGGACTCCAGAAAATATTGGATGAACTCATAGAAGCTCAACACATATCACAGTATCAAGACTCTCTAAGAAAAAAAAAACAGGAATAAATATATTAGAAAGATTGGGCATTAACTACCACACATAACACGGAGAAAAGAAGGAAATGTCTAAAGAGATAAGAAAAATGATAGATTCCCCCCTCCCCTGCCAAAGAACATGCATCCCATACAACACGAAGGACGAAGACAAAGCAGGCCCAAGGAGATACAGAAAACATTTGGACGAGATAAAGCAGCAGTTTTGTAGACGCAGCTAGACTAAAATGCAGGGAATGATCCACTGCAGTCGCAGTCAATCACAAAAAATATGTAAAAAGCGCCACAATAAAGATAGAATATACAAATGCAGCAGAAGAAGCGGCGATAGCACGAGAATCAGAATCAGAATCAGTTTTATTCAAGACAAAAATGGGGATAATTACATAAGTGTATACAGAAGGAGGTCCCGTAGTTAGAAACTGAAATGGGACCTCCAAACAATGATATATACTGAAATAACATAAAAACACATAATACGTAACATCTAACATAGAAATAACATAAAGTGAAGCATATATGATAATGAGCGAGTCACAGGCAGCAATTTGGAACTATGCATATGGGCGAATACCCCCGGAGGCACTACACATATTATAGAAAGGAGGCAAAAAAGACAAACGTTCAATTACTAAACTACTGTGGAAAACTGCCCATATTCCGACCTCATCAGGGGACGGCAGAAACAGCGAGGTGGCACGCAACGTAGCTGGAGAGCCAACCGACTAAGATGGGACAAACTTTGGTGCCGTCAAGTCGGGGGCGCCAAAGACGGTGAAGACGGAGAATGGTAGTGTGGAAGACAGGCTATCCAAATACAAAGATATAAGAAAATGCAATGGTGTATTTATCCACCAACTCATCAGAAACTAAATAAATTGCACTCTGTACAGTGGAGCCAGTTCCAAACAAGGACAAACTGTAATCTAGTAATGTGGAATATAATTTATCCGGACATATACAATACAAAAGAATATAAATTATGTGCCTCAACAGCAACTCGAGCATATGCCCCGGGATGCAATGGGCAGACGAGTAGCAAGGGGGGGGGGGGGGGTGGAACCGCCTCTAGCGAAAGCCTCCGCGCGCGTTGGTGTGCTGTGCAGCTCAGATCAGCCCCAGAAGATAAACTGTGGATAGTCCAGCGGGCCGACGATAGAGAAAGTTAACTTTATATGAAAAAGAGCACACGAGCGTAAGTAGCACTTCCGCTGAGCAGTGGAAGGTCCCCTCAGTCCAGGAGTCCAGCGGCCTTAGCTGCCCTTCTCGCTCGGTTGACCAGGTTCAACTGGTCCATCGAGTCAGTGCTGGACAGCGCTGTCTCCCATTGCCCTATAGTGGGGCGTGTTCTGGGTTTGAATTGTGGTGTGCTGGCACAAGCGCATACCACGTGGTAGAACGTTGCGCATTAGTCGCAGTGTGGGAATTTATAGGAATACAGCGCAGGGTGTATGGCATGGTAGAGACTCAAATGTGGACATCTGTTTGTTTGGAGTTTTCGCCATATTACGGCTCCCTCTCGCGTCAGAGCATTATGAGAAAGCGGTAGTATTCTTCGTGATAGGCGATAGTGTGGTAGGATGTGCGTGTAGGCTAGCGGTATGGGCTCGGGGTGGAACTGCTCGCCATGACCCTCTCGCGGCTGCCGGTGTGCATGCGCTCGGGTTTGAGCGTGTGCCTATTGATTGCCGCGTAAGGACTCATGCGCCGGAGTCCATAGGACTTGTATGTATGGTGGGAGCTGGTGCGCCCCAATCAGAATGCGATGTGTTGCCCTAGAAATTTTGGCGCTGGAAACTTTTCTGCATGGCGTCGGGGAGCCCGTCAGAAATATGACGCACTCCCAGTGCAATTGCGTCGTGATGGCTAACGCTATAGCTACTTACTCTGCATCTGCAGCGCTCGCTTTGGAAACAACGCATTTATTTCGGTCCCGTGATTGTCGACTACGCTGGTGACAAATGTGGTGCTTCTTACGGTGCTGGCTGCGTCTACGTACAAGACATTGAGGTAGTTCTCATACTTCCTCGCTCGGGCCTGCGCTCCGGCATTTCGTTGTCCGAGGTGAAATTTTGGGTGCACGTTACTTGGAATTAGCGAAACGCGCATAGTTTGCTGTATTCGTGTGGGTATTTTTCTGATTACGCTGGTGTTCCGTACGGACTATCTAAGAGGTTTGAGGACGCAGTATCCTGCTGTTGTGCATTGTAGCCTTTCCTTCGGGTTTACCGGGTGGTCCTCTATAATATCCCGTGCGTTGTTGTATACCATTGTCTCCTCGAGGCTAAATGTAGCCGTTCCGGGTGGGAGTCCGAGCGCTTGCTTATATGCCTTGCGTATCAGTGGGTCGAGTACCTCCAGTTACACATTGCTGAAATTTAGATATGGTGCCGAGTAGGCAATGAGACTCACAACCAGAGCCTGCACTAGTGGGATCAGGTCCTGTCCCTTGAGTCGAAACGAATGTCTGGCTATCATCTGTGAACTTGGCAAATTTAGACCTTCCTCTGTGGCTGTACCTTCGAAGTAGTTACAGACCGCCATTGATTTTATTAGCTGTCCACGTTGAAGGACCTCTCAGGCCGACTGGCTCGCTGGGCTTTGCGGTTGCAAGATTTCAACATGCGCGTCGTCTACCAGTCTGGCAGGCGCCACCCTGACGCCAACTTCCTTTCACGTTCACCCGGGTCAACTGAACATGCTGCCCACTTGTCTGCCGTTGAAGTACTTTCGTTGCCAGCAGGTTTCGACAGGGTTTTGTAGCAACGCAAGGACACGTGGATTAGCGCTCTTTTCCACTTCGTTTAAACCCCATCGGCTGTTCCTCGACTTTCTTAAGCTTTGCGCCGCGAAGCTCCTCATTTAGAGATACCTGACGGCCTTCTCTACCGCAGGAACTACTTGTCTGATGGCCGTAAGTGGCTACCGGTCGTACCTTGACATCTTCGTGGTGAAATATGTTCAGCCTTTCACGCTGACCCACTGTGTGCGCATGCGCCTGTCTTCAAAACATACATCGGACTTCGCTCCAGGTTTTATTGGCGTGACATGCACACCTGTAACGAGCTAAGGAAAGAAGAATGATCGGTGTAACGTTAAGGAATAAGAAAAGAGCAGATTGGGTGAGGGAACAAACGCGAGTTAAGGACATCTTAGTTGAAATCAAGAAAAAGAAATGGGCATAGGCAGGACATTAATGAGGAGGGAAGATAACCGATGGTCATTAAGGGTTACGGACTGGATTCCAAGGGAACGGAAGCGTAGCAGGGGGCGGCAGAGAGTTAGGTGGCCGGATGAGATTAAGAAGTTTGCAGGGACGACATGGCCACAATTAGTACATGACCGGGGTTGTTGGAGAAGTATGGGAGAGGCCTTTGCTTTGCAGTGGGCGTAACCAGGCTGCTGCTGCTGATGATGATTTACACCTTAGTGCGCAAATACATTGGATTGTGCCCTTAGTGCCAACACCGCATGGTTCTTGATCAACTGGTCTCTTGTCCGCTCGAGCCAATTCCGTGTCCTGTCAGGCCCTTCGATCGCATAGGTACTAACCTGTACGGACTCCTTCAGTGCACGGATTCCGGAAACCGGCGGATAGCTGTCGCCGCCGACCATTTGACACAATACGCAGAAACAGCCGCTCCACCTGGTACGCAAGCCCGCGGTATAACACCTTCGCGCCTGCGAAACTTCATTGTCTGTCACGGCGCAGTTCACGTTCTTTTAAGCGCGAGAAGACGTGTATTCCTCTCCGAAGTCGAAAACGCATTCCTTGCTGAATGTCTCATCCTTCATCGCACCATCACCTCCCACTATCCCAAAACTGATGTTTAACGGAAACGTTCACCGCGCACTTGGCGACATGCTCTCCAAAAATGCACTCCAAAAAGGCACTACAATGAGCAGCGGATGTCATCCAGCAAGATGCACGAGCAGGAGGACTTACGTGCGCAGCGCAAAAATTATAACTGCTTTTAGTAAAAAAAACGCCAGAGGAAACTTGGCCAACCCTCTGACATCTGAATCACTGTCGAGGGTGCACCTGTAAATAAGGTAAGCAAATTACGGCTACTAGGACTCCAAGTCTAAGCCAACGCGAAGGCGACATATCACCGGACACTGCTGAAGAAACAATTTAATCAGGTAGTCCACATGATTCCTGGGGTCAACAATCGCCGTCACAGCCTAAAGCAATCAGACCACATGTGCATCATACATGCCTTAACCGTAAGCCGCATTACCTATCGCGCACCTTACCATCGACTCACCCGAAAACAAACAAGCCAGCTAGACATCCTCACACGCAGAGCAGTGAAAATGGCCTTAGGCCTTCCTATATGCACCTCAACACTTTGGCCGGTATAATCGAAGCTCATAAAATCGAAAGATCGAAAGACTGAAACCCTCATCGACCTGAAGGCACGTACTCAGACAATTACAATACCCAACATGAGAGTTTTCCCCATGCGAGCCCCTGTCAATCGCACCAAACATCACAGAAAACATTACAGTGACCTCCATAGGTCGGAATATGCACCCAGAACATCATAAAAGCAGGCGCGCTGCTAGTGCAATGACACTGCGCTGAGCACACGGCAACGACCGCAACACTTTCTATACAGGCGCTGTGTGCGACCCCGACATTGCAGCTTAAGTTCCTGTGGCGGCCGACCGGAGGGCCCAAATAGTATTATCAGCCACAAAACCGACCGACAACTGCACGGAAGCGGAAGAATCTGCCATAGCTTTCGCCATCAGCGCTCAACGCCCACATAAGATAATATATATTCGTACAGATTTCCAGGAAGCATGTCGAAACTACGCACAAGGACATATTTCCCTGATGGCTCATAAATTACTACACAAAAACCAACATGTCGCACTAGTTCATCCAGTTTGGTCACCCGGGCATGCGTCTCTCCCTGGCAATGTGCACATTCACATGGAAGCCCGAGGCATCGCCCTCCGGTCACCGATGGAAGGCTAGTCCAACCCAGAGAAGGTGGAAAAGATACCACGTTCATACATAGATATACTATAACACTACAGCGTAAAACATTCCCTCAACCACACGTGAAACTAAACCATGCAGATTCAGCCGCGTGGCGCCAGCTCCAAACTAATACGGTCCCCAACCTTGCTCTCCGCAACTTTTTTTACCCTACCCACTATCCCGACAAATATCCTTCCTACGGAGGACACCCATACCTCTACCATTCTTCGTGGGAATGCTCCAAAACACCCAGCCTCCCTACATACCCAACGCCTCCCGATCCCAGTGGAAAGCTGCTCTTTCCAGCACAGCATTGGACGACCAGCGATACCTGATTGACCGGGCCAGCCGGATAGCAGCAGTAAGTGGGGCACTGAGTGATTCACCCTCTGCGACTTCGTTACCAAATAACGATGAAGTTTTCTACTACTACTACTATTACTACCTTCGAACCATATCGTCAAACCTGTCCTGCCAACTACGGACCAATGCAGTGGCGGTCGCGAAAGCGTCCACGTAAAGCGTCTTAAGTCGTATAACGACCACTCATACTGCGTTCACCATGAGTCGCCAGGATGACGCCTTTTCCGATGGGGCTGGTTGTAGTAAAGAGGAATGCCCAGCGCTACAGCCACATCACCAGTCATCCGGGTGGAGTGAGCTAGATATTGCCTGGATTGCTCTTGTTTAGAAACCGCCAACGCTTCCTGCTGCACTCTTGCCTTCTCCTTTGTTCAAATTAGATAACAAATAAAAGTATCCCAAGAAATAAAAGACAAGCTTACAACGGCAATGCGATGAACCGGCGCGAGGAAGATTAGGTACGCCATGCAGGCATAGAAACTGCTCTTTTTACTTGTAACTGTCAGTAATGTTCGGTATTTCTAATGCAATGGCATCCTTGTTTCAGTGGGACTGAATCAAAGCAAATGAAATTAGAACTGTTCTTAAGTTTTTTTTGCTTTCTTATATGACAATAAAAAGAGATTTTGTCACCCTACAATGGTGGCGGCAGCACCTTTTCACGCAATATTAATAACAATAAGAAGAAGGTATTGTCAGATACTAACAAACGTCACAGATATGTAAAATCTAGAGCGCAGTTAGCTAAAAGGAAATGAAATCTAGTATTTGTTTGTGGCTGGGTGAATATTGTGCAAAATCGCTTAATGTTGTTATGCAACTACGGCCGAATCCACGAAGCTTTTCATTCGTAAGTGGTCTTAGCCATTGGTCGGCTGCTTCATGTTCAGCAGCAAGATTGGATAAAAAATTGTCTAGCGAACAATTTTGGGGTTAGAGCTTTTTTAAGTGCTGGTCCTGGACTAACACTTTCAACACCTGAGTCAATCCAAGAAATATACATGCTTAAAAACACAAAGCAGCGAATAAAAAGTGTTCTCAAGTGAAGGTACAATTACCAATAGCCGTCACGAAGAGGTGGGAGTAAAAGATGTTCCTCAAGACGACCATTTCTGATCTCAATTGAGACGTCTGAGCACTCCTACGTGTTTGCAGACATTTCTGCGCTCATCAGTTTCTCGACTAATGTCTTGAGGAAGTAATTTTTTTTTTCAGTTGTTCGAAGAACTTTGGAGCAATGACACGACTTGTACCTCGCATTGACATGCTTGAGCTGGCGGTGCGTTTGCACGAGCCCAGGTGCGGTGTTTTCTGAGAATGTGCAAAGTGCACCAAGGTTCAGTGTCATTGGTTCGACTTTTTGAAAAGGAAAGTTCGCGAACGTAGCAGGGGATGTCGTTCGCAGAACTCCGCCTTACTAATGACACCTTACTTATGCGCGTTCACATACTTTAAAAAGCTAATGATATATTGTTTGACTCTACACTTATTTTATTTCCTTTCGTTTAATTAAATGTACGGGACACCTAAACTTTCTAAAATATAGTTACAAACTCCAGTGCGCTCGGTATATTTGAATATAAATGCTTCTCAGTCAGTCTCAGCTTCGTTCCGACCTAGGTCGTGATGTCATCACGCAGAAGGTGGTCATGTGGGAGCAGCACAGTGTGGCGTTCTTTCACTAAGTTCACTGCGCTCAGCCGTATTCTAAGCACCTACATCGGCCGCACAACGAGCAGCAGCATAGGTGGTGATCGGTCGAGTCGCAGCAAGTCTCAAAAAGTCTAAATGTCTTCTTCCCACATGACCACCATCTGCTTCATGACATCACGACGCAGGTTGGAACGAAACCGATACTACGTGAAGAAAAACTATTGGAATAAAATGTGCCGGCCACTCTCGCGCTTGCCAGTACTTATTTTTCTGGGGCTTAGAAGACTATAACATTCATTTTACGCTAAAAAAATTGATTAGATTAAAATATTGTCACTGTTCTTTTAAACAAGGGGGGCAAATAGATGACCACGGAGGGTAATTATAAAACGGTTCAGTGAACATGCACTCAATGTAATCAATATGGACAACGCGCATTTAAGCCCGCATGTGACTTCATGTGGATCTTGGCCACTTTTTGCGGAGATATAGATCCTCTGAAGGACTAAACACAAGACAGCTTTCGATACCTTGGCAGGATTTTTTATTAAAAATAAATGCAAAAACTGTATGAGTCATATTGGCGAGCTTGTCTGTTTCGGACATGGATTATCTAAAAGAGCTTGCTCGCTTTGTTAATGTGAAGGGAGGGTGTGAGGACTTGCATGGTGCGAATGCTTTATGACAAAGAAGACCATATAGGTGCTCACTGTCTGCTAAAATAAAGTGTTGAGAGTGAGCGCTTATCTAGTCTTTATATCGTCCCTTGCCTTTGATTGTCTTTATATGACTAAATCAATTATGTTGAAACAAAGAAGCAATGTAGTAGTCTTCCGTGTCGTGCAAGATGTCAATGACATTGTAGTCATGGCCATCTACCGAACCAAAAATATACACAAACCGACATTTTCGTTTGCCTTCCATGTTGCTTCTGTTTAGTAAGAAAATCCGTGTATCGTATTGACACAAGAGCATTTTTACAGTGAGGTACAACTCTAGGACAGTCAAGTAGAATATCTACGATAGGTAAGTTAATTGCAAGTTTTGCTAGCAAAAGTGGTAAATTTGCAAGGTTTGTAATAATTTAAGGTTTTTATTGACATTTTGGGATTGAAATTAAAAGTAAACGGCATTTTATAGATAAGCTTTCGTAGGTTCAGAAAACAAAACTGCTATTTATTACACGCTAAAACGACTTGCACATTATTTGCCCATACAGATATCTTTCATGTACTTCAGCAAACGTCTAAAGTACGTCAAAGGAGAAAAAAATGTTTTTCAACAAAGCAAGAATCACCAATGCAGTAAATAACTATGGCATTTGACAAGAAAATGTGATATGGCTGAGCGACACATCAGGGTCACATTGCGTGGAATGACCCGGGTATTTTTCCATGAGCTTTGTTGACTGCTGAGGTGCAGGCTGGCATGAAGATGCCGCAGTCCCACAAATCAAGGAAATCACGCCTGAAAAGTTGATAGTCTGGTACAGGCTGAAGAAGACCAACTTTGAACCAACAATCTTGCGCCCAATTTGTGCCCTTAGTTATCATGTATCTCAAATCAACCCCGGCCTATTGTGGAGCTTGACTATAGGTTTCGCGTTACGTATTCTCTTAGTTCTCTCACGCGATTTATGACGCGTTCGCATAGTAGCAAGCAGTGTTAATCCACGGAAATCGTCAGCACTGGGTTTTTCGGCATCATAGCAGGACTCACTGCGGGTAGCAACTAAGTGGAACTCGGTACTCTGAAATACTAACCAATCAGAAAGAATCAGTTAACATCTTCCGTAGTATACAAAAGAGACTACGCAAGACGCTTTCTCAGAGTAGTAAATAGCACCCCTCTGCAGCTTCAGACAGCTGAGGAACAGCGGTAGAGGAAACGAGCTGAAAACACGGACCTATTGTAACGTGCAAGCAAAGAGACCTGCGCATTGTACACACACTGTAATAAATGTGTGTAAAATAGTCGGTATTCTTGGGAAATTCCGTGTTCTCATAGACCAAATATCTGTTTTGCGCCCTTGACAGAAACACATTCGCGAAAAAAGCCGCAATTTTCTGTTTTTCGAGCCGTTACCCTCTCCCCCAAAAACCTCTAAACGGTTGGCCACCTGGGCATCGCCCGTACGAAAAAGGATTTGTAAAACACTTGCCACATTTTATCAGTCGCTTCGCATATACTAGGTGCCAAAAAGATTATTGTTCCCAATATTAGCGCACAAAATCAGAAGCAATATAGATTCCGCACTCCCAACTTTTTCTGAGGGCCCGCGTTCATGCATTGGTCGCATGAACGTGGTCAGCGGCAATAGAGTAACCTGCATCTGCGATGTTCACCGGCCAGGCCATTGGCACACAAGGTGAGTGGTGCGCATCCTTACCCGCAGGAAGGATACGCTCTATGGTGTCTTTTGGAGGTCTTGTTGCGGGCTTGTACTGCATTTGAAAGGGCAGCGAACATGAATCGCTGAGGGGCCTTGGAAAACCTTGAGTGGATGGATCAAACTCAAAGCCAGGAAAAAGAAATTGTGAATGAGAATGTCGGCCTCTCAAAATACCTGAATCAAGTTAAGAAAGAATTGGTCGACTTGCAGCAGCACAGTGGCAATAACAATTCGGAGATGAACGGCATTAGTGTGGCTCCAGATGAAAGCGTTGCCTCAAAATGAAAACTATTGCTGTGAATATCGAATCTGAAATGCAGGATTCAGGCATAGAATTCATCGTGTTCCCACGGAAGATAAGGCAAACCAATACATTGTAGTAAGGTTTAGTCCCTTAAAGTAAGACAAGGGTGCTGAAAGAATAAACAAATGTCTTCTTGGCTTTAAGGATAACTCTGCAATTTATTAATAAGCTTTCGGGTCCAGCGAGCAAGGTATTGTTGGGCAAAGCGCTGATTGCAAAGAGAGAACTTAACTACAAATCCAGCTGGGCGTGTCTAAACAGTGAATTGTAGTACCTCTTCCTTCAAAAATAATACTTCTTCATGTAAATAATTTTCTTATTCACTGTGCAAATATGTATGTGCTTGACCTGTATATGTCTTTTTCTGTATTGGACCAGCTACTAGCCACAGATGCTATTGTGCCAACTATGTTTATACGCATTTCCTAAATTGCCTAAATAAAACAAATTTTTCATTGATTGAATCAGTAGGTTACGCTGTGGTCTCTATGCGTTGAGATATACACTGTGACCAAACTGTGGTATTTCAACGACACATACTTTGAACGCAGGGCTTACTGTTTGTGAGGAATGTTTTTTCCATACGTAAAAAAAGTGGTGATCTGCTACTATGTCGCATTGCTGGCCGTATAAGCATGGACGGAACTTGACAAGCACAAAGTTAGAGCCATGCAATTTTTTTCAGTCGCGCTGTAATTGGCTTCGGTTTTTGTCAGCGTACAATTCGCATAGGCAACGACGTATTTGGAGTAGCCGGTCTTTCGTTTGGGCAGGAGGGTGCTAAGACTTATGCACTTCAGTTGCTGATGTCAAGTCCAAATGGCGAAGAATAGATGGATAGGTAAGAAGACCCCGCAGCGTAGAAACTCGACGTCACATGTGGGAGAGCCGGATGAAATGTCCGTCCTACCGCGTTGGACCTGAGTTAAGGCCGAGATTATTCATGAGAAATTCCATACGCAACGTCGGAAGTATGAATATAGGCCAACAGAACTGTAAAATTATGTCATGTTATCAGGCTTCGGGAACTCAGTGACTGCACGAACTTTCGAAGTTTTGGGTAGAACGCCCTGCTTTGATACGTTGTGGCCTAAGATGTTCAGATCCCACGCGGCCAAACGGCACTTTTTGAGGTTGAGCTGCAGGACAGCATTGGTCAGACACGCGAAAAAATGACTAATGCGATGTAGGTGGGTCACAAAATCAGGACAGGCAACCACGACATCGTCGAGGCAACATAGGCACATAGACCTCTTGAAGAAACTCAGTGTATGAGTCGTTCATGAGTCGTTCAAATTAATCGTTCAAACCGTCCCGAAAGACAGCAGCGACCAGCAGCGCGAGTAAAGCGATGCGAGAGTTCGCGATGCTGCAGGATGGAGGCGCGTCTTCACAGTAAAGATTATAAAGCTGTAATTTCCCACGTGAAACTTCCCATTGTTCAAGGTAGACAAGTGACATAACAGGACATCTTTTTATACCCAGCTTTCACATTACAATGGGAAGTGGCTTTGAACAGTACCAGATGTGCAAATTCAACAGGCTAGGCCTGTCTCAGCAACTGTTACAGCCCATCCGCATGATGCTGAACAAAAAGAGAGCAATCTGTCTAAAGAGGAACTGCCATCTACTACACTGGCACCGCATCAAGGTAGCATGCCAGGAACATGAAAGAACCACATTAGCACTGCTTTTGCCCTCCTGTACCTGCCACACTTATCTGAGCGCCATTTGCCGTCATCTAACGTTCAGGGTATTTTCGGGGCTATATATGACAAAAAGAATGAAAATGGTTCAGAAATGACTTCCTGTTTCGAAGAAAATCACGGGGAATATGCTGTTGGCCGTGATAACGTAGGTAATCTGATAGCTGAAACATTTGAAAGGGATTATGGGTTGGCACTGCATCATACACCAGATAATGTGTTCAGGACAGAACATAGTGGTTCTTCTTTCTTGAAGAAATACTTCCGCTATTTATGACCAGTCGAAATACTATTCGGTATATAAGAAAAGTATATGAATGCTACATCTCATTACATACCAATGTAATGAACGACTCACACTTGAAGCCATGCTAGAGAATGAAGATGTCATAGCAGAGTGCGCTAAAATGCTGTCTGATACCCCCGGTGCCCGGATGATTTTACTGATGGAAGCATGGGCTATTCAACTGTACAAGGAGCAACGTGTAGTACTGACGCCTATAATTTTTCAAGATGCATATGAGGCATCGAATCCAGTTGGTTTTGCAAAGGAGAAACTCAAACTTCTTGCAGTTTATATTGTCCTTGGTAATTTCAATCCATGAAAGAGAGATCCAGCTCATTCTCTCGAGCTTTGCTTGCTCTGCAATGAAAATAATTTTGAATATTTTAGGCAAGTGAAAATGCTTTGTTCGACGAATTGAAGTTGAAAGCTGGCCAATTTGTAACTTCAAGAGGAATGCGTTTGCTTGGCACTGTGACTGCCATCCTTCAAGACAACTTTAGAAGCCACGCAATTGGAGGCATTGTGGAAAATTTTAGCTCTGCATGTCACATCCATACGTTTTGCATGACTGCAAGAGCTTACATTTTTTACCCAAATGCATGGTCAGGTGTTTCAGAAATCATAGCACCGGCCAATTGCAATAGTGCTTTTTCAGCCCTGCAATACAATGGTTAACGTATTAAAAAAAATGTGGGCAGCTTGCACTAGTGATTCAAGGCTGGGCCACAGAAGAGCTAGTGTCGGCTTTTGGTAAGTGTTGCTAGGTTTTGCTGTTTTGTGATGTTATGCATGGCTTGGCTAGGCCCATACCAAGGGTTGTTACGTTTTGCTAAGTCTCAAGATGCTATGCATGGCTTAACTATGCTCATACTAAGTGCCGCCAAGATTTGCGAAGTTTTCGCCAAGTCTTTGCGAGGTCATACAAGGCCAGACCGGTAAGCCACACAAGCCACAGCAAGTCACACGCATAGAAGCCACTGTACGTGCATCACGATTTATTATGTACAGTGCTTCAGTACCAGTCGTCATCATAGTCGATCTTGTCCTCGCCCTCGACGTCCGACCGTCATCGTGGTCATCGTCGTCATCGGTGGCGTCGGGGAAGGCTTAGCGAAGACTTGCAAGGCAGAGCTCTTCTGTTCAGAGTCCCGCACCGAGCTCACCGTGTAGAGAGTCACGTCGAACCAGAGCCGATCAAAGACGTGGCAGCTGTGCTCGAACTCTATACCGAGGAATTCGCTCTGGAAGCGGCCATTCGCACCTCTCATGGATTTGCGGGCTTGTCATTGAAAGTTCTCTGTGACGAGCGGGCCCGTAACCGATTCCCTGTGGCGCCGAGCATTCAGTCGGCTGCGTTCATTGTATCTGGCCAGAAACTCTATAGACTATACTCTATAGACTTTACTCAGGCCTTCGATGATATTAACCATAACCTATTATTAACAAACTTGATACGGTATCAGGGGCCTCACAGTGCAGTTAATTAAGTCATATTTAGAAAAAAGACGGCAAAAACAGGGGTCCCACAAGGAAGCATTCTTGGACCGCTGCTTTTTAACTTGTATATAAACGATGTTGTTCTGATCTATCCCAAGGCAATATTTATTATATATGCAGACGATACTGGTGTGTTTATTTCATCGGCATGTTATACTAGTTTAATAAACAGGGCTAACAAGTTTGTCCAGAGCATATCCTCATGGTCTATAGAAAATTATCTCAAATTAAATTCAAATAAGACAATACCCTTGATCTTTTCTGCGAAAGGCGCAAAGATTGCACAAAGCCACACTTTAGAGATGAACAAGGGGAGCATAGAAATAGTAACTGAAATTAAAGTATTCGGTACACACTTCTCTAGTACGCTAAACTGGGATCGACAAGTAGACTCTGTAGTACAAAAGCTTAGCCGTATCACAGGAATGTTGAACAAGAACAGATATCGCCTACCAACATCCGTAAATATATTAATTTACCACTCACTATTTGCATCACACATTAATTATACACACCTTGTGTGGGGCACAACAACTGAAACTAACCTCAGGAAAATACACTTACTACAGAAAACGATCGTACGTATCATTGCAAACGTGCCATATCACAGACACAGTGAGCACCTCTTTAAACAATGCAACAGACCTACAATCTACTCTCTATACAACCGCTCTCTCCTTCGTATGTGGCACACGAACTCAAACTCTGAAAACAGCGTATTAAGTGAAATTGCTTGTGTGTAAAAAAATACAGCTACCTATATTACCTGTCACGGAGAATATTGGTCTGTACCCCCTTCAAGAACCAACTATGGTTTGCAAATGACGAAAATAAAGTACCCAGACTGCTTAATTCATTACATGACGCTAGAATTGACATCATTAACATAACACGGTCAGAAATATCGGTACTTGACAGAACATTCTTCTAAATAATGAATCAAGCCTAATTTATTTTTCACCTGTATACACATGTGTATCTTGCTAAATGTTTGTATCACATAGTTTTGCTCATCCTTTTCTTTCTCTTAATTATTCCAATATTAATCGACCATCGTATCTTTTCACCTTTAATGATGCATCGTCAAGTGTACACGATTTTCACTTTTATTTGCGTATTGCCAAGTGTATGTAATGTGGTGGTGTGTACTATCTGCATTGCTTTTACTCGTCATTATCCAATTTCTTTGTTCCTTTTTTGTTTGTTCCGCTATAGCAAATTCTCTTGAATTGATTAATGATTGTATTTAATATTTATATGTAGTGTTCTTTGCGTACGGTTGATTGCGCTACTTACGGCCAGCAGGTAACACGGGGGCTAAGGGCACCTCAAGCGGCCTTATTGCAGCTTTTGTCTTAGCCCCCGTCATTGTATTTTAGCAATGAAAAAAAAAGAAAGAAAGAAAGAAAGAAAGAAAGAAAGAAAGAAAGAACCTCGGGATCCCAGTCTCGGCGACGGCGGTTGTCGGCGGCAGTAGTCCCACTGAGCCGTGCTCCGAGCTTCCTTGTAGTCACAGGCGCGACAGCTGTGCCCAAACTCTATGCCCAGAAATTCGCACAGGAATCGGCCGTTCGCACCCCCCTGTCTCAGCGGGCTTGACGCTGGAAGAGGTGTGCCGCCACGGCGGTTCCAGATTTTACTCGCCTGTAACGTCAGGACTGTGCCTAAGCGCGTGGTGCGCGAGGAGGTTACGTGGCTCGGCGCTCTCCCAGCTGGTTTCTAGGCAACGCGAAGCGGCACGAAGCTGGGCAGAATTTTCTGGTAACGCAAGGGGCAGAACGAAGTCTTAAACAGCTCTGCTGTTAAAAACGAGTGAAGTTCAATTCCTTATTGAACCAGCTTCAGTACTTCCGTGTATGTGCTCCACGTCTCCCTTCTTGTTATGCGCATTATTTAGTTGAAGATATCGTTTCATGTGAACTTTGTTGGTGCATTAAACATTTTGTAACGGTTCTCAAGTGTATCTTTCTAAAAGATCGAAATGAGCGCATAACTTGATTTCATTTTAAACACGGTGAAATGGGTTACCGGTCGTGTGAAATTCACCTGAATTATGCAATAGGAGGCCATGCTGTAGAAAACAGGGAAACGTCGCACTTTGTTCCATTCTTCCTGCTTGGTTCCATTCGGTCAGCGGAAAATTAAATCTGGCAGATGTGGCGAGAGCAATAAATGGGATTTTAAGTAAAAGGAGCACATTCGCATGATAATACTTGTAACTAAGGCGCCGGTGTTATTACGGGAGGATAACGTTTATTCTCTCGGCTTCTTGTTGAGTTTATTTCGACGTACGACGTACCATTTAATCTGAATGCCGTCACACTCTCGAGCCTGCGGACAGGTTTGACAAGCTCTAACCTAAAACGAAATAGGCACACGTTTAGGTCACAGTACAGCTGCAAAGTGAGAAAAGGTCTATATCAGTGTTCAACAAAGCCAAAAGACATCTGGTTCTGCCTTACGCCAGAGCCGCTTATTTTCGTGGTAGAAGGTGCATGTGGTGCATCTAGGAAGCAGCAATTGCAGCTTCTTTCCTTATAGCAGTAGTAATGAAAAATACACGCACTTTATAGCCACCTTTGCCGACGCGTTTATATTAGTTTGGATAAACATGGTACTTTGTCCAAGAAGAAAAAACGAAGTGGAAGTGGAAAGGAAATCGTAACGGACGCAGAGATATCTAAATTTATTTTTTTGCCATGTCTAATTATTATCTTTTAAATCTTGGTAGTACAGATAAATAAGTAAGAGGAAGGAAGGCATTATGTTATGTTTGCATTGAGAATTTTGGCCAATACCCCCCCAAAGGCAACAGCCGGGACGTATTCAAGACTATAGCTCGGAAAGCCTATGGGAAGGTTTTCGATCTTTACAAGCATCGTCGGGTAAGCAGCATGTTTCGCCTTTCTTTTTTTTTTTGGGGGGGGGGGGGGGGGGCAGATAAAGAAGGTGCTCTTAGCGCAGCCATTCCGAAGATGTAATCATGGGCAAAATTTGTTTCATATGGTTGCTGCTACATTCCACAACTGCGAGAAATTAAATTCAGCCTCGATTAGAAGCATTAACCATACAGAGCACCCTGGTGGGAAATGTGTTTAGAATATCCTCATTTGGTGGTTACTGCTCTGACGTCGAGAATGGATGAACCGTTTTACATGCGGTGAAGATAATTGCCGATAACGCAGCGGCAGTGATTTTTAAGCTGCATTGTGTATTTTCTTGGCTAGTTTGTGTTGAACAAGCTCACCCTTTCGTCCAATGCAGGAGCAGGCGTCACTGGCAGGCTTCCTCGCCGTGTACGTAGCGGTCGCTTTGACTAGGCTGTGGAGACGAGTGTCCTTGTTTTCGCTGCAATAGCAAGGAGCGCACGTCAGGCAGCTTTTCGCGTCGATGATGCTGTTCGCCTTCTTGGCTTCGCTATTGCTACCGGCACCTTCGTCACCTGGCTGCTATTTGCCTGCGCCTGCCCACTCGTCGATCATCTGGAAGCGTGTATACTTTACGATATTCAAACCCTAGGTTAACCTATCAGCAGCTATGTAGTTGACGGCAACCATTCGCCGTTCACGTGGTCACGTAGTGAGGAGGGACGTTCTGGCGGAATACGCATAAGAAGGAACGCAGGTTATGTAATGTTGCTGTTGCCATAATAACCGACGGCTTATACGACAGTATAGTGCGCATAAAAATTATCTTAAAAATGAATGACTGACTGTATTTGTACTACCACGAAGCAATGCCATGTTGTGCAATAGCTCACTAACATAATCAATGCATCTACAGTTTCATGCGCCTCGCCCATCTTCTTTTTCAAATCCTGCCTCTCGTTCGTGCAAGCTTCGCTAAGCCTATATATCCCGAGTGAAGTGACTAACATTCCACTTTTCTTTTCCTCGGAAATACAATGGGAAAAACTCGAGTAGGACATGCTCTTCATTGAATCGCCAGAGACCCAAGTCCAAAACAGCGACCATTGTCAAAATGCAGCGTTTTAATGAGCCTCCGTTATTGGCATCCATCCCTGGCACTTCTTTACACTACACCTTGAGACCTCTCCCAAGTTCTTGTTCTTCTCTGGCGAAGCAATCGTGGTCATTCCAGAGGTTTCCAGTGGGCCCGTCTACGTCGCAGGTGAGTGAGTGCAGCGTCGGAGAGACGGACAAGAGGTCAAGCTCGCCCAAATCGCCGCAGTTGCTCTGATCTCGCCGATGCCACACTGTACCGTCGTGTTCAGGGGTCCGGCTGCCACCACCGCCGTCTACGAGCTCCTCTTCCAAGTAAGGGCGTTAAGATGTCTATTTTTACCGAAACGCAGAATGTGTGCTATGTTACTTGCATGGGTATGGTCGTCTGCTCAGATGTATCACGTAAGTGGGCGATACCATAAGACGCCAACAAACACTGACACCAAGGACAACATAAGGTAAATTACTTGTGCTTAATAAAATAAAATAGGGAAACGATAAATTAATGGAAATTAAAGTGGATGAAAAAGCAACTTGGCGCAGGTTGGAAACGAACCCACAACCTTCCTATTTCGCGTGCGATGCTCTATTAATTGAGCTACAGCGGTGCCGTTTTCCCATCCGCTTCTTAGGTATTTAGCGTACCTTAGGAATTATACCGAGTATAAGCACTCTGCTAAAAATAAGATATTGTCATGTCAAAGGGAAAGATTAACTAGACTAATTAGTTCATTCAGGGGCCTTAACTTCTCATAGCAACAATGATGCTGAAAGATACGCCATGGAGAAGTGCTCCAGAACAATTTCCGCCAACACGAACTGTTTACCGCGCATATGTGCACGAGTATATTGCTATTTTTGCAACCACCATAATGTGGCTTTGGCTGCTGGAAATCAAGCCCCTCACATCGTTCTTAGTAGCAAACTCAACGACCATTGTGCAGCCGCAGTGGGTGGGATAACTGAGTGAATGTAGCTTAGGGTCCACGCGCTTTGTGTGTCACCTATGAAGACAATGACCACATAATGCAGCAACACATGCGCAACAATAACGCATGACCGCGACGTGAATTTTACCCCCAGATTCTAGGCTGGCTTCTGTGACTAACAGTGCTGAACGACATAAACATATAAAAAACCAATTCCACTGCACGGATATTTTATGCCAGGGGTTCTATAGCGTAGATTTTCCGCAGTAGGTGTGGGCAATGCAGGAACCTCAAGTCAACAATCGTCTGTCGCGACTGCTTGCACCGTAGAGGCCAACTGGAAGTTTACGCGCTTACGGGCTGCCAAAGTTAACAGGAGCTCAAGCAGTGTCCTTTACACGGATGAATAGACAATGAAGTATCCGCAAACATTACGCGAGACCGTGGACGATGCTGTACTAAGAACGGGCGGGTCTCTTGAGACGATGACGCCAGTGTTGGTTAAAATCATACATATGATCAAGATGAGGCATGTTCAGAGTGATCATGATATTCGTAAGCATTTAAGTTGATTGTCATTGTACCGTATGCGCCAGACGTAGTTGTCATATGACGAGGTTTCTTGGGTTTCAACAGTTTAAAAGCCCACTCAGCGTGCCGAAAATGCTGTTTTACGACTATATTCATGTGCTCAGTCCCATGCATACTGCAGCCGGCACAATGAGAATGCCAGTGATCTTACTTTCTAGGCCTGGGAATCGCCGTCTTTGAATGAGAGTGACGATTAAACTGGTGATTCATGTGACAGCTGCATTCTCTTTCAAAATATTTGGTGCTGGAGTGACACTATGAGGCGTGCTATGGCACCAGAGACAACGCATACAATACCCTGACGCAGAGGGATACACGGCTGACCCTCACAAATAAATTGTTGAAAGCTTCTTGAAATGTCATTGTTCAAGGTCAACAAATGGCAATGAAAGAATATTGGGGAATTGTTGATACACTTTTGAGGAAGTTGTTCACAAATGTTCATAATTGGCCTGTGACGTTTTGTCGAAACATCATTGGGGCCTTTCCATTTGAAAGATGATTGGTGAATTGTTGAAACTATGGTGTATTTCAATGTTAAACGCCTATATATGGATTGTTGGAGATGTATGGAGTATCAAAATTCAAAGACCACTGAGGTATTATTGAAATGTGTTTGTGAATATTGAAAGCCCATCGAAGCAATGCTCCAGATCTGTTGAGCCTTAACATTGAAAGTCTTTTGAAATATTCTTGCAGCTGTGTTGAACGTCAACATTCAGCTTAGGTTGAAAGCCCTTTATACCGCAGAGCGTATTTAGCAGTGTTTAAAGCTGCATATTTTTTTATAATACTGCTGAGCTAAGCTGTGTTCCTTATATGTTTGACATCACATTGATATGTTTGCTGTAAGAGCATAAGGGTGACATTTAAATACGGGCACTTATGTATTGCAGGCCTCAGTCACCCTGGGCTCAAAACAATGCTCCTAGATTGCCTGTAATAAGCCATACTGTAAAGCTGCTAGGAGTATTTTTATGCCACTTTTTCAATTGTCCCTTCACGAAATCAAGAGTGGTGCACTGATGCAGAGAAAAACCATTTTTCTAGGTAAGTGTTTATTTGTAACCAAACATCTGTGTAAATGCACAAGCAATTGTAGTTTGAGAACATCAGAAACTTCTTAAGAACTATTACAAAGTACAAACTTCCTGCAGTTTGACACTATAGTAAAATTGAATACTGACAGATATAGTCTGTGTGGGCCTCAAGTAAAACACATTTCCAAAAAGAAATATATCTTAAAAAAAGAATATCCAAATAATTAAATGTACAAGCAGACTGACATGTCTGTAAATAAGAAAACTCAAGAAAGGTACTTGCTTTTTCTATTATGTAGCCAGTGGTACTATAACCATGGCACGATTCGCTTGAGCCCACAGCACTAACTGACGCACTGATATGCAGAGTGGTTATATTTAAGTTTCATGAAATTTATGAAAGACTGGCTGTTGCAGCTAACATAACTCTTTATACAGAGTGCCAAACATTACTTCGATGAGAAATCAAGACGCATATTCAGCTAATTAACCAAAACTCAGTTCCGAATAATTTTTTTACGAATAGTAGCCGTTAATTTTACAAGGTGCATGCACTTTGAATGATTTTCCATAATGACACCAGTAACGAGACGCATGCCATAAAACTGGCTGTACAAATGAGTGTTGTTGCATATTGTTTTCAAACGCACTGTTATGCATTGAAGCACGAAAGTAGCTGGAATGCCTTTGTATATCTTCTCACATTTAATGAAAAATCTCGAAACTGATGTCATTCTGGAAAATAATTTCAAGTGAATACGTCTTTCAAACTCACTGGCTACAATTTGTAAACTGCAATATGTGCGGTAATGTATAAGTGAATCAGTAAATTTTGACGATCAGTTGAATGTGTTTGCATTTCTTGTGCTAGTAATGTCCCCCTCTGAATAATCAAGCTCAAGAACAAGAATTATTCCACCTGGCAGAGGCAACCTACAAAAAATATGTGTAAAACTGAAAAAAGATTACTTTACAATACTTGTTTCTTGAATGGTGTTTGTCAATTTCTGGAAGCCTTATCTACTTTTGAAACATGGCAATCGCAATAAGTGATGCTATGGAAGCAGTTCATCATGCTGCACTGCTGTTGCATGATCCAGTTGTATTTCCTGCAATGATAACGTTCCTATGCAGGTCATTCCATATCAAGCGACTCATTCATACTGACTGCTTCAGAATTTTGCATGAAAGAAAACAGCTATTATTGGCGTGGTGTAATACTACAAGATTATTCCTTGTGTGAGTTCAATTTTAATTTTGTTCACTTCCCCAACAAATAACCAAAGAATTCACAAAAAGGTATTGTTGCATGCAAACATGAAAGGCATATTATTGCCATTACCAGATAGTTTTCGTTGCACTTTAAATTTAAGTCCACTTATAACTATTAATTCTTACTCATTTATTTTAGACAGCAAAATAAAGAATTTTTACGGTGGTATGTAAAATGCAGTTTTACTGAAGCACTCTGACAATGACACATGCACTTGCAGGTGTGTCACTCCACGCCTTACCAACCAGTTTTTCGACACCATAGACATAGCTGAAAACCTTCCGCACTTTTATTTATTTTTGCTAAAAATTTTGTAGCATTTTGTTGACACTTCCGTTTTCCTGCTCAGCGGAGCTAGAGGACATCAATCAGCATTTTTTTCCAGATGCACATTGTATCGATCGAGGCCTTCAAATGGTGGGCATGGAAATACGGTGAAGTGATGCGACGGCCGAAATAGTCAATTTTTCATATATTTGAATACTTCGCCTGGTTTTGGCATGGGAAAAGTGAGTAAAATTGGAATGCGGAAATATTTTTCGTAACGAAAAACTCAGAAGAGAGGAATTAAATACAGAATGGTAGTGCAGGACATACTATACCAGAAAAATATTTGAAGCTCTGAAGGTTCAGCTGATCGTCTCTAAAGAAACTGTAAAATTCTAATGCTTTGCAAGAAGCTTCGTGTTCAAGGTAAAAACCGCTTTAGTAGTTGGCAAAAAATATGCGATGCATTATTAGATAGCTCCACATGTCTGCTATGTATGTGCGAAGTTAAAAAAATTGGCAGTGGCTAAGCTCGGCTATGCTAGGACATACGTAGCAAAAGCTAAGGCATAGCATGGTTAGCCTTGGTTAATCTTGATTGCAAGTCCCGGTTAGTCTGGTTGTCTAGCTATGTTGGGGCGGTTGGCCATTCGTTCGGCGCGTTGGTCGTCTTTTCCTGGGCGATTCCTTTCCTCATCATCTCATTCCGATGTCGATTCGAGGCCTCCTCCTGCTTATCAGAATTGTCGCCGTCCATACTGCCTCCTGAAGTGTGGTTGCGGTGCGCGCGAGCTCTCCTTTTCAATCCTCCGACATGTTATCAGGCATGTGATGCATCTGGAAAAGTGAGCGGGGGCGAGTGCAACGACGAGGAACGCGTGTGACGTCATACCAAACGGCAGTAGCGGAAAGGCACGCGCTACGCAGCGGCGGCACACCTGTGGCTCGGTGCTAGGTAGCGAGAGAGAGAGAGAAATATCCGCGGCGAGGTGCGCGTTGTGACGTCATGTGCCTCCTTGGAGCACCGTCACGGCGAAATCGCAAGTTCGCGGCGAGGAAAGCTTTCGCTTTAAAGGAAGGCATTATTTGTAAATGCGAAAAATTCTTTGTTGAATTTTTGTCAGCACCGCTTTTCTCGAATGTGGCACAAGCTTGTCGGACGGGAATGCACATGACAAAAGCTGGCTTCGTCTGCAACACAGTTAACAGAGAAGCGGTGTTGGGTACTGCATTTTATTGCCTAGAGTCGCACGCTCTAACGCAACGAGGCTTGTGCTTCGTGTGGGCCGTGTAAACCCTACAACCATTGCACATAAAGTATGAATACGTGCTAAATTCGTGAGGAAGTCCCGAAGTGCAAAAAATATGTTTCATGCAGTTTGGAAAAAGAAACATCTGTTATGACGTAGATAGTAAATCCAGGAAGAGCGCTGATATTGCTCATGCGAAGAATGTTAAAGCACATGTCACACTGCAATGTGACATACAGGGAGTAGGACACTTTGTCCCCTGCTCCCTGGAACCCAGTGACGATGAAAGTAGAAAACACCTTCATAATTAAAACTTAAAACCTACACGAGCATGAACAAATTCTTGTGGTGTTGTGTGTTACCACTGTTTTGGAACCGGAACATGCTCATCTATAAAAGTCATGTGTGCCGTGTCCAGTGTGATGTGGTCAGATGCCGTTAGCGACCCTTTTTCTAGTTCATGTTTGAGGTGTCCTACAGCGGTTCGAATTTGAGGGCCTTCCCACGTAGTCTTAACTTTCTTCAACTGGGCGGCGATGTGTCCACTCATGACGGAGTAATCAGCCCCTGTGTTGACTAAGGCGGTGACTGCGTGGCCGTCGAGAAGCACGTCGAGGTCGATGGTTCTTTTTCTTGCATTACAGTTCGGACTTGGCTTCGGATCACGGCTGCGTCGCGTTGACATGTGGCTGGTATGTGACGTCGTCAGGTCGTCTTTCGTCGTCGTTTTCTTTGCTTGCAGATTTCGTCGGGACGGCAGCGGGTCGTTATGTCGTCGAGGTAGTTTCTTCGGCGTCTTCGTCGGCGGCGGAGGGTCTTAGTCAGTTCGACGAACAACAACCGCACCTCCATCGGCTGCTGCTTTTAGTTTTTTGGATATGGGCTCGCTGGCCGGCCCCGGGCTGAGCCAGTGTATGGTCGGCGCTGCGGCGACAGGTAGCGGCCTGGTGATGGCGAACGCGACGGTCGTCGAGAGCTCCACTGAGTAGCGGCGAGGTAGTCGGCGATCCTAGCTGCGGGCGCGGAGCGTTGACGGCGAACCCTGGCAGTCCCATCGCCCGGTATGGGCATCGTCGGTAGACGTACCCGCTTCTCCGCAGTGGTAGCAGAGCGGGCGGTGGTCAGAAGCGCGCCTAACTTCTGTCTTCCTTGGGTATCGGCGCTGGGCGACAGGTGGGCGTGCTGGCGGCGGCGGTGGTGGTCGACGGAATTGCGGTGTTACAGGGCCCTGACGCGATCTTGGAGGGGGACCTTGACGGCGGGCGACAGCGGCGTAGGTCATCGCTTCTGGCTGGGGCAGCGATGATTGTGGTTGCACCTCGGGGACACCTCGGGGACTTTGACAATTTTGCCGATTGAGGCCACTTGAGGTTGCGATGAAGGGAAGATCTTCTGAAGCTCCTCTCGTACGACTGCCCTGATGGTCTCGCGCAGGTCGTCGGTGGCCAGTGATTGAACTGCGGCGTAGCTTGTTGGCTTGGTATGGTATGGTATGGAGAACTTTATTGGGTCCTGAAGGTCAACCATACGTTGACGCGGGCCGCTCCCACGTTGGGACTTGGTGCGGCGGTCGAATTGCCGGTTCCGCATTTCCAGTATCTTCTCGATGCTCGTCGCCTCACGAACAAACTCGTCGACGGTCTTCGGTGGGCTTCTTACCATTCCGGCGAAAAGTTCCTCCTTTACACCACGCATCAGTAGAAGGACTTCCTTCTCCTCGGAAATTTCCGGGTCTGTGTGGCGGAACCGACGGCTCATTTCCTCAGTGAAGATCGCGATGCTCTCATTCGGCAGCTGCGCTTTTGTCTCCAGTAGAGCTTGGGCTCGCTCTTTTCGCACGACGCTTGTAAATGTTTGCAGGAAGCCGCTTCCGAAGAAGTCCCACGTCGTCAAGGTGGGTTCTCAATTCTCGAACCACGTCTTGGCGGCATCCACCAATGCGAAATAGACATGTCGCAGCTTGTCGTCGCTCTCCCAGCTGTTAAACGTAGCGATCCTCTCATACGTCTCCAGCCAGCTTTCCGGGTCCTCAAATGTGGAACCGCGTAACGTCGGTAGCTTCCTGGGCTGCTGAAGAATAATTGGGGTCGCTGAGGCTGCCATTGGGGATGTCTTCTTGGTCGTTTCTGGACCATCTTCTTGGACTGTTTTCTTGGTGGTATCTGGTAGAAGACTGTGTTCCGGGGGCAGCTGCTGTAGCCAGCGGCTTGCTCGATGTTCCGGGACGACGTTGGTGTTGTCTTTTCGGCCCGGACTTGGATTACGGCTTGTCGGGGGCGTCCGGTACATGAACGTAAAGCACCTCCACCAGATGTCACGTGGTGGTGACGTTGAACACAGTAGCAATATTGTGAACGACAAAACTTTATTGGGCGAACCTGTGCCCACAAAAGAGGCTACAATTATAGCACAACGATAGCGGCGAGCACGGTCGGCGATCGTCGAAACGGGTCATGCGCGTCGGCTTTTATACATTAATCGTCGGATGTTCCAGACTAATCACTGAGACCCGTGTGTCTTCTACAAGGTTCTACATTATTCGCGTCGCGGACACATGCAATCACTTTTCACAAAGTTCGGTCACAGACAGCGGATGGAACCATCGATAACATTCCAGAAACTTCCGATACATGCAGGCGCGTCCTGTGCTGTGCGATAACATTTGTCAGGTGGTGAAACGTGTCGCCCGATAAAGACAAGTACACGAGTCAATATCATCTTGAGGCACGCCATAGTCGGGAACTCCGGATTAATTTTGACTACCTCGGCCAGCATGGTACACGGGTAGTTTAGCTTTTCACCTCCCTCAAAATGCGGTTGTTTGATCATGTGACCTCGTGCCTAGCGGCACTGTGCCGACGCCACTAAGAAATCAGGCATGAAAGCACTAAAGAGAAAAATAATTTCGGATGCATCTGTAAGTGACCTTCCTACAGCTCAAGCGATTCAGTCGTACTGTGACAAGAGGCTAAGTAAACTGTAAAAGGCGCAAGAGGAAAAATTTGTGGCAGTGCTGCCTTGAAGTCGCCACACCACCTTGCTGTGACGTCATGGATTCTGATGGTGCCTGCTCAAGTGTAGCAATTTTTATAAAATATATAAGATACAATATATTTTTATAAAATACAATTTAAAGCTAATTGCCTGTATGTACGATTATCGACTCCGTAGAGGATACAAACAAGAAATAAATAATGCAGTCAGCTTTTTAAGAACACTAGCTGATCTAAAAATCAACATTGCAACATACACGACAAGGACCAGAGAGTTTTGGAAATTAGAAACCGTTATAACGACATATGGACAACAAACTCTCCGTAACAACCAGCCAAGGCTACTGAATAGATTACACAACGAAACCAATGGATAGGAAAATACCTCTTTTAAAGCTATGTATAGTTATTTCTGCCTGCACTAGATTATTACCCCGGCTTTCGCAAATTTTTTTTCTTATTGAAGCTAACAAGTCCCGTTGTATAGATTATACTCTTCGTTTTTCTTTTGGGTAGTTTCTTTGAGAAATGTTATTGTTACGGCTTGTGTGTTGATTAGATCTTTTTCACCCTCATTTTTTTTAACAGTTGCAATACCTATCATTGATTTTTTTGTCCTTATTGGCTGGAAATGTTCTTTAGTAGGCCCTTTTGTTAGAGCACATTTTTTTCTTGAGATTGGAAAGCTAAACGCTATTTAGTACACCGCGCTTCAGCAAAACCCCACGTACCGAAGCCATTTATATAATAAAGAAATTGACGAGCTCAGTGGTTCTTGCGAAAGACTCGCAGTTTTCAGAAAAGTCTAACGCGAATGTAGCCCTTATGGCATCTAATGTCCTGAGTGCGTCACCCACATGTAAGCGTGGTGACGGCTTTGCTTGTAGGAAGGGCGGCACCAATGGCGATATGGTCGTATCTATTCAAGTAAATTTAGCCTAGTAATAATAGCCGGCCATTGCTGTGGCTGGAAACGTCTAACCAACTGATATCACATTGAAAACACAGCGAATAGTGATACTTCCTGGTGAACGACCATTAGCCATTCTTCAGAACTGTTATAAAGTAGCACAGACATGTAAGGCTTCTCTCCAGTAAACTTCCGAGGGTTGCAGTCGTTGAGAATGCAATAGTTGGAAGTATACAATGATTTAATGTTCAACTACAGATCATTTCGCCAACTAATCGCGAACGGCGACTAGAGAAATGGTGTGTGAGCACATTTTTATTTTTTTTAAGTAAACGCATCAATGAAATACATTTCACAGTGCCACGAAGCATCTAAAATCTGAACCTGTCCCCGAATGACAAAAAATGATACACCCGACAATGTGGCTGGGATATGCGTTGCGCATGTTCGTTCGTTGTTATTTGGTTGAATTTTCTGAAGTTCTGTGGCCAGAACAGCGACTTCGTATTATAGATATCCCGTTGTGTTTTTGTAAAACATCCGTGTTCTGCAACTTTAAATTTTAACAGGAGTGAGTTCGAAACCATTTCCGTAGGCACACCAGAGCATCCGCTCAAAATGTTGTCTGACCTGGTAAACGCGTTTTCGAGTTGCCTTCAGGACTTCTAGTAGGGCGAGACACAGGTATACTCAGCGCTGCCTGACGCAATGCAGTTTTTACTTGATAAGGTGCACTCCAGACGTCATAGACGCATGAATATCCGTTGTAACCATCCTCTTCTACGCCCCATTAAAGGGTGGTGTGGCCTCGAAACGAAAACAACATTACTGAACAAGGCCTGTCATCCTCTTTTGCCCTCAAACTAGGCACATATCGGTAATAAGACAAGTGTAGCTGAGCAGACCGCACACAATATCAAAATTCTCGGCCGCTACAGATGAATTAATATTTTATAAAGGTAAAGTACATGGATTTGGACCCGAAATATACATATCGGTATATTGTTCATTTTGTAATCTTTTATATATAAGCTTTTATATTACGTCTTCAAAGACGCTTTGAACCAAATGCCGCATTCCCAGCCTGCTCGTTCTGAAAAGATGGCATTGTCTGAACATTCCTTCACCTTTAGGCTAATCTTGTGGCGACAACATTGCCGAGAAACTTTGTTTACCTGGAGGCGTCACGCATACATTCCGAGTAGACGTAATATGAAAAACCAACTTCCCAAGGACGACCGCAGAGAATATAGCAAGAACTCCATGGCAATTTTCTGACAAACTCGTGGTAACAGGGTTGTCTGTCGCCTCCGCTTTGAGACTGGTACTTGTGCTCAAGTACAGACCACCAGAACTGCTTACCCAACATCAATTGTGCTGAGGATGACATCCACTGCTACCTATTCTCGTAGGCTGGGCACCTCACGGATGGGGTTTGATGAATTACTTCTCTTCAAGCATGCTGATTTCTTTTTCATGGCGTCCAAAGTCTCGTTTGTCCTAAATCGAAAACCTTTACTAGAGGCTTTGCCAACGCTTACCGGCTTCTCTCTAGAGCTTTTGACTACAGAAAATTTCTTAGAATTGCATACGGCTGCCATAGTATAAACTTTTTAATGACATCTATTTTTATTTCAAGATGCATTTTGTGTTAGAGTGTTCGAGTTCCTCTAACGACCAAAAAAACATCATAATAAGCATAGCCCCTCTAAAACACCGCGCATGAAGGCCAGGACCATACAGAGCTGAGAAAATACGTCATTTAAAATTGTGTTGCGACATCAATTCTGATCACACTCACAGATAAATTTGCGATCCTTGACATACTTGAATGAGAAATTTGGTAGAATTAGAATGACATGCTCTTGGTAGAGACAAAATGCCATTCTCGCTAACCTTGCTGTGTTATTAAGGTCTTTAAAGATTCCATTAGCACACTAACGTGCTCACAAGAACGAAAATTTCCTTCGCGGTATTGGAGTGCCTTACGGTACTGAACAACACCCACAAAGTTCGGCAGTTTGTGTTGTCTATGCTCTCAGAATTTGGAGACACAAGACAAGTACCATTTTCTGTAGTGTCGAAACCTGGCACACACATCCCAGACTCTTCCCGAAGGCTGCCATACATTTGTGTCGTAGTTTGCGATTTCATCTGCCTAATATGTACGGCCCCAATGCGCGTGTGCATTTTGTGCGATGAAGACACTTCTGCTGTTCTTTGGATCAGGAGGGCTCAAGTAGAGCCTGTGAATGCGGTTGAGTGTGTGCTTCGTAGCTTCAGTTTGGAGCGTCACGTGTTGAGGACCTGGGTTCAACAAGTGTTGCAGTGTCGCCTCTTACACTTTTTAATCAGAATCTGTATCTGGCTTCACTGGGCTACTGACGTGTAATCCCCAAAAGAAGGTAATGAAGACTGTACGCATTCCGTTAAGGGGGCAGGCAAGATCCGGCTTCTCCAGCTTTCACTCAAGTTTTAATTTATTGGGGGTTCTCTACTTCCAGCAACAGGGAGACCTCCAGGCCACTGCGTAGGATGTATGTCAAGTTGGTAGATGATAGTTCGAAGAAGATACGAATAAATAAGGCAGGACCCTCTCCTTCCTTGCTTCTGCCTAAAGCGACAACTGCTAGCTCACGAGTATAGGCTGTTCAAGACCGCGAGAGTACAACGTTGCCCCGTCCGGCGCTGGGCTGCACAGGCAATACTGCACTAGTGAGCCCACTGTGGAAAAGCAGCCAGCCGTTGATTATTCACTTGAAAGAAAAATAGTAGGGAGAAAATCAAGATAAATCTACCTATAGCCAGCTGCGCAGGGAGCTTCGTGCATCTGTCATTCTTGCACGTGAGAAGGCCCTCCTCGATTTCGCTTAGAACTTGTCGGCAGATGAATAAACAGTCGTAGCAATCCGCGCTTGAGTGAGCTGCTGGTCTCGCAGTGGCGCTGACCGGCAACATCTTTAACGGGTTTGTTAAGGCACATTATCATGTTATCATGAAGTAGGTGCTGTGCTTGCTCGTAGTGATCGCGTCATCAGTGGCACCCTCTATGTCTGGCGTGAATGTGTGTGCGAGGCCACCAAGGTCTGCTTATAAGACGACGGCGACAGTCGACGTTCGGCGTCATGGTGTAAGCCGTATAAAATTTATTGATTATTTATCAAGTTCATTATTCTCTCTTGTAACACACGGAGGCAAGAACTAATCTCATTGATAGCCTAAGCCCGGAAGTGCATGCGCTTCATTAAAAAATTATCATTGGTACATTGCAAATCAACTCTTGAAGCAACTACGTGATGGCATATTATCCATGTTTTTCCAATGAAATTCGCTTACTCTGGAAAGAAAAGGGGCGTAGTTTATTTCGTAGGTTTTGCACGACGCCGTATTCCACACCATATTAGCACTAATGTACAACAGAAAATAAACTGTACGATTTTATATGGTATAGAGTTTTTCATGTCTGAGCCAGCACATGTATACTGCTCAACCTTCGTCATCGTCATGACCACATCCAAAAAAGTTTTCCCGTGCATTCAGCACAAACGTTATATATACATATATATATATATATATATATATATATATATATATATATATATATATATATATATAATGGCTGTGTTGGCTTCAAGTGGAGGATGGATGCATTCTGGCGTTTTGCGGCCAAAACCACGATTTGAATATGAGGCATGCCGTAGCGGGGTCTACAGATTAATTTTGATTTTCAGGGGAAGTTTGACGTGGCCAAAGTGCACGGGGTCCGGTATTTTTGCATTTCTCCCCCATTGAAATTCGGGCGCCGTGGCCGGGATTTAAACCCGCGACCTCGTGCGTAGCAACACAACAGCACAGCGGCTAAGCCACGAAGGCGGGCAATCAAGTGGAGCTCATTGCTTATCGTCCTCACAACGACGAATATACCTATATTGTAAGGAAGATGAGGAACGTGCGCGCAGTCAGCAGCATCGGCAGCATCAAGCGCGCAGCAGAGGCTCGAGCTCGGGGACTGTGCTCGGTGCATCGTAGAACCGGCGGTCGCTACTAACCCCAATAAATCTACTTTATAAGTGGTGGACCGTGCCGGGTAACGTTCCACTCTACCATCCTGGAACTCCGTTCTCGGACGCTACCCTCTGCCATGCCGGACGCCGACCAGCAGACTCTTCCATCGCCACCCGTCCCTTGCGCTGGCACCGTTCGCCAGCGGGAGCCTCCCATCTTCAGCGGAACCGCCGACAACGACGTTGAAGAGTGGCTGTCGTCCTACGAACGGGTGAGCGTTCACAACAAATGGAATGACTCGGACAAGCTGGCTTACGTGTCATTCCACCTCGCGGGCGTGGCCAGTCTCTGGTTCAGAAATCATGAAAGGGATATCCGAACGTGGTCGGCGCTCAAGACGTCGATTACAGAAGTATTTGACCGACCCGCCGTCAGGAAACTCCGAGCCGAGCAGCGTTTGCGTACACGCGCACAGGACACGGGTGAGACATTCACCAGCTATATAGAAGACGTTCTCGATTTGTGCAGGCGCGTGAACGCTGCCATGACGGAAGCGGAAAAGATCAAGCACGTCATGAAGAAAATCAACGATGACGTGTTCCAAATGCTTCTGGCCAAGGACCCGCGCACTGTTGGCGACGTCATCAGCTTGTGCCAGAGCTATGATGAATTGCGTAAGCAGCGAGCTCTGACAAGGCGACACCCCACACCAAATGCGGCATCACTCTGCAGCCTTACCACCGGCCAAGAACAAGCCTCCCTGATAACGCAAATCAAGGATTTCGTCCGCGAAGAAGTCGCACGACAGCTATCTCTGGTGTCCGTCACTCAGGAGTCTGCCAGCACTTTGCCGTCTCATATCCGTAACGTGATCCATGAAGAGGTCGCGGAAGCGCTGCCGGCTGTTCACCAGCAGGATGTCGTGGCTACACCAGTCACTTATGTTACGGTTGCTGCAATGGCCCCTCGCACTGTGCTCGTGCGTCGCTTACAGCAGCCTGTGCACCGCCCTACACCTCCCGTCCCCTGGACTACCACTGCCGTCGCTAAACCGTGGCGTACGCCGGACAATCGCCCTATATGCTTCGCATGTAGGTGTCCCGGTCATGTCGCAAGGTTCTGCCGCTGCCGCTCGTAGGCGTTCGATGACGATCGCCGAGCGCCCTATGTGCCGCCTGATTCAAATGCGCCTTACGGGCCTTTCGACCCATCACCAGCTCGCTCCCAAACTGATCGCCGTCCTCGCTTCGAACGCCTCCGGTCACCCTCCCCACGTCGTGGATCGCTTTCCCCTATGCGTCGACGACCCGTCCCTAACGAAGACGGAAACTAGACGACGCAGTTCCTGAGGCAAGAACTGCGCAAGTGTCGACATGCCGAAGTCCTCCTCCTTTACCTGCCAATGTCATTGATGTGCTTATCGAAGATGACGCTACAGTCGCCTTAGTCAATACCGGTGCCACTGTTTCAGTTATGGATGCCAGGTTTTGCCGTTCGCTTCGTAAAGTGACGACGTCTCTGTCTGGATTGTCGCTCCGAACGGCGAGTGCTCAACCCCTTCACCCTACCGCTGCTTGTACTGCCCGTGTGATCATACAGGACGTTTTGTACACGACTGAATTCATAGTTCTTTCATCGTGCTCCCACGCCGTTATTCTAGGATGGGATTTTCTGTCACGCCACAATGCCATAATCAATTGCGCTCAAGCTGAGATTGAACTTTTCCACCTTGGTGACCTGGCCTCGGTCGATGCTCATCCTGCCGCTAAAATTGTCGTGAAAGAAGACACCTGTATCCCTCCGTGCTCGTCAGCATTCGTACCAGTCTTCTGTAGTACCATATCCGATGGGACGGTCTTCTTCATGCCCTCTCATCACTTTGTTACCCGAAAAGCGCTTCCTTTGCCCTTTGCAGCTCTTGACCTTGCGGTGTGAGCACGATGCCCATTTACAATCATCTTTCATCGCCGCTATCACTGCTCCGCCACGATTGCCTTGGTTACGTCGAGTCGTTTGATTCAACACGAATTGTCTCCGTCCTCGACGAAGTGTCTTCTACTGCCGGCCATGAACTGAGTGCCCTCTCCGTACCAGACTCAACATCGGCGGGTGTGTTCAGCCCATTCATCGCCGAAGATCTGACGCCTTCGCAGCGATCTCAACTTGTCGCAATCCTTCAGCCCTTCCGCCTTTCTTTCGACGTTGCGCAAACCTCTCTTGGCCGTACATCCACAATCAAGCATTACATCGACACTGGCACTCACTCACCCCTGCTACAAAGACCATATCGCGTGTCCGCAACGGAACGTCGCGTCATTGCAGACCAGGTAGATGACATGCTCCGTCGAGGCGTCATTCAACCTTCCCAAAGCCCATGGGCCTCTCCCGTGGTCCTCGTCACAAAGAAAGACGGTTCCATCCGCTTCTGTGTTGACTTTCGGAGGTTGAACAAGATCACGCTGAAGGACGTCTACCCATTACCGCGCATCGATGATGCTCTGGACTGTTTGCAGGCAGCTGGGTTCTTTTCTTCGCTGGATTTGCGGTCAGGCTACTGGCAGGTTCCGATGGCAGAGGCCGATCGCCCGAAAACTGCCTTTGTTACACCAGACGGCTTGTATGAATTCACCGTCATGCCTTTCGGACTTTGCAACGCACCTCCTACGTTCGAGAGAATGATGGATAATGTTCTGCGTGGCCTCAAATGGAAAATATGTCTTTGCTATCTTGACGACATTGTGGTGTTCGCCCCTCATTTCGCAACACACCTGCTCCGCCTCCAGCACGTACTCACTTGCTTGACCAACGCCGGGTTGCAACTTAACTTGAAGAAGTGTAGATTTGCTGTTCGTCAGCTGACAATTTTAGGCCATGTCGTGTCAAAGGAGGGCATTCGCCCGGATCCCGAGAAGCTACGTGCTGTTACTGCGTTCCCAAAACCTACTACTATGAAAGAGCTACGCAGTTTTATCGGCCTCTGCTCTTACTTCCGGCGACTCGTTCGAATCTTTGCGTCAATTATATCGCCTCTCACGCAGCTCCTTGGTGGCGCTAGAGATCTCTCATCATGGTCTCCAGAGTGTGACGACGCCTTCACAACCTTGCGCCGTCTTCTCACGACGCCACCCATTCTTCGCCATTTTGACCCACAAGCGCCAACCGAAATCCATACCGATGCAAGTGGTGTAGGCCTTGGCGCTGTGTTGGCACAGCGTCAACCTGGCCACCCAGAATACGTCGTCGCATACGCGAGTCGCATGTTAACCAAGGCGGAGACCAATTACAGCGTTACAGAAAAGGAGTGTTTGGCCATTGTGTGGGCGCTTGGCAAGTTTCGCCCATATTTATTCGGCCGATCTTTTGACGTAGTGACCGACCACCACGCACTATGTTGGCTGTCGACGCTCAAAGATCCATCGGGCCGCCTTGCCCGCTGAGCATTGGGAATCCAAGAATACGACATCCGCGTGGTTTACCGTTCCGGGCGAAAGCACTCCGACGCTGACGCGCTATACCGATCACCGCTTCCCCCGAAGGCCAGTCACGACTCCCCCTGCGAGTGCACATTATCCTCTCTGGACGTTGACACTATCGCTGCTGCACAGCGTAATGATCCCTGGACTGCATCTCTGCTCGACCTTCTCTCGGATACGTCGAAAGTTCCAGCGTCACGTACGCTTCGGCGCCAAGTGCCTTATTTTGCGATTCGTGACCAGCTACTGTATCAACGCAACTATGCCCCAGAGGGACGCACGTGGTTACTCGTCATTCCGAGAATCTTGCGAGCAGAGCTCTGCTCCTCGTTCTACGTCGACCCTCAGTGTGGCCATGCGGGAGTCTTCAAGACCTACGAAAGACTTCGACACCGCTATTACTGGCGGGTAATGTATAATTTCGTTCGAAAGTTCGTCCGCTCTTGTCATGAGTGCCAACGCCGGAAAGTGCCACCGCACAATACCGCCGGTGAACTCCAGCCTTTACAATGCCCATCCCGACCCTTTGATCGCGTGGGCATAGATCTTTACGGGCCGCTTCCGTTGGCTCCTGCCGGCAACAGGTGGATAATCGTTGCGGTCGACCACTTAACCCGTTATTCGGAGACTGCTGCTCTACCAAATGCTACAGCGCAGGAGGTCGCCAATTTCCTACTTCGTCGTTTTCTCCTTCGTCATGGAGGTCCACGTGAACTTTTAAGCGATCGAGGCCGCGCCTTCTTATCTGAAGTCATCGAAAAACTGCTAGCTGAATGCGCTATTGTTCATCGTAAATGCACTGCTTATCCTCCACAGACTAACGGTGCCACGGAACGCTTTAATCAAACTCTTAGTGACATGCTCGCCATGTATGTCTCACCTGATCACTCTAATTGGGACCTAGTTCTTCCGGTTGTCACCTACGCCTACAACACCGCGACTCAGGCCACTACCGGATTCTCACCCTTTTACCTTCTTTACGGCCGTCATCCTTCGCACACCATCGACACCATTCTGCCCTACCGGCCGACCCATCTGAATGCCTGCCGATCTCGGAAGCTGCCAGACAAGCAGAGGAATGTCGCCAGCTTGCCCGCCGATTCACTTCGGACGACCAGAACCGCCGAAAAGCCGTTCACGATGCCCAGAACTCGACTACCACTTTTCTCCCGGGCGCTCTCGTCTGGTTGTTAGTGCCACACCGCACGCCTGGGCTCGCTTCAAAACTCCTTCCGAAGTACGACGGTCCATACCGCGTTCTCGAGAGAACATCTCCCGTTAATTATCTGGTTGAGCCGCTAACGCCGCCGTCCGACATGCGACGTCGTAACAGCGAAGTCGTTCACGTTCAGTGTCTCAGGCCGTGTCACAATTCTACCATCCTTCCAGAAAACTAAGTCGCCAGGATGGCTCCTCTATTTCCTCGGGGCCATTGTAAGGAAGGTGAGGAACGTGCGCGCAGTCAGCAGCATCGGCAGCATCAAGCGCGCAGCAGAGGCTCGAGCTCGGGGACTGTGCTCGGTGCATCGTAGAACCGGCGGTCGCTACTAACCCCATAATAATATTTGGGGTTTTACGTGCCAAAACCACTTTCTGATTATGAGGCACGCCGTAGTGGAGGACTCCGGAAATTTTGACCACCTGGGGTTCTTTAACGTGCACCTAAATCTAAGCACACGGGTGTTTTCGCATTTCGCCCCCATCGAAATGCGGCCGCCGTGGCCGGGATTCGATCCCGCGACCTCGTGCTCAGCAGCCCAACACCATAGCCACTGAGCAACCACGGCGGGTACTACTAACCCCAATAAACCTCCTTTATAATATATATGTATATATATATATATCCCTGGCTTACGATAATATAGTGATTGTACTGTCAATTATGTGCCGTTGTTAAAATACGGCTGTAGAGAGACGAGGAAGCGCTAATATGCACGGGTCACGTCATGAAACTTTGCGCCGCGCTTCACCCCAAAAGAGGAACATCGTTCCTTTTCTTTCGCACATATTGTAGAAGGCACGATTATGAAGCATCTGAGCCTATATGCAGTAAATTAAGAGAACGGCGAGATAGAGAAAGAGAGAGAGCGTCATTATGATTATTGGGGCAGTTTTCCTGGTGGCATGCCTAGTGTGTCTCTCCGGTTAATTATGATGAAAAAGGAAACGATATGCGCAGTGCACTTCTGTATAAACAAAACAAACCACAACATTCAACAAACTAAAGTAAATCTAATCGACAACAGTATGTTTTAGATCAGACGTGTTGCTAGTCACATGCCAGTAAGGTACGCCATCGAGGCTGTGAAACTTCGAGAAAAAAATCAAGCTCTTCGATTGAAGCTTTCCTTTTATATAAAAGCTGCCCCAAGTATCACAAGTTTACGCAGAGAGCCCAGCGGGGCCTTTTCTATTTCTTCACACTGGTGGTTTGCTGGACTTATGACGCACTTCTGGAGGTTCTATAGCATGTTTTTCTGCAGTGGTTTGAACATGGAAGCCTTTAAGCGAGAGCCATTTTTCGAATTACTGCTGTGCTTCTGTCTTTCTTTTGCTGAAAAAGTAGTACTGCGTTATCGCGTGTTTTGCTCTTGACAAGGTGGTGGCTGCAGTTTGCGAGTACCATGTCGAGTGCTACCACGAACTTCATGACATAAAAAGATGGGAGTATAGACGTTTTCATTACCACGAATCGGGTTTGCAACATGAGAGAGTGGGAAACGCATACAAATAATAATCTGGCTGATCAACTTGCGAAACCTCAGCGGCACCTATACAATGGAATTAGGTAGCACCGCATTTTATTGCGCATTGTAAGTTTTTGCGACTGTTCAATATAACAATGCGACACCGCTTCTCTCACAGAGAAGTACCAAAGTTTTCAAGTTCACAGGTACAGATTAGAACTCGACGTAGTAGTTCTGCGGAAACCCGCAAGGTGGAGAGAAGTAATGAATAAAGGGAAAATCGGACATCCACCCGTTCGTAGCATTTGCTACAAAGGAAACCCATACGGGTTTCTCGAAAGAAAAGCCTCAGAGTTGAAGAAAAATTCGTCCTGGTCCGGGACTCCTTTGCAGCAATTGCTACGAACGGGTGGATGTCCGATTTTTCCCTTTATTCAGATTAGAACTCGAATGCTTAATGAAACTCCATGCATGGTATACCTTGGGTAGCCGACTGAGCGTTGTAAAATAAGACCTAGCAAATAAAATGTATACAGAAGTACACCAAATACAAATGTAAACAATGTATACAAAAGAGAAATAAACAAATGTATACAAAAGAAAAAAGGAAATGATGGAGCCTCTGTAAATTGAAGCTCTTCACAATTAAAGAACAAAACTTTTTTTTGTTGTGCATCCAATACTGTTCTCGCCATCTCTTGAGTACACAATGGTCCAAGAATAGTTCCCGAGCAACTGACCGCTGCGGTCAGTTGCTTTGCAATAGTGAATACTTAGCAATACTAGGATCAGCCGTGGGTCGTCCGGACGGCCGCGGATGGCCGCGGACGGCCGCAGACGCCCCTTTACTAGAAGTATTGGCCGCAGTTTAAGGGAGAGGGCGAGAGGGGCTGTCTCCCGCCCCTCTGGATGCTGTGACCCGACCAAGGGCTCAATAGAAGTTCTCTATCTCTTCATTGAATCGACAAGGCACTAAAGTTATATCTGACACTTCACGCTGATTGAGCTCCTATCAGGGGTACACTGGATCTTTCTGCTGACTCGATATTGCCCGACCGGTTGTCAGAAATATTGCACATGCAACGGAAGGCGTATAAGACCAAGTTGAAAGAATCTGCTCATATATTTATGAATGGCAATGCTAATTTAGTATCTGAAGCACCTTGTCTCGGACGTAAATTGCTAGGTGCTGGTCCTCCGACCCTAGAACTTGCCGCAAAACATGACGCGATTGAGTTGTGGCGACATAAGGTATAAGGCTAAAACCACGCTGGAGCGCTGAAAAAAGAGGAAAGTGATAAACAGAAAAAGCAGCGACGTTAGCCAGGTGCCGTGGACTGCGGAAGGGAAAAAGGGAAAGGGAATAAATAAATAATAGATTGAGATAAGAAACGGTTACTGCACGCACGCGTTCACAGGCTGGAGCTTTCATCCCTCAGTCTGTCACAAGCAGTTGTTCCGCTGTTGAATCTCTAGAAGCACAGCAAAGAGGAGCAGCAAAGAGGACAAAGGAACTTTTTAAGGAGATGAGCATTCTTTGGAACCCCACCCAGTTTTCGTTATGTCACTTGGTATGTCTGCCCCTACGCCATATTTGTCTAATTTTGACAACTCATGAACTAACTTGTGATTGTGTTTTTTTTTGTACGCATGAAAGTGATTCTATATAGTTGTGCAGTGTTTGTCCGCAACGCATTTTTAATCATGTACTCTATGCTTGTCTGCTTTGTTATTCTTGCCATATACTTTTGTGTAACGTGTTCCGTTTTGTTTACTATTTTCATTTTTCGCCCACGACTGCTTGCTCTTCCGATTGCAGTATGTATTAAAAAGTAAATAAAATAAATCTGTTTTTGTCTGTTTATCTGTTTATGCTAATAGTGCATTCCATCTCTTTTATCTCGTGCAATAATAAACCAATTTGAAAAATTATTTCGGTAAAACGATCCCTAGATGGTGTTTTACAACTTACAATGCACAAACGTAATTCGCAATGGAGCCCGGTAAGGGGCCCTTTAAGGCTAAGGAGGTGTTTAACGGATCATCGTCCTTTACTGTCGTTGTACAGCATGACGTTCCTGTTAAGGCGAACGTAAAGAGCAGTATAGAGCATGTGTGAATGGTTTCTGGTGGCAAGTGAGGGAATGCTCGGCTTTTCATCAGTTGACCTTGAGCAGGTAGCGCTGGCACCATTTATACACCGCTGGGAAACGCATTGATGTGCCATCAAAGTGATCACCACAAATCGGCATGTTCTCTTGAACAGGGGAAACACCTTAGATATTGCTCTCAGTCGGCGCTGGGCATATTTTTGCCAGCTTCGGGCGAATCATAAGATCATGGATCCAAATTCAACTGCTTGTCTTATAGCTTATAGCTGTACGAATAGCTTATGTTGAATCTTATGATAGCAAAGCCAAGTTGAAGAATGTCCGGCGAGTGGATCCATTTCATTATTGGCTCCAGTATGCTCGCTGTAATAAGAAAGGAAGCTTCTCGTAAAAAATAAGCAATATATGTTGTAATAAAATAAATCTCAAAGGAGAAAATAACAATACATTCCTGACGCCATGGACGTGCTAACGCTCACTGAAGACATCCTCCAATCAGCCTGCCGGCCCCTTCACGTCCTCGTCAGATTTTCTGAAAGGCGGTTGTAGGAAGCTCGAGGGGCCATGTGTGCTGATACAGCACCTGCCGCCCTCGTTTGACACGTGCGAACACTGTGATAGGTTCCAGCAAGTGTCACCAGTTGAACTTATTTCGTTTCAGGGACTCAATACCGACTCAAGTTTTTTTTTCAGCCTACGTTCGAATCCGTCAACGGCGCTGAAGGAATCAAGGTGATTAAAAAATGGACGGTAAGAATGTCGCTTTCCTGAATCGTCTTTTTGTAATACCAAAACGGATCGGAAGCTATTTGTTAGTAGGAATGGTAGATGACATTGCGGTATTTTTGAAATGTTGCCACGAGAACATTCCAAAATGGGTCCGCACCCTTGCACCCAACCCCATCTGATAGCACTTTTCATTCACTGTGCCTGTCATTTGTGATTCAGTGGACATTGCTCTATACACGCTGAGAACAAAGTCATTGATTTGTTTTCAGACCGCGGCGAAATACAGAAATGCTCCTGTGCCGTGCTGTGAGTAGACGCTAAGGAACCTCGCGTGATCAAAATTCGGTTCTCTCATATACGGTGTTCCTCGCAATCGTCTGTGCATTTTCAGGACGCTGAAGAGTACAGCTCTTTATTCTGATCAATATAATATTCCCTGAAAACATCGAGTCCTTCGCTATATATATCTGATTTGCACCTTTTAATTTCTGATGAAATTCTTAATTTCTGAGCTATGCAGTAATAAATGCAATGCACCAGCTGCTATTAAAAGGAGTTACTCAGTGTGCTTCTTTGATACGAAGTAAAAAAAAAATTATCTTGAACATTTTGTTTTCACTTCCTTTTATGGGTGACATTTGAGCTTTCTTGACATGAAAACTGTTTACAGCGCAAACACATGCAACCACAAAGTATAAGGGACAGGACACAAGCGCTGACTGTCAACTAACTTTTATTAACGGAAGACGGGTGCCTTATATAAGGGGAAAGGCAGAAGTGAAGGGGGAAGGGAGTGATACAATCGGGGAAAATGACGATGCGCATCGATGAACGAACGTGCCAGCATTCAACGCATTCAGACGCGAAGAAACAAGAAAACGAAAAAAACGAAAAAAGTATACAAACACTAACAAAAGGCGAGGGATACTAAGATACAATGAAATCAGTAAGCAGCCGCTTCCAAAAAAATTAAGCTCTGCCGCAAAAAGCGATACAGAAGGGGTGCTTACGCACTTGCTGCCATATTTGTGTATGTAGAACGCTTCCAAACTGACGCGCGCCGTCGCGTCGGCACTTTTGCCGAGAATCTTTGTCTCTCCCAAACGAGCCTCGCATCCTGTGCATCCAATTACATGCGCGACCAAATGTGCGTACTTGTCCTTTAAGTTGCTTAAATTTCGGGCATGTTCCCCCAAGCGTTCATTAACATCGTCATTTTCCCCGATTGTATCACTCCCTTCCCCCTTCACTTCTGCCTTTCCCCTTATATAAGGCACCCGTCTTCCGTTAATAAAAGTTAGTTGACAGTCAGCGCTTGTGTCCTGTCCCTTATACTTTGTGGTTGCATGTGTTTGCGCTGTAAACAGTTTTCATGTCAAGTATGCACCAACTCGCCCAGAAAGAAGTTTTAATTTGAGCTTTCTATTCATGTCACTTGGCCTTTTACACAATCAATTCATTGACATATTCCTAAAGAAACTGCAGTAGATAGAATGCGAATATGGTACTGAAAGAATTTATGGGGCATCATAAAAATTATAGCTAACAATGACAGAGGGCGTTTCAGATGAGGCGCGTCCTCGAAATGATCGTAAACAGGGTGTGCCAAATGTATGAGTGCTTTCATACCGCACACTATAAATACAATCACAGTTGCATTAAATGCGCGTATTAAGCAGACGACGACTTAATGAAATGTATGATATACATCTTTTCAATTACTTAATTTAAAGGATTATACAACTTTAGAACTGTGAGCGATTCAGTGTAATCGAGCATGGAATTTCGCCGGAGCCAGGGTTTCGACAAGAGAACGTGTATTCGTTGGGGCAACAACTGCTTTCCTCAGCAGCGTTTATGTACGCGTAGCTCGCTGTCCCACCCGCAATGGGTCAGGAGGTGTAGAATGCACTGGTGCACAAATTAACGCAAGGGAAGTCAGTGTGTTAGAAAAAAAAAGGTTGGAAAAAGGGAGGGGTATTTGCTGCTGTACAGAGGAAACGGGTCGGTGTAGTTCAGTAGATTCTTCGAAGAAACCAAGGTGGAAAAAAAAAAGAAACTCAGTGCCCTTCTACTCTGTGGAAAAGCATGACCAGCGAAGCTCTGTATGTGGGGCACTTGATGGCCCACTGGACTTTCGCCGTGGGTCGGGCCGGTATTGCACTATCTTCGGGATCGGCCCACGTATGGCGCGTGCTTAAGAGGAAGCTTTAGCTCGGCTGCTCCTATCTAAATGCATGTAAAAGGTGAATCCGTTTTCCTCCGCAACCACTGCACCAAATTTGTCGAGGTCTGTTGCATTTGGAAGAATAACTTAAAATGTAGTGACTGTTTGTTTCGAATTTTCGTTCTGCGTCGTAAGCTTTTAATAAAAGATTTGTACAAAAAAATTTGAGAGAACGAAACAACCGAGGTTAAAATTCTGTAACTCAGCAATGGAAAATGATATGGCAAATCTGTGAATTGCAGCTAATAGCACTTCTAAATCGGACAAAATTGATGCTTAGCGGATGAATCCCTAAATATCCCGTATTATGGAAATAAAGATTTTGCAGAACCCTGGCACATAACATAACGAATTTACGTCAGATACCAATTGACATATCAATTTTGTCAGCTTTGATTTACCTAATAGACGCCGTTTACACAACCATGATATCGATTCTTGATGCAGAGCTATTATTATGTAAACTTCGTGCGTCTATGTTTTTGTACTTTCAAGTTTGTGAAATTCCTTTTCTAACAAAATTGAGGCACTAAATGAAGATTCCGCTACAAACAATCATTGTAATTAACTTTCTCTCTCAAATTCAACAAATGTTATTAACTTTCGTCCAGGGGTTATCTCACAAAAGCGTTTCTGCATCTTACATGTATTTGAATAGGCGGCGTCGGAGTTGGGCTGGAGCTAAAACTTCCTCTTAACGCCTGCGTCACATCCACCGCGGGTCGGCCGGGCATTGCATTATCTTCGGGATTTTTTCTACACGCGGACACGATAGCTGGGAAAGTATCCCTTAACAGTTTCGCTGTAAAATATGGAAACGGGGCCAACATGGCAAGCATGCGTCTTCAGTACGGCAGGGTTAGTCTTCCAGAAAAAACACACTAAGAAGATATAGTATTTGAAAGCTGTCTTAACCAGTAGTGAAAAAAAGAGAAAAAAAAAACGGAACTCGCAGAGTTGTATGAAAATATGCTGGGTTACGAGTAAAAGTGCGAATGATAAGTTGTCAAAAGCTGAGCGTGAGACAAGAGAGATTGACCAAGTAATAAATGATGAAGCCAAAGCAAATAAAGTTAAACTAGGTAAGATAATATTGTAGTAAAGCATGACTCGTGGGAGAAAAAAAAGCCGTTCGGCAAGCACCGGCTAAAAATTTGCTGGTTAAGACGCTGCAATGAAAAGAAGGATTAACTTTCTTTCCAATATAACAAAGCAAAATATATTTCCGGCCTAGTACTCGGCGCACTCTCAATGAGAGGTCGTGGGAAATTATGCGGTAAGTTCTGTTCCAGCATACTTCGGTGCAGGAGTAAACCAAAGCATACGGAACAATGGTGACACCAGGACAACTTTTTCCACACGCATTTCCTACATACAATCTATGTCTTGCGAGGATACATTTGTTGTGTAACGTTCTGATATAAGGAACACTTTCACCATCCAATTTGTCACTTTAATGGCGGGCAGCCTGGTCTCAAGTCGAGATTTTTTAATGTTTTCGCAATTGGCAGTACCGACTTCCGAACCTTGGAAAGTTAGTGGCAACAAAGACGAAGCATGCCGCATACAGTTGTTCTGCGTGCACTTAAGCGGAAGCTATCTTAGAAATGCAGTTATCGCAGGGCAGATAATCTGTCATGCCCTTGCTGCATGAGTTGAGTAAACTCGCTGTTGCTCGCAGGTTTGCCTTCACAGCAGTGACGAGTTGCAGTTTGAAGACAATGATGTGACCAACGCCGTGATACACTGGATATTTGAAGTTCTGAGGGCGGACGCTTGAACAAACAGCATTCAGGGCTTCCAGCAGGATACGAGTGCGACCGATTCTAATGTCTCTTCCTGAGGGCCATTCCGCAAATGAGAACATGAAACGTGACCGAAATAAAGGGAAACGTTAAATTGAAATCAGAGTCATTAAGATCGCTATTGTAGGCTATATCATGTTAGCCACACACTTCATTACTGGCTCCTCCTTTATTTGGAAATTTGAGTGAATTGATCTTATGGTGACGTCATCTCAATGGCTCAGGCCCACTTCCAAAAAGATGCACCATCGGCTGCGCAGAATGCCCTCCACGCATTCGAAATGTTTAATAAACGTTCACGGCAACCTCGATTCAAGAGTAAACTTAAGGTTCAAGTCATTCAAACTCAACTGAATTTTATATAGTGCATATAGTGCGTTATTTTGTTACGGATCATATACATGCCTCAAAGCAAAAAACTGCAAGGGGAGGACGTCTGCTACTATTTATAAGCAGGAAAAGAAGTATCGTTACGGCAGAGGGCAAATTCTTAGTACGTGATAGAAATATGAGCGTAAATACATAATTCACGTTGAATCATGAGTTTGCCTGATAAAATAATTGTGTGAACTAACCATCCAGACATTTGGACACGAGCAAGGTCAACATGTGAAGGTTCTGATGATTTGAAGTGGTTGGTCAGATTGTCAGTATATATTTAACGACACATATTGTTCAGTCATTGTTATATCGCGAATCTGAATTTCCTGGCTTGAGGTAAAGCGCAAGAGAGCACGTAGAACAACAGAAGTGCTGGTGTTCTACGTGCTTTCTTGCGCTTTACCTCAGGTCATGCAGTACCAAATAGCTCAACAGTGTGTTCTTCTGAATTTACAGTTGAAAACTACTCTTTTTCTTTCGGCAAGTTAGTGAATATAACTGTTCTCGCAACTCGTCTGCAAATGTTAGGGCTTCCAATTGTTCTGGTATAGAACTAGTGGTCTTTTACCACGCCGAAAAGTCAGACACACATCAATAGAGGTCGAATGCAGCAATTCAAAACATCTTCGACGAGTGCTGGACAATCCCCTGGTGCCAGAAGAGCAGGATCAGGATAATCACGATCAGGTTGAGCAGCGTGATGAGCAGGAGCGTCAGTGAGTATCGCGAGAGGAAGATGTGCGAAATTCGCCTACGCCGGTCTTGTGGACGGCCCCTCGGAGATGCTCGATCACCTGAGTTTATGGCGAATGAAGTAAAGTGTTTTTCTTTCATCCGCTGCTTTGTCTCTGTCGGCTATACGTACAAGCCCTACTGTAATGAAGTTATGGTCTTCCCTGCTCACATTCATGAACAAACAATAATTACGACATAAGCGCGCACCAACCCTCTAATGGGCAAACATTGTTCCGCATCCTCGAAAATTAGAACCACTTGTTCATCCTAATCTATGTCCATGAAAGGTACATTTGTAGAAAAACAATCGAATATGTCTTTTGTACTGTCTCTACTACAAAATTATTTAAATGGTGATTGGTTTGCTGATAATCTATAACTATTATACCACTCCAGAATGTCAAAATCACTACTGATTATCATTAAAATTGCTATCTTAGAAACGTAGCATGTATGATACGTTGGTCATTACAGACTTAACACAGGTAAAATCAATAGCTGGCGGCTGCAACAATCAGTTGAGCTGAGGCGTTGATATTTTTTATTTGCTGAATAGAGCAAAGGATGTTCCAAATTTCCCTCTTTCGCGATGGCCGCAAGTATCGTTAGAGCTAAATGCTAGAGCTAGTATTATTAGTGCAGATACACAAATATCCGGAAATGTCAAAAAGCAGAGGCAGGGATATTCGCAATTTCGGGAAGGTTAGATTTTTCACCGTCCCGAGAACGTCACAAGACAGACAGACAGACAGACAGACAGACAGACAGACAGACAGACAGACAGACAGACAGACAGACAGACAGACAGACAGACAGACAGACATGACAGACAGACAGACAGACAGACAGACAGACAGACAGACAGACAGACAGACAGACAGACAGACAGACAGACAGACAGACAGACAGACAGACAGACAGACAGACAGACAGACAGACAGACAGACAGACAGACAGACAGCAGACAGACAGACAGACAGGCAGACAGACAGACAGACAGACAGACAGACAGACAGACAGACAGACAGACAGACAGACACACAGACAGACAGACACACAGACAGACCAGACAGACCAGACGGACGGACGGACGGACGGAGGGACGGGCGGGCGGGCGGACGGACGGACGGGCGGACGGACGGAGACTACAAAAATTTTCCCCGCAATTGCTGCCAATCAATGTGAAGAGAACTACATTATGATTGAAATAAGTTGGTATAATAGAAACCACGGCAAAGCACGAAACACATTTACTGTAATACGTGGGTTGAGTTACGATCAGACGTACGCCCGATAATAAAATGGCGCACAAACGAACTCGAACAAGAATAATAGCGCCAGTGAACAGCCTATTGGAATGAAAAGCTTTATAGCTTTATATTGGAAACTTCAGGTTCAGCGAACTTCACGCGGCAGAGTGCTTGTCACAATTATAAGCTTCGTGAACGCACACTCCCCGTAAACCGCACTACGAATATGGCGTTAGTGATAGCGCTTTCACAAAAGTGAGCACTGGGACAATAGTACTGAAAGAAAACAGAAAGAGAAGTGTAGGTATGGTGGCTGGTATACCTACATGGGCTGGTTTGGTTTCCATAATTTTTTTTTTTTTTGATACACAGGCCACTGGTGATGGCGCAGATTAAAGACATGAGGTGAGCTCACGTCCTCGTGTCTATTTTCTCTGTCACTGTTCAACGTTCGCCTTTCACACAATACAAAGGGCCGGGGGAGAAAGAAATGAAAAGAAAATCTACAAAATTACATTCGCGTTTAGAAAGCCACAACCGCGAATGTGGCAAATCGCCTTGCATGACATCATGGCCTCAAACACTGGTCATACCGGCAATAAGGCCCTTGCTTCGTAAAAAGCGTCTTTGAACGGGAACAGATCGAAACGCGCTTTAAAATATAAATGGAAGCCTTGAAGGCAATCGAGGTTTAACGGCGTCGACACAAAACGCGCACAATACAATTTTGTAGTACAGAAATACATCATGCGGCACCCATCGCTCACCGAGACATTTTCCACCATTTGCAAGAGAATTGAACGTTCGTTGAAACCTGAACAGATATGTGCGTATCTCACCTTCTGCTTCCATGAGAGGAGCCACGGAACGAAAAGAGGGGCTCGGAGCGTTCCGAAAACCGTCCCCTTGACTGTCGTGTGTGGATCCGGAATCAGCCACGCCATCTCCGACCTGGAGGGCTGCAGCGTCTACACTCACACTGGCCACCGAAGCCGCCTGTTGTGGGGCTGGGGACGAAGGCTGTTGGAAGCCCGCTTCAGTTCCCTCGCCGTCGAACGGCTCGACTTCGTCCAGTAGTGGAGCACGGTCCGTGTGCATCACCTTGAATTTGAGGCAGAGGGACCTGCCTGGTTGGACGTCAGTGTCGAAAGTCTTTCTTGGGCTCGAATCACGCACGAGGTTTCAAAAGAGCTCCGGAAAGGACCTTTATGGTTGCCGCCGGTGTTTTACTCGCTGTGGATGTAGCCCTTTTGACTATGTGGCACTCATTAGTGCATACCCACGAGATGGAATATCTTCATCTTCTTCCCAGCCTGAGTAGGCATGACCCATGCCCATGGCGGGAGATGGTGGTTGTTGCGGTTGTTCTTGCTGTTGCTCGAGGAGCCACATATACGTGTAACCTGGGGCGCTATAAGGTAAAGCTATTCCAAACTTTTCTATTCCAATTCTGCAATCAGCCCTCCTCGATTGGTCAATAACTTTTTTGGACCAGCCCAACTTCGCATGTCTGTCACGCGACGTCCCGAAAACCGCGCTAGCACCCCATCTGATATGACGTGTGCACACTGATTATGCGTGACTGGACCGAAGAAAAGAAAAATAATTATGTCTGATTCGATGCCTTTTCGCCATTAGCCCTCGGCTATTGGTCGAAAGTTTTCGGGCTGCACCCACATCGGCTGCATACCACACGACGTCACAAAACAGGGAGAACTCACCGCGTCAAAGTGACGTTTACGCGTTAAAGATGCATTAATATGCCGAACAAAACTGAATTTTCTTCTGAATAGTCGCGGCCTGCCCCGTTCCGAAAGGAATAAAAGACGGTTGCCGCCAATCACTCAGGCACTGGCTATTCCCACCTGCCGGATAGCTTCGGTTTATTTGCGTACAATAAAAGTTTTTGGGTGGCAGTTGTTAGAATTGTAGGACGATCTCACCGCTGGCATCCAGTTGTAACGTTTGTAGTCGGGCATGAACAATGTGGTAGCTGTCCCATGCCGTCATCCAACTCACCCACTCTGGGGACGTGGTTGTAGGGAGGACCTTGCTGTCGTCGATAACTAGGAGTACAGGATTTAATTACAATATTTACATTAAAAGAGGAGATACACTCATTTCGGCATTCTACTCTTTTGACGTACTTTTGTAAACATTTATATAGTAAGGCGTAAATCACAAAGTCAACACACAATCTTGGGGCCAAAAGATATTTCGAAAAAAAGCACATTTGGAAAGACAGCATAAGTTGGTGCAAGATCACCAATTTTCGAAAGGCGTAAGCCTACGTGGGGTCTGGGATTAAGTTTCTAAAGGTTCGAAGATAGTTGAGCACTCAAAACTACTCAAAACTAGCCAGACACCACGGCTAGGACAGCGATAATCATTATGGTTAAATATTCATTCCTATACGTGAGTGGGCACGGCTCCGTCGTAAGCACACTGTACTAACGCGAGAGTGCTATGGAGCCCGTGTCGCAGAAAATCCGGCATCGGCGTTGGACATCGCTTGGGGCTAAAATATTTCGAAACAAATTCCGAACCACGCATACCCAACCCCTTCTCTACCGCCAGAGTTGCTCACATCTTGTATATCATTCCTTACAAAGTTATTCCTCGGAATTTTGAGAACGACACCCGTGAACAAATGCAATAAAAGGAAACACCGACCGCTTAGATCCTCTATGTTAGCTCTTCTGAGAATGAAATATTAAACGTGCGAAATAATAACCGGAGATTGACCCACGCAAGAGGCCGCGTTTCTGCCAGAAAGCTCGCCTTCATGCATAGCATTCGCAGCCAGCGTTTCCCGGTAAATGTTATGGTTACATAAGCTGCACTTGCATGAAAAGCATAAAGCATGAAAAGCCGTACGGCATGTTCGAACGCTATGGCCTTCCACTGTTTAAGGCGAAGTATATGCGTCCTTCAATTTATCCGGCTTCTTACGCAGGTGCGTAGTTCTTATGGAAATTTGAAACCCAGATTTTTGCGCACTTCGGTCTCTTAAGTTAACTGCGTCAATTAGCACAGACAGTAACAGTAGGAAGAAGCACACGGATTCATACGTCCTTCTTTATTGGTGTCAGCTTTGGGACAATAGCAGGCGTTTATGGTAATCTTGTATATCACGACAGATGACAGACGCCGGCTGCTTTGAAATGGGTGATAAGAAGGGCTATGTTCTAAAAGATGGTGCTTAGGAAAAGGTTAAGTTCACGGTACGCTTGCCAACTACACTTGCCGCACACGAGTGCAAAACTTGGCTGAGATTTGGACGGCTGCGTACGCTATTCGCGAGATGTGTTTCCTCACAAAGCCCGAGGGGTGGTTTAAGGGTCTGTTTCAAGTGCTACATTTTGTCGACAGTAATTTCTGAGTTTAGCCGAGTGGTATTCAGCCTTACGGTGGCATCGCCTTTGGCATTCACTGGGAGGAAACCAAGTTCTTTAATAAAGAACTTACAGGCCAGGGTATGGATGCCGACGCCAACACGTAATACTGATACGCTAATTATACGCACTGCGTCGGGGGTAGGGAGTGCTAACTGCAAGACCAGTACTTAAACTAATGAACCATTCTTGGAGACGAGTAGCCAGCGACAAGAGTTACTTTAAGTCGGGGAGCAAGGCTATGCATCTGGACGTGTTCTTAAATTTTTCTTGGAAATCGTTGACGCATATTGCAAAAGGTATGTTTTCTGATATCATCAATAGTGCTATGGAGCTTGCAATGTTTATCCGCTCCGTATTGTGGTTATTAGGTCGGCAAGAAGACTCACCAATCATGTAACCTCTTGTTTTTGAGTTTTTCTGAGAATGACACAACTAAACCACTGTCTTGGTTAAGTTTCTCATCGCTTAGGCCAAGGTTCCTCACAAGTTAGTCCTGCAATACTGCAGCCTACTTTTCAAGCTTATTGCATTGCAGCAGCGACAATTATTCAGCATGCGGAACCCCACCAAGGAAAGACTGATCGGAGCGAATAGTTCACAAACTTGCGGCATGTGAAGAGAAAGAATCCATTCAGAAATAAAAACATTTATTTTGCTTACGAGTTGACATTGGCGTGGTAGGACGCCCGCCGCAAATTATTTCCTTTTTTTTTGTGGGGAATTCGCATTCTTGCGCATGGAAGCATATTATTGCGCTACGGGCTAACGAACTTCATGTGGTGGCATATTAGGTAAACAGAATAGGTAAACAACAGAATTATTATTTTCCACGCTTTGAGACACCTTAATGTGATCTTGAGCCTTGTAAATGCTAGTATAGAGTGGATATTGCGTATGCACGTCTAATTTATTTGCTTTCAGGCTTATCCCTTGTGTATCAGCGCATACCTACTTCCTCTCCCGGCATCTGCATTCATCGCTTATCTGTATGTATTCGAACTATGGCGATTAAGTGGGTCTAGTGCACGGTAGGATTTTAATGCATGATTTATTTTATTTAATGATGCATGACTGTTGTGGTGCCGAGGCCTTTTCCTTCCTTTCCGAAAACCTGTGCGTACAACAGGCTTTGGTCATTCAGCTTTTGTGCATTTTTGTTTCACTGTAGAACATACTTATAGCAAAGACCCATATAAAGCGCTCTCGTGGCGTCTTCCTTTTCATCGTTCTTCAGTTCTACTTGGACGCACTTCGGTGCCATGTTCAGTTATCTCGAGCCGCGCGTTATTGCGAATAAACCAGATGCTTCTGGTGGCAGGCCTAGTCGATCACTCAAGCATCTACCAAGCCTACGACACGCGTATTATATACAGCACCGGACTTACGCTATAGCATAAGGTTTCCTATAACCCTATGTCAATGCTGCACCCAGCCACAGCATTATGACTAAATGGTGAACGATATTGCGATGTGTGAATTTTATGCAGAGGATAAGTATGGCATATAGTGAACCTCTCGATTTTCATTGCCAAACCTATTTCTAAAGCCAATGGTGGCACACAGAAAATGCCGAGACTACATTTCTCCCGCATAATCTGCCGGTTTATGACTATGCCTCCAACAGTATTTCGTCTTAGAAAAAAAATCGACTTGCCATCCTGGCCCTGCGAAAGTGAATGTCTAGAAGAGTAGGATCTTGATGAGGGCAAGTTGGTTCATATTTAGAACTGAGGTTAAACAGCGCGAGATGGGTGTATAATATGTTTGTATAATATGGGTGTGCGACACCTGCTGATGGGTGTATAAAATGTTTTATTACGTTTAAGTAATGACAGTCAGAATTGATTCGTGGTCGCTGAGTTTGCTCGAGAGCCCTAACTCTGCGTGGCCTACTCATAGCAGTGCTGCAACTGGAGTATCAACGGGAGCTGCAATCGGGGTGGTTGAGCCAGCATGTCAATTATGGGAAGTACAAGGATTCGCCTAAGCTTCGTCCATCTGGCTTCAAACCGGCTTCGGGTCTTTGTAAACTCGAGATTTTCTACAGAGTACTATGTTATAAATAAATTAACGTTATTAAAAATGTTCTACGGCAGAATTCGAACACAGGACCTCTAGTAGAGAAGCCCGAAATTGAGGCCATTACGTCATGGACGCTTGAATCGAGAAGCGGCACAGAATGCCCTTATCAATTTCTCGCGGGCCCGTCATGAAATATGTGGTTCGGATGCTTGTTCTGTTCTTGTTTTTTCATGGAAACGAAAGCTGTTCTGTATGCTCTACGCGTCATTGCAAAGAATGTATACAACTTTCGCATCACTGTGCTGAGTGCTTGAAGACTGCTTCCCCTCCACCATGTTTTGGCCCGCTATTGCACTAGCTCCGCGGAGATCAGCCCACATTTTTGCCCACGGACGTGGGAAAAAAAATGCCGACCAAAGAGATGCTACCAGCTTCTTTGTAAAATCCAAGGAACGCCGGGACCTAGCCAGTCTCGCAGAATGGGGCCACATCGCAAACTGCAGACCTAGTGCCTACTTTAACTGTTTCTGCGGTCCTCACCAGCCCCAGCCTATGCGGTCACGTAGGCTTTTCACGAATAAAATAGCTGTAAAGTTTCTTCAGTATCACAGAACAACATTTTCCATCCTGAATTGCTTAGTCCAAGAAAAAAAAAGCCCACCTCCACATTCTCCCGACAGTGTCATCCAATAACCAGGGGATGGTTGGGCAGTGATTTCAGTCTGGCAGAGAATTCGGAGATGGATTTAGACAGGCAGAAGGCCTTCAAAGAATTGCTAAAGTGAGAGCGAAAATCACTATGACACGAAAGGTGAAGATGCAGCCTGGAGGAGCATCCATATATTTCTGTTATTCCATAGTGAGGGAAATGGAATTGCGCAAGTAAAAGAACTAGATAAATAATGATGATGAAATAATACTATGAGCATCAAATAATTCCTGTTGATTGCTGAACTTGCGCAGGATTTTCGACCAGCCCGCTTGCAAAAATAATTGGAAACACTGCGCATGCATTATGTGAGTACAGAAGTGTGTAGGAAGAAAGAACAATGCATGTGAAGGTTTCATGCTGCAATGAAACTGTAGCAAAATTGAACATCACTAGTGCTGCGAGAAGGTACAAAAGAGGCTCCGCTTCTCTGACCGTGGTAACAGTGATCTTTTTTGGATTTCAGACATGCAGTACACCAATATCTAGAACAATCTATATTAATGACGTTCTTAAAGCAGCATGATAAGAAAATGAGGAGTGAGGTCAGTTACTGAAGTTATATATTCTGATAATAAGGTAGTAGAATATGGGTTAAAGGCCTATGTGGTAACGAAACGACCTATAACGAATTAAATATATAGTTACATAAGTTAGGTGAGCAAGCAGCAACTATTATAAAGGAAAAAATAGAATGTGTGGTCGGCAGATTTTCACTTGGTATATTTACAGTACATATACACATAGAAAAAACCAACCAAGAACACTGGAACGGGTTAAACGTCTTTTTAGAATTTTTCAGTCTCTGTTGAGATTACGATGAGGAAAAGAAAAAACATGTAAAATAGCCCTCATCCATTATTATATTATAGAGTTCGTCGAATGTGTGATACTGGTGAAATACATTCTCGTACAAGGGTTGGCTGAACGAAAATACCTCTCCATAAAAACCAAACAGAAATAAACACAAACGCTAAGACAATACACCGCTATGCGCTGAGAAACGAATTGTAATAATTGCACTTCTCTTGGTCGTGTTCTAGTTCGTGAAATTTCGAGTACGGCACTTCAATTAGCCAGTGCGGTACGTGAGCTGCACATAAACAATATTTTTTTTTCTTTGCCTTAGCAACCCGGCTACTCAATAGGCTAGTCGCTCACTTCCCCTAAAGACGTCCGGGAACGTTTCACCTTCAGGGGCCCAGATTTAGAGCAGGGCGTTCCATCCATTGCAAATGACGTGCGATTCTCCATTTTCCCTTTAGGATGAGTGTACTCTACCAAACAGCGGAATACGCACTGTTCGAGGTCGGAATCCAGCTGTGAAAAAAAAATAAATAAATACATGTTTTACCTCCCCTACGTAACACAGTCTGGCATACGTTTTACTGGATAATAAAATTATGAGGTGAAGTGGCTAGGACTTATATTGCGCGAAGCAGAGTGCAAGTGGCTCATTAGAGCGACACAGTCACAGAATAAGCGACAGCGAAAGCGGAATAACTGAGGAAGATACAACTTCCAGTGGAATGTTGCAATTAGAGAGTTTTCAGGCATAGGACAAAACCTGTTAACGTAGTGTAGGGGAAACACATAACTGAGACAGCGCTTCGCCTTTTAGTGGCCTTGAATAGGCATATAATGATGGTCACAGCGTAAAATGAATGTGGGCTTACAAGCCTCTACTGTATTATCACTTTTTATACGTGTGTGTAAGAAATAGACGCTGTGGAAAGCATGTGCGCTAACGAGCGCCGTGATCCAGCTGGAAGCGTGGAGAAGGGGCGGTCAATGCGCACCGTGCCCTCTCGATCCGCCATGGCCTCCACGCGGCTCGGGGCTCAGTCGCAGTGCACGGGCAAGACGGCACCGCGAGCGCGTTTCCACGAGACCAGCGCGAAAGAGAGGAGGTATCAGTCTTTCTGCGAACCGGACGGCTCTCTGTCGAGCTCGTTTTGCAAGAACGTGAAACCAAAGGTGAGCCGCTTTGCAACTGTCTTTACGGAAGGACATCCCTCTTCCAAGTACATCATTGCTCCTATAGCCATAAATACTGTTCGACTCTACGGTGTCGTTTCTTTTAGTTTTTCCCTTATTCGTTCGCACTCTCCGTAGTCGCCATTTCTTGTGCCACGGATTGGCGACGCGTTACTGTGTGACTGAGTACGGCTAGAAAAGGAGCTGGTCATTCGCCTTACCCGCACCCACAGTGTCACCTTTAGATTCAGAAATCTCTTTTCGTATTTTCCAGGCCATTTGGCATGATAATTCACTAATAGCCTGAATTCTACTTTCTTATCTAGGAACCAATCTAATTTTATTGATTCTATTGGGATTCGCCTGAAGAGACACAATCTTAGTAATCCAGTTTAATAGGAAGAAGATCATCACTGTAGTCATTGACTGCTGAGCCAGTTAGAGTGAAAGAACGGTGAAGATGTAGCTCTAACAAGCAGCGTACAACAAAGGAGACACGAAGGCTCATGCTTGCGTCTACGTGTATTTTGTGTTGTGTTCCATGTTTCAGGCCTTCTTTTTCATCGTGGGAACCCAAACCCGTACGAAGCCAAACGAAATATCTGTCACGCACGACACAAGGTTTCGAGTGCATCATCATGAGACGGTAAGCATGGAGCTGTAATTTACACACACACACACACACACACACACACGCATATATATAAATATATATATATATATATATATATATATATATATATATATATATATATATATATATATATATATATATATATATATATAGAAACGAGGAGAAAGGGGATAACCGAGGGGCCCTATTTTTATTGGTGATATCTGAAGAAGCCAACAGAAACACTGACACCAAGGACAACATAGGGGAATTTACTCGTACTTAAGAAATGAATGAAAGAAACGATAAATTAATGGAAAGTGGTTTTTCATCCACTTTCATTGCAAATTATTTATCGCTTCCTTATTTCATTTATTAAGCACAAGTAATTTCCCCTACGTTGTCCTTGGTGTCAGTGTTTGTTGGCTTCTTATGACTATATATACATACATACATACATACATACATACATACATACATACATACATACATACATACATACATACATACATACATAGATACATACATACATGCATGCATACATACATACATACATACATACATACATACATACATACATACATACATACATACATACATACATACATACATACATACATAAAGGTTTCTGCTCCATGCTTATCGCCTCATGGTTATCTGAACCCTCTCGAATGCATCGCGCGAAACAGAGTCCGTCCTAATCATACAATGTTAGCGAAGCAGACAAAGAAAACTGTAGCTTTAAAACGATCGTACCTCTAGGTAAGTAGAGTTCGCGTATCTCAATTTTAGGTAGTATTCCTCGCAGAACGTGGGTCCATCCATGGTATCCCCTGGTAGATTTGCCGCCTTGTTCGGCAGAGAAATAACGTGGCATAATGTATTGTTTAATAGGCACTTTGAGTAACGCCACCTGGAAAATACAAGAATTATGCCTTTCTAAAGAGCGCAACGGGAAATGTGTCAAACTACCAGAAATATCTTCCCCTTGAGCCTCGTGCCTTTTGGTGACGTCCAAATTACTTGTCGACTCGACACGATTAGTCTGGGCGCAGGAACACGTCAGGCTTACGATCCAACAGAAGTTACAGCGCATAGTGTTTGTGCTAACGACAGATAAATAGATCGCATTTCAGAAATTTATGGTGCGATGCAAGTTTCGTGTCAGAAATTTATACATGTTTAAGAAAAAAAAGCATTTGTTACGTTTTGCGGCAAAGCCCTTTTTCGCTCTCAAGCAAGCTACCAATCTGGCTAGAGAACTATACCACATCGATGTGCTCTAAATTTATGTGCATCGCCATTGATTCCGTGTGCTCCAAAGTAATCAGTCTTCCCACTTACTCCCCTCCAGAATCTGACATTGTAGTAAAAATGCTAATGATATTTGCGATCCCTAGCCAGCAACATGCTATATAAAGTTATCATATCACACAAACAGGTCTTAATGCCGATCATATGCACTTTCAACAAGAGCGCAATGTGTTTTTTTTTCTTATATAAGATCCACTAACAAGCTCAAATATCAATTTACCCACGTCCTGGGCGCAGAAGAAAAAAAAAAACCTTTTCCAAACTTTTCAAGCATTACTGGACCTTTGTTAGTTATTTTTCGGCGTTTACATTGTGCATGTTGCGCAGCCGATAAAACAGTAATAATGTTTTTACATTTCTTTCCAAAATTTTTTTTTGTGTTTGCAAAGACGATTTCAACGATGAGATATAAACATCACGTCCCTTTTTTCCGCGCGTGGTGCATTTTTCCTCACTCTTCGCTGTGCAAAAAAAGAAGAAAATCAATTTTAGTTCCTGCGTTTCGCACGTAGAGATTTTTCCCCACGCAGTAAGAGTTTATACCTCAGCAAGAATTCAATACTTTGGTTGCACATAGTAGATCCATGACGCAGATTAGGCGGGTGCCTCATCGACTCTTTACTCTATGGATAACATGTCAAATGGGCAAGGAAGGACATGTCAAATGAATAAAGCAGCATTTGACGCAGCGCAGGCATTTTGTATTCTTTTCTGACTCATGAAGAAACACGATGGAGGAGCTGAGGACGATGGTGAGATGACGGACGGAGTTAAAGCCGTGCTGCATCCGGTCCCATATCCCATTCGCATGTGGCGCCCGAGTTTCCGTGGAATGTTTCTCATAAACTGTGTGGGAGATACGGGGGTTCTCCTCCCGTATCTCTTGGGACAAAGGAACAACACAGTAGTGCAAGCAATCACAAGGGTATTCATTGCACCTTTCATAGATCAATGCCAGCTAGCCGAGTTGCTATCCCCAAAACATGCCGATGGGCGCGCGACAAATCTAGAAGTCCGACTTACCGCGACCGCATTGCGAGCGAATATGTTCGCCCCATGCTGGATCCCAACGCCTGGTCGTTCGCGTGTACAGTCACGCCAACGGTGTCCAAGGCGGCCACGCGAGACGGTCTCGCAGAAGCATGGTCGGCGCGGCACGCGGGCGGCACGTCCGTCCCCCTTCCTTCCCGAACCCAAAGAGAGCAAGCGCCTTCCTTTCGGCGCCCAAGTAACCTCGCAGCGGCTAGTGTTCCTGTATATGCTCCCGCAGGGAGCAGAGTTGCGCATAGTTCCGCCGCCGTGATCCAGCTCTGCAGCGAAGCCACTCCTCGCGCGCGCAGGAGCCAAATGCCGCGCGGTGTTCCGCCTTTTTCTCTGGTGGTCGCGAGCTACAAGCGCTAATTGTTCGCAGGCACTTAGCAAAGGGCACTTGTTAATACAGGCTACGCTCGAACGAGTCATTCGTGCAGCCGGAGGGGGTGGGCTTCCAACCAACCGAAACTTTGTATGTACCTATGTAAACACGCATATACAAACACACACACGAACGTACAAATATGGGGTGGGATCGCCTTCGATTCCCCAAAATAATATACTCCCGTGGCTCGAACAGCTCCAAAGTTCGCTCGCAAACGCGCAGTACGTTGCCACAAACAGCGGTGCAATGATTTTCAGCATGCATATGAAGTTGTCTTATCATGGCCAGAAAGCAAGAAGTGTTTTAAAGAGTGTTTAAAACTTCACACACGTAAGGTGGACACTTAGCGCATTTTGGCTGCTGAAACCAGCCGATTAATGACCGTCGCCAAGAGAGCTATCATGCCTGCAGTTATGTCAGTGACCGTTAACAGAGCGCCATTTATCACTAACCATCGTTCACTACAGCTGCACGTTTTCGATACATGCGGTGCAGACACAGATTTAAGCGCATTTCAAATGTTGACATGTGCACATTTTAAGCAAAGCTTACTTTTATTTACTATTACTATTTAGTAGTACTTACTATTTAGTAGTGCTTACTATTTAGTAGCAGCAAATCTGCAAATAGAAAAAGATTCAAGATGCAAGAGCTTCTAGCTGCTCCTCTGAACGCACGATCGACGGTCCACTGATTGCAATGGCGATGGTACTGACGGAAACGACGAGTTCGCATGAGTCGGCGATGCGCCCGTAAAATTGGCTTCGCAGCGGCGCGAATCATTTGACGTCATTTTTCGCGCTCGGCCAATAGCGGTGCGAGCGGCGCCGGAAAAGGTATGCGCAACTCTGCTCCCTGCGGGAGCATATACAGGAACACTAGCAGCGGCGTGACGCTCGCGCCATCTCTCGCACCGCGCTTGTACCACTCCGACCGCCGCGGCCCACGCGGCGACGCCGCACGGAAACGGGGGCTATGCGGGAAAACAAGATATCAGGGGAGGCGCGACGGTCGCGCATCCCCACAACTGGTACGCCACTTTTGTCTCTTAACATCCATCGCAGTCAACGAAAGCGTGCTCAATCAAACTTTGTGCGCGGAACAGCTTTTGCTAATTCCTTCAACTTACATTTGATAGCAATATAAAGCGCGGCGTGTTAGCTGGCAGTCACGGGGTGTCTCTTTAAATTTCGCGCATTTCAAAGAAAAGCTGCAAGAAATTAAACAGGGCAGTTATCCTAGCATAGATGAAATAATCCGATGTTTCTGAGCAATCGCTACAACTTCTGCATTGAAGATCTTTCTCTAGATTTACTAATTAAAAAGTTTATTAAGCAATCTTTGTTAATCACCCAGATTGGCGGACTGGAAAAAAAAGGCAATGACGTGCTTCATATGGCTCAGAACAATACCTCGCCAATTCCCCACGCGTAGCATCTATTCCGCGGCCGCAAGGTCTTCCTCTGGCCACAATTTGACCATCTCACAGAGACGACCTATGTCGCTTGTACGACAATAACTTCCTCGACAGGCACTGTTTTATGCAGTGAATCCTCATCAAGTCATGCGCACTTGGTAACCTACACCTCCCATCAAGGAGTCAGTTTTATTTATTTTCTAGATCGTCGGTCACGGTTCCAGTGCGTAGCGCCTATGTCTTTTTAATACTCAACTCCTGGCCGTCCGGAGAGCTCACGACATCGGGAAAGCCTTTGGCCTACCGGTGCCTACGTAGGCGAAGCCACCGACTTAGCCTGAGGGCTTTTGCCCTCAGGCCCTAGTTTCTCTGGACCCAAATAATGTTCTTGCCATGCCATGCCATGCCTTGGCCCAATTTAGTCTAAATACCGTGTACAATGTGCACAAAGAAGCAGATTTGTTGGTCGAGCGTCAGGCACCGCGCGTGGCCTCTATCGTCGAGCGACGCGCTGACCATGCACCTCTCTTCTTCGCTACAACTTTGCCCCGAAGAAGCGAACGCCATCCTCGCGACTCAATGGGAGGACAGTACGATCGGGTCATAGTACGGCTTGAGCAGCTGTATATGCAGCGTCTCAAGTCCGCGACTACTTATGTCAGTGGACGGCGTGAGCACCTCGACGAGGTAATTGACAGGGGACGTCTGCTGCACGACGTGGTAGGGACCGTCGTGCTTGGCGATGAGTTTGGAGGAAAGAGCGGGAGTGGTCGAAGGTATCCAGAGGCAGACTAAAGAGTCCGGCTGATATGCCCTGGTGGGTCGCACGCCGTCGCGACATAACTTTTGCTGTCATTGGTTTTCGGTCGTGAAAGAGCGGGCGATCTGGCGGCATTCCCCAGTGTATCTTGAAGCTTCCTAAAGCGGCGTGCACTTGGATGGATCGGGTCGGTAAGGGAAAATCGGGTCGAGTGTACGGGAAGGTTCACGGCCATATAGGAGGAAGAATGGGGAAATCCAGTGGTTGCCTGTGAGGTGGTGTTGTAGGCTAAGATCACATATTGCAGAACGAGGTCCCAGTTGGGGTGGTTGGACGCAATGAAAAGGGATAGCATCTCACCTAAATTTTGCCTAAATCGCTCAGTCATGCCGTTAGTCTGCCGCTGATCGGCAGTAGTGGTGCGATGGGCAGCACGACATGCAGAAAGGAGCGAACGCGTTAACTACGTCAGAAAGGAAAACGCTCTTTGTCACTCAGAAGTTCCTGGGGCGCACCATGGCGAAATACGAAGTGTTGCAAGAGGAAGGACGCAACGTCGGGGTTGTGGTGGTTGACAGGGCAGCTGCTTGCGCATAACGCCTCAGGCGATCTACGGAAACAATGATCCAGCGATTTCCAGTAGGTGCGCATGAAAGGTAGCCCCAGAGGTCGATGTCGACGGTGTCGAAAAGTCGAGAGGGGCATGACATCGGCTGCAAGGGACCACAAGGAGGGTGAGCAGGAGACTTGCGTCGTTGGCATACTGAACTTCAGTGAATTTACTTCTGGAGAAAAGTGTACTTCCCATGCCAATAAAAGCACAAACATAGCGTGGAATAAATATTGAAGAGGACAGCGTGGGCGCATTGCGAGTCTGCATGGAAAGCTGAGCATACATCGGCGCAGAGGTGGCAAGGGGCGACGAATAAGCACTCGCGACCATTGTAAGCGTAGTTGTGAAAATAGGGCAGTGCATCCCGCATTGCAAAGTGGCAAGCTTGACGGCGGAGATCATGGAAAGGGTGAGTTGCCGATGAGTTAGAAAGACATTCCAAAATAGCAGCAATCCACGGATCTTTTCGCTGCTGCACAGCCATATGGACGAGTGCTGGCAAGGAAAATATTGAGCCGATGGCGCAAAATCATGTCGTATCACTTGATATGGGTGCGCGTGAGAGAGCGCCTGTGACGGTGGGCTTACGACAAGACAGATAGACAATGCGTAAGTCGAAGTCCTGTAACCGGAAGGCCCAGTGGACAAGACGGCCTGATGTAGAAAGGTCAATGTGGACAGCCAACATAGGGCGTGAAGGTGGGTAACGACATCAAAGGGATGGCCATACAGGTATGTTCTAAACTTTCCAAGGGCCCGAATGATAGCTAAGAACTCCTTTTCGGTACAGAATATTTCGATTGAGCCTTAGTTGTCGTCCTGCTTGCGTAGACTACTATGCAGTCACAGTATTCACTTTTGTGCTGAGGGCTGTGCGTTTCTACGCCACTGGCGTCCGTGTGGAATTCTGTGTGAGCTATGGGGTAGAAATGACACAACACGGACAGCATATCAGCCGATGGCGCAATGTTGTAAACGCGTCGTCGCAAGCTGGAGACGAGGTAGAAAGGCCAGTGTCGTCCCTCAGGAGTTGGGTCAACGAACAATGATAGTAGCGAAATTCATGAGGAAACGGCGAAAGCATAACAAAGCCCTTTGAAGCTTCGGAATGCCTCAAAGGACGTGGGTTTCGGGAAACTGATGACAGCGTGAAGTTTAGAAGCGTAGGGTAAAATGCCATCTTTATAAACCGCATGTCCGAGTTTTGTGAACTGCTTGCCTCCAAAGCCACATTTTCTCATATTAGGTTTGAGTCCTGCGTCGGTTAAGCCTTCCAAGACCTGCTCGAGACGACACGAATGAGTCGCGAAGTCAGGATAAAAGACGACCAGGTCATCAAGATTACATAGGCAAGCCTTTTATTTTAGGCCAAGGAAGAGAGTGTCCATCGTCCGTTCAAAAGTAGCAGGAGCATTGAAAAGGCCAAACGGCATAACGCTAAATTTATAAAGGGCATCGGCTGTTACGAAAGCTGTTTTGGGGTGATAGGCAGGAGCTATGGACACTTGCCAATAGCTGGAAGGTAAGTACAGTGAGGCAAAGTACTCCGCTCCTTGCAAAGAATAGTGTCGTCGATGCGCCGCAAACGATACACGTCTCTACGCGTTATGTTGTTAAGATGGTGGTAGTCCACGCAAAACCGAAAGGATCAATCTTATTTCTTTACAAGACTACATGGGCCACCAAGGGAATGTTATGAGGTTGAATAACTCCGCGCTGAAGCATATCGTGGATTTGGTTTAATAACACGGAGCTCCGTGGGTGATAAGCCATAAGAGAGAGCGCCTGTGACGGATCGTAACGTGCCGCTTGCGATGTGAGATGCGCTCTTCGAAGCGCCTATACGTGAGCCGTTTGTATAGCAGTTGCATATTATTGCACCAGGTGGCCCGCCACGTACAAGTTGCATAAGTAGCGGTAAAATGTAGACGAAGAAGTCTTGTGGAAGAACAGAAGATTGTGGAGATGTATAAATATAGATGTAATGAAAAACATATGTACGGCATGCTTCAATAATCCAAGCAGGCTCGGTGACCGTCACCATCCCGTTTGAAAGGGTATGCCATTAAATCATCACCATCATTAGTATCGTATCATGCCGTGTTAAAGCGATGTGACGTGTGCGCCGCCTGGCGTCGATACGCACAAACTTTGCATTGCAGTTCCGATATATTTCACCTGGCGTCGCGACATGTAGCAGCTGCACATAGCACTTACGTGCTGCATGCAGCAGGACCTGGTTACCACAAGTAGGCTAGGTGAATATTTTTCACCACCTTGTCTCGAAAGGGATGCCAATACACGATCATTATCATCATCAACAGCAACAGCTACGTAGGGTGCCACGGGTCAAGATGTGTGACGTGTGCGCCACATAGTGTCGATACCTGTGTTTACCCTACGGTAGACGATATGGCACCTCCTCGCATGATAAGCGAATCGTAAAGCTACGCTCGCGGCTGCAACAAGGCAACATCTGACTCCGCAGACTGCTGTGTAGAGAGCGGAACAAGCCGCAGCACAAGCCGTAGCTCGCCGTCGACGCTAGCCGGACACTTCAGATCGTTCCCGTGAAAACGACGCGAAGAGTCTTCACCGCGAAGACCCTGTAGTGCGTGGTGCTCAGAATAGAGCTACTATGGAGCTGCTCCTCCGGCCTACGCTGCGACTGTTCTACGTGTGCCGCCCAGGCCTCTTATTGCTCGAGTGGCCCCATGGTTATGCCTGCTTGACTTATTCTTGTTCTCAAGAAATATGTGAGCTAATCTAATCGCTGCCATCGTTTACCTGTCACTCATCCTTACGCATATAACTTCTGTTCGCTCGCTCGATGCATGCTCCGCAGGTTTCTGATCAATTATTTTGAAAACTTCGAGGTTTCCGCCTTTTAGTACTCACAGAACGCCTTCATCAGCGTAAACTTTTGGATTTCAACAGTGCAGGTGGCCTATCGTTCGACACCAGCAGGGTGCGCGTGCGTGCGTGCTAAATGTGCTTTTATCCCTTTTTTATTTGGCGGCATGTTTACTACGCAATAATTCGCATTCCCGAAGACTACATAATTCGACATAACGTGATTCTTTAACCACTCCAAAAGGCCGACTATCAATCGCAGTGTTTTATTCTCTTGTCAGGCTACCGAAAATTGTGTTTATGACCATGGTATCGTAACCGTAAACTTTGCTTGGTCATTGGCTCCAGAAACCTCGTGCAAATCTCATCTCGTGTCCCCAGTCGCTACGCCAGCTCGGAGGCACTCAATCCTCTCTCCCAAGTGCTGTAGCCTACTAGGAAAGGTTTCTGGATGATTTGGCAGAAAGCTTACGTTAGAAAGTCAGCAATATTTCCACTTCTTCGTGGGCTACTCATCAAATATCCGTCTGTTGATGGGCAATCCTTCGCTTCGTCTTGGCCGTCGTGAGAAGCGTTCAACCTGTAAACATTAGAATTCACCAACTGTGAAATGTTCATAGAATAGGTTGCATAAAAATGCTGCAAGGTTTTTGTATGGGCTGCACTGTGCAAATGGCTATAAAGAAAGTGACAACGAATTCTTATGCAACGTATTTTTTTTAGTACGACGGAAAGCTTACAGGTCAGAGTGTAAAATGCGGTGGTAGCATGGAAAACACCGTGGAACATTTTTATAAAAACTTTTGACCTACAGTGAGGATGTAGTCGTTCACTGGAAGCATGCTGGAAACAGTGATAAGGGAGTGCGATAGCGATTACACGCCGGAATTCGTGAAGTGCGGCCGCAGTTCTGAGCAAGTGTTGTTTTGTTCATCCAGCCGATGTTCTTGCGATTCGTGTCCTCGGAAGGTTAAACTATTTCTACAACGCAACAACGTCGCGATTTCATGATTTACTATCCTAGAGCTTTGGTCATTATTAAGGAAACGGTGTTTTTTGCCGAGATCATCTCATGTTCCCGAAAGCGAGACGACCCTTTCACGAGTGATACGCAGTTAAGCGTGTTGGCGTAGATACGCGCAGGCTTTTGATTTCCGATGCATGTGGTCTCTCGAAGCGCTGAGTGGATAAATAAATCAGTGCTCTTCCACTTTGCGAAGAAGGATGAGCAGTGAAGCTGCGTATGCGGGCCCCTTAATGGCGAACAGCACCTCCGCCGCGGGTCGTTCGGGCATTTCACTATCGTCGGGATGGGCCCACGTATGGGGAGTGGTTAAGACCTGCTTCCCCTGCAGCGCCGGTGGGTCCGGCATTAGACTATGTTCGGTATCTTTTTCTACACGCGCACACGATAGTGCGGAAAGTAGCTGTTAACTGCTTCGGTGTAAAAAAAATGAAATTATGCGGTTTTATGTGCTAAAACCCATGATCTGATAATGAGGCACGCCGTAGTGGAGTACTCTTGAAATTTGAACCAGCTGGGAATCATTAACGTGCACGTAATGTAGGCATACGGGCGTTCTCGCATTTCGCCCCCATCGAAATGCGTCCGCCGTGGCCGTGATTTGATCCCGTGACCTCGTGATTAGCAGATCAACACCTTAGCAACTAAGCAACCGCGGCCTGTAGGAGTTGAGTGACCTGTAATAGATGACTTCAGCTTGCATGCTTTGTCAGAATTTCGGGAGCGTATAACATCACTCATGGGCGCCACCGTGCTGGATGGACGGATGCATGCTATGAGCGGCCCCTTTGAAACGGGGCGCTGGGTTGCGCCAATGAGCTAGTATTTCGCCTAAAGTGTCATATATATTACTCTTTTTAGCAGACAAAAAAATTCCCAGCCTCACATTTTTTGAATCATTATTGGGAACATTGTTTTTGTACGGCACCGTTGTTCGTGGTTTCCCCACGTTTCTGGAACCAAACGCGGCATGCATTGAAGGACGCGAGCGCCGCTCGTTAGCATGGACGTTTTTACTTCGTAATGCGCCTAATAAATTAAAGCTGCAATTTTAAGCAATAAGTATGTTGTCCATAATAACAGCCGACCTATGTATAGTCATCCCATGTACTACGTATGAAGTATCCTTCTTTCAGATCGAATTGTAGTCACAAACACCAGTCGGTCGCGAACCAGTGGAAACCAGATAAACGAGTTGAAGGTAATTCACTTTACGATGACGTTTTTGTCGCAATAATAAATTTAGAAAGATGTATAATTAGCCATTTCATCTGCCAGGAGTCATGCTTTAAATAAATATAGCTTCAGGGAGGCAACATTTTTACAATGTATATTTCTTTCTTTCGTATTTGATTTCCTTCAATCGGTTGGCTCTCAATAGAGACATGTTTGTTTCTGAACTGCAAACTTTGGATAAATCATGGCGCCTTTTTCTTGTGAAAGTTGTACAGTTCTAATGCAATAAATGTGACTGAATTATACTATATACACATGAAAATTATCCTAGACCGGTAAGCTCCGTCGTCATCTAATTGTGCATTCGCTGTGGTACGACAAGCTCTCCTTGAAATTCTAAATTAGGTGCGGTAATGTGACCAAGCGGGCGCTAAGTAAGGTGCTTGATGGCTGCTTGTTTCACGTGTTCTGACTTCCCGGGTATTTTGTGCTGGAGGTTGCGCAATCTCGAGTTTTATATATACCTCGAAGCAAGAGACAGAACAAGTGCTTGCTCCCCTTTGTCATCGCTTTTGATCACGCCAGTGTTGTGATAGCGCTTGTTCGTGGTGACCGACTGAAATAGCACGTGCAAGACAGCACTGAGTGTTTTTGATGACACTGCAACACTCCCGTCGCGAACTAGCACGTTTATAACTATTGAAGGCGAGTGCGACCATGACAGTAGAGGCATCGCTGAAGGAAACCTATCGTTGCTCTATAGCTCGGCAGGTCTGCGTCACCCTATGCATTATTCAACAGAATAGCAGGATGACTGAGCTTTTAATTACGAAATTGAGCGACGAGTACGAACATCTGGTAAAGCGAATGGCCATTGGTCACTTTGAAGAGTTTCGGTCTGCACGATGCTATACGCTTGCTGAGCTTTCCGCAGCCGTCAAGATTGACACCTTGATTGTCAGTACAGTCGACGTAAATCCTGAGCTCTCAACCACACAGAAGAGTGTATGTGAAGTATTTTATACAGGTTCAGTGACTCTTTTGCACCCACGTCAAAAGTAAAACGGACCCCATCAGGAAACACCGTATTATAACAGGCCCGTGTGTGTCCGCCGTCCTGCCTGTGAAAAAAAGATGGACGGCACTCTTCCGTATTGTGCGGATTACCAGAAACGGAACAAGGTGACGAAAAAAAATATATCTAAACTCTTCCCCGCATAGATGACTCTCTAGATCGCCTTCGACATGCCGGATACTTCTAAGATTTTGCGAAGCGGATACTGGCAGATCGAATTTGATGAACGGGATCGCAAAAAGACTGCCTTCGGGACTCCTTACGGTCTATAATATTTAAGGCTCTGCCCTCCCCCTTATGCTCAGGTCCCGCGGCGTATTAGAGGTTGAGGAACATCGTGCTGTCAGGTCTTAAGTGGGCATCATATCTTATCTATTTAGAGGACGTCGTTGTTTTTTCTCTGACTTTTCAAAAACACTGGCAGTGACTTCATTCCGTGTTTCTTGCAATTCGATAGGCAGACCTATCGTTAAAGCCTGATAAATGTTATTTCGGTTATGGGGAGATGAAGTTCCTTGGCCCCATTGTCAGTCACGATGGTGTTCGGCCAGACCCCGACAAGAGTATGGCTCTTTCCGCATTTCCATCACCTGCCAGCAAACGTGACGTGCGCCGCTACTTGGAGCTCACCGCATACTACAGACCCTTTGTGAAGAATTTTTCAAGAATCGTAGAACCCAAGACTCGTTTAACGAAGGACCATATATCGTTTTTTGGGGTTCGGAGCAGAGAGACGCCTTCTCCGAGCTTCAACGGCGCGTCCAGACACCGGCCTTACTTGGACACTTTGATGAAGATACCGGCACTGGGGCCCTGTAACATAGCAGTACTACGTCCGTCCACGTCCTTTCCTGCTTTAATATCGTGTTTGTAAAACTGAGCGCAATATAACCATGAACGTTCACCGACTAGCCCCCTTCATTGCTTTACTAAATATTCCAATATGTTTTTATTCCAATATCCTGAAGTGAAATTTGCGTAACTGCTGAGATGATTGATGAGAAATTGCGTACAGAGCGTCGGAATTATGAATATAGGGGCCTAGAGAACTGTAAAATTCTGTGATGTTATTAGGCTTCGAGAACTGAGTGACTGCACGAACTTTCGTAGCTTCGCGTAGAACGCCCTGCTCGGATACGTTGCGGCCTGAGATGTTGAGATCCCGCACGGCGACGTAGCACTTCTTCAAGTTGAGTTGCAGGCCAGCTTTGGTTAGACACGCGAAAACATCTCTAATGCAATCTAGGTGGGTCAGAAAATTAGGAGAGAAAACCACGACATCGTCGAGGCAACACAGACACATAGACCTCTTCAAGGCACGCAGCGTATGTTTCATGAGTCATTCAAATTAGTCGTTCAAACCGTCCCGAAAGACAGCAGTGACCCGCAGCGCGAGTAAAGCGATGCGAGCGTTGGCGATGCTGCAGGATGGAGGAGCGTCTTCTTCACAGTAAAGATTATAAAGCTGTAATTTCCCGCATGAAACTTCCCATTGTTCAAGGCAGTAAAGTGACATGACAATTATGTTATAAAGAATACGATAACAGGACATCGTCTTATACCCAGCTTTCACGTTACAATGGAAAGTGCCTTTTAACAGTACCAGATGTGCAAGTTCAAGAGGCTAGGCCTGTCTCAGCAACTGTTACAGCCCCTCCGCATGATGCAGAACGAAAAAGGCGCAATGTATCTAAAGAGGAACTTCCACCTACAACAATGGCACTGCGTCAAGGTAGCCTGCAAGGAACTTGAAAGAACCACATTAGCAGGGGTTTTGCCCCTCTGTATGTACATGCGACTCTTAGCTGAGCGCCATGTGCCGTCATCTAAAGTGCAAGTTATTTCCGCGGCTATATATGACATACAGAATGCAAATGCTTCAGAAATGGCTTCCTGTTTCAAAGTAAAGCACAGGGAATATGCTGTTGGCCGTAATGACGTAGGTAATCTGATAGATGAAACATTCGAAAGTGATTATGTTTTGGCACTGCATCAAGCACAAGATTGTGTGTTCAGGACAGAACATAGTGTTTTTTTTAATAAATACATCCTGTATGTATGACCGGTCGAAATACTATTCGGGATATACAAAAAGAAATATGAATGCTACATCTCATTACATACCAATTAGAAGTAAACTTGACGCCATGCTAGAGAATGAAGATGTCTTGGCAGAGTGCGCTAAAATGCTGCCTGAAACCCCTGGTGTCCTGAATTATTTTACTGATAGAATCATGGGCGATTCAACTGTACAAGGAGCAACGTGTAGCACTGACGCCTATATTCTTTCAGGATACATATGAGGTCACGAATCCAGTTGATTTTGCGAAGAAGAAAATCAATCTTCTCTCTGTTTATTTAATCCTTGGCAATTTTACTCCATGTAAGAGATATGCAGCTCCTTCTCTCGATCTTTGCTTGCTCTGCAATGAAAATAATTTTGCATACTTTAGGCAAGTCAAAATGCTTATGCCTTTGTTCGATGAATTGAAGTTGGAAGCTGGCCAAATTGTAACTTCAAGGGGAATGCGTTTGCTTGGCACTGTGACTGCCATCCTTCAAGACAACTTTGGAAGCCACGCAATTGGAGGCTTGGTGAAACATTTTAGCTCTGCATGTCACATCCATACGTTTTGCATTACTGCAAGAGCTTACATTTTTTACACAAATGCATGGTCAGGTGTTTCAGAAATCATGACACCGGCCGATTACAATGGTGCTTTATTAGTCCTGCAATACAATGGTTAATGTATTAAAAGATGTGTGCAGTTTGCACTAGTGATGCAAGGCTAGGCCACAGAAGAGCTAGTGTCAGCTTTTGGTAAGTATTGCTAGGTTTTGCTAAGTTTGCAAGTTTGTGCATGGCTAGGTTCCCAGTAAGTGTTGCTATGTTTTGCTGTTTTTTGATGTTATGCATGGCTTGGCTAGGCCCATACCAAGTGTTGTTAGGTTTTGCTAAGTCTCAACATGTTATGAATGGCTTAACTATGCTCATACTAAGTGCCGTCAAGATTTGCTAAGTTTTCGCCAAGTCCTTGCGAGGCCATACAAGGCCAGGCCGGTAAGACACACAAGCCACAGCAAGTCACACGCACCGAAGCCGCAATACGTGCATCACAATTTATTATGTACAGTGCTTCAGTACCAGTCGTCATCGTAGTCGATCTTGCCCTCGTACTCGACGTCCCACCGTCGTCGTGGTCATCGTCGTCACCGGTGGCGTCGGGGAAGGCTTCGCGAAGACTTACAAGGCAGAGCTCTTCTGTTCAGAGTTGCGCACCGAGCTCACCCTGGAGAGAGTCACGTCGAACCAGAGCCGATCAAAGACGCGGCAGCTGTGCTCAAACTCGATGCCGAGGAATTTGCGCTGGAAGCGGCCATTCGCACCTCTCACGGATTTGCGGACTTGCCGTTGAAAGTTCTCTCTGACACGCAGGCCCGTAACAGGTTCCCGGTGGCGCCGAGCATTCAATCGGCTGCGTTCGTTGTGTCTGACCCGAAACTCGGGACCCTCGGCTCGGCGACGGCGGTTGGCGGGGGCAGTAGTACCACTGAGCTACGCTCCGAGCTTCCTTGTAGTCACAGACGCGACAGCTGTGCCCGAATTATATGCCCAGAAATTCGAGATGGAATCGACTGTTCGCACCCTCCTGTCTCGACGGGCTTGACGCTGGAAGTTGGGAGGTGTACCGCGGCGCCGGTCCCAGCTTTTACTCACCTGTAACGTCAGGACTCTGCCCTAAGCGCGTCGTGTGCGAGGAGATTACGTGGCTCGGCGCTCTCCCAGCTGGTTTCTAGGCAACGTGAAGCGGCACAAGGCTGGGCAGAATTTTCTGGTAACGCAAACGGGAGAACAAAGGCTTAAACAGCTCTGCTGTTAAAAAGGAGTGAAGTTCAATTCCTTATTGAATCAGCTTAAGTACTTCCGTGTATGAGCTCCAGGTTCCCCTTCTTGTTAGGCGCATTATTTACTTGAGGGCATTGTTTCATGTGAACTTTGTTAGTGTATTAAAGATTTCGTAATGGTTCATAAGTGGATCTTTCTACAAGATCGAAATGAGCGTATAACTTGATTTCATTTTAAACACGGTGATTTGGCTGACCGACAGTGTGAAATTCACCTAAAATACAAACTAGGAGGCGATGCTGTACACAACTACGAAATGTCGTACTTTGTTCCATTCTTCCTGCTTGGTTCAATTCGGTGAACTGAAAATGAAATCTGGCAGGTGTGGCGAGAGCAATAAATGGGATTTTAGTAAAAGGACCACATTCGCATAATAATACCTGCAACTAAGACACCGGTGTTATTATGGGAGGATAACGTTTATTCTCTCGGCTTCTTGTTGAGTTTAGTTCGACATATGACGTACCATTTAATCTTAATGTCGTCGCACTGTCGAGCGTTCGGACAGGTTTGACAAGCTCTAACCTAAAACGACAAAGGCACACGTTGAGGTCAGAGTCCAGCTGCATAGCGAGAAAAGGTCTTTATCCATGTTCAACAAAGCCAAAAGACATCTGGTTCTGCCTTACGCCCGATACACTTATTCTCGCGGTAGAAGGTGCATGGGGCGAATCTAGGAAGCAACAATTGCAGCTTCTTTCATTATAGCAGTAGTAATGAAAAATACACGCACTTTATAGCCACCTTTGCCGACGCGTTTATATTAGTTTGGATAAACATGGTACTTTGTCCAAGAAAAGCAAACGAAGTGGAAGTGGAATGGAAAGCATCGCAACGAACGCAGATATATATAAATTAGTTTTTTTACTATGTGTAATTATTACCTTTTAAATCTTTTTAATACAGATAAACAAGTAAGAGAAAAGAAGGCATTATATTATGTTTCCATTAAGAATTCTGGCCAATACACCCTAAAGACAACAGCCTGGACGTATTGAAGTCTATAGCTCGTCAACAACAAAGAGAAAATAAGACGCTTCAAGTGAAGCCTCGCATGCGCAGATTTAGCACTAAGTTCGCAGCTTAAAGATAAATAATCTAAAACAAATAGCAAAACGTTAAAATGCCACAACGAATGCACATACAGCTTCGCGAATGCGGCGCGAAAATTGCTCTGTCTCCCCTTATCACCCCATTCCCCGCCCATTACTTCGAATCATAGCCATATTTAGAGATGCGTTTAGAGAAAGAAGAATAAGAGGCGATTGGTGCTCTGTCTGTATGGAAGTTCAGGTCGCGCTAAAATAAGTTTATAAGAAGGTTTTCGATCTTTACGAGTGTCGTCGGGTAAGCAGCCTGTTTCGTTCTTTTGGGATGTAATTGAAGATGTAATCATAGGTCAAATTTGTTTCATATGGTTGTTGCTATAGTGCACAACTACGTGAAATTAAATTCAGCGTCAATTATAAACATTTCCTTAAAAATTTTTTGAAAGCTTATTGAAATATCATTCTTCAGCGTCAGCAAATGACACTGAAAAAACATTGGAGAATTGTTGAAACATTATTGAGGAAATTGTTGACAAGTGTTGATAATTGGCCCGCGACATATTGTGGGAACATCATTGGGGCTATCAAGGCAGAAAGCTGGGCTAGTTGCTGTGTCATCATTAACCAAAAGACTAACGCAAATAACAGGAACAGAGACAGAGAAGGCGACAGGACGAGCGCTAAACATCAACTGAGGTTTTACTGCGAGAGAACCCGTACAAAAATGACTGTTGATTAACCATTGAAACAACAGACTTCAACAAATTTTCAAAAGCAATTGAGTTCGCTCAACACTTGCACAACAATATTACCGTTGAGTGTTCTCAATAAACAATTTATCGGGTAATTTGTGTTGATTTTTGTAGTTTTTTTGTTGTGTAGCAGTTGAGTCCAGCATACAATAATTAGGACTCGCATATGAAGACATTCCAAAAATTTAATGCGAAGCGTTCCAACCTCATTCCTGTCACTTTGCGGAAGGTAGGTTCTTCTTTCGCCTCGTTTTCATAAAAAGAAAATAATGTGTGACCGATTGGGTGACATTGAACGTCAGCCGTCGAGCCAGGTGCTCTAACCATTAGGCCACGAACGCGCGCATGCTCCTCTCGTTCGAAAGCCAGTAAGTTCTGAAATGCTTGGCGCGTGCGCAGCGTGCCACTTCCTCGTGCTATCGCTACAGCTGGCGCTTTCAAACGCTTATCTCCGGGACCGCCCCTCTTTCGTAGCCGTTTTCGCTCTGTAAAAACTGCAGTGTTAGACTAGCTTCATGACCGCCCAAGTTCATAACGATTTATTTCTTCGCCGGTGTACAAATGCCATCGTCGTTTTAACATAGACTAGATGACATAGCAATTGGTACGATCCGAAATGAGCACGTTTCGGGGAGCAGAAGAATACGAAGTTCACTCGCAAACACGGTGACTACGCGCATGTGGAGTTCCCCAAAAGTAGACACGGCGGCAGCGCGGCCGGCGATAAGACAGACGCCGACACGCGACGACGCTACCTTCGAGCATCCGACGCGCTGTGGGAACCGTAGGATGTAAGCGGCGCACACGCTGCAAACATCACGTGAGAGATCTTCGAATTTCCTGCGTCGCACCCTCTGTCCGGAAAGTAAATATAGCTTTTTTTATCCAACGGCCGTGGTACTAGATCAAACAACGAACACGCTTTGAGATCGCAGCGCGCTGCCGCTATATCCATCGACTTCAAAGCGCTTCCGATTCAGAAACAGCCGCAACGGTATCGCAGCTAATTGCTGTATCTGCGGCTGCTCCCGACTCTCGCCTTGTAAGAAGCATGCGATTTATTTGAGCCTCGCTGAACTGTTCGTTCTCCCGTCTCCCAAGCCTGCAGGACAGGTCCCGTATGTTCAGTTAAATAGAAGAACACCTAAGGGGAATGAAAGAAATACAGGTCACGCACTCTTATCATACCTTACTTGTCACCTCGTCATCTGCAAAGGGGCTATAAACTATTCTAGTAGCGTTACTTTTGTGAAAACAATAAAATTGGTAGTAATTTTTTTTCTAGGTGGCGCCACGAACGTCAAGGTCGCGTCCGGGTGCGTGTGTGTGCGCGCATGCGGTTGCAACCGTTGTAGCTTCGTTTTGAGCACGCTTCTGCAACAGTACACATCGTTACCGCTAGTTTCGTAGTTGCATATTTCGGTCGTAGTATTTATTGTTTACGCTACAAATTAGGTTGTTCTTAAAACTTTATGAAGGTTAGTGGATGAAAAATTATTACCAATAATTAGTGGTTTTTCCGTGCGGTTACTTTGTATTTGAAAGGTTTTTATAACTCCATACGATAGTGACGCTGTGAACGGGTTTCGGACTCAGTTGGTTGCCGTTGTGTAGTGAATTACGCCTCGGGCTTTTTGATGAAAGTATTTTTGCTTTTCTGACGTCATGACGCACATTTTAGTGAAATGCTTTAACGACGATAAGTGGGACGTTTATCCGTTGAAGTCGTTGGCTGACCCAGCTACTAGTCTTCGACTGATGTGCGAGCCTGGCTGTTTTAATGAGCTGCGCGGCAGAGGTCATGATGCCTGTTGGAGAAAAGGCACCCCGAAACAGTCGCAGCCGAACTTGTGCAGATAGGTAAGTAATCTCGTTTTCTTGGGCACGTAGCCTTTTTTCTATTTTGACATTGACAAGCGTGAGATGTTAAGCACACCGTTCACTTTCTTCAAGCAAACCGTATGCCCGGAGCTAAAGCGCGCGATACTAACGCTCGCTGCCGCCGTCACGTCGTTTGAAACAATAGTAGGCGAAGAGGCAGCGGCGCCCCACGTGCGTATAATTGCATTGCTTCATTTGTTCCTGTCTAATGACCTTTCCTTTGTTTGTATGAGAGAACACAATTGGAACATAAAGATCAGCTTCTCTGAGCAGTGATAATTTTGTACAGTGGTCACGCCATCTTTCATAGGGGCTCACGTGGGTCGTCTAAGCGCTTGTTATCGCGTTCCGATACGTGAGAGGCGCGCTGCCTTTCAAGGTATTTAGGCAGACACTACGAGTTTAGGAGAACCGCGACAAATAATTGTGCAGCAGGTGTGCAGCTGTGCTACTTTTGTACCACACTCGTACCGGAAGGCGGTGCTGCACGTCACGCTTACGCGTTTCGTAACTATGGCGGCCGCCGTGGCAATTTGGGGCTCGAGGTCGTGGATATGATCCCTGCAGCGGCCGCATTCCAAAGAAGTGAATGAAAAAACGGTCGTGCATTGTGCATTGTAGGCACGTAAACATTTCCAGGAAGTCAAAATTAATACGGAGTCCCCAACTACGACCTGCCTCGTAATCAGATCGTTGGTTTCGCACGTAGGACATCATAATTATTTTCTTTTTAATCCGTAGTGGCTCATCGTATACCATACGTTTAGTGTGATCACCTTTTGTGCCGTAGCGGTTAGGCGCGCCTAGATTTAGGTTGCGCCTAATGTGGGGCGCACCGCAAAATATATTTCGCCTCATTGGGATTTGCGGAGAACGGCCAACCGATAAGTGGCAGCTTCCGCGCGGTGAGTGCACACGGATACACAGCGCAAATGAACAGAGGTGTGGTGACGACGTCGCCAAAGAACACAGACGCCGACGGGCTCGCCTTATCGCCTATCACCGCCAAAACTACCGCAGTGAGCATCTTTATCTAGCGCGGCGCGTTTCCGTTGAAGGCGTACTGTCCAATTTTAATTGGCGATAACCGAAACATGCCACCGTTCTCTGCTGCCTCTTTGAGCTGGACCGATCCGAATGTGCGTTGCTTGCAGAAGCGAAAGGAGCGCCACTCGGCGCGTTGTCGCCTCGAGCACCGTTTGCGCGGTGAAGAATGACGCGTGCATGAAGCTAGCTCACTGCGCAGACGCTACCGCGCAAAACGCGCGCAAGGGCGTGTACACGACGTTCTGCACACAAATCGCGTGGGATGATCGGAGACTCGCCGGAGCGGCTAGCTTCAAAAAAGCGGTGCATCTTCTCGCTCGTACAGGCACGCTCACGCTCGCATCGCTCTCGGCGTATCTTTAGTTGATTCCTGCTGCTGGATTTCTACCCAAAGATTCGGTATCTGCTTGGTATCGGCTATGCACTGTCGCGTGGCCTTTGGTTCTGCGAAACCGGGAATATTTCTCCCCGCTGTGAAACGTCGCTGTGCGTCTTAGTTGACATTTACCGTAGCAACCCATTTCTTCCTTTTCTAGACAGCACTCGTAAAGAGTCGCAAATTTTTACTTGCCAGTATAGTGTGTACTTCTATTTTGTGCGTAGTTATGTGCAGTGTGTGGTAGATTCTGAATCCGCGCAATCTCATTTTCTGTCCGCATTCCCTTATCGCAGGCTACGCATGCAGCAAATACCCAGATGCTAAAGTGTTGTACGTCAAGAGCAGCTTGGCGTCGTGCAAGAGACACCCGTTGATATGTGGCTGATTCACTAGCAAGCTCGCATCTCTGTTGCCACTCTCCATCAAGTGGGATTTTTAACTATTTTTTGTGCTGCTGTGTGGTGTACTAGCTGCCGCATGGACGCTCTGAAGGCTTACTTTCGATTTGCTCTGGCTTGGGAGGTATTTCCTTTTGCTTGCGAGAATGTTTACCAGCCTAACCAAGTGATACGTGTGATTTAGGTGCACGTTAAAGAACCGCAGGTGGTCGAAATTTCCGGAGTCCTCCACTACGGCGTGCCTCATAATCATAAAGTGGTTTTGGCATGTAAAACCCCATAATTTAATTTTTTTAAGTGATACGTGCGTACTGGAAACAGCAGCGCGAGCAGAGGCGGATGACAGACGACGAAATAGGTAGGAGCACACACGAGTGCAAGTTTATTTTTGAAGACAGAGGTGTTAAAGACGCTGGTCAACTTGACAAAGGTAAAGAGCCATGCATGCGTGGTAGAAACAGGCACGAGCGACAAGAAAAAAATATGACAAAGCCATGTCATAGAATAAACGTGCGTGAAAAACGAGAACTATCGGGCAAATCATTCGAAAAAGCGAAATATTTGTCCGATGAGTGATACTGCCCAACGATAAATACTCTTGAGAACTGCAAGTCTTCCCCACTAAGGGCAACAGATAACTTGGTTATGCATTTGTTTCGTTTGTGATCAATAAATATTGCTTCTGCAACTCCTCTGGTGTTGAGGTATAGAGAAGAAAGAACGGTTGTTTCATCACAAAGACCAGAACACAAGAGGACTTATGGAAGAATTATTTATTGATCACGAAGAAAAATTCATAAGCAAGATTTCTGTGACCCTTACTGGGAAAGAGCTGCTGCAGTATTTCTCGTTGATATCACTTACACGACAAACCTTTCAGTTTTCAGGTGTTTTCTCTTTTTTTTTTTTGACGCACATGTTTGTTCTACAGGACATGTCTTTCGGTCCTTTTTTGTTGTGCCGGGCCGTTTCTGCTGCACATCCATGGCTTTTTCTTTGTGAAGTTGGCCAATGTGTTTAAAATCTTTGTCTTCACGAATAAACTTCTAGTTGAGTCAGCGTTCATGTGTGTTCCTACCTTAATTCATCCTTCTCGTCTCTGTTTGGGTGGTTGTCAAATATAAATGCACACCGAATTGGCGAAGTGTCCACAGAATTGATACATGAAATACCTGCGCTGTTTATTTCAGGAAGAACGCTATAGGGTCTTATCTCCTCTGTTTTTAACACTGATGTACATTTTTCTAGTTCAACTTCAAGGAGTCCTCTGAGGAAGCCAATAAGAGTGATGGTAACTTCATTTGTGTAAGATTTATGAATTTCATCCATTCAAGGCATGACATGCCACATGCCTGTAGGTATGCAAGTATTCGTACTTTTTAAACATACTAAGCTTTAGTTTTCGGTTGTCATGACACTGCTTTGTACTGTGCTGCATTCTCCAGGCGCAGGAACCTTCTTTTATGCAGTCAGTGCATATGTTCTTCTTGTATATATCGGAGAAAAAATTGTCTTGAGCCTAAATATGCATCTATATCACTTGTAATTTTTTTTTTCAACGCGGGTGCTGTATCTCCCTTCGTCTTTGTTACTGCTCTGCCCCAGTTTTTATGCAACTTTTATGTATTTTATGCAATAAAATTCTGGTAGCGTTTTAATAACATTTTATCTGCGCAAATGAAGTCATTGGTTTTTCGTATACGCATTTGCGTTTTTCACTATCTAACCAATCTGGCTGTGCAGTCATTGAAACCTTTTACAATTATTTATGACTATTTCTGGGGTATTTGACACTGCAAGTGCAGGTGACCATCTATTTGGCACTTTGGAATTGTGTTAGCCCTGTGTTACTACCAATTTTCTGGGCTAAATAATTATTTTTTCTCTTATCGTTCAAGGTTTAGCCTTGCCTTATCTCTTTATTGACTGAGGTACCACTTAGTTGCTGTGTATAGTGAAAAAGGCCCTCAAAAGTGCTCTAATTAGCTTTGTGCAAGTCCAGAAAAATGAACTGAAAATCAGCTCACTAAATTAAGGAAATACCACCGACAAACTCTTCTGTACCTCAATTTAACATATACAAACGGTGTACTGTTCTTGCAAACCTGGCTCGTCAGAAACATGATTCAGGTGGTCACCATGCCCGACAACTTTCTAAATGATGTCTCATCAATTAATAGCTAAGTTGAGTGACGTTACCTTATAAAATAATTGGGCAACCTGAAAATATATATATCTCGAAGACAAAAAGCTCAGACAAGTCTACTTGATACTTCATTAAATTTTAATCGCGGTAAAAGACGTGTGCTAAAGCTTGTATATATTTACGTGAAGTCATTTGTTTCAAGTCTTATTTTGCCTTCTCACAGTCAGCCGTAACTGTTCCTGTGATGGATTAGTGTGCGAAACATTTTAATGTAACGTATTCAGATGTCTTGTGTGTATTCACACGCAAGCAGCTTCAAGTGTTCATGTGTTCAAAGTTGGTTGTTAAAAGGGTATGTTTAAGCCCTGCCTTTTGAGTCGCTTTGCCTTCTAGTCAAACATAATTCGCAAGTGAATACCACAATGATAATTTTAATTGAATTCATATGTATAGGTTTTTTTAGATACATATACACTGTTAAGAGTGCTGTAGGTACTAGCCTATGTCTCCAGGTTCGATGTAGTGGTGCCTTATGTACTGTAATAATGTTTCATGGGCAGGCATCTTTAGTGTAAATAAAGGTACTTCAAATTGATCAGTCTCTCCTTTGATTTTGTTTGTGTTTGCGAAAGTTATGAGCAGGCACCGGGGCATGCAAATGTGAATAGCAAACTGATTTCAATATATGAATAACAATCCACTAGCCCAACGTAATGTCAATCATATTTCAATGGAGACTTCTGAAATCTGAATGTCATCTCAACTGGGCCACAATGTACTTTTCAATGCTGCAACAACAGTAACTCAACAACAGGTCAACAGAACTACCACAACGTCAATTCAATGCAGCATCAATGGTAACCCAACAACCATTCAAGAAAATGAACACAACGAGCCGTCTAAGCGCAATGGAATTTCAACAGTAACTTAACAATTATTCACCATTGAGACACCCAATGGTGCTTCAATTAAATTTCAGTGGCCAATATTCAGACCACTCAACAGTCAGCCCAACAATTCTCCAACAAAATTTCCACAATTCCTCAATGAAAAACTCAACATTGACCAATAATAATTCAGTGCCTTCTCAATAATTTTTTTTGTGCGGGAAGGTACATATATACATTTCGGTGGTGCATGCGCACACAGGGTTAAACACTACAAGCACAATCTAATCAAAATGTGGCAAACAATTCTGTAAGTACATTTTGTTTCTTTTTTGTACAAGGCAAGTGATGTCGTGCTGACACAGTTATCAGTTATCACCTTTCCTGTCAATGTGATATGCCTCACAAATCCCGCGCCCCCACCTTGTGCCTCCCCTACCAAGCACGCACGTGCTTGGTGGGGGAGATCATTTTATGAGCATGTTGAATTAGCGATGAAGTAATGGGGACTTCAATGCAAAAGTGGGAAAAAGGCAGGCTGGTGAACAAGTAATTGGCAACTAAGGCGTCGATTCTAGCAACGCCAGAGGAGAGATGCTGGTAGAATTTGCAGAAAGGAATAACCTCCCAATAATGAACACTTTTTTCAGGAAGCGTATCGACAGAAAGTGGACCTGGAAAAGCCCTACTCGTTAGACAAGAAATGAAATTGACATCATACTTTCTGCTGGTCCCAGCATAGTGCAGGATGTAGAGGTGATAGGTAAAGTGCTGTGGTCATAGGTTATTGAGGGCTAGGATTCACCTCGATTTGAAGAGAGAAAGAGCAAAATTTGTCAAGAAGAAACAGCTCAACCTAGAGGCAGTAAGGGTAAAAGCAGACAAATTGAGGCTGGTACTTGCAAACAAATATGCAGCCTCGGAACAGAGAGAGCTAATGAATGAAAGCGTAACGGGTGGCTTCATAGGCAGCAAGTGAAGTGAGAGGAAGGCACCATGGCAACCAGTAGGCAAGCTCTCCCAAGTACAGAAGGACCTAATAACAAACGACAAAGAATGAAACTGTCCAACACAAGAAATAAGATAGAATTCGCGGAACTGTCAAAACTGATTAACAAGGCAAAATAAGTGCTATTCGAAACTATAACGTGAGAAAGACTGAAGAAGCCGCAAAAATGGACGCAGCCTGAAATAAGCGAGAAAGAAACTTGGCGTAGGACAGACCAAGGTGTATGCACGGAAAGATAACCAGGGTAATGTCATCAGCAATCTCGAAGGTGTAGTAAAAAGCGGAAGAATTCTCTAATGACCTGTACAATACCTAGGGGAATCAGTATACCTACTCTGAACAGGATACAGAAACTCCTCCTATAGCTAGCGGTGAGGCCAGAAGGGCCTCGCAAGACAGGAAACGAGGAAGAGCGGCAGGAGAAGATGGAATAACAGTAGATTTAATCAAAGATGGAGGAGTCATAATGCTTGGAAAACTGGCGGCTCTTTATACGAAGTGTCTTTCGACTGCAAGGGTCCTAGAAAACTGGAAGAATGCAAGCATCATACGAATTCACAAAAAGGGACGTGTTAAAAAATTGAAAAATTAAAAGCCCATTAGCTTACTCCCAGTATTATATAAAATATTTCCCAAATTATTTTTTCCAATAGAATAAGGGTAACACTGGGCTTCAGTCAACCTTGGAAACAGGCTGACTTCAGGAAGGGATACTCGACAGTGGATCACATCCATGTCCTTAATCCGGTTATCAGGAAATCTGCAGAGTACAATTAAAATCTCTATATGGCTTACATAGATTACGAAAATAAATATGATTCAGCAGAGATACCAGCAGACATAGAGGCATTACCCAATCAAGGAGTACAGAATGCTTACGCAAATACCTTGAAAAATATCTACAGAGGTTCTACAGCTACCTTAATTCTACAAAAGAAAAGCAGGAAGATACATATATTGGGATTGTGTATTTTGAATACTTGTTTCTGTACTAATGCTTTGTTTGACTTTGTATTTGCTGTCGTGACAGAAGTGCCGTCGCATGCCAGTGCTCACCTGCTTTACGGGGGGTGGCAACTTAGTCAAGCATCAATCGCTTTTATTCCCATCCCCTCCATCAATCTAATGGTGAAGGAAATAAACCATTAAATATATATATAAAGACAGGTCTCAGACAGGGAGACACTATCTTTCCAATGCTATTTACTGCGTGCTTGGAAAGTGTATTCAAGCTATTAAGCTGGGAAAGCGTAGGAGTAAGGACCCACGGCGAATATCTCAGCAACCTTCGGTTCGCCGATGACATTCTTCTATTCAGCAACAATGGAGACGAGTCACAACAAATGATTGAGGACCGTAACAGAGGGAGTGTATGAGTGGGGTTCAAGATTATTATGCAGAAGCCAAAGATAATGACGAATAGCCGGGCAAAGGAACCCGTACAAAAAAAATTATTGAGAAGGCATTGAAAGATTGTCGGTCAATGTTGAGTTTTTTATTGAGGAATTATTGAGAGTATGTTGGAGAATTGTTGGGTTGAGTGTTGAGCACTCTTGAATATTGGCCACTGAAATCGAATTGAAACACCATTGGGTACCTCAATGTTGAATAATTGTTAAGTTACCATTGAAAGTCCATTGTGCTTAAACGGCCCGTTGTGTTCGTTTTGTTGAATGCTTGTTGAGTTACCATTGATTCCGCGTTGAACTAACGTTGTGGTAGTTCTGTTGACCTGTTGTTGAGTTATTATTGCCACAGCATTGAAAAGCATATTGTTGCACACTTGAGATGCCATTGAGATTTGAGAAGTCGCCATTGAAATATGATTGACGTTTCGTTGGGCTAGTGTATTTTTATTCATATATTGAAATTGCTTCGCTGTTCACACTTGCATGCCCCGGTGCCTGCTCGTAACTTTCCCAAACACAAACAAAATCAAAGGAGAGACTGATCAACTTGAAGTACCTTTATTTACACTAAAGATGCGTGCACGTGAAACATTACAGTACATAAGGCACCACTACATCGAACCTGGAGACATAGGCTAGTACCTACAGCACTCTAGCAGTGTAAATACATCTGAAAAAACCTATACATATGAATCCAATCAAAACGATCATTGTGCTCTTCACTTTCGACTTAAGTTTATGACTACAAGGCAAAGCGACTCAAAAGCCAGGCCTTAAGCATACCCTTGTAACAACCAACTTTGAACACATGAACACTTGGACCTGCTTGCATGTGAATACACAAAAGACATCTGAATATGTTACATTAATATGTTGCGCACACTAACACATCACAGGAAGAGCTACGGCTGACTGTGAGAAGGCAAAATAACCAACTTGAAACAAATGACTTCACGTAAATATATACAACCTTTAGCACACGTCTTTCACCACGATTAAAATTTAATGAAGTACCAAAGTAGACTTGCCTGAGCTTTGTCTTCGAGATATATATATTTTCATGTTGCCCAATTATTTTATAAAATAACATCACTCAACTTAGCTATTATTTGACGAGACATAATTTAGAAAGTTGTCGGGCATGATGAACACCTGAATCGTGTTTCTGACAAGCCAGGATTGCTTTCTTCAGAAATAAACTTGTAAAGCTTTTGTGTAATGAAAGCAGCTTATCTCCCTGGCACAAGTCAAGAACAAACAGTACACCATTTGATTATGTTAATGTGGGGTACAGAAGAGTTCCTTAGTGGCATTTCCTCAATTTAGTGAGCTCATTTTCAGGTAATCTTTCTGGACCTGCACAAAGCTAATTAAAGCACTTTTTGGGGCCTTTTTTCCTATACCCAGCAACTAAGTGCTACCTCAGTCAATAAAGAGATAAGGAAAGGCTAATACCTTGAACGATAAGAGAAAAAATAATTATTTAGCACAGAAAATTGGTAGTAACACATGGCTAACACAATTCCAAACAACCAAATAAATGGTCACCTGCACTTTCAGTATCAAGCACCCCAGAAATAGTCATAAAGTATGAAAAAAGGTTCCAATGACTCGACAGCCAGATTGCTGAGACAGTGAAAAACGCCAATAAATGCATATACGAAACACCAATTACCTCAATTTCGCAGATAAAATGTTATTAAAATAGCACCAGAATTTTTCTGCATAAAATACATAAAGGTTGCATAAAAATTGGGACAAGGCAGTAACTGAAAGACAGAGGGAGCTACAGCACCCATGTTGAAAAAGATTACAAGGAAAATGATATATATGCATATTTAAGTTTACAATTATCGCTCCAACATATAGAAAAAGAACGCATGCAATTAGAGCATAAAAAGGTTCATGTGCCTGGAGAATGCAGCGCAGTACAAAGAAGCGTCATGAGAACCGAAAAGTAGATCTTACTACGAATGCTTGCAACCTACAATCAGGCATGTGCCATGTCATGCCTTGAATGGATGAAATTCATAAATCTTACACACAAAGGAAGTTACCATCACTCTTATTGGCTTCCTCAGGGGACTCCTTGAAATTGAACTAGAAAAATGTACTGTGTCAAAAACATTGAGAAGACCCTATAGCGTTCTTCCTGAAATAAACAGCGCCAATAACTTCATGTATCAATTCTATGGACACTTCGCCAATTCGGTGTACATTTATATTTCACAACCACCCAAACAGAGACGAGAAGGATGAATTAAGGTAGGAACACACATGAACGCTGACTCAAGTAGAAGTTTATTCGTGAAGACGAAGATTTTAAACACACTGGCCAACTTCACAAAGAAAAAGCCATGGATGCGCAGCATACACAGCCCGGCACAACAAAAAAGGACCTAAATACGTCCTGTAGAATAAACATGTGCGTCAAAAACTAACAAAAACATGAAAACTGAAAGGTTTCTCCTGTAAGTGATATTAACGAGAAGTACTGCAGCAACTCTTTCCCACTAATGGTCACAGAAATCTTGCTTATGAATATTTCTTCGTGATCAATAAATAATGCTTCCATAAGTCCTCTTGTGTTCTGGTCTTTGTGACGAAACAGTCGTTCTTTCTGCTCTATACCGCAACACCAGACGAGTTCCAGAAGCAATATTTATTGATCACAAACGAAACAATTGCATAACCAAGTTATCTGTTGCCCTTAGTGGGAAAAAGTTGTTCTCAAAAGAGTATTTCCCGTTGGGCAGTATCACTTATCGGACAAATCTTTCGCTTTTTCAATAGATTTGACCGATAGTTCTCGTTTTTCATGCACGTTTATTCTACATGACATGGCTTCAGATATTTTTCTTGTCGCACGTGGCTGTTTCTGCCACGCATGCACGGATTTTTACCTTTGCCAAGTTGACCAGTGTGTTTAATACCATTGTCATCAAAAGCAAACTTTTAGTAGAGCTTGCGCTCGTGTGTGCTCCTACCTATTTCGTCGTCCGCCTCTGTTCGTGCTGCTGTTTACAGTACCCACGTATCACTTGGTTAGGCTGGTAAACATTCTCACAAACAAAAGTAAATGCCTCCCCTCAAAAGGTAGCCCATCCTTTACTACTAAACGCCAGAGCAAATTGAAAGTAAGCCTTCACAGCGTCCATGCGGCAGCTAGTACACCACAGAGCAACACAAAAGGTAGTTGAAAATCCCACTTGATGGAGAGTGGCAACAGAGATGCGAGCTTGCTAGTGAATCAGCCACATATCAACGGGTGTCTCTTGCACGACGCCAAGGTGCTTTTGGCGTAGAACACTTTAGCATCTGGGAATTTACTGCATACGTAACCTGTGAGAAGGGAATGTGGACAGAAAATGACATTGCGCGGATTAAGAATCTGCCACACACTGCACATAACTACGCACGAAATAGAACTACACACTATACTGGCAAGTAAAAATTTGCGACTCTTTACGAGTGCCGTCGAGAAAAGGAAGGAATGGGTTGCTACGGTAAATGTTAGCTAAAACACGCACAGCGACGTTTCACAGTGGGGAAAATATTCCCGCCTCTCTCGCAGAACCAATGACCACGCGACAGTGCATAGCCCATACCAAACAGATATCGAATCTTTGGGCAGAAGTCCAGTAGAAGGAATGACCTAAACATACGCCGAGAGCGATGCGAGCGTGAGCGTGCCTGTACGAGTGAGAACATGTACCGCTTCTTTGAAGCTAGCCGCTCCGGCGTGGCTCCGCTCATCCCGCGCGATTTGTGTGCAGAACGTCGCGTACACGCCCTTGCGCGTTTTGCGCGGTAGCGTCCGCGCAGTGAGCTAGCTTCATGCACGCGTCATTCTTCACCGCGCAAACGGTGCTCGAGTGCGACGCTTAGCTCGAGGCGACAACGCGCCCATTAGCGCTCCTTTCGCTTCTGGAAACAACGCACATTCGGATCGGTCCAACTCAAAGAGGCAGGAGAGAATGGTGGCATGTTTCGGTTATCGCTTATTAAAATTGTACAGTACGCCTTCAACGGCAACCCGCCGCGCTAGATAAAGATGCTTACTGCGGTAGTTTTGGCGGTGATAGACGATAAGGTGAGCCCGTCGGCGGCTGTGTTCTTTGACCACGTCACCACACCTCCGTTCATTTGCGCTGTGTATCCGTGTACAGTCACCGCGCGGAAGCTGTGACTAATCGGTTGGCCGTTCTCCGCAAATCCCAGAGAGGCGAAATATATTTCGCGGTGCGCCGCATCATTACCCGCAAGCTAAATCGAGGCGCGCTAACCGCTACGGCACAAAAGGTGATCACACTAACCGTATGGTATGCGATGAGCCACTACGGAAAAAAAAAATCTGATGTTCCACGTGCCAAACCAACGATCTGATTATGAGGCACGTCGTAGTTGGGGACTCTATTAATTTTGACTTCCTGGAAATTTTTACGTGCATACAATGCACAATGCACGAGCGTTTTTGCATTCCGCTCCTTTAGAATGCGGCCGCTGCAGGGATCGTATCCACGACCTCGAGCCCCAAATCGCCACGGAGGCCGCCATAGTTACGAAATGCGTAAGCGTGAAGTGCAACACTGCCTTCCGGTACGAGTGTGGTACAAGCGTAGCACAGCTGCACACCTGCTGCACGATTATTTGTCGCGGTTCTCCTAAACTCGTAGTGCCTGGCTAAATACCTTGAAAGGCAGCGCGCCTCTCACGTAACGGAACGCGATAACAAGCGCTTAGACGGCATACGTGAGCCCCCATGAAAGATGACGTGGCCACTGTAGAAAATTATCACTGCGCAGAGAAGCCGATCCTTATGTTCCAATTGTGTTCTCTCATACAAATGAAGGAAACGTTATTAGACAGGAACAAATGAAGCAATGCAATTTTACGCACATGGGGCGCCGCAGCCTCTTCGCCTACCATTGTTTCAAACGAAGTGACGGCGGCAGCGAGAGTTAGTATCGCGCGCATTTGCTCCGGGGCATGCGGTTTGCTTCAAGAAAGTGAACGGTGTGCTTAACATGTCACGCTCGTCAATGTCAAAATAGAAAAGAAGGCTACGTGCCCAAGAAAACGAGATTACTTACCTATCTTCAGAAGTGCGGCTGCGACTGTTTCGGGGTGCCTTCTCTCCAAGAGGCATCATGGCCTCTGCCGCGCAACTCATCAAAATCGTCAGGCTCGCACATCAATAGAAGACTAGTTGTTGGGTGAGCCAACCACTTCACCGGATAAACGTCCCACTTATCGTCGTTAAAGCATTTCACTAAAATGTGCGTCATGATGTCCGAAAAGAAAATACTTTCATCAAGAAGCACGAGGCGTGAACCACCGCACAACTGCAACCGAATAACTGAGTCCGAGAGCCGTTCACAGCTTCACATGGCTTCACTATCGTATTCAGTTATAAAAACCTTTCAAACACAAAATAACGGCACTTAAGAACCACTAATTGATTAAAAATAATCTTTCATCAACTAACCTTCATAAATTTTTAAGAACTACCTAATTTATACCGTAAACAACAAATACTACGACCAAAAAATGCGACTACGAAACTAGCGGTAACCATGTGTACTGTTGCAAAAGTGCGCAAAACGAAGCTCGGTTGCGCCCGTTTGCGCGCACACATACACACCAGAACCTACCTTAACGTTTGTCGTGCCACCTAGAAATAAACATTACTACTAGTTTTGCTATTTTTACAAAAATAAAACTTCTAAAATAGTTTGCAGCATCTTTGCAGATGACGAGGTGACAAGTAAGGTACAATAAGAGTCCGTTACCTGTATTTCTTTCATTTCCCTGTGGTGTTCTTGAATGAACGTACGAGACCTGCAGGCTTGGAACATGAGAAGACGACAGTTCGGCGAGGCTCAAATAAATCGCGTGCTTCTTGCAAGGCGAGTAACGGGAGCAGCCGCAGATACAGCCATTAGCTGTGATACTGTTGCGGCTGTTGATGAATCTGAAGCTCTTTGAAGTCAATGGTTATAGCGGCTGCGCGCTGCGATCTCAAAGCGCGTTCATTCTTTGATCTCTAGTACCACGGACATTGGACAAAAAACTATATTTGCTTTACGGACAGAGGGTACGTCGCAGGAAATTCGAAGACCTCATCGTGTATGTTTGTAGCGTGTGCGCGCTTGCATCCTACGGTTCCCACAGTGCGTCGGATGCTCGAAGGTAGCGTCGTCGCCTGTCGGCACCTGTCTTATCGCCGGCCGCGCTGCCGCCGTGTCTACTTTTGGGGAACTCCACATGCGCGTAGTCACCATGTTTGCAAGTGAATTTCGCATTCTTCTGCTCCCCGAAACGGGCTAATTTCGGATCGTACCAATGGTTATGTCATCTAGTGTATGTTAAAACGACGATGGCATTTGTACACCGGCGAAGAAATAAATCGTTATGAACTTGGGCGGTCATGAATCTAGTCTAACGTTGCAGTTTTTACGTAGCGAAAATGGCTACGAAAGTGGGGCGGTCCCGGAGATAGGCGCTTCAAAGCGCCAGCTGTAGCGACAGCACCAGGAAGTGGCACGCGGCGCACACGCCAAGCATTTCAGAGCTTACTAGCTTTCGAATGAGAGGATTATGCGCGCGCTCGTGGCTTATTGGTTAGAGTACCGGGCTCGACGGCCGACGTTCGATTCCACCCCATCGGTCACACATAATTTTCTATTAATGAAAGCGAGGCGAAAGAAGAACCTACCTGCCGCAAAGTGACAGGAATTAGGTTGGAACGCATCGCAAAACATGTTTGGAATGTCTTCATATGCGATTTCTAATTATTGTATACTGGACTCAACTACTACACAACAAAAGAACAACTAGAAAAATCAACACAAATTACCCAATATATTGTTTATTGAGAACACTCAATGGTAATATTGTTGTGCAAGGTATGAGTGAACTCTATTGCTCTTGAAAATTTCTTGAAGACCGTTGTTTCAACAATTCCCCAACAATATATCAATGGTTAATCAACACTCATTTTTGTACGGGAACAAAAGTTCGGAATCGCAAGTCAGCCTCTAGAGTCTGCGAAGGAGCACGTTTACCTAGGTCGAATAATCAAAGGGACTCCTGATCATGAGAAGGAAACTCACAGAAAAATATAAATGGGTCGAATTGCATACCGCAGACATCGTGAGCTCCTGACTGAGAGCTTACCGTTATCATTGAAAAGGAAAGTATACAATAAGTACATTTTACCGGTGCTGACATATGGGGCAGGGACTTGGACACTGACAAAGAAGCTTCAGAACAAGTTAAGGAAAGCGCAAAGAGCGATGGAATAAAGAATGCTAGGCATAACTTTAAGAGACAGAAAAGAGAGGGGTTTGGATGGGAGAGCAAACGGGTGTATACGATATTCTAATAGACATCAAGAGAAACAAATGGCGCTGGACAGGTCATGTAATGCGCAGATTAGATAACCGTTGGACCATTAGGGTGACAAAATGAGTGCCAACACAAGGGAAGCACAGTCGAGCAAAGTCGAAGACTAGGTGGTGCAACGAAATTAGGAAATTTGCAGGCGTTAGTTCGAATCGGTTGGCCCAGGACAGGGGTAATTGGAGATCGCAGGGAGAGGCCTTCGTCTAGCAGTGGAAATAAAACAGGATGAAGAAGAAGAAGATGATGATGATGATGGATGCCGCCACCTACACGTATTACCGATATCTTAAATACACGCACTGCGTCGGGGGTTGGTTGTAGTAAGTGCAAGACCGGTAGTTAAAATAACGAACCATTCTTGGTGGCAAGCAGTCAGCGCATAAAGTCACCCGAGGTTTTATGTCGTTGCAAGATAAATGTAAAACACTGCATAAGAAATTGCACGTGGGTCACTCAGCATTTCTGTTTTGAAAGGTGTGCCGAGGAGTGCGTATTCTATGTTACGCTGTCACTATTACTTAATAAGCAATTCGCCAGCGACAAGAGTTACATTAAGTCTGGGAACAAGGCTATGCATCTGGACGTGTAGTTAGAATCTTCTGCTAAATTTTGACGCATATCGTAAAAGGTATGTTTTCTGATATCATCAATAGTGTTACAGAGCTTACAATGTTTATGCACTCCGTATTGTGCTTATTACGTCGGCAAAAATACTCAACAATCATGAAACCTTTTGTTTTTGAATCGTTTCTGAGATTCGTGCTACAAAACCACTGTCCTGCCTCACTTTTCCATCCCTTAAGGCCAAAGTTCCTCACAAGTTAGTCCTGAAATGCTGAAGCTTACTTTTGAAGCTCATTGTATTCAAGCCGCAACAATTATTCAGCATGCAAAACCGCACCAAGGAAAGACTGATCGAAGCGAATAGCATAAAATTGCGGTATGTGGAGAGAAAGAATAATGCAAAAGTATCCATTCAGTAATAATAACATTTATTCTCCTTATGACTTGACCTTGATATGGTAGGATGCCCGCCGCAAAATGATTTTCTTTCTTTCTTTTTGTTTTTCTTTCTGGCAAATTCACATTCCTGCGCATGGAAGCGTATTATTGCGCTACGGGGCTAACGCATTTCATGTTCTTGCATATCTGTGAAAGAATAAGTAAACAACAGAATTAATAATTTCCGCATTTTCAGACACCTTAATGTTACTTTGAACCTTGTCAATGCTCGTATAGAGCGAATGTTGGTTATGCACGTCTAATGCAGTTGCTTTCAGGCATATTCCTTGAGTATCAGCGTATACCTATTTCCTCTCCTCGCATCCGCATTCGTCACTTATCTGTACTCATACTATGGCGTTTTAGTAGGTCTCGTACAGCGTAAGATGTAATGAATTATTTATTTTTATCTGACAATGCATGACTGTCGTGCTGCCGAGGCATATTTCTTCCTTTACGAAAACCTCTGTGTACAACAAGTTTTCGCCCGCACTGATTTCTTGTATTTCTGTTTCACTCTAGAACATACATATCGCAAATAAGCATATGAAGCGCTCTCGTGGCGTCCTCCTTTTTTCCTCGCTCTTCAGTTCTACTAGGAGGCACTTCAGTGCCATGTTCAGGCGCCTCGAGCCGCGCGTTCTTGCGAATAAACCCGATGTTTCTGGTAGCCAGCCTAGTCAATCACGCATGAGTCTACCTAGCGTACGACACGCGCATTATATACAGCGCCGGACTTCTGTCGCGATAGCGTGAGGTTTCCTGTAACGCTATGACAATGCTGCACTTAGTCACAGCATTACGACTAAATGGTGAACGGTTCTGGGATTTGAGAATTTTGTGCAAAGGATAAGTGTGGTATATAATGAACGTCTCGATTTTCATTGCCAAACTTATTTCTAAAACCAATGATGGCACACAACACGCCGAAACTATTTCTTCTGCAGAAACTCCCGCTGTATGGCTTGGTCTCCGACAGTATTTCGCTTAAGAAAAAAAATGACTCGCCATTCCGGTCCTGCGAAAGCGGATGTCCAGCGAAGCTGCTAGAAGCCATTGCACCTGCTCTGGGTGTACGAAACGTTTCGTTACGTTGAAGTAATGGTAGTGAGAGTCACTTTGTGGTCGCTACAGTTCCTCGGGAGGCCTCACCCTGCGTGGCCTACCAATAGCAGTGCTGCAACTGGAGTGTCAACGGGAGGTGCAATCGAAGTGATTGAACCTGCATGTGAATGATGTGAAATACATGGATTCGCCTAAACATCGTCCATCTGGCTTCAGACGGCTTCGTGACTTTGTAATCTCGACATTTTGAACAGAGTACTATCTAATAAAAAAAAGAAACTTTATTAAAATGTTCGACGGCAGGATTTGTATACCGGACCTCTTCTAGTAGACAAGCCCGATTTTAGGTCATTGCGCCTTGGACGCTTGCATCGAGAAGAGGCACAGAACGCCCTTATCAATTTCTCGCGGACTACTCATCAAATAGGTGGTTCGGATGCTTGTTTTGTGTTCGGTTTTTATTGAAACGAATGGCTATTCTGTATGCTGTGCGCGTAATTGTAGAGAATGTATGCACCTTCGCTTCACTTTGCTGAGTGATTGAAGCCTGATTCTCCTCCGCCGCGAGTCGGCCCGGTATTGCACTATCTCCGCGGAGATCGGCCCAGATTTTGGTCCGTGCTTGTGGAAACGAAAAAAAAAAGCTGACCGGAATATGCTACCACTTTCGCTGTAAAATCCAAGGAACGCCGTGACCAAGCCAGTCTCGCAGAATGGGACGACTTCGCAAACTCCACACCTAGTGCCTACTTCAACCTTTTGTGTGGCCCTCACCAGCCCCCGCCTTTGCGGTCACGTAGGCTGGTTCACGAATAAAATAGCTCTAAATTGTCTTCAGTATCGCCGAACAACACTTTCACTCCTGAATTGCTTAGTCAAAAAAAAAAAAAAAGCTCTTCACATTCTTGCGATAGTATTGCCCAAGATTCAGCGGAATTGGTGGGTAATTAATTCAGTCTAACAGAGTGCGCAAATAGATTTATAGGGACGGAAGGCATTCAAAGAGTAGCTAAAGTGAAAGCAGAAACTTTCATGACACGAAAAGTCAAGATGCAGCCTGGAGGAGCATCCATATTCTTGCTGCTATTTCATAGTGAGGGAAATGGAATTGCGCAAGCAAAAAGAACTAGATAATGAATGATGAAGAAATGATACTATGAGCATCAAATATTTGCTATCGAATGCCGAACTTGCGCAGTATTTCCAACGAGCCTGCTTTCAAAAAAATATGCGCAAACACTGCGCTTCATTATGTGCGTACAAAACTGTGTAGACAGAGAAAACAAAGCATATGAAGGTTTTATGCTGTAATCAAACTCTAGCACAGATGAACATCACCAGCGCGTCGAGAAAGTAAAAAAAAGGTACCACTTCTCTGACCGTGGTGACGGTGATCTGTTTTGGATATCAGGCATGCAGTATACCAATGTCGACAACAACTTATATTGTGTGACGTTGTTAAAGCAGTATGATAAAAAAATTTGGAGTGAGGACAGTTACAAAAATTAATTATTCTGATAATAAGCTGGTGTAATACGCGTTAAAAGCCTATGTGGTGACAAAATAACATAGAAAACCTAACATATATAGTCACATAAATAAGGTCAGCGAGCAACAGCTCTTATAAAGCAAAAAAAAAAGAAAATTGAATGTGTCGTTGGTAATTTTTTTATATATATCTACAGTATAATTGAGCTTAGAAAAAACCATCTAAAACACTGGAAGGGCTTATACGTCGTTTTAGAATTTTTCAGCCTTTGTTGAGATTGCAATAAGAAAAAAAAAAGAAACCTTTGTAAATAGCCCTCATCCATTAATAGCTTATAGAGTTTGTCGAATGCGTGATATTGGCGAAACAAGTCCTCGTACAAGTGTTGACTGCACAAAAATCCCTCTCCATAAAAACCAAACAAAAATAAAGACAAAAGCTCACACAATACACCGCTATGAGCTGAGAAACGAATAGTAATAATGAACTTGCTCGCATTCTAGTCGGTCGATATTCCAGTAGGGTACCATAATTAGCCAGCGCGGTACCTGAACTAGACACAGTTGTACATGAAAAATATATTTTCTTGGTCTTAGCGACCCAGCTACTCAACAGTCTGGGCATTCACTTCCATAGGGACGTCTGGGAACTTTTCACCTTCAGGGGCCCAGATTCAGAGCAGCGCGTTCCATCCATCGCAAATGATGTGCGATTCTCCATTGGCTTTTTAGGATCAGTGTACTTTACCAAACAGCGAAATACGCACTCTTTGAGGTCGGAATTGAGCTGCGAAAAAAAGAAAGAATAAATGTTTTACTTCTCCCACGTAACACAGCCTCGGATATGTTTTAATGAATAAAAAAATTATGAGGTTAATTGGGTAGGAATTGTATTGCGCACAGCATAGTGCCAGTGCTTTATTAGAGCTACACAGTAACAGAATAAGTGACAGCGAAAGCGCAATAGCAATAGCCAAGGAAGATAGAACTTTAGGTGTAATGCTGCAATTAGATAGTTTTCAGGCATAGGGCGAAGCCAGTTAACGTAGTGTAGGGGAGACAGATAACTGAGACAGGGCTTCGCCTTTTAGTGGACTTGAAGAGGCATATAATGATGGTCACAGCGTAAAATAAATGTGCGGGTTTACCAGTTTTGACTGTATTATGACTTTTTATACGTGTGTAGCTTATACACTATGAGAAGCACGTGCGTACACCAGTGCCGTGATCCGGCTGAAAGCGGGGAGAAGGGGCGCTAAATGCGCACCATGCCCTCTCGATCCACCATCGCCTCCACGCCGCTCGGGGCAGAACACATCAATCGCACTGCACCGGGGAAGACGACCGAGCGAGCGAGTGTTCACGAGACCAGCGCTAAAGAGAGGAGGTATCAGTCTATCTGCGAGCCGGACGGCGCTCTGTCAAGCTCGTTTTGCAAAAACGTGGGACTAAAGGTGAGCCGCTCTACAACTGTCTTTACGTAAGGACATCCCTCTTCCAAGTACATCGTTGCTCCTATAGCCATAAATACTGTTCGACTCTACGGTGTCGGTTCTTTTATTTTTTACCTTATTCGTTCGCACTCTCCGTAGTCGCCATTTCTTGTGCCACGGATTGGCGGCGCGTTACTGAGTGACTAAGTGTGTATAGAAAACGAGCCGGCCATTCACCTTACCCGCACCCACAGTGTCACCCTTAGATTCAGAAATCTCTTTTCGCTTTTTCCAGGCAATTTAGCATGCTAATTCACTAATAGCCCGAATTCTACTTTCTTATCTAGGGACCAATTTAATTTTATTGGTTCTATTGGGATTCGCATGAAGAGACACAATCTTAGTAATCCTGTTTAATAGGAAGAAGATCATCACTGTAGTCATTGACTGCTGAGCCAGTTAGAGTGAAAGAACGGTGAAGATGTAGCTCTGACAAACGGCGTACAACAAAGAAGACACGAAGGTACACGCTTGCGTCTATGTGTATTTTGTGTTGTGTTACATGTTCCAGGCCTTCTTTTTCACCGTGAGAACCGAAACCCGTACGAAACCAAACGAAATATCTGTCACTCACGACACACACACACACACACACACACACACACGTGTGTGTGTGTGTGTGTGTGTGTGTGTGTGTGTGTGTGTGTGTGTGTGAAATTACTGATCCATACTTGTCGGATCATGATTATATGCACGAAACCTTGCGTCATCAGTGACAGATATTTCGTTTGGCTTAACGTATGTTTTGGTTCTCTCGGGGAAAAAGAAGGCATGATACATGGGACACAACACAACATATACAGACATCCAAGCGTGTGCATTGGATTCTTAGAAAGATAACATTAGTTCACAAGAAGCATGTTGACCGCAGGGCTATTTCCGAGAGAAACATGTGATGTATTTTTCTTCCATTTGCGTCGTCATGCCGCCAAGTATGCGAATGCAAATGCGCATGCGGGAAATTTCAAGTTTTAGTCCTAAATGCTAGCAAAGACTGTGTTAAAATTGCAGCACACTCCGTATCTGAAATTTCTAATATGCAGAATTTCTTAATTTAGTTTACTTTAACGGCAAGCTTCCCTCAACCCTTCAGTAAAGTTTCTTTTGGTTCTCTGTCCTCGCTTCACCGCTGGAACTTGAAGCTTCTCGGACGATGATCGGCAGTTGTTGATCAAACGCAGGCAGGAAACGATGCAGATCAGATGTACAAGAAATATTTATAGTTCAACTTTTCTATATACATGGCAGGTAAAACAAATACATTACAAACATGAACAATTGAGAAACAAAGTCTCACTCATCGACTGTCTCAATGACTGTTAGAGCCCAGACTCGTTTTAACGTACATAGTACGGAGGCTCACTGATCTATCAGCAATCCTGATTTCAGCCAAGTCTGAGGGACAGCATGTCGTCCCGATTTTTATAGCCCAAATATACAAAGAAAAAAAAGGCGGTAGGGCCGTTGGCCCGTCCCACAGGTTCAGTTGCCAATCAGAGTCAGCCGTTTGTTAAGCCACAACCCAGAGGGATGGGCTTACTCTTAAAAATAAACATATTGGAAAACAAAGCTCTTTTCCTTTTTCCCCAAAACTCCGTTGCCCTCTCGTTTCTACGTAGTTAGTGGCGGGCTCAGCAAAACACGCCAGGCCCGAACAAGTTATCGCTAGACCGCCTCAAATCCCAACGGCGTCTAGGCCGCAAATGTCTCGGAAGCAGGGGCATCGACACCACGTAGTGCCGCTGTACTCAAAGTTTGGTCGTGTGGGAGACGGATGGCCCTCCTTGTCCTTCAAACTTATTGTCTACAAGACAAAGTTCTCCGAGTGCGTGTTTACAAGACGCCGCCGTCCGAATGCACTCTTCACGTGTACACCGCACCCCTACAGCGTGCACTGTAAGCTGACCTTCGACACCCCACAGGCAGTCGCACCCAACAACACGGCTGGCGATTGCGTTCCGGACGCGTAGAAGAATAGATTCCTTCTCCGTATATGCGGCACGGGGTCAAGTTTGCTAAGCCCTTCTTAACCTCGCCGGCGCCTCCAATTAGTCAGGCACTCGGGCGCCAGGCCCACGATACCGTGTACAGCTGTCCCTTTCAAGGCAGGTCGGTGCGGCTCGTGTGACCGTCGGCAGACTGCCAACGCCCTGCGCACAATACTGACTTTCCGGAATCGGCACTCGCCCGCCTGGCGCCTGCCGCGACGCGTCATCCAACACTGCGCGGTCCGTGACCCCACATGATACAGAAACGGTTGCCCCGCTGACATGGGGGGGGGGGAGTGAACCCCCTCTCTATACACACCACACGTGGCCGATTTGTGACACTTAAGAACACGAACAATCAGAGCGACCTTACACCTTCCTTCAGTTGAAGGGGTTCTCAACCACTTCTTACCGAAGCCAAGAAACGTATTTTGATTTATATTACACCATCTCGGGAATACTTTACCGCAAAAAGTCCTTCGATGCGTTCAGCCAAAGCGGAGTTATTAGCAATCAAGCATCGCGTTAGCAGTGCTTCCGTTCCTTCCTCAATGACTTGCACTGCGGAGTCTACGGCGGAGTGTGGCGTGCCCACAACGGTTCGTCTACTGAACGTCACCGTGGGCGCAGCTGAAATTTGATTTCGGTGTTCGGTAAAAGCCGCTATTTTCGACCTTGGCGCTTACGACACGCCAAAGGGGGTTTTCCTAAGCGAGCCCCAGTGGGCTGAGACAGCGGACGCATTCCGGCAGCCCGTGGCGGCTGCGGTAGCTACGCTACGTAGCAAAACGCAGCTACATACATCTGCAGTGCGTACGTGGAGCCTTTGCCCTGAATGCCCGCTCCTGCTCATATGTTCCAGTTTATGCGTGCTACTTGGTGCGGAGTGGCTTTGTTCTGTCCAAGCTTGACAGACGGGTAGTAGCCACAGCAACCTTGCGTGTTTCGAAGCGCTATCAATACGCAGCGAAGTCTGGCAAGGCGTCTAACCACGACCAGCCAGGAGTGAGTGCGCGTTGGCAAGCGTGCCTTGAGGTCTCACCTTAAAGGGACACCAAAGGCAAATACTGAGTCGACGCAGACTGTTTAAATGCCATTCCAGAAACCTCGCAGCCCTTCTTTCGTACCAAGAAAAGAGTTATTTTACGAGAAAATTGCATCTGAAGGGTCCCAATACCTTTTTCGTAATTCAAATCTCCCGCCACGCAACCGGAGGAGTGGTGACATTGTATGCACCATCACCACCCTTTGCTTCCGCCAATGAGAAAACGGTCCCCGACAGACGGCGATACCGAACCAAAACAGAGCGGTGGACTCGCCGATGCAGATGCTTTTTGGTCAAGTGGCGTAGACCATTCGGGCATCCGGCGATATCACATAGAAGTTGAATTATCTGCTACTTGCAGTTTGTGCAAGTTTCGCGAGCCAGCGAAACAAGCGCAACACTAGTAATAGAGTGTTTTAGTTGAGCGTGTTTACGCTCCGCTAAGCAGCTAAGCGGAGGGGAAGCGCGAATGCGCATGGGCCGTCTGCTTAGCCGTAAGCGGGCTAGCGGAGCGAGAAACACGGTCCGCTAAGAAGCTGCCTGAGCGGAGCGTGCTGCGCAGAGGTTTGGCTAGCGTTGGTGTCACAAAGGATTGGATTGGATGCTGAAAGCAAGCGTGCTGGCTATCACGTGGCGTTCCCCAAGACTGCCCTTTATTTTTCATTGGATAAAATGGACCGGTAACGCATTACAAATGCACATCTATAGACTTCATGGAGAAATAAGTTATATATATATACATATATACATTTTACTGTATAAGAGTGATCAATAGCTGTTGTTATTTTCTTTCCTTACACTGAATTCGGCCAGGGGGCTCTGCAATTATAAAACAATACAGACGGAACGGTGCTTGCCAGGCTCTCCGAGTACGATGCCAATCCGAAGTCAAAATATACCGGCATGCCCCTGTATACCACAGCGCAGCAGTGCCAGATTTCTCTCTAAGTAATATAGTGAGAAAATCTGTGCCAAACGCAACTGGCTGTCATAGGTGGCGCGCCACACGCGATGGTTAGCGGTGAGGGCAGGGTGCTGACCTCACGGCGCGACCGCCTTCGGCTACCGACGGCGGGGAGCCAGTCTCTTTCCTCCAGACGTCACCGGTTACGTAGATGCTTCCTCTCGTCCCCCGAAACGTTTGTGAGTAGGAGCTTCCGAACGATGCATTTTCCCGTGCGGGGAGCGCGTACTTTGTGTTGATCCTTTCAGGACGCTAAGCCGAAGAATGGGTGCCTAGCGCTTGCGCGAGGTCGTACCACACCGAGCCGCACTTATCGGAGGCCCACAAGCTGAAGGACGTCGCCCAAGCTTTCGGTAGTTGGCGTATTGGTTATCGCGAGAGCAAGTTGGATAGCCGCCGGGACATTTCCTAGCGGCGTGTCCCAACCTGAGCTACTTGAGCAGTCCCGCCCTTGGTGCGGAACCCTTTTGGCTACCGCACCGCCCCGGGACCGGGCGTTTGTGCAGCCTTGGGTGCCGCCGGAGACAATAAACGGTTTCTCTCAGCTCAGGGCAATACTGCGTTCTTTGGTGTGTCGCTCGGTAGCCTCTTGCAGCCTGAGCGCGCGCACAGCGGCGTGCTAGAGCCCACGACTGACGCGGCCCTGTTGTTTGCTAAGCTCGAATCCATGGTGGCGGTGGCTGGAACGCCTGTCAGACTCAAAGACCCCATGAGCCTAGAAGCTGAAGCAGTGTAATTGCACGTTCCCCACATCGGCACTTGCTCCAGCAGCTATTTATGGTTCGTCGCTATAACTAGCCATTACGATTACTTTGTTGGTTTACTAATACTCACGCGTTTCTGAAAGCTAGGCGGCGGAGCAGCTTCCGCTGTTAACACTAACCACGAAATCTTATTTTGATGGTATTTCCAACCTGTTCTATAACTTTTTTTCGTAAACGGGCTTGAAACGAATGCTTCATCGAGGGCTTCTATTCTCTCCTGCAAAGCGGCTTTTCTACACCCTACATTTAGAGTATGTAGCAATAATATTTGTTTATAATAATCTTGTTTTGTAGCCTTTCCGGAGCGTTCGCCGCGTCACTGCACGCCTATTAAAAACGTGAAATATATAAGTTCCCTTTTAATTTACGTACATAGGCCACGACAGAGTCCTCAAAGCCCACATATGAAACATCTCCTTTATTGTATCAAAGGTATTCGTAGAATAAAGGAAAATAGCAGGTAGTTTCAGATATCGCCTACGCAAACTGCTTTGGCTACTAAATGTTACCTCTGCGTAACGCAAAGAGCCACGCCCGGCTTGTGTTCACCTGTACTCTTTCCGAGTTATTTTGTAAGCCCCGTGGTTTGCGTGCTCTACCTTTGGGTACACAAATGATAAAATTGTTATTTTTATTTATTATTTTATTTAATAACACTGTCAGCCCATGAAGGGCCATTACAGCAGTGGAAGATACAAACACATACACAGTTACAGTATGACAACAAAAAGCAAGTAAATGAACAACTGCATACATCTCAGCAGGGACGCAAATCAGTTTAGATTCTATGCACCTTACAAATTTCCCCCCAAAAATAAGAAAGAAAAATGAACAGATACACCTTTGGCAACGTTATAATATACATATTAGTTAGCGGCAAAAAGAATAACGCGTACACATTGTAAAAATTCCTCAACGCATGAGGCCGACATGACAGAGTCGGGGAGCGCATTCCATTCCGTAATACCTCTCGGCACAAAGCTGTACTTAAAACAGTCATTTCTGACTTGAGGGGGTGCGATCTACTGGCTGTGACGATGTCTGGATATTTTATTTGTCAAGATCTTGAAGTACTTGTGTTTTTCGACCACCAAGTTACCATTAATAATAAGGTAAATTAGTTCCAGTCGCCCGTACCTGGTACGCAAATCTAGCGGAGGTAAGTCGGCAAGCTTACAAAGTTCAGTGGGGGATTGGCAGTAGCGATACTTGTTAAATATGAACCTTGATGCCAACCTCTGGATTCTATCAATGTTTTGTTGCTTGGATTTAGTGTAGGGATCCCATACAGTTTTAGCATACTCCATGGTAGGACCTATTAAGGATTTATAGGGTAAAACTTTTTACTTCAGGTGTCGACGCACTTATATTCCGTCTTAGGCTTCAGAGCGCTTTGCTAGCCTGACCACATACAGCATCAATGTGTGGATTCCATCTGAGGTCAGAAGTCAACGTTATTCCTAGATACTTATGTTTATCGACTCTGCTAATAGTTATACTATTCATATTGTAAGGATAATGCAAAAGTTTTTCTTTCTCGTTATGGACATAACAACAGACTTAGCTGCGTTTATTTCCGTCTGCCAGTCGTCAAACGATTCTTTAATTTTGTGCAGACTAGACTGTAAATTGGCCTGATCATTACTATCTCGAATTTTATTATACATCACACAATCATCAGCAAAAAGTCTGACAGGGACACTAATATTACTGGGCAAGTCATTTATAAAGATCAGAAATAAAACAGGACCTAGCACACTTCCTTGCGGAACACCCGACACAACACGGGAAGAGCGTGCTGTGCAGCCCGCGAAATCAACGCATTGTTCTCTAGAACAAAGGCAAGATGAAAACCACTGAGTGATTGCGGCGCTTTGAAATATGGAATTAAATTTTATGATTAACTTCGGATGGGATACTTTGTCGAATGTTTTCACAAAGTCGAGGAATATTATGCCTGTTTGACAACGCGAGTTTATCGTTTCAGACTCCCATGGTTCACGTTATGCCACCTATATCAAGCAGTTGTACATGGTCGAAAGCGGCAAATTGGACCGATTAGCTGCGATTCATATTTAAGGACATATAAGAGGACAACGCGCTGGTGGAAATAGCTTGAAAAAGAAACTTATATAGTAAATTCATAAGTAGTGAACGAACAATGAAAAGAAAAACAGCATGCGGGAAATTATCTGTAGCTCTTATATGAATTAAAGAAATTATAATAAATGGAAATAACCATGGACGAAATAACACTGGCCGCAGGTGGGGTACGAAACGACGTCTTCGCACTACGAGTGCGATGCTATTAGAAACAGAGGTACTGATGTGTTTTCCTTGCACGCACACACACACACACACTCACACACACACACACAAACACACACACACACACACACACACACACACACACACACACACACACACACACACACACACACACATATATATATATATATAATGTACGTGTTACGTAAAAAAAGCATGTTGCCAAAAGCCACAGTTGATAATTTAACGCTTTATTATTCGCAATTCGAATACAAGCTCAATGATAACGGTGGTCGCCTTCGTGGGTCATCGAAATATGATCTATACGGGTCAAGTGCGTCCGGTATTTATACATGAATCACATTATATTCGGAAATACTCAAACGAGTTTGCTTACAGGTAACCCTCCTGAGGGTTAGAAGGAGAGCCCTCAGTCGTACCAAGTGAGTGGGAGACCAAGTGCAAGAATAGGGACAGATACTTATGGCGCTTTGGAGAATGCGGAGGGTCTGACGGGAGACCATACCTGTTTGGTAGGCCTTAATGGCTGCCTTGGAATCACTATATATTGCCTCTCTGCGACGATCGAGCACAGCCAGCGCGATTGCATCCTGTGCGGCAACCATGGACTTCGAAGTGCGGTGAATGCCACTTGTTGGACATAAGCCACGCCTTCCACGAAGCTTGCCTCAATGTGGTTGTTATGGAAACATGCTCGAGTACAGTTCTACCTCTTGCCCGACGTCTGCCGACCTTGTGTGCGGGGTGCACATTGCGGGGAATGGGCGCGATTTGCAGTTGATGTCGCCGGGAATCCTCACGTTATTGGGGCACTGGTACAGAGAGTCGAGGCGAGTCTAGTATCTTTCGTCCCACCGGCGTGTCGGATAGCCTGATCAGCTGTGAGTGCTCTTGCGCCTTGATTATTTCTTCGAGCGTGCGGCGGACTCTGAGCTTGAACAGGTTTTCGGCGTGAGAGTTTACAGGTAAGCCGAGGGCGAGCTTAAATACCTTTCTGATGAGCGCATTGTCCTTGTTCCTCTTTGCAAGATGGCAATTATACATAGCCGCCGAGTATGAAAGGTGGCATTGCAACTCTTGCTTGGGTAGTTGTGAGTGGTGCCGGTCCTGTCGTGTGTGTTCTTCTTGAGTCCTGTTCCTCTGCGCCTTGCCTTTACTAATTCAAAGCATGTATATTGTGGATGAGATTGTCTCTCTTGATTCCCCAGTGCCTGTTGGCGATCTTTCGGATGAGACCGAGAGCACTCTCCAGCTTGGCGGTTATCTTTGTGAGTGCGGTTCCAGTGGCAACGTTAGACTAGATATACATCCGCAATATTTGGAGCGAGTAACTCTGGGCACCAGGGACTCGCTGGTACGCAGGTTTTCAATCAGGATGGCCACCACCTCTGGATCTTTTGTTATAGTGAAGTCGCTCAGAAATGGATGGAGAACATCAGAGCAATCGGTCGCATCGATGGCTCTCGGAAGTGTCCTCAATTTGGCCGTCGCTCCCGCCGACGCACCAGGTGGTGATGTCATCTGTGTAGATGGCATGGCTGATTCCTTGAATCTTCCCGAGCCCCTTGGAAAGCCCGATAATCGAAATGTTGAATAATGTTGGCGAGATGACTGAGCCCTGAGACGTGCCGCGTAAACCGAGGGTGACCTCTTGCGAAAAATATCCTTCGATCTTGAGCTTGGAAGTTCTCTGGCTAAGGAAGGATCGGACGAAGTCGTAGGCCGTCTTCCCCAGCCTGAGGCCGGCAATAGAGGGGAGAATGAATTCGTGTGAGATATTGTAGAAAACCTTCTGCAGGTCTGATCCACTGATGGCTCTGGTATCTCCCGTGCTACGGTCGATGACCTGATGCTTCATCAGCTCCATGGAGTCCTGTGTAGAGAGGCCGGCACTGAAATCAATCATATTGTGGGTGCACATGTCATTGGTTTCGATGTGCACCGTAGGGCAGTTTAGCAGGACATCTTCCGTGACTTTACTGACACGAGACGTCAGGGAAATTGGTCTTAGATTGACGATTCTTGGTGCTTTACCGGGTTTGGGGATGAGTACCGTGTAGGTCGTCTTCCACTGTGTGGGTGCCTGTCCACTGAGCCAGACTTCATCAATAATTTCGGTGAAAAAGTCGATCGACCCATCATCGTGATTCTTGAGCATCCTGTTAGTGATGCCATCAGGGCCAGGGGCGGATTTGTCGTTAAGGGAGAAGAGGACACGTGGGATCTCGACCGTAGTAAAGTCCTGGTTAAACTCCGGCACCCCACACCCCGCGTTGTCTGGGAACTATCATATCATAAAATTACTGACCTCAATGATTCTCGTAAACTCCAAGACGACATTAATAACGTTCTGTTATGGTGTAACAAGTGGTCTATGAAGCTTAACTTAAGCAAATTTAAATGCATGCGGGTATCACAGCCTACTAATACTACTAATCTGCATACATATTTCCTGAATAATAGCCCTCTCTCAGTTGTCTCGTCGTACAAATACCTTGGACTAAACATCACCAGCAACCTTTCCTGGCACATGCATGCCCACATTATATGTAGCAATGCCAATCGAATGTTGGGCTATTTGCGCCGAAACTTCTCATCCGCACCATCGTCACTGAAACTAACTCTCTACAAAACATTAGTTCGCTCCAAATTAGAATACGCATGCGCCATTTGGGACCTGGCTAACATTACACTCATAAACAGCATAGAAGCCATTCAAAATCGTGCAGCCCGTTTCATCTTATCAAACTACTCCCGACATGCTAGCGTTACCTCAATGAAGACAACACTTAACTTGCCAGAACTTTCTTTCCGTCGTAAATGCTTCCTCCTTTCGCTATTCCATAAAATCTACCACCGCAACCCTTTGTTGAAAAAACAGCTTATCACCCAACCGTCATACATATCATCTCGCTCTGACCATAGTTTCAAAGTTGGTGTGCCGTCTTCACGTACTAAACTTTGTAGTAATGCATTCATCCCTAGCACAAGCAAAGATTGGAACCACCATCCCGCCACCGTTGCACCCATCCTGGATACCGACACCTTCAAAACCAGCATTCATGAAACGCCACGTTGAATCTGTCTTTGTACATTGCACAAATGTTTTGTTATGTTCACCCACTCCTTTCTGTAATGCCTTCGGGCCCTGAAAGTATCTTAAATAAATAAATAAATAAATAAATAAATAAATATATAAATAAATAAATAAATAAATAAATAAATAAACTGGGTAGGGCAGAACTTTGCGTGACTGGCAGGTGCTTGTCTATGAGCCTGTTGACAATCAATTCGTCCGGGGTAGAGTCGGTAGCGAGGTGGATGGCTCGCGCAAGGGATCCTCTCTCGCTTGACTTGGTGCTGCTCACATGGAGAAGACGTTTGAGAAACCACAGCTATTGCCGGATCTTAGCTGGCCCACGACGGATTCCCAGAGCTCCTCTCGTCGCTGTTTACACAGTTTCTTGGAGTGCTATTCGATCTCCCTGTTAACATTGGAAGCCATCGTGCGGAGCAACCTGTTATGCATCTGCCCCCTCCACCTCTTGAGAAGGGCTTGCTTGGCTTCCAGCAGATTGGCCGACCTGCAATCCTTCTTCTCAACGTCAAGGTCAGTGACGACCTCCTTTGTTGTCACCACGGCATCATCCCTGATTACTTTAAGTATGCACCACTTTCTGAGTGTTTTACATTCTTTTTGTACTCGAGAAATAATGAATCATGCTGTAACATTCTAATCACGACAAATACATTACCCGGACTACCAACCAGGCTCCATTTGCGCATAGAAGGGCACCGCACACTCGCAAGGGAGGAAACTGGTATGAAAAGCGGCACTGTTGCCGTTTTACTTCCGTGAACGCACCCGTAAACTTACGACAAGCGGAATACGGCCTGAGGGAACACAAAAGTTGTTCCTGCTAAAGCAAGGGTCTTTATGGGCGAAACAGAGCTGTAGCTCAGGTCGGTAAAACACGTGGCGAGGTACAATCGTTGGGCCGTTATTACTTCGCCCCATCTCGCTCACGCTGTGCGTGGCTAAGGTGGCCGAGCATGTCGTACTCAACAGAGTCGGCCGGTATCTCGAAGACCAGGACTGTTTCACACACCACATGATCGGCTTCCGACCCATGCTCCCGACTCCGTATATGATGCTTCGCCTGAAACACCAGATCACAGACGCCGGGGCTACTTGGGGCACCCGCGCCATACTCGGCCTTGACCTGGAGAATGCTTTCGATAATATCCAGCAGTCGGCAATACTTAAGGCGATCGCGGACATAGGGCTCGGGCGCCGGTTCTACGAGTTCGTCCGCTCCTTCGTAACCCGTCGCAAGGCCGTGCTCCGTGCCGGAGACCTCACGTCGGAAGAAGTCGAGCTCGGACAGCGTGGCACCCCCCAGGGCTCCGTCCTCTCGCCGACGCTGTTCAACCTGGTGATGATTGGGCTCTCCGAACGCGTCTCGAAGATACAAGGCCTCAACCATACGGTATACGCGGACGACATCACCATCTGGTGCTCCGCGGGGTCGGACGGCTTTATGGAATCCGCTCTGCAGGAGGCAGTCGAAACTGCCTAATCCTACCTCGACCACACGGGCCTCAAGTGCTCCTCCGCCAAATCGGAGCTGTTGTTGTACAGCCCAAAACGACAAGGCAGATGGCCTAAGGGATGGAAACCACCGACCGAGCGCAACATCACCGTCCGCACCAGAGACGGTCGCCCAATCCCCAGGGTCGACTCCATCCGAGTACTGGGAATGATTATTGGGGCAGGTGGATCAAACATCCAAACGGTTCACAAGCTGACGACAAAGACGGACAACGCAATACTACTTGTACGCAGGGTGGCCAACCGTCACCACGGCCTCAAAGAAGACAATCTGTTGCGTCTGGTACACGCGTTCGTCCTTTGTCACTTCACCTATGTCGCAGCAATGCATAAGTGGAAACAATCGGACCGTGACAAGCTCAATACACTCATCCGAAAGGTAGTGAAGCGGCCCTTGGGCTCCCGATCACGATGCCGACGTATGGACTCCTCGAGCTCGGGGTGCATAATACCCTCGAAGAGAACGCTGAGGCTTAGGAGAGAGCGCAGATGATATGACTGACGATGACGAAGACAGGCCGTCACCTCTTGCGCGATCTCGGGTATAGTTCCCACAGAACACTCAGGATCCACCGGAGTTTACGTCGGTTCCCCGCGAGCTCCGCGACCTGATCACGATCGCACCCATTCCGCGAAACGTCCATCCGGAACACAACCGAGGCAGGCGCCTAGCCCGGGCTACCGCATTCCTCAAACGAATAAACAAGACAGCGGACGACGTCGCTTTCGTGGACGCCGCCGCCTATCGATGCAACCGAGCCGTCGCCGCGGTAGCGGTCTCGTCCTCGCAACGGACTTTAAATGCCGCCACGGTACGCACACGTGACCCCGAGGTGGCGGAGTAAGTGGCCATAGCCCTGGCAATGCTCGACGATAAGCGAACGACAATATTCAGCGACTTGAGACCTGCCATCAAAGCGTTCGAGAGAGGACTCGTCTCCGACAAGGCGTTACGCGTCCTCCGCGGCGCTGATCCGAGCACACTCAAACACCACACCGTCATCTGGTTTCCCGCCCACTTGGGTCGGATCCTGGGCGCCGTCCCCAACCTCAACGAGACAGCCCACGAAGTTGCGCGCGCGCTTACCGACCGCGCCGTCACCCCCGGGCAACCACGTCTCGATGAGTTGGAGGCGAACAGGGACGCCCCAGTAATCTACAATGAAATCATGAGTGAGAAAGAGAAATTGTTCTTGTAGGGAAAGGAGGAAAGGCTGGCACTATCATCTACAACCCTTGCGGGAGCACGGCCCAGCGCCAGCAGGGGGAAGGATATCGGAGTGAAGGAGATAGAAGGAAAGAGAAAGGTAGAGAGTCGCCATGGCAGCGGCGGAGCAGTCCGGCCTGGAAGGCCCAGTGGCTTCGACCGGAGGAGTGGATTGGTGATAGACCATAGGAGGTGGCCCAGCAAAGGTGAACACGTTTACTTGGGACGACGTCTCTTTCCGCCCCCTCACCCCGAAATGAACAGGCCGCACGCGCTAACGCTACGCTTATTACAGACAGATACCTATCCAAACCCCGTCACCTTACACATCATCTACCCGGACGTTTACCCCGACGATGGGTGCCCCTCGTGCGGGGCACTGCGACACTAGCACACGTGCTATGGGAATGTAGAAACGCTCCGCCCGACTCGACCTCCGACAAGTGGAAGAAGACTATACGAAGCCCGCTCCTACAAGACCAGCAATGGGCCGTCCAGCAGGCTCTCGCAGCGGCCGCCAGGTACTCCCTGTCGGTCCCTGCGTGGGAGACGCACACTGCGCGCTGACGTGCGTCCTGCAGGACAATAATTAAAGTTTTTCCAATCCAATCCGTAATTCATAGCGCATGATTGTGAAAATCGGCGATGGCTTATTCTTCTACGCCCGCTGTCTATGTCCGTGCCAGCCCATAATTCAGGACAAACCTTATGCGAGCAAGTTGATTAGAGAAGACTGCATTGGTATAGAATCGGCGACAACGTTCAAGAAATATTGATAAGGGCGTCTTGGCCAGACCAATAGCTTAAAAACTAAACTCTGGGGTTTTACGCGCGAAAGCCATGAGCCGATTATGAGCGACGCCGCACCGGGGGACTCCTTGCTATTTCTCACCATCTCAATATTTAACGTACACTCAAAACACGTATACGGTGCACCGACGTTCTCGCATTTCACCCTACCGAAACGCGAGCACCGTCGACAGGAGTTGTTCCCGCGATTTGGTGCTTAGCGGCTTAACATAACCGCTAAAAACCACGACGGTGCCTAGAGCAATAGCCGGATAACATTGATAATGCGGTAAAGTCAGAACTCATCCGACAACGCACATGATATCTGGCGACTGACAACACGCGCGCACTAATAGGGCGTGGTCCGCACCTAACGTTGTTGACGTCATGACACGCGTGGCTACTGTCTCGATCGCACCATCAAATCACATTTATACCTCTTCTCCCGCTACACAGCGCTTTCTTCTCGGATCTTGTACTCTTCTTCCTCCTTATTTGTGTGACGCTCCCGAGTTAATCGCGCGAAACAGCGTCCGTCCACCCATGAGAAGTTAGCGAAGCAGACGAAGAAAGCTGCAACTTTAAAACCATCCTACCTTTAGGTAAACAGAGCTCGCGTATGTCGGTTTTCGGTAGTATTCCTTGCAGAACCTGGGTCCATCCATAGTATTCCCAGGTAGATTTACCGTCTCGTCTGACAGAGAAATAACGTGGCATAATGTATCGTTCAATAGGCATTTTGCGTCAGGGGACCTGAAAAAAAAAATTTGCACCCTTCTAAATAGCACAACGGGGAAATGTTCCAAACTACCAGAAATGAATTCCCCTTGAGCCTCTCTCCTTTTGGTGACGTCGAAATTTCTTGTCGACACGACACGACTAGTCTGGGCGCAGCAACACGTCAGACTTATGATCTAACTGAAGTTAGAGCGCATAGTGGTTGTGCTAAGGAAAGAGAAATAGATCGCATTACAGATATTAATGTTGTGAGGGCCGTTTCGCGTCAAAAATTTATGTATCCCTAAGAAAAACCTACTTGTTACGTTTTCCGGCAGAGTTCCTGCTTCGCTCTCAAGCACGCTACCAATGTGGCTAGAGAGCTATACCCTACTGGTGTGCTCTAAATTTATATTGATCAACATTGACTGCGTGCGCTTCAAAGTAATCAGTCTTCTCACTTACTCCACTCTGCAGAAGCCAACTACCGGAGCTTGTAATGTAGGCTGCTGCCTTGGATACAAAGCAACATGCCTGAGCAGCTGCGCCATAGGCACACATTCGGGCAATGCCTTCAATGTAGTAAAATGCTAATGTCATTATATAATCGCTAGCCCACAACATGCTATGTAATGTTATCATATCACAATATTGTCGTAATGCAGATAATATCCACTTTAAACAAGATCGCAATACGTTTTATCGTATAGAAGATCCACCAACAAGCTATAATATAAATTTCGCCACGTTCTGGCCACAGAAGAAAGAAAAGGAAAATAAATTCGAATGGTTGGAGTATTATTGGACCTTTGTTACTTCTTGTTTCGTGTTTACATTGTGCATGTTGTGATGCCAATGGAAAGTAAAAATTTTTTTTAGATTTAGTTCGAATATTTTTTTTATGTGTATGCATAGAGTACCCCAACGATGCCAACTAAACATCACGTCCTTCTTTCCGCGCTTGGTGTATTTTTCCTCGCTTTTGTCTGTGCAAAAAAAAGAGTGTCAATTTTGTTTTCGGCGATTTACACGTAGAATTTCTTCCCACGCAGTAGGAGTTAATACCACCAAGAACTGAATGCTTTATTTCCACATAGCAAATCCATGACGTAGTTTAGCCGGGCACCTTATAAGCTCATTACTCTACGTGGCTGACATGTCAAATGGACAAGGACATGTCAAATGGACAAAGTAGCATTTGACACAGCCCAGGCATTTTTTGTTTTCGGACTAATGAAGAAACACGATGGAGGGGCCAAAGTGGATAGTGTAATGAAGGACGGAGGCAAAACCATGCTGCCTCCGGTCCCATATCACATTCGCCTGTGGCGGCCGCATTTTCGTCGAAGAATTTTTTTCTTCGAATGCTACGACCCTTTTTTCACTTAATGTCCATCGTAGTCACCGAAAGCATGTTCAATCGATCTCTGTGCACGGAACAGGCTTTGCTAATTTGTTCAACTTACAGCTGATGACACTAAAAGCACGGCGTGTTAGCCGGCAGTGACGTGGAATTTATTTAATTTTGGCGCACTTTAAGGAAAAGCTGGAAAAAAATTAAACAGGGCAGTTATCTTATCATAGATGAATAATGCGATGTTTCTGAGCAAGCGCTATCACTTCTGTATTGAATATATTTCGCTTGATGTACGAATTAAACGTCAAGTAAGCAATCTTTGTTAATCACCCAGCTTGGCGGATTAGAAAAAAATATCAGGACGTCCTTCACGCGTATCCTCTATGTTCTTTTTTTATACTTATCCCAAGTTAGCCGAAACACCTTGTATATTGTAACATGGTTTAATTACAAGGCCAGAAGGATAAACAAGCACATCTGTTCCTCGAGCGTCAGGCACCGAGCGCGCGACCTCTATCCTCGAGTGAGGCGCTGACCATGCTGCATGTTTTCTTCTCTACAACTCCGCCGCGGAGAACCAAGCGCCATCCTCGCGAATCAAGGGGAGAACACGACCTGATCATAGTACGGTTTGAGTCGTGTTAGATGCAGCGTCTCACGTCCGCGACCACTTATGTAAGTGGGCGGCGTGAGCGGCTCGACGAGTTAATTGACAGGGGACGTCTGCTGCACGACGCGGTAGGGACCGTCGTGCTTGGTAAAGAGCTTGGAGGAAAGACGTGGAGTGGCCGAAGGTATCCAGAGGCAGACTAAACAGTCCGGCCAATGTGCGCTGGTGGGTTGCCCGTCATCGCGACAGAACTTTTGCTGCCTTTGGGCTTCAGTCGTAACAGATAGGGCGAGCTGGCGGCATTCCTCAACGTATCTGGAAGCCTCAGAAAGCGGTGCGCACTCGGATGGGTAGGGTCAGTAGGGGAAAATCAGGTCGAGTGTACAGGAAAGTTCAAGACTATATGCAAGGAAGAATGGAGAAAACCCCGTCGTGACCTGAGAGGCGGTGTTGTATTAAATCACATATGGTAAAACGAGGTCCCCGTTGGTGTGCTCGGACACAATGTAAATGGATAGCAAGTCACCTAAAATATGACTAAATCGTACAGTCATGACGATAGTCTGCGGGTGACAGGTAGTAAGGGTGCGATGGACAGTACGGCAAGCAGTAGGAGCGCGTTACCTACGGCGGAAAGGAAAACACCTTCTTTCACTCATACGTTCTCGGGGAGCACTATGGCGAAGTAGGAAGTGTTGTAAGAGGAAGGACGCAACGTTGTGGGCTGTGGCAGTTGGTAGGGCAGCGGTTTCCGCATCACGCGTCAAGTGATCCACGGTAACAACAAGCCAGCGACTCCCAGTAGGTGCACATGGCAAAGAGCGGCAGAGGTCAATGCCGGCGGGGTCTAATGGCCGAGAGGGGCACGGAATTCGCTGCAAGGAACCACAAGGATGGTGGGCAGGAGACTTGCGGCGTTGTCGTGCTGAAAATGAGCGAATTTATTTCTGGAGAAAAGTGTACTTCCCACACCAATAAAAGCGCGGACGTAGCCTGGAATAAGTTATGAGGAGGCCAGCGCGGGTGCTTTGCGGGTTCGCTTGGAAAGCGCAGTATAAAATATAGAATAGAATTTGTTGACAGGAAAGACAGAGGGGTCGACCTGAGCTAGTGCGCTCTAGTCTGCTACTCTGCACTGGGGAAGAGGGAAGCGTAGTGAAAGTGCTGGGATGGATGATGATGATAAGGGAAGTGGTGAGGGCTTATGTATATGAGATAGTTGCCTTCCTAGAGCCGCTCATCAAGCTTGGTGTCCTGCAGAAACTCCAACAACACTTTAGTTGCACGCATTGAAGTTGCAGTGTCAGTACATGGGCCGAGGATAGCTTCCTCCGACAGCGATTGCCTGCCAACGCTGGCTAGGAAACTTTCTAACGTCCTTCGCTCCAGCATGCAGGCTGGGCAATGACAGACTATGTGTTCCTGTGTTTTAGGCACCTGGCACTGTTCACAATCAGGGCTGTTCGATTGGCCGATGAGGTGCGCGTAGCAACGGGTGAAAGCAACGCCAAGCCGAATACTGTGTAGCAATGACGCTTTGCTCCATAACGTTCGGGGGCATAGAGAATTTACCGTCTCGGTCGATCATATGTAGGCATCCGTGAATCTTGGTATCGTGGGCTCTGTGTGCCTTTGTAAGGTCCTGCATGAGTGCCTTGATCATGGAGTTGGTGTCAGGTCGCGAGTAGGCAATCCGTACTTTATCAGAGGAACAGAAGGCCGATCTTGCCTCAATGTCAGCGAGTTCATTGCCAATCACACCACGATGACTAGACACCCATTAAAAAGCGATCGCGTGGCCACTTAACTTGGCACTGTGATGAAGTTCGGCGATTTCCAGCACGAGTAGGTAGTATGGTCCTTTATTTAAAAAGCGTTTTAGCACCTGTAGCACTGATTTGACCTCGCATAATAGCGTCCATTTATGAGGTGTTTGCGTTCTCATAAAACGGACTGCCTCCCGTATTCCCGCAAGTTCTGCAGCCGTAGATGTAGATTTGTGGTGTAACTGAAATCGCCAAGTAATTCCAAGTTATGGGATGACAAATGCGGCCGTTGTGGCAGATGGGGTGACCGAACCATCGGTATATGCTTGTGCTGTCCCACTACATGATGTAAGTATATGGGACAGGCTGAGCTCTTTCAAGCCAATGGAGCAAACGTGTGATTTCTTAATAATGCCGGATATCTGAATGAAACCTCACTAGTGGTCTTGGCAATGTTCGTGAAGTTGTCTCGGGAATGTTGGTGGCCTGGAACCTTGCAGATATAATGCTTGCGTGATATGCAATTGCTTTAGAAAAACCACATCAAGTTGGTTCTTGGAAGTGTTGACAGAGGATGGTGTATCTAGTCAGCAGGCGAAGATAAGTTCGCACAGGTTCACAAGACCAGTATATCTCGATTGGACAAGCCCGTGCTTCCGCTATCGTGCCCTTAGTTGACGTGCCGCGTGGCAAGCCAAGGTATATCCGCAGTGCTTGTGCCTGAAGGCTCTCCAGCGTGCGCATACAACATGATTCCATGTTAGATAGCACATACATGCTGTAGCGTATGTAGCCCACAAAACGTGCCTGGTACACTTGGAGCAAACTTCGCTCAGAGGGGCCCCATCATGGTCCAGATATTGCACGAAGAACGTGTATGAAGTTGGTCAGTTTAGCCTTAAGCGCAGTAACATGTTTGGTCCAAGAAAGCTTTCGGTCTATTATCACGCCGAGAAATCTAGGGTGGGTGACTAAAGGGAGCGCCTTTCTGTCGACAACGATTGGATATTATGACATTGAGTTGCGCGTGAATGCCAACACTGCACACATAGTTGCTGAGAGTTGCAGGCCCCTACGGCGCAAGTACTTCGCCGTGATGGTAGCCGCATGTTGAAGCCTTGTACGCACTTGTGGACGTGTGACCCCAGATGACCAAATACAGATATCATTCGCGTACGTGCTGATATGAGTTGTTTCAGGTAGTTCGTCTGCAAGGCCCGAAAGTATGACATTGCACAATATTGGGCTAAGGACGCCACCCAGTGGAACACCCCTGCGAACGTCATGTCTGTCAGTCTCACCATCCGAAGTGGACATGAAAATGGTGCGGCCACTGAGGCCGCTGTGCAGCCACGCATACGTTCGGCCACCAAGTCCAATATCCTCAAGCGCACGAAGAATCGAATGGTGGAAGACGTTGTCATAAGCACCTTTACTATCCAAAAAATATTGCACATACCAGACGACGGCGTCTCTTTTCCTTTTGAACAGAAGATACTAGGTCGTTCACACCGCCAATGGACGATTGCCTTCTTCTGAATGCATTGATAAAATCAGGAAGTCCACCAGTTTTCTCGAGTAGCCATTCCAGTCTGCTCAGTAGCATCGACTCCATCACTTTACCGACACAGGTTACCAAGGCTATTGGCGGATAATGAGAGAGATCATGTGGGCATTTCCCGGGTTTTAGCAAAGCCACAAGACGACTGCACTTCTAGTGGAGAGGCACAGTTATTGTGGCCCACGTATAGTTGTCGAGCAACAGGCGAACTTCTCGAGCTTCTACTCCAAGATGGCAAATCGCGCAGTATGTAATTCAATCTAGTCCTGCACAAGATGCCCGGCGGGAAGTCGCTATCGCAGCGTCGAGCTCGTGCACAGCAAAAGGCGCATCCAGACGGTCATCAATAGATGGCGGAAAAGTCAGTCGTGATTGCGTTGGTATACCGTTAGAGGAACTCACATGTAATTTGCAGAAGTCATCGGCGACCTCACCTTCATACCGGCCTTGCCGTATGGCCACAACGTTGAACGGGTGCAGCTGTTGTGGAGGCGATTGAAGGCTTCGCACAATTTTCCAAATTCAAGAGACAGGTATTTCGGATCCAGAGAGCCACAGAATGATCTCCAGCATTGTTTGTCGAGCTTATCAAGGTGGCACAGGACATGACGCTGAGCCTTGCGTGATGCAGCGACATCTAATGGTGATTTGGTCCTTCTCTATTTCCGTTCTGCTCGACGCCGTATCGCGCGAAGTCGCTTGTACTGGTCATCAATAGGTGATCTAGGTGATGGTGCGCTGAGGTGTTTTGTTGTGTCACGTAAAGTTGTCGCGATGACATCTTCAATATTGGATGGTGCTTACATGGCTTGACATGCGGTGGTCACAGATTCTCGAAATGTTGGCCAATCGATAGAACGCACAGTGTGCGGAGCTGGGCGATGTGACCACTTCAACTGAATATATGTTGGTAGATGGTCACTTTCATGGGTGTCGAGATCAGTACACCATCGTGTAGCAGACAGTAGGCTTTTTGAAACAAACGCAATGTCAAGACAACTGCTGTAGTAAGAGCCTCGAAGGTATGTTGGCGAGCCATCATTGATCACCATCAAGCCTTGACTAAGCATGAAGTTAGCCAAGTCTCTACTGCGGGCGTTCGTCGAAGCAGAGCCCCACATGGGATGGTGGGCATTAAAGTCACCGATGACTATGTGGGGACCCGGACAAGTTTTCAGTATGGACAGCAAATATGAACAGTCTATGCTCGATGTTGGGGATATATATCCGTCAATTACTGAGAATGTGCGCCGCTTGTACTTCAGCGTTATGCAAAAGCACTCGTTGGAAGCGTGTGCAGGAATGTCTTTACGAAGGCATGTTAAATTCCGACGAACAAAAGTGAGCACTTTGCTTAAATTGTTATCATTCCTTGACCACAGTGGCACATATTCAGATACGCGTAGTAAAGACGTCATGTTTGGTTGACATATTACAGCCACGGGAAACTGGTATTTGAACATCCATTGCCGAAAATCTGCAAGGCGGCCTCGTAGGCCTCTAGCATTCCACTGCATTATCGCAGATCTTCGTAATTGGTTTTCAAAAGAGAGCGCCATGATGCCTTATTGTAGAGCCCTGAGGAGCGGTTCCAAAGCGTCTAGAACATGTAGCGTGGTCTTAGCAAACGGCGTCTGTAGTCCGGAGAGAAGTGAACGCATCGTAGTTATCAGGTGTTTCAGCATACTTTGTACATTTTCATTTTCTGTCTTATCATTCTCAACCACCTTTGCAGACACATCACCCGACGCATTTAAGCCTGTTTGTTTGGGTGGAACCGACGGCCAGTCAATGTCAGAGTGGGTCGGCGGAAACGTCGTTTTATGCAGCGCATGTGTTCAACGTGCTGCTGCCGAAGAAGGTACGTCGGTCCCGCATCTTGATCGCAGAAGCAAACTTGGCAAGCGAGGAGTTTGCCATGCGGCCGATGGTCCATCTGTACGGGAAGTGCTCTTGTCTTGCTGCCGTCTGTGTTGCGATCGGCGTCTGCGGCGGCGTATCGGTGTAGCAGCCTGTCTGTGAGTGGAGTTGTCCCGCACCATCTTTCGAAGCACTGACATTTCGTCCTTGATTTTCTGGCAGCCGTTTGATGTCGCTTCATGTGGACCGGCGCAATTAGGACATTTTAGGGCAGTAGCATCGCAGCTATCATTTTGATGGGCCCCTCCACACCGTTGGCATGTTACGGTGCCTTCACAATCTGCGCTTACGTGTGCTATTTTGAAACGCTTCCGACACTGCACCAGTTTTGGCCCGTAAGGGCGCCCACGGCGTCTTACGTATCCAACCATTACGTAGTCAGGTAATGTTTCAGAGTCAAAGAATATGTTAATACCCATGGATTGACCCAAGCGGTGAATCTGCACTATTCGTGCGGTAGAATTCAAAAGCTTCTTGAGGTCAGTGCCTGTGCTTTCTTTGTCCACGTCAGAGATACCGCCAGTCGAGGTTCCTTTTCCATGCGCAAAAAAGGAGAGCGCTGGGATGTTTCCTAGTAGCGTGGCAGCCTCTAGAGTATCCAGAATTGACTTGTAGTTCACGTCAACTGAGAGGATGCTCCGCCGTGCGTTCATTCTGATCTTGTTGACTTTGGCTGAAGCTATTCGGCCAAAATACTCTGTTAAGCTCTGCCTGTTCAAGGTATTGGGATCGTCGGTAACTGTGGTAGGGACGTAAGCAGGAGTTAATGATTGCTTACCAGTGTCCTGCTTGGGCAACGATTCACTGTCTGTTGATGTTCTCCTTAATTTTCTCTTCAAGCGGCGGTCCGCGGTAACTGTGAAATCTTTATCCGATTCCAGTTCTTCAATCGTTAAGCTGTCGGAACATTCAAGGGCAATAGTAAAAGGGCCAGTGCGGTCCCTTGTCTTCGATGCAGCCAGTGGTGGACGACCAGGTTCAAACGCTTGGTTGCGATTCATATTTCCCGTCCCGGAGGTTGACGTTGTGCACTTTGTCGAGCCTCTGATGTAGAAAAACGTCGGGGACACAGGAAAATGAAGAGACAAACACATACAACACGCGCAAAGAAACTTCTCCACCGTAGAATAGGAAGAGTCAGATATTCAAGGAGCAAAGGTCCTCAGATTTTCTCTCTCGCACCCGCTCTTACTCGCGCTGTGCAGAAACGTCGAGCACCTTGAGGAACGTCACGCCCCCGTTGTACCTACTAGCAATTGTAAAAATGACCAGATGTTCTTTGAATGATCGCCAGTCCTTTGTGCGCAGGCGCGAGTAAGAGCGTTTGAGAAGAAAAAAGCCACCCGCGACTCATAAAACACCAGTCAGAACCTTGCCCCTTCAGACACAGCAATCACCAAACGAGGCCTCCGTGCCCACTGCCTCACCGCGTGGGCCACCAGCGGCAGAGCGTGAACAAACTCGACCGCACTCCGCAATGCCGGCATGTCTAGGGGACAAACGCATACAACACGCGCTAAGAAACCTCCTCCGTGTAGTGCCTAGGCAGTCATTTATTCAAGGAGCAAAGCGCCACATTTGAACGCGACAGCGTTAAGGACACCGTCTCGCAGCAAATCCGGCGACCGCCGTCGTGCGTCGTTTCGGCAAAAATGCTTTCGTACCACTCATGCCCAGGCCATCCATGTGACGCAAACAATTTGCCGAAGTAATTGAATTTCATAAGCCAAAATACGTCGAAAAATCGTAAACTACGAAATACACACAACCTATAGACATGGTAGCTCTCGTACTCTAATTTGAATATACCAGAAAACATAATTCTCTTGCGCGAAAACTGAGAGAAACCGCTTTTCCAGCGTTTCCACAATTCACAGACCGACCCGGCGTCCGCCAATTGCGTATGTCGGCGCGTGGGTGTCTCGGGGGCCACGGAGCGGCGCGCCCGGTTCCTTGCAATACGTCCAGCCTGCGCTCGCCTCCACCGCATTGCGGCATACACAAGACACCGTGTCTATACACAAACCCCCACCTTCGTGCATAGCGTTCGGGGCCAGCGTTTCCAGGTAAACATTCTGGTTACATACGCTCCAGTTGCCGGGAAGCGCAAGAAGCAGTCAGGAATCTTTGAGTGCTATCGCGTTGCACTCTTAAAGGCGAAGCTTAAGGATCTTCCAATTACAGTGAAGTTGTATACCTCTACCGTACAAGGAACTTTTCCTGTCGTTGTAAGCAAAAAAACTCCCCATAGGGGGGCCGATCCCGGAGATAGTGCCATGCCGGGCAGAGCCACGGCGAAGGTGCAGTTCGCCATTAAGGAGCGGCCCATATACAAAGCCTCGCTGGTCGTCCTTCTTCACAACTACACACACACACACACACACACACACACACACACAATATATATATATATATATATATATATATATATATATATATACAGAGGACGATTTCACCTGTCTAGGTGAAATAGGTCTCGACAGCATTCTTGTTTGTGTATCGTTGCCTTTCTTGTAAATATTGTAAATACATCCTTATATGTGACTTCCAGAACGTAACAAATTGGTGGCGGTGGGGCGTAACGACACGGGCTATGCTTGGGGCGATAGTAAGTGGGAAATGGCGGCCGCAAAGGGGAGGAGAGAGCACGGTTATTACCTTGGCGAGCAACGTGGCTGATACGGCCGCCCGCGAAACAGATTGGCCCATCGTCTAGATTACGTCACTCGGATGGATTTCTGTAGCCTTCAGGATACCGCTGACCAGTGGTTGGTCAAGGAACATTAGACAGGTGTGCAATGGCAGCGGCACATACAGAAGAAACTCCAAGATTAGCGATTTCTTCACAGTATATTGCCTGCACAAATGGTGCTGTAAGCAATGTATATATCTGAGCATGTGTTAGTGTGCGCACTCTGTACTGGTCGCCGCTCTGTGATGCCCCCCCCCCCCTCCACTGAAGGGAGATTTTAAGCCCTGACTAGGAGACATGTGATGTGACATTGTGACATGCATGCCGCGTACTGTCAATACGTGTGCATAATAATGGCATCGCAGTTGCATATTATTACACCAGGTAAAACGCCACTAAGCAGGTGCACAGGCAGCGGTACAAGGCTGCTGAAGAATGTTTGGTGAAGAACAGGTTTAAATAGATGTGTACGAGCGTGCTAGAAGAAACATGTATTATTGGGATAACAAACATACGGACACTTGAGACGCATTTTTGCCGTCGGCGTCGCCATGATGTTCAAAGTAAAGTGCTAGAGCGATAAGACCTTCGCCGCGCGTCGTATGCTCTACGTGCCAGTGAAAGCACGCGAGGAAACCGAAGATCACTGTTCAATCCGGCGGGTAAAGAGGCAAGCGGAGAGCAAATGCCTCATCTTCTATAGTGCGAGAAGCCGCTAGGAGATGGGATACAAGGGGGATGGCGTTGTGCTCCGGCAGCAAAGGCGTATTTGACGACTGGGCAGAAGGGGAACTGACGATTGCGGCTCAATCTCGCGCGCCTCGCGATAGGGAGGAAAGTGAGGAGGCAACGCGGGAGAGACCGATTGCGGCTTCGACTTCGCCAGCATGTGCGCACTTTCTAAGGTCGCGCGCCGTCGCGGACGCCGCAACTTGAAAGGAATCTACAGACGGCTGACAGCTTTGTTCGCGCAGTGTTCTCGCCACTCTTGCGTTGAAGCGACAGACAACAGACAGCACGAAGGGCACTTCGCTCCCTGCAGCTGCCACGCTTGCTCACACCAGCGTTTTGACAGCGAGTTTCCGCGCTCATCGATTGTGGTGTGTTCATGTTTGCTCGTGCGCATTGACACCATGCTAGTTAATTCAGCTAGTAAGCGAATGTTTGCAAGTTTACACTGCCGATAAAACTATTATCCTTACTTCGTATAGCTGTCCACTAATTTGGTTTCGCTTCTGGGGCGAATCTACAATTTTTCTGATTAACTGAGTAAATTAGCCTGGCTCCGTGACTCTCTCCGCTGCGTTTGAAAGGGGATTCCAATATATGATTATGATCATCACAATTAGCATCGTATCAAGCCACTTGTTCTTGCGATGTGAGATGTGCGCTGCGTGGCGCCTATACGTGCGCCTTTTGTATAGCAGTTGAATATTATTACCAGGTGGCGCGCGATGTACAAGTTTCCTAGGTAGCGGTAGAATGTAGACAGAGAAGTCTCGAGGAGGAAAAAGAGAATTATGGAGATGTACACGTAGTGGTGTAATGAAAAACATGTACGGTATACCTGAATAATTCAAGCAGGCTAGGTGACTGTCACCGTCCCGTTTCAAATGGGACGCCATTAAATCGCCATCATCATCATCATTAGCATTAGAATCGTATCGTGCCGTGTGACACGCTATGTGACATGCGCGCCGCGTAGCGTCGATACGTACAAACTTTGCACTGCATTTTCGTTATATTCCACCTGGTGTCACGACATGTAGGAGTTGCATGTAGTATTTTCATGCTGCATGCAGCAAGACCTGGTTAACTCGAGCAGGTTAAGTGAACATTTGTCATCACCCTGTTTCGAAGGGTACGCCAATAATATATTATTATCATCAAAAACAGCAACCTACCTACTATACGCTTACTCTACGGTACACGATAGGGCGCCTTCTCTTATGATACGAGCAGCTACTGAGCGGTTCTTATGAGCGAATCGTAGAGGTACGCGCGCCGCTGCAACAAGGCAACATCGGGCTCAGCAGACTGCTGTGCAGAGAGCGCAGCAAGCCGCAGCACAAGCCGTAGCTCGCCGTCGACGCTAGCCAAACAGTTCACGAGAACGATCGTCCTTATGAAAACGACGCGAAGAGACTTCGCCGCGAAGACCCTGTAGTGCGTGGTTTTGAGAATAGAGCTCCTATGGAGCTGCTCCTCCTGCCTACGCTGTGACTATGCTGTGTGTGTCGCGCAGGCCTGTTATTGCTCGAGTGGCCCGTCGTTATGGCCGCTTGACTTATTCTTGCTCTCAATAAATATATCAGCTAATCTAATCGCCACCATCGTTTACCTGTCACTCATAATTACGTGTACAATTCCTGTTCGATCGCTCGATCCATGGCCCACAGGTTTAGGATTAATTCTATTGCGAATTTTGAGCTTTTGCCCTCCTATCGTAGTACGCATAGAATGCATTCATCATTGTATGCTTTCGCATTTCAAGAGAACAGGTGGGCTATCGTTCGACACCTACAGGGTATGTGTGCGTGCGTGCTAAATGGGCTGCTACCCCCTTTTTTATTTTTCGGCATGTTTACTGTGGAATAATGTGCTTTCCCGAAAACTACATATTACTATTACGAATATTACTACTATACTATACGAATATTGTGTTTATGGCCACGGTATTGTAACCGTAATCTCTGCTTCGTCATTTGTTCCAGAAACCTACTGCAAATCTCATCTTGTGTCCCCAGTCGCTACGCCAGCTCGGGGGCACTCAATGCTCTCTCCCAAGTGCTGTAGGCTACTAAGAAATGTTTCTGGATGATTTAACAGAAAGCTTACCTTAGGAAGTTGGCAATAATCTTCTTGGTGCAGCTAGAAAACGCACAGCTGTTATTTCCGTTTCTTCGTGGGCTACTCATCAAATATCCGTCCGTTGGTGGGCAATCAATCGCTGGTGCGACGCCGTCGTGAGGAGCGTTCAACCTGTAAACATTGGCATTCGTGAACTGTCAAATATTCATAGAATAGGTTGCATAGAACTGTTTGAACATATTTCTGTGGGTTGCGCTGTGCATCTACCTATAAAGAAAGTGACAACGAATTCTTATATAACGTATTTTTTTAGTGCGACGGAACGCTTACCGGTCAGGGTGTAAAATGCAGTAGTAACGCGGAAAGCACAGTGGAAAACTTATATCAGAATTTTTCGATCTGCAGTGAGGATGTAGTCGTTCACTGGAAGCATGCTGGAAACAGTAATAAGGGAGTAGGATAGCGATTAGATGCCGCCATTAGTGAAGCGCGGCCGCACTTGTGAGCAATTGTTGTTTTGTTTATCAAGCCGATGTTCTTGCGATTCATGTCTTCCGAAGGTTAAATTATTTCTACAATACAATAGCTACGCAATGTCATAATTTCCTTTCCTACAGCTTTCATCATAAGTCAAGGGTGTTCTTTGGCGAGGCCAGCTTATCTTCTTGGAAGCGAAACGACACTTTCACGAGTGATACGCATTGTAGCATTTTGCCGTAGCTACTCATACGCTTTTGATTTCCGAAGCGTGTCGTCCCTCGAAGACTTGAGCGGATAAAAAAACAGCTCAGTAGTCTTCTACTCTGTGAAGAAGGATGAGCAACGAAGCTGTATATGCGGGCCCCTTAGTGGAAGTTCACCTGCGCCGCGGGTCGTCCCGGCATTTCACTGTCGTCGGGTTCGGCCCACGTACGGGGAGTGCTTAACGCCTGCTTCACCTCCGCCGTGGGTCAGCCCAGCATTGCACTATCTATGGGATTGGCTCATGTATGGGGAGTGTTCAACACCTACTTCACTTCCGCCGCTGCTGGGCCCGGCATTGCACATTCTTCGGTATTTTTTCTACACGCGAGCACGGTAGTGGGGAAAGCAGCTGTTAACAGCTTCGGTGTTAAAAATTGAAATTATGGGGTTTTATGTGCTAAAAATCGTGAACTGACTGTGAGGCACGCCGTAGTGGGGGACTCCTGAAATTTGAACAACCTGGGGTTTATTAACGTGCACCTAAATCTAACCATAAGGGCATTCTCGCATTTCGCCCCCATCGAAATGAGTCCGCCGTGGCCGGGATTCGATCCCGCGACCTCGTGCTTAGCCGCCCAACACCATAGCTTCTAAGAAACCACGGCCGGTTGGACCTGAGTAACCTGGAATAAATGATTTTGGCTTGCATGCGTTCTCAGAATTTCATGCGCGCACAAAATCACTCATGGGCGCCGCCGTACTGGATGGATGCAAGGATGAATGCTATGAGCCTACCGTTTGAAACGGGCTGGTTGGTCGCGCTAGTCGGCTATTATTCTTATGTTGCCTAAAGTTTTACCTATATTACTTTTCTTGCGGAAGAAAAATTCCTAGAATGTCGTTTTGTGAACAATTATTGGGAACATTGCCTTTGTACGGCAACGTTATTCGCGGTGTCCCACGTTTTTGCCGCCAAGCGCATCCCACATTCATTGACGGACGGGAGCGCCGCTCATTAGCATGGGCGTTTTTACTTCGCAATGCGCCTAATAAATTCAAACTGCAATTTTAAGCAATAAGTATGTTGTCCACAATAACAGCCGACCTACGTATAGTCATCCCCTCTACTACATTTGAAATATCCTTCTTTCGGATCGAATAGTAGCCACAAACACCAGTTAGTCGCGAACCAATGGAAACCAGATAAACGAGTTGAACGTAAATCACTTTATAATGAGTTTTTTGTAGCAATAATAAATTTAGAGAGACGTACAATTAAAATTTGGGTTTGGAAGAAGACATGCTTTAAACAAATATATCGTCGGGGAATTAATATTTCTTGAATGTGCAATTTTAACTTCTTTCGTATTTCATTTCCTTCATTCGGTTGGCCCTAGATAGAGACATGTTTGCGAACTGCATACGTTTGCTAAACCATGTCGTCTTTTACTTGTGAAAGCTGTACTGTTCAGCTAATTGCAATATACGTTTGCTACTATACAGACATGAAACGCATCCTAGGCCAGTAAGCTCCGTCGTCATGTAGTTGTGCTTTCGCTGTGGTACGAGAAGCTCTCCTTGCAATTTTAAATTACGGGCGGTAATGTGATCAAGCGGGCGTTAAGGAAGGCGTGTTGATGGCTGGTGGTTTCATGAGCGCTGTCTTCCCAGGCATTTAGGGCTGGAGGTAGCGCAATTTTGAGTTTTAGATACAGCTTGAAGCAAGAGACAGAGCAAGTGCTTGCTCACCGCTGTCATTGCTTTTGATCCCGCCACCGTTTTCATAGCTATTACTCGTGGTAATCGAATGAAACTGGTTCATGTTTGCCTGTGCGCGAGTGACCTTGCGCTTGCTAACTTAGTAATCGAATATCGACTGCCATTGAACGGCAGATAAAACTACAAACCTTACTTCACCCAGCTGTGTAATACTTTGCTATCGAAATCAATGCCTTCAGTTCAGCCTTCAGTTCGGCCTTCATTTTGACCTTTGGGGCCGAACCGTGGCTTCTTTTTAATCTATGCTTTTATTTTTAAGTGAGCGACATTGGTAAGTAGTCCATAATTTCATCATACACGACACATGCCCTTTCACCTATTTCCATTCATGTGAAAGTAATCTTGAAATAATCCGGCGCCCATGCCAGTGTTTGGCGTAAACGACATCCGTGCCCGCTTGAAAAGACCGGAGCAGCGATGACAAACTCTAGTGCCTTTGAGAGGCTGCTATGCTTTAGGAAACTATTCTGTGGATTCTCTAATACATATTGAATTAAACTTTGCCTGTTCAAGTCCTCAATTATTAAACTATTCAAATGGTTCGTCAACAACAAAATAAAACCGAGGAACCACCGATCTCTGACATGCTAGCTTTCGGCCCTCATATACGTACACATATAATACGGAGAAGGAACCTACCCAGGATGTTCTTTCGGGGGGGGGGGGGGGGGGGGGGCAACCACAGGTAACTGTTCTATGCAAAGGGGGGTGGGGTACCTTTACTAGTACAAATGCGGATTACGCCCGCCATTCTCCACAAACACGCGCAAAGCCGCAAAAAGTAAATGAAATAAGGTCTATTGGCAAACAAGGAACAACGTCGAATGTATTCGCGCAAGAAAGAAGCGCAGGAAGAACACGGCCAAGAACAAGTAACCGAACGAATGTGCAAAATAAATATTTCTATCATTATCATCAGCCTATTTTATGTGCACTGCACGACGAAGGCCTCTACCTATATCAGATTTCTATAGTAGCATACAACTTAAAAGAACAGCAGTTGGCAATCAAAGCACACGACCATGCGGGGTGGTGTTACTCCTTGAGCCAATTACAGAACCAAACAAAATAGTCGTCATGCGCCCTTTTCAAAATGGTGCCGTACTTGATACCTCCAGAGGGTCTGCTGTTCTTGAAGAGTCTTTTTTCATCGACGGAAGCAATGAGGTGTGCAACAGAAATGGACAAAGCGTATGGAGTCTGAGCATTTCACTCTTCAAAAGTTTATCCACCTTGGTTGTTTAGTGGCTATGGTGTTGGGCTGCGAAGCACGAGGTAGCGGGATCGAATCCCGGCCACAGCGGCCACATTTCGAAGGGGACGAAACGCGAAAACACCCGTCTACTTAGATTACAATGCGTGCTCGAAGAGGTCACCATCTGCTGCAATGCACAATTGGCATCTCATAGGCACGTTTACCGAGGCGTTGTTCATCATGGTATCAGGGATGGAGTTGCAGACTTGTCTTATTTTTTTTTTCCATTTAGGTTGACGTTGTGGCTGATGTTGTGGTTGGTTGTCCGGTATACTTCCTTCATTCATTTATTTTAGATTGGCTTTCATGCCCGTTATTGCTTAGAGTAGGAGCGGGCTTCTCCCCACTTTCTTTTATGTTATTCTTATGTATAGGGTGGCGAAGAGTTTGGAGTGGGGACGTAATGCGAAAACACCCGTCTACATTAGATTTAGGTGCACGTTAAAGAACTCCAGGTGGTCCAAGTTTACGGAGTCCCCCACTACGGCGTGCTTCATTATCATACCGTGGTTTTCGAATACAAAACTCCATAATTAATTAAATATTCAAAAGTCTGCGGTTCATTTCACTGCTGAGCCCTTTTACTCATCAAATTTCACGGCCAGCTGAAGGGAAACTTGACAATAAATAGTGGCAGCGAAACGAGCATTTTATTTCGCTTCAATGAAAAATTACGCTTTCACCATTCCACTATAATAGACAAGCGAAAACGTATAAAATTACGCGCTAATATTATTATTGCTGTGGTTGCAGCCCTGTTTGGGTAACAGGAAAAGCTTGAAGCACGAATTATTTGCACCCTCGCTGAGGAACAGTCGCTGGCGATTATGAAGGCATGTGCGGGGCTTCACTGCAGACTTCAGTTGTATCCGACTATATTGGCGTTCTGTTTTTTTTTTTTATTTAGCTCTGGAAGAATTATAGATAAATATGTATTTTCGGAAAAATCACAGGTTCATTTGGATCCCTCGTTTACTGCTCTACCTCGGGAAGTGCCAAAACTGACTCGTATTGTAATTTAAGAAGTTGCGTAATGATGCTTGGCTACCAGTCCCGTACAACCGCGTTGAGCGCAGGACGCTGCGGTTCTCGACGTACTGTGCCCACAGCGGAAGGTTAGAAAAACACCTACATAAGCAAAGCAGAGAAGTGGCAATGTCAGGCGCCTTTATTGATAACTGTAGAAGTGTCATTACAACACACGAAATCATTATCCACTTCCGGCAGCGTTTTCTCTACTTCCTTTTTAAATAAAAAGATGTTGATCCATAAATATTGTCATAAACAATGGTTACATTTGTTAATTTTCGCTTTTCTTTCCTGTTTGGCTGTTGCTTTGACTTCATTTCTCAACTCCTTGCGACTGTTTTTTTCCAGTTGCCAATTTTGCACAAAAAGTGCTGTACGATTAGGAAGAAACCAGACGAGGTAACAGGTGACAGTCATATTGCTTATGGGGTTAAGGGTCTTTGCAGGGTTCGAAGATGGACGCTGTTTCGCGTTATCTTAAATTGGACTTTATTTATCCCATATCGCATGTATATGGTTCCCACAATCTGCCACCGTCGGGGCGAGCCGCCACTCGAGAAAATAAGGAACCAAAAGAAAAGTGAAACTCGACTGGCGTTTTTTCCGGCTGCAACTCGTTCCTCAAGCATATAGACCAGCTGACTACGAACCGAATCGTTTTCGAGGTCCCTGTATCAGTTTAAACAAAGAATTGTTGAACTAACGAAACAACAGCCATGCGCGTGACCGTTGACTAGATGGTGACAACTGAACGCATCTGGAGTTAATCGCGCGGGCACCGAACCATTGATATAACTGGCCTGCACACCCCAGGAGATGCCGTTAAATACCGTCATCCAAAAGGAGTAAAAAAGGCAGCAAAATGTTGACCACCGAATAGCTGTCAAGTCTCAACATTGATTTGGCGGTGCTTTAGAAATGTGTGTGAGGATTGGTGGCGTGGCTGGGGAGAGGGGGGGAGGGGCGGGTCCCCCCTCGGTACGTGCCTGACACGGAGCATTCTGGTATTTCCAATAATTTTTTGTGTACGTACTGCAGAGCATTGTAGCGATTGTGTCCCTTTTCCTGACGCCCTTTTTAATTGGCATTTTTTGTTTGCTTTCGATTGCCTAACTATGGTTGCTGTAAACCTATCTAATTATTTCCTTAGATATTCATTATTCTGCTTCTGCGCCTTGGTTGCGCAGTGGCTTCTTAATGTTGGTATTTCTACTGACTCGAAAGGTTTTCTGCAATCTGTCAAGCTCATGGGGTTCAAACAACATCGAGAGTTCACAGGATAATGGAGACTTGAAAGGAAAAGGGGGAAGAGAAGGCATTTTTTTATTCAACATAATTTATAATTTCATATTTCACGGCATGCATAATACTGTCAGGGTAGCACTTCTCTTGCTGTATAAAATCACCTGTTTCCCTGGTTCTCTTCCAAATTGCCTTAGTGAATGCTGCGCACCACGCCAATATCAAGCAGACGCACTTATAATTCAGGGATTGTATTGCGCATTTCTAGTGATGCATTCTGTTCATATTGTTTCAAGGCGCCTAACATTGAGTCATGAGGCAATACGCATAAAACGCCAAAAACTTGTCGAGCAGGCCATTGTACTCACAAATGTGCTATTTCGTGAGCGGCCGTTTGCACTCCGGAGAAGGTAGCAGGCCTGTCAAATCCTATGCCTGCTCGGCGATTGCTGCAGGCTTTCCCCCGGTGTGCCATTCCTGGGAGTTCAAGCAATGCGACGCAACGTGAATAAAAAAATAACAAATGCAATGTTTACACGTGCAGTTAGAGAAGTAATATTTTCACCTTGAAGCCCTTCCCGAAACATTTCAATGTGGCAGTTCGTGCATTACTTTGACGCAGAAATTGTAACTGCGTCCTCGTTACCCCATAGCGAGGACGTAGAAACCGTACGAACACTGGCTGTAGGTGCCTATGACGCGCTGGCTGAGTGGACTATATAGTCGCCACTAATATACAGGGTGATCATTATTTAAGTTTTACGGAATTTTTAACAGTCCCCTGCTTTAGATAAAACAATACTAGTCCTTCGTTACAATCATCATTGACAACATCTGATTTCCCGCATCTCATTTTCCTTGGAACAACAAATGGTGCTAGTCTAGGAAAATTGAAGTAACGATTGCAAGACTGTGGCGCTGAGTCTCCTACTGAACGTTTACCTCCACAGGTCTGGTGTGGCTACATTGCCTTTGTGCCGTTTATGCAATAAGAGTGAATTTCTGCAACACTTCTGTTTGACTTGACGCCTTTTGATTATTCAACCGATAATTGAAGAGCCCTTTCAAAAGCTTGTCGTGAGTTTGATTCGTCCTTTAATTCTTTACTTTGGGGCTACCGCACTAGGTTACAGCCACAGGAACGTTTGAGAAGCCCTCTGCATCTTTTTGCGTGAGGCAAAAAGGATTGCATTCTGGAATTCTTCTTAATACTAATAATGGTCCCAAAATACTTTATGTAGTACTTAGATAATTCATTGTTCATATCCGTAACAGCAGAAACTTTAAATAGCATCCGCAAGATACTTATTTCTGGCCCCCTTAATAATTAAAACAGTGGATAACATTTAATTCACCGCCCTGTTCATGACCGATCCCTCAGAGTGGGTTGCGCCATTTCACTGTGGAAGAAGAACAAGGTGTCGGACCTGATCTCTGATATATTTAGAACAAATTTAATAGTTTTCGCCATATATATAGTAAACATGACTGGTGCCCGTACTGGGTAATCTGTTCCATGCACAGCGACCGACAGGAAACTCCCAAGAAGTATCGCGATACCTTCGACGCTGACCTTTGGGGCATCCGGCGTCAACTAGGGCTACCACTAGAGCCCTCTCTACCCTCTCTGACACCCGTTGAGAAAGATGACAACCGATCCAACGGCTAGCCAGACTGGAGAGACCACCACTCTGCGTAGTACGTTGATTTTCAACACGCCGAAAACCCCAACGTCGTGTCATGGTGACGTTTTCGAAAATATTCAGGACTAGCTGGACCACCACTATAGAGTTGGCAGTGTCAACGAATGGGACGAGCACCGGATGATCCGGTATGTCTACTTCGCCCTCGAGGACTCGGCGCGCACCTGACTTAAAGCCACGAAGCGAGCTTGGCGACCCGGCAAGAATTTCGTAGCCAGCTACGAAATACCTACGGATGTTAGGACCGTTATGATCAAGCAGAACTTGCCCTCAAAACAGGAATGAGAGACCAAATGACAGTGTCGCCACATTCGCAGAGGCAATGTGACGGCTGTTCCGCCGAGCTGATCCCGGAATTACAGAAGAAAAGAAAGTACGCTTCTTGATGCGAGGCGGGAAGAAGTAGCTGATTGCAGGTCGATGCAATCGACCGGGTACCGTAGCCGCATTTCTCAATGAAACAACAACAATGAAGTGCCAGGTATGGCAGAGGTTATCGCAGTACAAATGCCCAAGCAATTTTGCATGTCTCATCGTCCATGGTAACCCCTGATTTGACGAGAGTCAAGGAGATTGCGCGCGGTATTGTCCGTAAGAAGCTGCAAAATGTGACTGCTCTGACTGATATATATGGTGAAGAGGCCAAGCAGCTGGCACAACCAATGGGGGTGCCATGAGGTCAGCCCGTCTCCTGTCGTAGGCCGTTGCCCTAATAGCTCATATGCCAGCAGTCAGCTATCCGTCCCATCCATTCACGCAGCAGACGACACACGAGCATTCTGCCTTCCGCAAGCCCAAGTCTGAACGTGCAAAAATCCATTGGGTAGCCCGCTCCTGACAGTCGGCCACTTTGCTACCATTGTGGTGAAACAGATCAAATACAGTATACCAAGAGTGCACTTACATTGGTTTCGCCCACACGCACGTCGTCCCCGGGAGGGTAAGCGTCCATGAGCTATTGCGGAGTACTTGGCGAACCATCAGTCCCGGACTCTTCCGTGACGTTAGTCCAGCTCTTCATCTCCTCGATGTTCTAGGTCACTTGGCCAACGCTTGGCGTGCACTCATGACGTTAGCGGCTGATCCACTAGGTCCCCATGCCCACACCGGAGAAGCTAGAAGCAGCGACGTCCGGGTGGGGCTGCTCTTCCACGAACCATAAAATATCCTCTTCCCCCAATACGCCAGCTGACAACCGACGATTCCCTTTCACAGCCGCATGCTGCCGACAACGAAACTGTTTTCGCTGGCATCCCCATCCCGGCCGACAATTGCCCGGCCACTGCCCTCGCTGACACTGGTGCTGATTATACCGTTATGAGGGCCGAACTAGCTGCTCAACTGAGAAAGGTTATGGCACCATGGCACGGACCAAGCCTCCGGACCGCATGTGGTAAGGTCTTGACGCCGATTGGAGATGTACAGCCAAACTCCAAATACGTTCTTCCGGAAATAGTGCTTCCAGAAAGTCATCCTTCGAATAGATTTTCTTCTCGAGCACGGAGGTGTTATCGATCTTCGCGAGCTCATTATAACGCTTTCTGCCGCCTACACGCCCATATTGCAATATAGTAGCATGCGCAAGACAGCACTGCGCGTTGTCGATGACACTGCAACACTTCCGCGGCGAACTACTACGTTCATAACTGTTGAAGGCAACTGCGACCATGACAGTAGCGGCATCGCTGAAGAAAAGCTGTTGGTGCTCTTAGCTGGGCAGGTCTGCGTCACTCTTGAATTATTAAACTGAATCGGACGATTACTGAGCTTTTATTTACGAACTTAAATAGCGAGGTCGAATATCTGGTAAAGCATACGGGCATTGCTCACTTTGAAGCGTTTCGGTATGCACAAAGTTCTACGCTCTTGCTGAACTTTCCGCAGCCTTCAAGAGTGACACCGCGATTGTCAGTACAGTCGACATAAATACTTTGCTTTCAGCCACGAAGAAGAGTATATTGAAAGTATTTTATACCTATTCAGTGAATGTTTTGCATCTACGTCAAAAGCACAACAGGCCTCTTCGCGAAGCACCGTGTTATAACGGGCCCGAACGAAGGTCCCGTGCACCAGCATGCCTACCAAGTGTACCAAGAGGAACAGGAGGCGATTCGTTGTCAAGTTAAGCTAATGCTCGATGACGATGTAATTCAACACTCAAACAAACCCGTGCGCGCCTACCCCTCTGCTTGTGACGGAGAAGGATAGGGATCTTCGCTTTTGTGTGGATTACCACAAACTGAACAAGGCGACGAAAAAAATATGTCGTGCCTTCTTCCCCGCATAGATGAATCTCTAGATCACACTTGACATGCACGATACTTATGGTCAATTTGCGAAGCGGTTATAATATTTGCGAAGCGGATACTGGCTGATCGAAGTTGATGAACGTGATCGCAAAAAAGATTGAGTTCGTAACTCCTGACGGTCTGTACGAATTTAAGGCTCTGCTCTTCGGATTATGCTGAGGTCCCGCGACCTTTTAGAGGATGATGAACACCATGCTGTCCAGTCTTAAGTGTGAATCATGTCACATCTATTTTGACGACGCCGTTCTTTTTTCTCTCATTTTTGAAAAACGCAGGCAGTGACTTCATTCCGTGTTTCTTGGAATTTGATCGGCAGACCTATCATTAAAGCCTGAGAAATGTTATTTCGGTTAGGGGAACTGAAGTTCCTGGGCCACATTGACTGATACGATGGTGCTCGGCCAGACCCTGACAAGAGTGTGGCTGTTGCCGCAGTTCCATCTCCTGCCAACAAACGGGACGTGCGCTGCTTCTTGGACCACTGTGCATACTACGGACGCTCTGAGGTGAATTTTTCAAAAAATTGCAGAACCCCTCACTCGTTTAACGAAGGAGGATATTCGGTTTGTTTGGGGTCCGGAGCAGAGCGATGCCTTCTCCGAGCTTCAGCGGCGCGTCAAACACCGCCTTTACTAGATACTTTGATGAAGATACCGGTACTGAAGTGCACACTGATTCCAGCAAGATCGGCCATGGTGCAGTCCTCGTGAAGTGAAAATATGGCGTTGAGCCTGCTATTGCTTGCGCTATCCGCACTTGATCTTCTGCAGAAACTAACTACACTACAATTGAAAAAGAGTACTCAGCTGCCGTGTTGGCGGTAGCTAAGTTCGGGCCACATTTATAGGGTCATGCGTGAAGAGTGCTTACCGACCCATTGCCTTTCTTGGCTTGTCAATCTCAAAGATCCTTCAGGCCGCATCACCAGGTGAAGCCTTCGTCTTAAAGAATCTGACGTAACAATCGTCTATAAGTCTGGCCGGTGGCATATTGATGGTGGCTATATCATATCTTCAAAGCAAAAGTGACTATAGCCTATTACCATACGATATCTCTTCACCATACTCCGTGAATTTCTGTCTATCGCATGTATACACTGCTGCCTTCTGAAATGCTACAGATGAGGTCGCTCCTCCAGAGGCCTCGGTGCAGAAGACACCGCCTGTTTGGCCAGAGGAGATAGTTCAGAAGCCGTTGTTTTGTTTACAATCGTCGTTATAGAGTTGCTGCCTCTCAGAAAATAATTAATTTCTCACAGGGAACATTTGTATTATGGCAAAATTGGTACTGGCGTCAGACTCGTCTCCTTCGTACGGACCACCTCACTAAAAAAAAAAAACAACGTCGTCACTGCCACTAACACTGTCAGATCGCGCTGTATGTCATTCTGAGCGATGCCAGGCGTCGTGAGGGCATCTGCGGTGATATATGCCAAACATGCTCACTAAAGATCACGCTCTCTGTCACCAGTTTCCTTTGAAGGCGCTGTCAGAAGGCACCACCCTTATTGGTCGTGGTGTCGAAACTTCAGAGCACCAAGTCCTTACCCGCTGAGAATGCAGGCGCAATTACTATGAAGTGTCCTCAGGTGGCATTACCCAAGGTGCAGCATATATACAAACACTACAAAAACACCACCAAGTTGCTTCCGGAGCCAATTAATATTTAACCCAATGCAGAAGCATACAGAAATCGTTAGCCCTGTAGAAATGTAACACAATGCTGCCGCGCTGGCAAAGCTGTCTGTGATGTGCTTCTGTGGAAGTTCATGAAAATCGCCGCTCACTTTTTGCTGTGCCCACATGTCCCAGGTTTAAAAAATACTGGAGTTAAAAAATAGTTCAGCCAAGAATAAGACAATACAGACATTGTGCTCTTGTCATTTGCCAGCAAGACCGCGGCGATTCTGTAACTAGTTTCGTGCAGCAGATTTTTCAGGTGTAACCAAATTTGCCTTCCGGATATATAACACGAGAAGAGGTGTGTCGCAATGTTGGCTTACTTACCTAAGGAAGCGCCAATTTTTTTTCCCATTTGTAATTTTCATCAGACTTAGGCTGGAAAAGATAACAAAAACATTCTCCATTGTTGCATGGCTCCGAATATTTTCATGCACCTCAGCGTGCCCCATAACAAAAGCGTATCTTGTAAAGATATAACTTATTTAAAATATGAGTGAATCTCTAGGATCTTGACAATACGTCAGTGTCACCACAAAATATCACAGATGTCGCCGTCATCACGACCATTGTTCAAAGTGCATAAGAATGGAGGCCTGCGCCAGATGTCTGAAGTTTCTTCTGTCACGCAAGGTTCATCCTAAGCCTCCAAATTAACTAATCTTAATTATACTGCCTGTCCTCTGTCTCAGTCGACGGCGTTGCTTGACGGAAATGCAAATTATGAACACTGTATAACGCCATTTAATGAGCGCCACTTAAACGGCTACCTCAGGTGAGCAAACCTCTAAGACTTATGCCATCGGGACGCAAGTGTACTTGCTTTAAGTTTAATTGATTTGTAAGCCTGACCAGAAATTTCAGTTGCCGAAATGTTTTTACGACTGAAACACTTGACTACTGCGACTATTTTGCTCTGCTTCCTGAATGCTGTGTGCGAGCATTATTACCTTTTTTCCGTACCATGCCTATTAGACGTCGTTAGCCCGTTAACGATGGTTTGAAACAGCGCTTTGGAGAGCTTTCCCGCCGCTCACGCACACACGGCGCTATGACATGAAGGGACATAAAAGAGGAGAACTATATTTTTGTTTTCTAAGCAGTTCGATCTTTTTTTTTCGCGAGGAAGTAATTTCGAAGCGCGCTGCGAAGTCTCGCGATCGTCAAAGCAGACAACGAAAATGGCCGCCTCCGCAAGCAGCGCGCGCGCACCGAAAGATCGCAGATCTCGTGATTATGCTGCGGCTGCTGCTGATTTTATCGATGGTTTCAGCAGCGGCGAGTATGACGATGCTACCTTTTCGGCAGAGTTTGACTCTGAGAGCGACAACGACGGAAACTAGCCCGGAACATCTGCGGCTGCAGCCCGGCACGCGCAACTGTAGTGCTTGCAGTAAAATTTTTTAGTGGAATATCTGCTCAAAGAAAATGTTAGATTTTTTCGGAGATAATGCCTATTTGATGGCGATACATTTTGCATATCGGATAATTGTTATTATGTACCTTTCTTAATAGTTACATGCGTGTCTTTACAAACTTTGTTCAGTTTTTCAAACAATATTAATTGTGGCACATAATATCTTT